>NC_135497.1:440903230-441503230 GCF_052857255.1 Amblyomma americanum
AGACAAAAAGGAATATTTTTCCACTGCGTGTACAGTCGGTGACAAAAATCTCTGGACGGCTCGGATAGACATTTATGAACATAGCTGCCGTGTATGTTAGCAATCGTATCATTCCGCTACCACAGAGTACAAAATGCGAGTTTGTATTTGCCTTCCACAAGTGTGGTCTTGATGTAGCAGCTAGTAAGAAAGAAATTGGCGTTTGTCATTCACATATTCTGGCGACTGTCGTTCCCGACTGTGCATGTCAGAATGACGTATATAGAAGCCCCATAAACGCAAATTAAAATGACATCGTCATTACGGTTTCTGCAGTTAGTACACAGGACACACTGCAAGTGAAACTCTTTTGACTGAAATCATAATGAAAATGTCACACAAGCAGAAACACAGGAATTGTAATATTTTTACTGTTCTTGCTACCAATTTCTTTTTCCCATTTTATGCATGTTCATATTGTAATACACATTACATACAAACAAGCTGAGCTCAGCTGCACTTGTAGCATGCCAACTCATTATGGCTGGTAGAAAAACACTATGGCAGCTATTTTGCTCCTGTGGATGCACTTCCTTGAAATAAAGATCGAACTGACCCTGTCTGCCTTTCTTTGCAGGAATCCGAGGACTACAGAACTTAGGACTTCAGCTGCTCACAATGCGCGAGGCTAATGAGTACGAACTACGCCAGAGGAAGATTCAAAATGAAAAAGAAAAGATTGCTATTGAAAAACAAAAAGCTGACAATGAAACACGGTGCAGCGCTCTAGAGGAGCGGAAATTGGACCTCTAAGAGCGCAAGCACCAGTTGGATGTTTCCCGGCATGAAAGAGACAATAAGAAACTGCTTGACAGCATACAGAAAATGTTCAATGCACAACGCAATGAAATGCTTGAATTTTTGAATGGAAATCATACTTAAAATGAATGTCATGAATAAAGCCGCCATTTCTGCAACTGTGCGTTACTACAGAGAGGTGAGGTAAGTCTCAAGTTCTGGTGGATCAACGATACCTGGGCACCATACAAGCATGTATGACAGTTCGCGGAAAGTGCACTCGCTTTATATATGCGTGGCAAGTTCTGGAGGTGCAGCTTTTGGTTTTTTTTAAAGTCGACAAAGGCGAACAGTCTCACAATTTTGCCAGACCCCCACTCCACAGCCTGCCTCACACCACTTATTGGCTTGTTGAATTCGCATTGCTCTGGAGTCAGGGACACACCGCCATAGGGCTTCAGCAGAAGTGGTCGCAGTGGATAAGCAGGGTCTCCATAAATGCAATAACTCTGGCCCTGAACAAGCTTTTCTAGCTTTGAGTAGACCTTGCTGATCCCGAAGTTACCTGAAAGAGTAAAAATAAATTGCACATTATGATGTAACGGGGCTGCTCGTTATTTACTCACCAGCATCATGTTTGCTGCCGGGGTAGGACCCATCCAACTGGCAAATGATCCCGTTAAGGCACATTATCGATTGGTACTTCAAAGCATGGAAGCGCTTGTTGCCACTGAAATAAAGTTTTTGATTTCTTGATGGCCGGCATATCGCCCGTGTGGTGCCGTCGATGAACCCCCAGCAATTAGTCAGAGGGGCACCTTTAGCATGAATGTCCTGAAGAATGAGCAAATGTGTTAGAAATGTCGACACACGAAATTCTGACCCTAAATGTTTTGCATTTGCGACTTACTTGCGAGAATTTCTCAAGCGTGTTCAGGTTCAGCCACATGTGATTATTGAAGTCATCCAGCAAGTGGAAGAAGCATTCGTCGACGTGCCGGAGAACATCGTTTGTCAGGGACGATAGTGCTGAGCTGTGCCGCCCGAAAAGGTCTTCGAGGTCGCACAGGCGGTTCGGATAAGCCAGCCGTCGAAAGGTTATACACAGAGCCTCGTCCCCAGGAACTGACACGTTCTGCGGAGTTACCACCATTTTGGGAATGCGCAAAGCCGACTGCAGTTTGCGTAAATCGTCCTTTTCGTAACGAAAATACGTCCTGAAGACGCCACTGTCCATAGCATCAATGTTGATAAGTCCACGAACTGACAGCGGGTCACGCCGTGTTTCACCAAACACCTCTAGGCACAGCAGATCTTCAATCTCGGACCATTTTAGTCGAGAAAGAAGCAGCGGGTCCTGCAGTATGCTCTTCGGCATCGTGCAAGCAGCTGTAGCTGTAAGCAGCAACAACCCGGAGAAACAAAAAAGCAGCTTCTTTGGTGGCTGCGGCTTGACTGCACTGTTTCAGTGCTCAACACTTTTTCTAACATACCATCCTCGCGATTACATACAAAACAACACTATTATAAAGCAATGTTTAAAAAACGATTTTATTTAGCAGTTCTACCGAAATAAAAGCAAGTGTGATATATATTCTTATCACGCTAACTCCAATTTTGCCCACTAGACGGGGCAACGGAGCGCTCCGCTATCACGCTAACTCCACTTTGGACCACTAGATGTGGCAGCAGAGCACCCCGCTAGAGCCGCTGAGGGTTCCGCCGGGCTAAAACTCTTTTCTTGCGCGACGTATTCGCTGGTGTATCCGCTGGCCCGCTCAGCTCCACTGGCCGTAAGCCCGCCCAACTAAAACTCTCTATTAATTGTTCAAGGTAGAACTCCCGGAGCGTTCGGTCACTACGTGTAACTACCTGAAGGAGAACAGACGGGACGTCAAGCCCGTGTGCTCGAGGAATGCACAGAGGCTTACCAAAATTCGCTCACGAGTGCGCGCACTGCCCTGCGCCCACAGTAGCGTCTTGATGGAGTCTGATAGTATGCCCTGCGTCCTATAGGCCGTGAGCAAATCGCGACGAGCATCGGCGAACGCGGCACAGTGAAGGAGCCGGTGTTCTAGTGTTTCCACTGCACCGCATCCGTCACACACATCACTCGTCGCGATTCCGTGACGCACCCGTCGTTGCCCGGGCCACACGCAGCCAATGCGCGCGCAGAGGATCATTGCACGTTGTGACCGTGTAAGTGCGCGACAGTTGGTGACACTGTCCATGCGCTCAATTCCCGCGAAGCGTGGGTCGGGATGCTGCTTTCGGAGATGGTCTTGGATTGCGGCACGCACGTCCTCCAGCGCAAGGGGCAGATCGCTGGCAGGTAGTTGGTGTGCAGCGGTCGCGAGGTCGTCAGCTTCTTCGTTGCCGGCGATGCCGCAGTGACTGGGCACCCACTGTGCAAGAACGGCACAACCTGTCTACGCGAGGCACTCGATGCGCGAGCGAATTTCCCGCACTAGTGGGGTACCGCGGCCGTTAGATTGCAGGCGGCGCGGGAGACGCACAGCAGAGCACTCCTGGGCGGCAGAGGGCCGAGGGTGAGCAGCAGATCCAGCCCGAGCCGGATCCCCATCAACTCCGCCGTGGTGGAGGAGCCCATAAAGGCTGCGTGTTGCTGGCTGTGCAGTCACAGGGCGGGGTTGGTGGCCGCCACAGCAAGGGAGCAGCTGTCGCGGGCCACTGAGCCGTCGGTGTACACGAGGAGATGGTCCTGGAGCTCCTCGTGTATGACGGCTCTGGCCAGCTGCTGCACAGGACACAGGGGCGTGCTCCGCTTTCCCACAATGCCGACGATCTCTCGCTGTACCTCCGAGGCAGCAGGCCAGGGCGCGCAGGAGCTGTAGGGGGGTGGGCCTTGTGTCAATTGCTCATACTCGAGCAGCGCCGCGCCCATTCGTGAGCGCGGGTGCGAGCGCATACGCTGCAGCAGCGAGCCGCCGTCCGGTGCGCGGTGAAGCCAGTCGATGTGATTCAATGCCCTGCGCGCTGCTTGGAGCTCAAGTGGCCACGCTCCTGCCTCGGCCAACGTTGCGGCGCACTGCGAGGGTTTTGGCAGGCCTAGGCACACGCGCAGGGACTTGCGGTCCTGAAGCTCGAGTTTCTTCTAGCATGGCTTGCGCACCATTACGAGAGGCAGCGCATAGAGCACCGCCCCCAAAGCTGCGGCATTGTATAGACGCAGCGCGGCTTGCTGGGAGATGCCCTGGCCTCGAGCGGTGAGCTTGTGCACGGCGGCGGTGATCCTCTTCATCTGCAGACAGGCCTTGGTCGCCGCGGGGCGGAAGGAAAGGCGCCAGTCGATGTCCAGGCCAAGGTACCGCACAGATTTACGCCAACATGTTGCAGTGCCGAAATAAATTTATATATTTATTTATTTATTCATTATTTCTCGTAATCCTCAGCGGCAGAGGATTTACAGAGGAGAAAGTAAAAAACAATAATTAAATTAGAAAAATACAGCACAGAGAAAATTTAACACCTCACTATACAATGTTAGCTATGGCTCTCCAGAAAGTCTGGTAATTATTATGGTCGGCAGTATCTGCGGGAGGCTTATTCCAGTCGCGTGAGCTACGCGGCAAGAATGAATGAGAAAAATATTTCGTATTACAATAATTAAAATTAACTTTACGAGGATGATCACTACGATGGGGTATATAAGATCGCTTTGCGGTAAGGCGATCGCGCAGTATGGGCTTAAGGTACAATTCGTGAAACAAACCGAGAGGAGGCACTTCGACGAAGTGACAGTAATGGAAGATAATAATAATAATAATAATTGGTTTTTGGGAAAGGAAATGGCGCAGTATCTGTCTCATATATCGTTGGACACCTGAACCGCGCCGTAAGGGAAGGGACAATGGAGGGAGTGAAAGAAGAAGGAAAGAAGGAGGTGCCGTAGTGGAGGGTTCTGGAATAATTTCGACCACCTGGGGATCTTTAACGTGCACTGACATCGCACATCACACGAGCGCCTTAGCGTTTTCCCTCCATAAAACGCAGCCGCCGCGGTCGGGGTCGAACCCGGGAACTCCGGATCAGTAGTCGAGCGCCCTAACTGAGCCACCACGGCGGGTCGGACTCATGTCATATACTCATGTTTGGAGTAGCCGCCGCGGTGGCTGAGTGAATATGGCGCTCGGCTGCTGGCCCGAAAGTCGCGGGTTCGATCCCGGCCGCGGCGGACGAATTTCGATGAAGGGAAAATTCTAGAGGCCCGTGTACTGTGCGACGTCAGCGCACGTTAAAGAACCCCAGGTGGCCGAAATTCCCGGAGCCCTTCACTACGGCGTCTCTCACAGCCTGAGTCGCTTTGGGACGTTAAATTCCCATAAACCAAACCAATCTTGTTTGGAGCGAATTGATGTCTGATATAGCAAAAGTGCTTTTCTCATTTCCTTCTTCTCGAGACCCGCCGCTGTTGCTAAGTGGTTAAGGCGCTCTTCTACTGAGCTGGGGCTGTGGGCTTCGAACCCTTAGATGGTGGCAGCGAAGGCGAAACGCAGAAGGTGCCCGTGTGCTGTGAGCTGTCATTGGATAGGACGTTAAAGATACCCAAGCGGTTGGTATCATTATTATCAGAGACCTCCACTACGGCACCTCTTTTTCATTTCTTCTTTCACTATCTCCTCTTTCCATTCACTTACGACGCGGTTCAGGTGTCGACCGAGATACGTGAGACAGTTACGCGTCATTTTCTCTCCACAAATCCAGTTGTGGTTTTTTTTTCGGAGAGAGCCAGCGCATTTCTCGACGCCCCCGCCAGTTGATGTGCGCATGCGCGTTCGCGTTCGGGAATAAGCGGATTGAATGACATTGCTTCGTTTTGTGGCCACAGCGAATTTGTTTTAGAGAAAATGGGGAAAAAATTAAAACTTCGCAGGTGATTGTTCACCATGTTGTCCGTCGCCATAAGAACTGAATGGTTTGAGCTTGAAGGTGCGGTATTCTTGAAGAAATCACTTTCACATGCGCACGCCTTCAGACATGGCATCAAAGCCGCTCGTTTGGAACGCTCGGCTCATTTAGCGTTTCGGGCGAAGGACTGCTTTTCTTTGGAGGGAAGGAAGGATGAGTGGAAACAACATTTATTACACGAAAAAAAGTAGCTTTCGTTCAACTACTGCTGAACATGATTAGCGAGCGAAGGCTGTGGTGTATTTGGGCAAGTAGACACGGCTTGGCCTCTGTAGCGTTGAGTGCGTTCAGCACACTGAACAGGCAGCGCGTTCACCATGCCACCCTGTCAGTTAAGTTAATCGTTCATCGCGAGAGGTTGGCCACCCATTGAACGCTCCGGCCTATTGCTGCAGTGCCGCGTATCTGCTACAACGTTTCAGTGCTAATGCATGCTGCCACATCTCTCTCCCTGACCGCCCCAAAGTTGACCACCCAACTCAAAGCGAGATTGAGGCGTCCACTGACCCAGGGAGCCAGGTATCATTATAATACGTTTGCAACGGCAATGAACACAGTGAACGCCTACGGCTTATAGCTATATCGCAGCGTTTCGGCCACAACTTTGACAATGCCAGCACATGCAGCTCACAACTGCCACTACCGCCACCAAGCTTAAAGCGCGACTGAGGTGTCCCCTTCCCCAGAGGGCGTGTTACGCGCCTTTCTTCCTGTTTCGAAGCTCCCGAAAATGAAAATCGTTTTTGGGAAAGGAAATGGCGCAGTATCTCTCTCACATATCGGCTGACATCCGAACCGTTCCGTAAGGGAAAAGATAAAGGTAGGAGTGAAAGAAGAAAGGAAGAAATGGGCAGTGGCTTAGCTCGGCTATGCCAGGATATACCTAGCGAAAGGTAAACCATAGCATGGTTACCATTGATTAATCTTGATTGCAAGTGCAGGTTAGTCTGGTTGTCTATACTCCGTTCATACATCAGGTGCAACGCTGTGAAAGGTACGGATGTTGTCCGGACGGGATAAAAACGGGAGGCGTTTTACTCCGCGCTCGTTTTGTGTCTGAGTGGTCTATGGCACAAGAAAGCGACAGCGTGTTCTCAGCAATAATAGTGCATTTAATCAAGGTCATGACTAATGTGTTAAGTAGTAAGCCAACAGGCGAAGCAGTTACTATATTTCACTAATCACAAATAACGCACTAATTTTTGGTCACAGATGCAGGCAGCGCAAACATGAGCTCTAGCTTTGACAGCGTTGCACATGATGTTTGAAACGGAATAGGTGTTGTTGTTGCGTTAAAGACGACACAACTGTGGTTGCGGTGCACGCGAGCTCTCCTTTTCATTCCTCTGATATGTTATCAAACATGCGACGCAAACTGGCGAGGCGAGCGGAGGCGTGCGCAACGACGAGGAACGTGGTGCGACGTCATACCAAACGGCGGCGGCGGTGAGCCGCGTGGTGCGACCTCATGCCAGATGGCGCGGCGAGCGCGTAATGCACAGAAACCATCTCGCATAACTCGGTGGATACCCTATCCGCACGGTAAACGAGGAATAAAGGTGGGAAGGAAATAATGCGAAAACTGAAAATTGAAAGTTGCATTTAGAGAATAGGCGCGGGGCTCCGCAGCGGCGGAACACCTGTGGCTCGATGCTATTAGTGGCGCATACGCAGTTGTGGCTAGGGAGCGAGACACAAAAATGCGCAATGTCTCTTCACTGCTCCCCGCGCATGCGCAGCACGGCTCTCCAGGATTCACGCCAAACTGCTCAACCTGCAGCCAGTAAAGCCTTCGCTTTAAAAATCTTCCAGGGTGGTCACCTACCGGTCCAGGAGTCCACGAGCTTGTGCTTCACATAAAGCCAAATCCACCAGACACTTCTAGCCGGCGGGTTGAGCGGTCCCTAAAGCAGCCTCCCAAGAAGAATGAGAGGGATTGGGGAGGGGAGTTTCTGCCAGTGGCGAAGGACATTCCCAAAGGAAGTAGTAGTAGTAGTAAGTGGTTTTTATTAATACAAAAATAAAAAGGAAAGAAAAGATTTTTGCTAGCGCCGGAATCTGCCATCGATACTGAAGCACCTCAGCTGGTGCAGCGGAAGTAAAAGATAGCAGACAGAATGGAGAACTAAATGAAAGAGGTGAGGGAACATGAATTCAGGATAGGAAGTAATGTAAACAAATTATTTACACAGTAAGAAATGTGTCCTGGTGGTGCGCGTGATTAGCTCATGATGGAGCAATAAAAACACACGCGCACAGCACAGTGTTTACTAGACCTGGAGTGGGGCGTCCAGTTGCTAATCGTCCAAGGTAGAACTCGCGGAGCGTTCAGTCAATGCGTGCAACTACCTTGCGGAGAACAGACGCGACGTAAAGCCTGTCTGTTCTAGGATGGAACAGAGGCACACCAAGGTTCGCTCACGGGTGCGCGCACTGCCCTGCGACCAAATTAGCGTCTTAGGGGAGCCTGATAGTAGGCCGGTAGCCCTATAAGCCGCAAACATATCTCGACGAGCATCGGCGTACGCAGCACAGTGAAGGAGCAAGTGCTTTAGTGTTTCCACTAGAGCACCACTAGGTAGTGAAAAAAGGAGGATCTCGACACGGCAGAGCTGTTACAATGAGGCGAAAAAGTCGAGTGAAAGCATGTGGGGTGGTGGTAATATAATGCGGCTGATTTTGTACAATGTGGTGATTTGATGATAACACGTTTTGGCGGGCTAGTTGGTTAAGCATCTTGAACAAACAGCGCGAACAAAGACGAGCACAAAAGACAAGAAAGCGCCGTGTCGTTCGCTTTCTTGTCTTTTGTGCTCGTCTTTGTTCGCGCTGTTTGTTCAAGATTTGATGATAAGTATAAAGGACCGATGGGGCCTCTTGCGCAGGGTTGGGTGCGTGATTGGCCAGGTGCGGGAGAAGAGTTATCGGGCGAGCGCATGAACGCGCTCATTACCGGGGATCGGGGCATGCCCAGGGATCCACGACAAATTAAACGGTCGGTCAAGAGTGATGGCTGCAGAAAGAATGCGGTGCGTGGCCGGCTTCGCCACGCCTTTAAGTAGCGGCGTTTTTGTCAATGGTGGAGCGGGCCAGAGCAATTGCGAAGCGGGTCCTTCCGCCTCTGTAGGTGAATTAGTCCGGAAAGCGGCGGCGGCCTCCAATGTGTCGTTTTCATAGGCTGCGACTGCCGTGAAAAATCCTACTTTAGAATTTTCTCCCGCGTTGACATAACGGATATCAGAGCGGTTGCTGGATGCTTTAGTGTAATAGCTCGTTCGAGCCTGCCGCCTTCCCTGATGGAGACCAGCGCCCATATTAGACGGTAGGGGCTTCTGATATATGTGATCCAGCGTGCGCAGAGGTATCATGTAAGGTGTAGGACTTGTGGTGGGAGTTGGGGGATTGAGGTGGAGCTGCCACAGTAGGTGTTGTCCTGTTTCCGTGCGACTCAGGCGGAGTAATTGGTTGGTGCGTTGAGCCTCTAATAATTCGATAACGATATTCCCAAGCAGCACAAGTAATTGGCCCAACATTGAAACTGTATCGGCAAAGCTGGCCCTACAAAGGACCAGGATGGGACCATCCTGTTGCAATATTGGGCCGATGACCTGTGCTTCATGGGTTGTGGGCACCAGTTGCCAAGAGACGTTTCGTGCTAGCCGTCTGTGGAAGACCTAGGGTAAAGGTGACAGCCGTGCGTATTAGGGATGCCTGCCTGTTGCCTATTACGTCACCCTCCTGTCCCTTCATGAACCCGTATCCTATCGGCAATAAACGCCGTTCTTCACGGACTGCCGGCCTGTTCACAGCTCTCAGTCCAGGTCCGAGCTTTTTGTGGTTAGGGATAACCAAGCGGGATACATGCGAGGCACTATGTGCCGCCACTAATGCTAGAAGTGAAAGGGGGGGCACCGGTCGCAGAGGTCGAAACGATCAGGACCCATAGTCTGTATGTGCACACTAACAGGAAGAACACGGAGGCCTTGGATAGGCTTAAAGATGCGGTCAATGCTCCCGTGAATCTAATCAGGAGAATCGCCAATCGAAAGCGAGGGGTAAAGGAAAAGGACTTGAGTAAGGTGGTACAGGCTTTTCTGCTTAGCACAATAGTGTATGCGGCGCCTTGTATGATGAAGGACGCTACGGAGAAAGGCGAATTGGAGGCTATGAATAGGCAGGCGTATAAGGCGGCCCTTGGGTTGTCTAACAAAGCGTCTAATCAAGGCTGCTGGGATTAGGGGTGCACAACACCCTGGAAGACCTGCGGGAGGCGCACTTGGTGATACAACTCAGTAGAATTTCAAAAACAGAGGAGGAAGGAACATATTGGAGAGGATTAGCATTGGAGTTGATGCCCCAGTCGGGGGCATAAAAATTCAAGTGCAGCGAGAAATGCAGAAGGGCTTGCACATAAAACCTTTGCCCAAAGATATGCATCCTAAACATCATGAGGAGCGAAGGAACACAGCAAAGTGGGTGAGTTGGTATTGCATCTTAAAGTACGAAACAGCGCTACTAACACTTAGGACCAGAAAAGAACATGGGAGCCTATAGGCGCTTACGTTTCAGAAAATGTTATTTTTCTTTCTGTTTTGATTGTAGGCTGTGATGAGGACGTGAGGCTATGACGCGGCGATTAGAGATTATAAATATATGGTTTTCCGATTAAAACAGACAGTTGTAAGTCAGCGCGAGTCCGTGTATTCATCTTTTTCTGGTCCTTCGTGTTAGTTGCGCTGTTTCGTAAATTAAGAGCGCAGGAAGGCAAGAGCCAGAGATTTACATACTAAGTACGGGAAGTACAACGCGGCCGCCTATGTGGAGGTCTCCGAGTATATGGAGAAGGGCCCATTTTCAGTTGCGGCTGTGGACGGGCGGGGACGCTTGTTCAACCACGGATCAATCCAAACTCTCTCCTGAGAAACTGCAGAGGAAGCGGCGATAGCGATAGCTACAGCTAATACTACAGCTGACCTGATTTTCAGCGGCTCAAACAGCCATCCGAAATTTGGCGAGGGGCAGAATATCTGTCACAGATGCACGATTGCTAAATCAGGCCGCGGGGCGAGGGACTACAGAGGTGGAAATTGTCTGGGTACCGGTGCAACCTAGGGACCCTGGGAACGAAGCCACTCATATGAGATATCGAGGTTCCGTCAGGCGAGCAGGTGATCCGCACGTTCCGGGGAGGTCCACGAGAGGTGGGCTGGTTGGTGTCCTTTAACGACATTACCAACCATTACAAACATGAGCGGAGAGTTTATACGTCCTAGGACGAGCAATTGGTGAAGGCCCAGGAATCCGTCTTGTGAGAATTGCAGACGAGATATTTCTATAACCCATACGCGTTAGGCAAAATCTACCCGGACGTTCAGGCGGAATGCATATCGTGTTAGGATCTGGCAACCTTTGACCACATATTATGTAGCTGTAGCATAGCGCCGCCACTGGCGGATATTATGCGTGATCCTTCTCTCGAGGAGTGTGAGACCATGTTGGCCAGCTCAGACCCGGTTGTCCAGACAAGGGCCGAGGATTGGGCCATCAAGGTCGTCGTCAGCAATGGGTTGATGACCATCTGACACGGAATCGTCCGCACATGTGTTGTGACGAAAAGAAAGTTGTCCATCCATCCATCCATTAAGGCGAAAGAATTTAAAGGGTCATGCTCCATCCGTCTGTCCTTCCGTCTGTCCATCCATCCGTACGTTCGTTACGCTCGCGCGCCCATTGCCTCCGTGATCATCACTGGGCGCTAGCGCGTGCGCCTCGCCGCGGTCGACCAAGTCGGGTGCGGTGCAGCCTACCTGCTAGCGCTCGCTTTAATTTAGTCTCAGAATGCGGACAAAACGCAAGTACTTGATTAACATCTTAACCACACATCAGTAACACAAGCAGCAACATCGCGCTTAAGAATTTCGCCTCACCGCACTCTACATCGACAATGTGCCCCCTCAATTTTTTTTCACGTAGTTGGACGAAGGGTGGAGCTCGGCGACGCCTTAACGAAGTCACGTTGGCACTTCGGGAAAAGAAAAGAACGAAAACAAGAAGTACACGCGTGTGCCTCTTTGCGCTCTGGCACCACATGCGCCCCAAATGTTTCTGAACAGTTCACATGGGCACTTCGTGATAAGCAAAAGGAGGAAAAGAAGACAAGTTGCGCGCGCGGTGGCCTCATCCGGCTGCCAGCGCTACCCGCGGCTAGGGTAACGTGGTTGTTGCAAATTACAAATAAAAATAAAGAGGCAGGTTCTGCGCTTGCGCTTGCGCCTGCTGCGCGCGTTCAAAACTGGACTTTTAATTGCGCTTTCAGAGCCCTATTGGACCTTTTGTGGGCTCCTATTGGACCCTACAGAGACTAAGGCGGAAAGCGGCAAGGCATTCGAGAGACTAATACACCAATACAAGGGTACCAAATAGCACCTCCTCGAAGAGGTACGAGCCAAATGCTACAGGCAAGGACGAGCCCAAAGGCTACGACGGAGAATTCCTCGGAGCAGACAACCCGGATACGGACAGGCCCATAACACGCAAGGAAGTCACCGCGGCAATGAGAGCCATCGCGAAGAACACAGCGGCGGGAGCCGAGAGTTGGGGATTCCCTCATTAGGAACTTTAGCGATCAGGCAACAGACCAGCTGACAGCCTACCTCAACACGCTATGGCAGGAAGGAAGAATTCGAGCCGAATGGAAGCATGCCGTCGTAGTAATGATTCCTAAACCGGGCAAAAAGCGGCAGATCGACAATATTTGACCAATCTCTCTCACTTCTTGCCTGGGAAAACTATACGAAAGAATCGTCACCAAACGAATTCAACAACACCTAGAAGGCAAGAGGCTATACCCAGACACCATGTATGGCTTCAGGGCGAAACTCTCGACGCAAGTCGTCCTCCTGCAACTCAAGGATGAGGTCCTCGAAACAACGCCCAAAGATGGCGAAAACATAGTCATGGCTCTCGAAATAAAAGGAGCCTTCGACAATGTTAGCCATGCAGCCATAATGGAGGGGCTGAACAACATCAATTGCGGAAGAGGGATCCACGATTACGTGAAGGACCTCCTGACGAACAGAACAGCCAAAGTTGGACTGGGGGAGCTGCGAAGAGGTGTCTTTACCACTTCAAGCAAAGGCACGCCAAAAGGCTCGGTCATCTCGCCCATACTCGTTAATGTGGCGATGATCGGCCTGGCAAGGAAACTCGGCGAAATCCAAGGCATTCAACACGCGATGTACGGAGACGACATCAAGGTTTAGGTGAACCAAGGGTCCCCGGGAGAAAAACAAAAGAGGCTACAGGAGGCGGCAAACTGTGTAGAAGTGTACGTAAAGAAGAGAGGACTAGCCTGCTCTACGGAGAAATCCGAACTCTTGAGAGTAGGAAGGCACCCCACCAAGGCAGCACTCGAGGTGAAGCTGGAAGGGCAAAACATTCCAGAAAGGGACACGATAAGAGTTTTGGGAATGTGGCTGCAGGGGAGCAGCAAATGTAGCCACACGATTTGCCTGCTCAAGAAGGCAACGGAGACGGTGAGTCCCATGAAAACCAGGGTTTCTCAAAGGAGATACGGGATGAAAGACAACATGCTAAAAGTCGTCAGAAGCCTAATAGTCAGCCGGCTGACCTACTCGCTCCCGTACCACTCCATGAACTAGGGTGAAAGAGAACAAGTAGAAACAATCCTAAGGAAGGCCTACAAGACGCCACTCCTCCTAACGAGGAATACACTGAACGAAAAGCTGCTACAGCTGAAGAGCAGCAATACCTTCAGCGAGCTGGTGGAAGTGGAGCTTGGAGCACAAATAGTAAGACTCAGAGGCGCGGCCACAGGAAGAGTGCTCCTGGCGAGGTTAGGTCGAGACATGAGTGGACGCCTCGATCGATACGCCGACGTACCCGACGATATCCGTAAGACCCTACAGTTCAGCCCTATACCGAAAAACATGGATCCAATTCTCCAAGTGGCCAGGAGACAGGCGGGGGCAGATTACGTAGAACGGCATCTAGCCAAGCTCGAAAACACGGTGTACACGGACGCAACATTATACCCATGGAACAGGAATTCAGCATGCATTATAGCAACAGCCGTAGTGGTAGGAAACACAGGCAAGCTGATTACCTGCGCAACCACCGGAAGCTATACGCTAGCTGAGGCGGAGGAGGTCGCCGTGGCGCTGGCGGCGGGTGAAGGCTATCGGAGAAACAAGTCACTATACATCCTTACGGACTCAAAAGAAGCATGCAGAAGCTACAAGAAAGGTAGAATCTGCAGAGCCGCCCTAAATATCCTCCGTAATGTAGGGCATCTCGAACACAGCACAACCCACAGGATAATCTGGATTCCAGCACACACGGGAATAGAGGGTAACGAAAAGGCTGATAGCTTAACTCGCGAGATCCCGTACCGAGCTGAGCAGCCAAAAACCCTGGGTCACCACTATGCCGTTGAGATTGGATATTCAGAGATATTGAATTTTTACAGAGGAAGGAGGATTAAATACTCTCCTCCGCATAAGTCTCTAAGACAGCAAGAAGCAGCTAGTTGGCGGAGGCTGCAAACGGGAACTTTCTTTAACTTACACATCCTACACAATTCAGGGACACATGCCCGTGGTGCGGGGCAACCCCCACGCTATACCATATCACCTGGGAGAGCGAACGCAACTACGCATTCAAACCAACACAAACCCCCGAATGTGGAGCAATGGGAGAGCCGGCTCACCAGCTGCGAGCTCGCTGCCCAAAGGGCACTAGTGCAGCATGCAAGCGAATCAGCTAGGCTCAGTGGAGCCCTGGAATAGGGGCCCGACCTTGCTGAAAAAGGTCAAGCGTCGGGCGCGATAAAGACGAAGATCGAACCGCCAATCTCTTAGGAGACCACAATAAAGTTTTTTATATCTCTCAGAGGGCCCTCAGCAGCTTATCCCCATTTAGTAAAATTTTGAGATGATTGACGACCCGCAAGACATGATCATGAAGGAATGCCTCACCGATCTTAAGAGAACTGGTGACAAGTGGACCTACTATTTGCAGTCTAATGAAGAGCTGCAAGCGTTTGGATAAGAAGGCATGGTCTTGGCAGTACTTGTCATATTATAGAATTAACAGATGGTATGCACTGTTTGCAGTCTGGTTTTTGTGTGAACGTTCTACACGGAATATTGCTGCTATATCCCAGAAGAGTCGAGAAGGTGCGTGTTGCTCACATATACTATATTGCCGCGTAAAGTTTGGCCAGAGGACCGTGCCGCTCTTCCCACAACCGGCCGCAAGAGGGATTTCAGTGGCGTCTCTACAGGCAGCGCTCATGGCGAAAAAAAGCTGCACTTCGTTGTCGTCACGTAGCCAAGGATTTTTTGCTTACTGACGCACAGAAGATATGTTTGGCATGAGGATATTACAAGTGAGCCGGCGCAAAGAAATAGAGTGCATGGGTAATACTGCCATCTTGGCGCTAAGATAAAGCAAATAAACTGAAGAAAACGCTGCGACGAGAGCTTCAAATAATCGCTTACCCACAAGAGCGCCTAGATATTACGGCTGCCTTATTGGGGACCACATTTGTGGTCACGTTGTGAAGAAGCCGCTCAGAAAATTTTGATGTGATTGTGACCTGGCAGGTTTTAACACTCGCTTTTCAGCTTCCTTGGCCTACGTCATCAGTGCAAGCAGTTGTGGTCTGCTGTACAAAACATGCGACATCTAACAACGTGGTGCAGAACGTGAGATGTGTATCTAGTCGGCTGTAGTCGGGAGAAGAAAGGCCGGAACGCGTAACGACAACCAGGCACCTCTAATCGGAAAAAGACAGGCGGCGAAGAACGCACAAAGCTTGCAAAAGCTAGGTGAAAATTGGCCACGTCTCTTTGCTTGAAGTGAGCTCGTAGTGTGTGTGATGCAGCAGCCAGAGACCAAGTTATGAGTGACAGTTGCGTTTCCGGGTGTTCTGCCTAGACTATAAAGCTCACCAGCTATTTGCCCTGGTCGTGACAGCGCACGCCAAAAAAATTACCAATCGCAGGTCAAACCAGACGGCATGACCAACAGTTAATCAGCAAGTATGAGAGGTAAGACATACAACAATTTCGGTTGAGGACAGATTAATATGCCAGCTTATCTTTGCATTCTCATATATATTTAAATTAGCAGCCATAAAACGCACCTTCTCGCACTAATTTCATGGCAAACGAGAAGCTCCCAGAAGGGCAGACTTTGTCCAGTATGCAACTGGGGTAGAAATTAGTAATCCTGAATATTTGAAAAGTTTTTGAAGTGCAGAGTATCCGGGTAGAGATAACGCACTGGAATATGCTACGCAGGCTGTAGGAATTTTATTATTAACCAACAAAGCGTACTGCGTGTGATGCAGCAGTCAGAGACCAAGTTTTGAGTGACTGTTGTGTTGCCGGGTGTTCTGCTCACACTAATAAACTCACCGGCTATTTGCCTTGCTCGTGACAGCGCGTGCCGATAAAATTACCAATCGCAGATCGAAGCAGACGGCCTTACCAAAAGTTAACCCGTAAATATAAAGGCAAGGCATGCAACAATTTCGGCTAGAGATGGAGGAATATTGCCAAATTATCTTTTAATCCTCAAAATATTTAAATTAGCCGCCATTAAACCACCTTCAGGCAATAATTTTATGATGAACGAGAAGCGCTCTGAAGGGCAGACTGGCTAATAAGCAACTGCAGGTCGAAATATATAATACTGCCTGTTTGAAAAGTAATTTAAATGTAGAGTATCCGGGTCGAGAGATCGCACTGGATTATGCTACGCAAATTGTAAGAATTCTATTTTGAAGGAAGAGAGCGCAAAATGAACGCTACAGAAGAAAACCAACATGGAGGAGAGCACAGACTGTTCATCAGGCGCAGACTTTCACCGCAGATTAGCCGCGCAAGATAGTATACTTTAGAGTAACTACCTCTGATTAACTGCTCAAACAATCGCTGGCACTACTCTGTCTTGGTAGAATACAAGATTTTCTGAATTCCACGCTGCAGCTAGTTTTTTCTTCGAAAAGATGCGCCGCCGCATTGCAGTGAGTGCAGCTGAACACGAGAGTAAGACCCAACATGCCCCCGCCGAGAGCGGTGCCTTCACCGTGAATAAAAAATATAGAGCGCAGTTTAAAACAGACAAGCACAAAGACGAGAAATGACACACGAGCACTTTTTTTTCGTCTGTGTTTTTTTTTCGCTCGTGTGTCTACTCTGCGCACTATAATTTTAGTTAGAGATTAACAACTAGCCCGCATTATTATGGCAGTGAATTTTACCCTGAAAGCGGTGCTGGCCCATCGAGGCACCGTTGCCAACCGAGTCAACATAGCGACCGCCTGCGGCATCGGCGGCGTCGGGAGTAATATCTCGCGCGCGAATTTTGATAAGTCACGGAAGGCCACTGATCATTGTTCCCTTCTGCGCCGTCAATGTGACGATGAAGCTTCGCTGGGCCAGCTGGGCGTCCTCATGGTGTTTGTAATCATGTAAAATACGCTTTCAGCCTTGTCAAGACGGAGTTACAGGTAAGACGCAACCATGGTGTGGAAGCTTCCGCGACGTGCTGCGGTAGGCTGTTCTGATCGGCCCCACCCAGTGGTGTCATTGGGAAAGCGAACTGGGAATGAAAAGCAGCAAGAAAACTGCATTGAGGGCAGCAATTTCTTTGCTAGTATTTTAAAAATGGTTTATTGAGTAACTCCTGTTCCTATGCGCCGAGTTTTGTGATTCTTGTTGAGTCAGTATCTGTGTGACATAAAGAATTCACCTGAAGTGTAGCCGATCGACTTCAAGCAGTGCTTCAAATCCTCTTTAAGGCTGACTTGGAACAGAAGGCAAGGACAGCAGGAACAGTAGGCGAGTTAGTTGGGCGGATGAGGGTACAAAGTTTGCGGGGATATGGTGGCCGCCTCTAGCACAACAAAGGGTTAATTGGAGAAATTTGGGAGAGGTGTTTGTACATTAGTGTGCCTATCAGGTTGATTATGACGATGAACTTTTTCGCGGAATAGAGAATCGCAAAGACGTGTTGCCCCCGGACTGTGGAATCGGGCGCAGAACGGCGGTCTATACAGAGACGTAGAAATGTCATATTACTTCCCGCCGTGGTGGCTCAGTGGTTAGGGCGCTTGGGTACTGATCTGGAGTTCCCGGGTTCGAAACCGGCCGCGGCGGCTGCGTTTCGATGAAGGCAAAACGCTAAGGCTCCGATGTGCTGTGCGATATCAGTGCGCATTAAAAATCCCCAGGTGACCGAAATCATTCCGGAGCCCTCCACTACAGCACATCTTCCTTCCTTTCTTCTTTCACGCCCTCCATTATCTCTTCCTTTACGGCACCGTTCAGGTGTCACCGTTACATGCGACAGATACTGCGGCATTTCCTTTCAAAAACAAATTTTCTATTTTCAATTTTTCATCTCAGGCATGCTCTGTGCTGCTTGCATTTAAGTCAAACTTGGGAATCTGTGTACAGTCTTTACATTCAAAACAAAAAAGTCAGCATACTTCTATGGAATTCGTACTCCCTAATATAGTCTACATTACCACTATCAGGAACACCAAATAACTGCTGTCCTAATAAAGAGCAGCCGTTGACTGCGAGACACAGCAGACCGACATAATGTTTCGATTAGCATGTAGCCGTGCGAGACTTTCACGCATAAAATACGCTCAAAACTGCCAAAACACTACTACCACGAGAGAAACAAATATGTACTGTCTGTTTCCAGATCAATAGCATTCTTGCTGCCGCCACGCGACCGCGCAGAAACCGTGCCAGACGCATAGGCCACTGTATGCAACTGATGAGTGGGACCAACATGGAACTGCGAGGTGGAAACGGCGGCGCGGGGTAGTACAAAGGGTGTCTCCACCTTGAAAGCGGCGGCGAGGGGCATCCAGACATCCTAGCAAGGGTTGGCTCGCAGCGCCCTCCCCCGAAGATCAGCGATGGTGCAGCTCCACAATATATTTATATATTCATTTATTTATTCATATATTTATCGTAATGCTCAGGGGCAGAGGCATACAGAGGGGGAGTGGAAAAAACAAGAAATAAATTAGAAAAATACAGCACAGGAAATTTGACACCTGAGTATAGAATGATAGCTATGGCTTAACATAAACGATGGTAAATAATGAGGTCGGCAATATCTGCGGGAAGCTTATTCCAGTCGCGTGAGGTACGCGGCAGGAATGAATGAGAAAAATATATGATATCAAAATTGACTTTACGTGGATGATCAATACGATGGGATACATAAAATCGCTTTGGGGGTAAGGCGACCGCGTAGTATGGGCTTATGGTACAACTTGTGATACAAAGCGATACGAGACACTCCGACGAAGTGACAGCAATGGGAGAGAAAGACTGGATTTCATTGTAGTTAGGCTGGCAGTGAGGTTGTAATTAATGAGAATGAAACACGCAGATTTTTTTGATCCATCTCAAGAGCAGTAATATGAGTGCTTTAAGTAGGATCCCAGACGAATGTTAATAATAATAATATTAATTGATTTTTGCGAGCGTAAACGGCACAGTATCTGTCTCATATATTGTTCGGCACCTGAACTGCGGTGTAAGGGAAGGGATAAAGGAGGGAGTGAAAGAATAAAGGAAGAAAGAGGTGCTTTAGTGGAGGACTCTGGAATAATTTCGACCTCCTGGGGATCTTTAACGTGCACTGACATCGCACAGCACACGGGTGCCTTAGCGTTTCGCCGCCATAAAAAAGCAGCCGCCGCGGTCGGATTCGAACCCGGGAACTCCAGATCAGCAGCCGAGCGCCCTTAACCACTGAGCCAACCCGGGGGTCAGACTCAAGTTGCATGCTCTAGTTTGAAGAGAAATAGTGTCTTATATAGCAGAAGTACATTCCTCATTTCCTTCTTTCCGAAACGCGCCGCGGTTGCTCAGTGGTTAAGGCGCTCGTCTATTGAGCTGGAGTACCGGACTTCAAACCCTACCGCGGCGGCCGCGTTTCGATGGAGGCGAAGCGCTAAACGCGCCCGTGTGCTGTGCGGTGCCTTTGAACTGCACGATAATGATTCCCAGGCGGTTGGAATTATTTTCGGAGACCTCAATTGCGGCGCCTCTTTCTTCCTTTTTTCTTCCACTCTCTTTATCCGTTCTTTTACGGCGCGGTTTGGGTGTCCACCGAAATACGTGAGACAGTTACAGCATCATTTCCTTTCCTCAAAACCAGATTTGTTTTTTTTTTCTTTCGGAGAGAGCGAGCGATTTGCATGACGCCGCCACCAGGAGATGTGCGCAGGCGTGTTCGTGATCGGGAATAATCGGATTGAATGACATTGCTTTGTTTTTTGGCCAGAGCGAATTTATTTCAGTGAAAGTGGGGAAAAAATAGAAAACTGTCACTACCACCACGTAGCTTAAAGCGCGACTTAGGTGTCCACTTCCCCAGGGGGCGTTATACGCCTTTCTTTTGCTTTCGAAGCTCCCGAAAATGAAAATTGGTTTTTGGGAAAGGAAATGGCGCAGTATCTGTCTCACATACCGACTCACACCCGAACCGTGCCGTAAAGGAAGGAATAAAGGAGGGAGCGAAAGAAGAAAGGAATCAATTGGCAGTGGCTTAGCTCGGCAATGCCCGGATATACGTAGCGAAAGCTAAGGAATAGCATGGTTAGCCTTCGTTAATATTGACTGCAAGTCTATGAAAGTCAGGTTGTCTATCTATGTTGTTGTCGCATTAAAGACGACACAATTGTGGTTGCGGAGCACGCGAGCTCTTCTTTTCACTCCTCCGACATGTTATCAGGCATGCGACGCATGGCGAAGCGAGCAGATGCGAGCGCAATGACGAGGAAGAGGTGTGATTTCATGCCAAACGGCGACAGCGGGGTGCCGCGCCGTGTGACTTCATGCCATTTGGCGTGGGGAGCGCGCAAAGCACAGTAACCGTCTCACATATCGCGGTGGACACCCGAGCCGCGCCGTAAAGGCAGGGATAAAAGAGGGAGGGAATAATATTAATTAATAATTGGTTTTTTTGGGGAAAGGAAATGGCGCAGTATCTGTCTCATATATCGTTGGACACCTGAACCGCGCCGTAAGGGAAGGGATAAAGGAGGGAGTGAAAGAGAGGAAGAAAGAGGTGCCGTAGTGGAGGGCTCCGGAATAATTTAGACCACCTGGGGCCCTATTCTCGACACGCATGGCCGCCGTTCGCCGCCATATTGTCTCTCTGATTGGCTCATTGGGCGATCACGTGCAAGTCACGAGTTTTAAATTTGTGGCGCGAAACCATCAGGCTTCGAAACAGCTTTCTGCCCTGACGTCAAAATGACGTGTACTTGAAGACTAATTTTTAGCACAGTATATTTTGTGCCGGGTTGGTAAATTTAAATGTCTGTGGAGGGGAAACGAAGCTACAGAAAGCATGGAAGAAAACACTTGGCTCGTTTTAGCAATTTTGAGGAAAAAAATTTCGTACTGTGAGGGTTGATTCCTAGAATGTGATTGGCTGGAGGAATGTCACGTGATTCACGTGATACGCAAGCATAATTCAGTGATGTCAAACTGACGTTCAGTGACGCAAAGGAAATGCTGCCATTGCTGAAAAATGCCCCATTTCGCCGTCGTAATTTGGTACGGCCGCGAGGTGGTTGAATTACGGCAAGAAGAAAATGGCGGATACAAGGCTGAGTTATACGTCTGACTCCGCAGTTTGGTACCAATTTATTTGAAGTGATGAATTATGGCAAGGTAAACCTTGCTTTGAATGTAGAAAACTTTGAAACAGCTTTTTAAGGGCACTTATATAGTAAATATTTGTTGGAAGGACCGACACAAAGAAGGTTAATTTTTTTAATCGTCTCAGGAGGTCTCTACGTACTTCTCTGCCTCAAACACTTTGCGGACGTTACTACAGCATCATCAATGCACCGTCTCTTCCACGACGACGAAGACGCGGAGGCAACGTGCGACGGTATGGGCCATCGTATTTGAGGCAACAACGAGGACGTTCGGACTATCTAGAAGTTCGCTAGAAAGAAGTTCGGACGATGGCTTTGTTTCCGGCATTACCCGTCGTATTGGACTGGCTAGGAGTGCTTTCGGACAGGCATTATCGTGAGCGTCGAGACGCTTTCGAGATGCCCGATGACTTGTTCAGGCAGCATTTTCGCCTGACAAAAGACTTGGTGAGGTGGCTGTGTGACGAGTTGCGGGAAGATCTGGAGAGGCAGCGCGTCAACACGGCAACTGTGCTCACCGTGGAGCAGCAGGTGCTGTGTGCGCTCCGGGTTTACGCCACAGGCAGTTTTCAGGGCATGATTGCAAGCGACGAACACCTAGCGGTTAGTCAGCCGAGTGTGAGTCGCTGCATCCATGCAGTCACCGACGCGATTGTGAACTGCCTGGGACACGAGTGGATCTCCTTCCCATGCTCTCCGGCTGAACTGGCGACCGCACGCGAAGGCTTCGAGCTGCTGGACAGTAGATTCCCGGGATGTGTTGGCGCCATCGATGGGACACTTGTCTGCATAGCCGCACCATCTGACGAGGTCATCAGACCTGCGTACTTCTGCCGCAAGGGATACTATGCCTTGAACGTCATGGTGGTAAGAACGACAACAATAAGCTTTGTAGCGGCGCTCTTCGGTGCATGACCTTTGGTCTCCTGTAACCAGAAACATGCCGTCGTCGGCACTCGTTTGCGCCGTGCTTACCTGCATGTTTTATTAGACTAAAGGGAAAACGGTCTGCTGGAGAAAGCGGGTTAACATTTGTGCCTGTAAAGGAAAGCAGAAAAAAATGGCGCAATCGTGCCTTCGGAAAAAGAAACATACAATGCACGGAGCCTCCAAACTGCCTGGAGTGCAGCCTTTCTGATTTTCTGTATTTTGCTGCGTCTGAGTTCTTATATTCTGGCAACATGACACTCTAAGGTAGAAAGAAAAAGAGGTAGTAGACTGGCACTTGCACACATAGCCCATTGCATGCCCATGTATTTGTTCCTGTAAGCCCTGCAACTGCACATTACTGACAGGAGAGTGTTCATTGCTGGAGTAGTGGGAGTTGCACAAACAAGGTGCTCTTGGACAAGGATTACACAGTATGACCTTGTTTGCACAGTTCATGTCATGTGCTAAGTTATCTTTATTGTTTTATGACACTTTGTCTTGGGTGATGCGGGTGTTCCCACTTCACTGTGAGATTAGATTCTGAGTGCTCAGTCCAGTTAGTGTTGGAGCCTGTTTTTTTCTCATCTGTGTCAAATATCACAATCAATCACTTTGCTTTTATGGTTTCAGTATGCTGTCTGCTGTAGTGCAACATACTGTACCAGGTTGTAGTTGATAATGCAGTGGAGGAAAGGCAGTGTTTTGGCGCATGTCTGTGCTAGCAAAAACTATGGCACAAGGTAAAAAAAAACTGCTAACAACAACACAGGCGGCGGCTGAAGTTGTTAAATTGCAACACAAAATATACACCTACGCCACATCATATATGTTACAATACGAAGACTGGTTCGCACATATAAATTGGGCGGGTAAAAAAATAAATATTTGTTTATGCTTATTTACAGGTGTGTGATGCCCATCTTTGCATCAGGGCACTTGACGCTACATTCCCAGGGTCTGTGCATGATTCCTTCGTGTGGCGGACATCACCGGTGCATCATGCACTGTGCAACCACAATTTTCTGCAATGTGGGGAATATCTACTAGGTATGTGAATTCTGGCACAAGGGCGAAATAGTTGGACTGAACAAATGTAAATCCAGTCAGTAGATCTCAGACAACAGTTGCATGTAGCTGGTTAAGCATATCTACAGTGAACACACTGTTGAGGCAATTTGCTTTCAAATTAATGCAAATCCAGGGTTTCTACATGTCAGCAGTAGTGTCAACGAAGGTGTCGCATTAGTGAAACTGCTATCGGTAAGGAAATCGGAGGGCAGGAAGAGTTGAGGCTTTCCTTCAAGGTATTTATAACAACATACGTACATAATAGCATAATAACATTAATAACACAGGATGCAGACCTGCTTATTCCTGCACATCGAGTGAGTCAAAAAATAAGATATTTGTTCACGTTCCTTCACGGGTGAGCAATGCAATATACAGTAGTATCACAACTATGTAACAACATAAATATCACAACATACAGATTTGCTTTTACTTGTAAACCGAGAGGGTGGAAAAATAAGGGATACTTCTTTATGCTGTACCTCAGAAAATGTGAGGTCACATATAGCTGAGGCTCTCCTTCAAAGCTAATATGTCTACCGGTACATGTTACTATTTGTATACAGCAAACTTACAGGCTGCTATATTGCCTGTATCATGGCTGATAACAATGACAGCAATAATTATTGTATCATAAATAGAGGCCTTTGTAATGAGGGGAGAAAAGTAATAAATGATGAAATAAATAATGGACTGAAAAATTCATGCACCCAAATTGCAGATGTTGCGCGTTTTGAACCGGAGACTGCAGCGAAGATTGTTGCAGCTTGTGCAGTGTTGCACAATGTGTGCATATATTCACGGCTGCCTCAACTTGCCCCCCCCCCCCCTGACAACGGTGCCTTTCCTGCTCTATACCAGGCAAGTAGATATAAGCGTGACCAGCTGCTGCAGACATTTTTGTGCTAGCCTCGCCTGTAGACACGTTTATGTGCAGCCAGCAGCTGCCTCGGCAGCACCAGCCGCCTCGCCTGCACCAGCCACCTCGCCAGCACCAGCCACCCTGCAAGCAAGGATTGGCATTATTGCATACTTTGTTTCTCACGGCAACAAGCATGTTGCACTGTTTATTTTTAAGCTTTTGTTTAAAGTGAAAACTGAGTTCCAGCTAGTTATTTAATATATTCGTGCCGCAGCATGTGCTGTGTTTCATCATACTGCGTTGTGTCTGTGAGCACAGAACGCTGTCTTCGCAGTATTTCTTCCCTGAGGCACGAAGCCTCTGCTCACTTCTCATTGCATTGTCTTCATCAAGAGGATGTGCCCCCGCAAGGAATTCAGCTTCAGTGGTGCTGTACAAACGCAGTCTACAGTGTGCTGCTTCAAGCTGAGTGCTTCATGCGTGAAGTTATGTGTGGTGGTGCAGTGTTGTGAAAAGCTGCTACTGTGCACAGTGCTCTTTACAGTGGAATGTGCAGCATTTGGCGAAGTCCTGTCATAGTCGACATTGTGGCAGTGGTCGTCGTCGCCCTTGCACCCGCCATCATTGTAGTGTTAAAAGAGGTGGGCGTCGCCCACCATTGGAGCAAACTGTGGCCATGTGTGTGACCTTGTATCACGCCTATCCTACACTCTGTGTAATGTGGGCTGTATGTTAATGCTATCTTCGGGACTTGTGTGTATGCTGTTCCGTGTACTGTCAGTATGTATGCAGCATGCCAAGAGAGCAGTCAGTGCGTTCACCATCCACCTGCAAAAGAACTTAACTTTTTCCCTGTCCTCAGTGCCTCCAGTATCGAGCCTGTGTCGTGTGTGTTGTGTTTTGGCTACCATTCATTGGCAACCACTTGAGCATAATGTTACTTCTCTGGGCTGCAGCATCGCTGCAGGTCACAAGATGCGCACAGTACGCAAGATGCAAGGTGGCAATGGTATCTCCCTGAGTGTGCAATTTCATCCAGTAGAGAAGTGTTTGCGCAACACAGGAGAGGAAATGTTCGCTGTGCTTTTATCTAGTCATGAACTTAGTATAACATTGAACTCTGACTGATGTGCTTCGCATGAGAATCGTAGTTTTTTACACATCCTTAATGAGCAACCTTACATCTCGTTCCGTTTCTGCATCACTGTCACGGGCAAGACGCCTTATATCAGAGATGTAACGAGTTCTAAAGAGTTGCCAGCCTGTGCTGCACAGTCGAATGGCATTACAGGTTCAGTATGAGCTCAGAAAGACATGTATACACAATTACTTGTTCATTGAAGGAAATGATGTTAAGGGCATACGTGTTTTTGATGAACACACGATGAACACAATGCCGTGCAAAGCAGTCATAGTGGCCCTTATATTCCATGCTGCATTTGCCACCTTTGCGTTGCTTCCAAACACTCTCATTGCAATTTTTGAGTGATTGGAGTGTCTTGGCTGCACTTACACAAACCTCACTTGCTGTATTGAGGCATTGCCTACATTTTACTTGTATGTTAATGTGAAATTTTTTGCTTCTGTTGATGACATGTGCTATCTGTGTATGGCACAGTAGTGTCACCATTAAGTTCGTGGTTATAAACTAAGGGCACATATATACATTGCCAACACCTCTGGTACACATTGTACTGTAGATTGAGTTGCCACCTGACTGGCTTTATCAGCATGCATGATATATCATCTTAATGTGCCACTGCTCCCTCCTTTTCTTTTATCGCTTCAGACCATTCATTGTTATCTTTCGAGGACTGTCTCCTGTCACATATGCCAGCTATTATGTTTTTAACACCTTAAGCTATGAAATTTGGTTTTTATAGAAAGGAAAGACACAGTAACTATTCCACTGGGAGGTCACCTCAACAGTGCTGTCGGCGAAGGGATGGAGGAGGAAATGAAAGCAGGAAGAGAGAAAAAGGCACAGTAGCAGATGTCCCTGTATTAATTTTGACTGCCTAGGGCTCCTGATCATGCACTGACATTGCATAGCTCATGGGTTTCGTCGGCGTTTTGCCTCCATCGAAATTCGACCGCTGTGACAGGTATTTAACCTGCATCCTAGAACTGAGGAGCCAAAAATACCTCTCCGTACAGTAGCCTGCACGACCTATCATGGCTTTTCTCACTACACTGCTCTGACTGCCAAGGTCGTGCTCTTTTCTGTTCCTCTGAACTCACCTTATGGATCGCCACCATTCTCACAGGGCGCCTGGTTGCGGCCCTGCAGTGTGCTGTTAATGTCACGCAGGGCCTGCACCAGCTGCTCGACGGCGTTGACCTGGCGGACCTGCAGGCTTTCAATCTTTTTTTTTGCAAAGACAACAAGCGTTCTTTATCACCGTCCTGGGGGAAACACTGAACAAACATAAGCAATAATACTTTACCCCTACCAGGTGGGCCCTGATGTGTGCCAGGTCTGTCGTCATCTGCCGGAGCTGCTGGTCCTGTATCGTGGCCAGGGGCCCTTGTTGTTCTATTAGGGCGGCGATTGCGTTGTGCCTTTGCTGTACACTGCCTGGGTGGTCTTGCTGGCGAGGTGGAAGTGCATGCGGCCGCCTGATTGAGTCACCTTGTTGGTGCGGTGCAGCTTGTATTGGTGGCGGTGCAGCTCGCGTACTTGGTTGGCCCTCGTTCTCTGCATATGTGTAAATTCAGTGTGTTTTCCTGTAGTGAAACCTCAAGACACCTCTGCCTTGGAACATGCGTTACATTTCTGTTGCATTGTCTTATGCCTCACTTTACTGCAGGAGCATTTTTTGGGTCGTACACCTTTTTTCATTTCAGGTACCATACATTGAAATTTGGCACCATGTGTACAACACAATTTGGCCATAAATGCATAAAACTAATGTTATGACTGCAAAAACAGAAATGTTTTACTGAAAAATACAAGTTTGTTCAATGTAAATCAGCATATATATTAGCCAACTGACAGTGTGATAGTTATGATCACATTTCCTGTAACAATGCTTAAAAGCTATGTCTCACCATGCTTGCAACTAACTGTAACCTGCACCATGCTTAGAAAGCTGTTGCCTACTGAAGTACATGCAAACCTTGTACTGAGCAATAGTCATGCTCATCCATGGCTTCTGGCGCCTGTGGCGCTGGGCTCGGCGCCTGCGAGTGCATAAGATGAATACTCACAGTTCATTCATACTTCAGCGGCAACACAAGCATTGGTTTCTGGTTATGGTTTCAACGCTGTGCCATGCTATATTTAATTTTGAATAAAAATGATTTTATATATTTACGATTCCAGCTTCATTATTTTTGAGACATCTTTTGCTGTGGCATATTTTCAGAAGGATGTTACGAATTTACCTTGGTGATATGGGAACAAACGCTATGTCATTTTACGCACGGCCAACACGTATGCTTGCGTCATTCTGTAATGCGCTTAGAGTTGCCTTGCGATTTCAGCTCCTGCCTGATAGCAGCCACAGCTTGCTGTGGAAAGGTGCTTACATATCTTTTTGCAAGTTGGAAAAACTCTTTCATAGTTACTCACCGGTGAAACTGAGGCTGCTGGTGCCATGCCGAATACGGCCGGGGACCTGCACCCCACGGAGCAGTCTTCGCCAACGATTGCCAAAATGCGGGCATCACTTGGGCTCAGCACTGCCTCTGGGTCCGGCAGCCCCCCGCCTGTAGTTCTGCATGAATAAAAGATATGGCTCTCATACCTAAAGTGGATGTGAGGCGGGAGAGTTATAAGCATTCCGAGAGGCCCGACTATTTCTTGACAAATTCTAGGACAAAAAGCTTGCAGCCAAATGTATAGGTTGCCCTGCTGGATTACACAGAGTAAGGTATTCCAATATGTCCAGTTTTGAACTATGTGTCTCTTAACGGGTCTCGTGCTGAAAGTCATGTATCGCAGCACTGGTTGTTCAGAAGCCGCCAGAGCGTGTGACGATGTTCGGTGCGTCTGCGTATGTTGCACTGGGTAAGCACAAGTGCACAGCAGTATACTGGCCTTTGCACAGGCGCTCCTAACTGGACGAGCAGGCAAACTTCGCAAGCACCGAAGAACACACACGTCATATTGAAAGTGTAACCGTGCCATGCCGCGCACCAAATGCAGATTAGCTCACCTGTGCTCTGCACCGACTAGCGAGCCTGCAGTTCGCGCTTGCCTCACCCGCTGCTGCCAGAAGCGCTTCCAGCCTTCCGGCGAGCGCGTTGCCGGCCCCAGCCCGTTCAGCTCGGCCGCGAGCTGCACCCACAGGCGCTGGCGTGTTTCTGCCGGCATCGCCTCGCTGGCCCCGCGGCCCAGACCGGCATGCTGCTCCATAAAACAGAGCATGGCTTCAAGTTGATCTGCGCTACAACGCGGTGTATAAACACCGCGCTGCTTACTGTTGGCCACGCTCGCGCCCGGAGGCTCCATGTTCGTCAGTGGCGCTCCGTAGCAGACGACAGCAACGACTGCCAAATCAAACACTGCTCACGAGAGTTCAGTCGCAGACCCCCCCCTTTTTTTAATGTAGTAGCAAGTGTACAAAACTAAAAACTGAGTTGCATTTATTTCATTGCTCATTGCGAAATGCCTCTAGTTGTTGGATGAGCGTCATTTTTTAACGCATCACGAAGCTGTCGAAATCATCGGCATTTTTTGTCACCAGAACCACTCATATACAATGGAGCGATACTGGGGCCATGGAGCAAAATTAGTTTCCAGCGGCCGAGGCGTTGCTTAACGTGCTTTTTTCGTTTTTCGACCGTGGCACTTTGCAAGGCCCAGTTGCCAAGGAGAAGCATTACTCTGCCAGTGAAAGTGCGCGCCATTCGCTGCATATGCGTGTTCTCACCGAAGCCGCTGTGGTCTGTGTGTACGCACCGTTTGATCCTGTTTACAGCTGGTGCACAGTGAGTGCTGTTTAAGACGGCCTCGCAGCAGAATGACTATAATGACGCTCCCGGAACGTCGTTCTTTTTCGCACTTGGCGCCAACAGTAGCAGACGAGATCGTTTGTGTTTATCCTTTTTTTTTTATTCTTCACATTTCGTAACCTCTTTCAGTGCTTACATTACCTGGCACCGCCTTGATGGTTACGTCACGCCTACGTCACAATTTGAACAAAATGGCGAAATGTCGAGAATAGGGCCCCTGGGGATCTTTAACGTGCACTTACATTGCACAGCACACGGGCGCTTTAGCGTTTTTCCTCCATAAAAACGCAGCCGCCGCGGTCGGGTTCGAGCCCGGGAAAGAAGAAAGCGAAAACTGAAAATTGAGAGTTGCATGTTGAGGAAAGGCGCTGCACTGCGCAGCGGCGCAACACCTGTGGCTCGGTGCTACTAGTCGCGCATACGCAGTTGTGACTAGGGAGCGAGAGGGAGAAATGGGCACTGTGTCTTCGCAGTGTGCATTTCCTCCTCGCGCATGTGCAGCACGGCTCTCCAGGAATCACGCGAAACTGCTCAACCTGCGGCCAGTAAATCTTTTGCTTTAAAATCTTCCAAGGTGGTCCCCAACTGGTCCAGGAGTCCACGGGCTTGTGCTTCAAATAAAGCACAATCCACCAGCCACTTCTGGCCGGTGGGTTGAGCGGTCCCTAAAGTAGACTCCCAGGAAGAATGAGTGGATTGAGGCAGCGGAAAAAATGATAGCAGTCAGAATGGAGAAATGAAATGAAAGAGGATAGTGGAGAGGAAGAGAGGATAGGGGGAGAGGTTATATGCACAAACTATCAACACAGTAAGAAATGTGTCCAGGTTGTGCGGGTGATTAGTTCATGATGGCGCAATAAAAACACACGCGCCCAGCCCTATGTTGACTACAACTGGAGTGGGGCGTCCGGTTGTTAATCGTCTAAGGTAGAACTCTTGGAGCGTTCAGTCACTGCTTGTAACGACCTGGCGGAGAACAGATGGGAAGTCTAGCCCGTCAGTTCGGGGAACGCACAGAGGCACACCAAGGATCGCTGACGGGTGCGTGCACTGCCCTGCGGCCACAATAGCATCTTAAGGGAGTCTAGTAGTGTGCCCAGCGCCCTGTATGCCGCAAGAATATCGCGACGAGCATGAACGTACGCGCCACAGTGAAGGAGCAGGTGCGCTAGTTTTTGCACTAGAGCACCCCTACGTAGTGGAAAAGTGGGGATCTCGGCACACCAGTGCTGTTACAATGAGGAGGAAAGGTGGGGTGAAAGCATTAGGGGTTGTGGTAATGTTATGCGGCTGAGTTAGTACAATATGTTAATTTGATGATATTGTTACACTCCGGGGTTTATCTAAACCACGACGGGCGACCGACAAACCAGATGGGATCCAATCTCCAAGCACGAGACGCCACCAACCACCTCGTTCTCCTCTTCCTCTCTCTACACAGTGATGCCGACCATATAGACTAGGCATCGCCTCTTCGTGAGCGTCACACTTCCCCCTACGCAGCCGAAGCCCGCTGGGCGAGTCAAAAAGCACCGCGGGAATGGTAGGGCTTCAGCCGGGCAATGTGAGTCACGTCAGTTAGTGTAGAACGACGGCCGCTTGACGTCAGACGCGCTATGCGGTAGTTCAGGTCACTAATTTTCTCAATAATTACATATGGTCGATCGAAGTGGGACAGCAGCTTTTGGGATAGCCCCCGATTTCGGACAGGCTTCCACAATAGGACCAAATCACCAGGTCTGTAAGTGACGCGACGGAGGTGGGCATCGTAACGCGCTTTGGCCCGATCTTGGGAGGTGAGGATACGAAGCCAGGCGAGACGCCGGGCCTCTTCGGGCGAGACAAAGTGTCTCAGCGATGGAAGGGTCTTCATGAGACTCGGCAGAAAATGGTAGTATGGTGTCCAGGGTGTAGCGTGGAGGGCGAGCATATAGTAGACAGAAGGGGCTGAATCCAGTAGTCCCATGGCGCGCGGTATTTACCGCGTAGGTAATGAAGGGCCGGACGCTGTCCCAGTTTTTATGTTTCGAATCAACGTACATTGAGAGCATGTTGGTAATTGTTCGGTTCGTGCGCTCAGTTAGCCCATTCATCTGGGGATGGTAAGGCGAGGAATGGCGAAAATGCGATGCGCAAGAACGGAGTTGTTCGACAACGTCAGCGGTGAACTGCCGACCATGGTCACTGATGATAACTTTTGGGTGTCCATGGCGGAGAACTATGGAGCGCAGCATAAACGAGGACACATGAGACGCCGTAGACGAGGGTAGGGCGGCCGTTTCACAATACCGAGTGAGGTAATCAACACAAACCACTATCCATCGGTTCCCCATGATAGGATTTTGGAAATGGGCGAAGGACGTCTATGCCCACTTGCTCGAACGGTGAGGAAGGTGGTGTCACAGGGTGAAGCTGACCAGCAGCAACGCTAGTAAGGCGTTGATATCGTTGGCACTGAGGGCACCTGGCGACGTACCCCTCAGTCGTGGCGCGCATTTTCGGCCAATAGAAGCGGGCCTAGACACGGTGGAGCGTTCGTGCCGACCCAAGATGTCCAGATGTAGGGTCGTAGTGCATGGCCTGCAAGACGGAGGTGTACAGGCTCTGCGGAAATACCAGAAGGAAGCGCTGACCCGTAGAACAATAATTTTTCTTCCATAGCAGACCATCTCTCAAGTAGAAGTGGTTTGCACCGTAGGGGTGTTCAGTCTGCGCAAGAAGAGGCCGCAGGGTCGAATCTCGCTGCTGCTCGGCTTGGAATGTGGCGAGGTCGGGAAAACATGGTGAGACGGACGCGACGCAGTGATCGAAATAATCGATGTTAGACTCTGTCTCAGAAAGAGGCAACCGCGAAAGAAAGTCCGCGTCAGCGTGCCGGCGACCGCTCTTGTAGGCGACTGTGTAGTTTAACTCTTGTAGCTGGAGAGCCCACCGTGCAAGGCGCCCACATGGGTCACGAAGGTTAATGAGCCAACAGAGGGCATGATGGTCGGTGACGATGGTGAACGGGCGTCCGTAGAGATACGAACGTAAACGCTGCGTGGCGAAGACGACGGCGAGGCATTCCAGCTCGGCGACCGTGTACTTGAGCTCCGGCTTACTGAGTGAACGACTTGCATACGCAACAACGTGCTCTTTGGTGTCGCAGCGCTAGATGAGCACAGCCCCGAGACCAACCCCGCTGGCGTCGGTATGGATCTCTGTGGGGGCGGAGGGATCGAAGTGGCGAAGTACACGGTGGGACGTGAGAAGGAATCTCAGTTGACAGAAGCGGTCCACTCGAAAGCTACATCTTTCTGAAGCAGGCCTGTCAGCTGGTATGCGATGTACGCAAAGCGATGGATGAAACGGCGAAAGTATGAGCACAAGCCCAAGAAACTTCGCAGCTCTTTGACAGACTGTGGTGGCTTGAAGCACAAAACAGCTGCAGTCTTGGCTGGATCAGGTCTGACGCCGTCTTTGTCAAAGAGGTGTTCAAGCACTAACTCTTGGCGCGCACCAATGTCCAACTTTTTAGAATTAAGCACAAGACCAGCTTTGCGCATGCAGTCCAGGACGAGAGCTAAACGATCGCTGTGCTCACTGAACGTCTTTCTGAAAATAATAACTTCGTCAAGGTAGCACATGCATATCTCATTTCAAACCACGCAGTCTATAAATCTCACGAAAGTGGCGGGCGCATTACAAAGACCGAATGGCATTACATTTAATTCATAAAGGCCGTCAGGTGTAAGAAACGCTGTTTTCTCCTTATCCGCGGGATACATAGGGATTTGCCAATACCCCGACCGGAGGTCAAAAGAAGAAAAGTAGGACGCTGAAAAAAGGCAGTCGATGGCATCGCCGATTCGAGGGAGACGGTATACGTCTTTTCTGGTGACGGCATTTAGACGACGGTAATCCGCGCAGAAACGCTATGATCCATCTTTTTTTTCGAACAAGGATTACTGGAGCAGCCCAAGGACTCGAGGAATCTTGAATAACACCTTTGATTAACATCTCCTGCACTTGTTCATTAATCACCTTGCGTTCAGACGGAGACACTCGGTAGGGCTTTTGTCGGATCGGATGCGAGGCGCCAGTGTCAACCCTTTGCAGGGTCCGAGACGAGGGGATGGAAGATGCGCCACCGGGCTGTGAAAAATCGAACACAGTGGAGTGTCACCGGAGGATGGCCAACAGAGCACGGCGCTCATGCGTGGAAAGCGAGTTGTCGATCATGCGAAGAAACTGCGACTCGTCGTAGAGCTGTGGTGGTGCAGCGCCCAAGGCGGTGATAACCATGGCAACGGATAACGGCGTGTCGTGGCTGCATGACGCAAGCTTGAGGCCTTCAGGCAGTACTACAGATTCTGTCGAACAATTCACTGTCCTGAGTTTAGTGCCTCCTTTGGTGACAGAAACCATGGCATGGAGAACCAAGATGTTCTTCATGCAGTTCAAGTGGTTCGGCTCCACAGTCGCATCAAACACGTCCAGAGGGGTATTGGGCAGGTAACGGGTACGCATACAGCCGAAGAAGGAGGCATGACAGTATCTCGAGTAACACAAAACACACTTTCTTCACTGCACTAGCCTTCCACAAGGCCAGAGGTGCAACATTTGCCGAGTTGAGCTCACCGGTGTGACATTCGACGTTAGCGCCACACAGCTGCAAAAAGTCGAGGCCAAGAATAACATCCTGCGTCGACCGGGCGAGCACCGACATTGCCGTGCTGAACACTTCACCACTCAAAGAAACCTTAACACTACACACTCCATCTGCAGGCAACAGTTCGCCACTCACACCACAAAACTGGACATTTTGTCCCATCGAAACAAGACTTTACGTCCGAGGCGACACTTAAACGCAGCACTCATAACTGAAACAGTAGCACCGCTTTCCACTAAAGCCAGCACAGGTACTCCATCCACTAGCACACTCACTTTGTTTCGTAACATCAGAACAGGCAGAGGTACCCGGTGCTCCTCAAAGTCCGCTGCGTTAACAGCGGCTGGCAGAGGAGGGCGGGTGGGATACACAAGAGGGAGAGCTTAGGAATCCCGTGTGAGTTCCAGCGACCTGGTCAACTCTTCGCGGACGATGTGGCGGATTGTGAAAGCCAGATCACATGACTATGATGTGTCTACAGCTGCCACGGTCGTCACCCCGGCCAATCGGCCAAATTTAGATGTGATGCGACGCATTTTCAATGTCTCAAACGTGCGGCAGAGCTGGATTACGTCAGACATGGACTCAAGACTTTCTTTGCCAATAAGAAAATTATAGACGTTTTCGGCGAATCCTTCAAGTAAATGGCCATCTTTGTCCTCTTTCCTCTTCTGTCATGTTCGGAGAGACGACCTTGAATAACTTGACGATTTCCTTTATGTACTTCGTACATGTCTCACCGGGAAGCTGAGCCCTTTGCGCAAGCATTTTCTCAGCCCACTTCTTCGAGACTGAGTCGCCGAAGCACTTCTTCAGCTCCTCTACAAAGCAGTCCCACGTTGTGAAAGAATCCTCGTGGTTGTCATACCACGTTAGGACCGTGTCCACGAACTTCTGGGCACAGACGTCGGAGCGTTGCCGTCCAGGGACATCATGGGCACAGAAGGCGGTAGACCAGCAATGCGACGACTCCAGCGACGATGAAGCAGGGGATCCGTCTTCGGAGAACCAGTATACCGCGCACCTTCCACCAAGATGTTACGTCCGGGGTTTATTCAAATCACGACGGGCGACCGACAAACCAGATGGGATCCAATCTCCAAGCACGAGACGCCACCAACCACCTCGTTCTCCTCTTTCCCTCTCTACCCAGCGATGCCGACCAAATAGACTAGGCATCGCCTTTTTGTGAGCGTCACAATATGTATAAAGAACCGATGGGACCTCTTGCGCAGGGTTGGGTGCCTGATCGTCCAGGGTCCGGGAGAAGAGTTATCGGGCCAGCGCATGAACTCGCTCATTACCGGGGATGGCGGCATGCCCAGGGATCCACGACAAATTAAACGGTCGGTCGAGAGTGGTGGCTGTGGAAAGAATGCGGTATGTGGCCGGCGTCGCCACGCCCTTTAGATAGTGGCATTTTTTCAATGGTGGAGTGGGCCAGCGCAAGTACGATGGCGGCTCCTCCGCCTCTGCACGTAAATTAGTTTAGATAGTCGCGGCGGCCCTGGCTGTGCCGTTTTCATACGCTGCGCCTGCCGTCAAAAATCCTACTTCAGAATTTTCTGCCGTGTCAACACAAAGGCTATCGGAGCGGTTGCGGTATGTTTTGGTGTAATACCTCGCTAGAGCCTGCCGCCTACCGTGATGGAGACGAGCGCTTATGTTGGACGGTAGGGGCTTCTGATATATGTGATCCTGCGTGCGCAGAGAAATTATGTAAGGTGTAGGACTTGTTGGGGTGGGAATGGGTGGATTGAGACGGAGCTGCCGCAGTAGGCTTTGTCCTGTTTCCGCGCTACTCAGGCGGAATAATTCGTTGGTGCGTTGAGCATCTATTCATTCGATTACAATGTTGTGGGCACTAGTGGCCAGGTGTCGTTTCGTGCTAGTCGTCCGTGGAAGACGTAGGGCGGAGGTTACAGCCTTTCGTATTAGGATGTCTGCCTGTTGTGTTTGCCGCTGAGAGAGTATGTTGTATGGTGGTGGTAGGTAATGCGGCTAATGATTAATGCATTTGTCATATTGACGGTCTCTCATTCATACAGCCCATGATTGCGTGCTGCCACCCGCCTTATTAATGCAGCGACTTGTTTGGTCTGTCATTGCAAGAGCGAAAGGGTGGTGGTTGTATCGATTGAGTTGTCGGAGAGCAACGGAGGGCTGTGTTTGCTAAATGGGTGGTGGTGATGCCTACGGCAGATTGCAGGACATCCTGGGCTGTTCCAAGGGATCCTCCCGTTGTCCACAGGGTTATATCATTTATCTATATGGCTGTGTTGAGCCCTGGGATAGCAGCAAGGGCTTTTGCCAATGGTGCTAGGGCAATGTTAAAAAGTAAAGGTGATAGGACCGCCCCTTGTCAGTTTCGCCGGTTAGGCGGGGGAAAGGCTGGAATGCAGCAACCCCAACGTGGAGTTCTGCCATGTGTCCCTGAAGGAAGGCCCGAAAATATGGCCATATGCGGGTGTTGTAGCCCAAGTAGGCTAATGTCGTCAGGATATGGACAGGGCTTATTGCGTCGAAAGCCTTATGAATATCCAGTGCCCGTATGGCTCGCGTAGCGGCTGTACGGCGCTTAGTGTAAAAGAGAGACTCTTTAAGGGCGAGAAGTACGTGTTGCGCCGATATAACTGGACGGAAGCCAAATTGCACGTTGGAGAGAAAGCCTGTTGTTTCTGGAAACAGTTGCAGGTGATTGAGAATGACATGTTGGAAGAGCTTGCCGAGACAGCTCGTTAAGGAAATGGCGCGCAAATTTTGAAGGGTTTAAATTTTGAAGGGTATAAATCGCATGCTGGCATGGATCCAGGCCGATAGGTGCGTCCCAGCATGCCAGTGGTAATTAAATAGCTCCGTGAGTTCCTGGAAGGAGCCTTCGTCGAGATTGGGTAGTGCCTTGTACGTTATGCCATCCGGCCCCGGCGCGTAGAGCGGTGAATAATAAAGAGTGCTCGGCGGACTTCGTTTAAGGGGATGTCGGCATCAATTTCCGAATTAGGTGGAGGTAGATTGGGTGGATCTGCTGATTGAAGGGATGGGGGTATATAAGTGTCCCGTAGCTGGGCGATTACATCTGTGCCCTTTTGAAGCTCTACTTGTATTAGATGTTGTGTGCGCACTTGTGTCTAAGATTTAGTGGTTTTTGGATCTACGAGAGCGCGTAGGAGGGACCACGTGCGTTTAGAGCTTAATGTACCTTTGAGGTCGTTTCAAAAGGTTGCCCAGTTTGCGCGAGCTAGGGTGTTCGCGTATTCTTCCGCCTCACGAGTGAGAGCGGCTATGCGGAGTCTGAATTTGCAATTGTGTCGCTGGTGACGCCAGCACTTGAGAACTCCTTGTCGGGCCTCCCATAGATGAGCGAGATGAGGACCAACCTGCGGTGCCGTAGGGGTGTTTTTAATGCGTTTGGTGCTCGCCTCGATAGCCTCCACCAGATGGTCTGTCCAGTCGGTGGCAGTACCGGGCTCGTTAGAATCAGCTGCCAAAAATAAGTGCGGTTTATTCCAATCAGTTAGGAGCTGTTAACGAGGGTTGGAAATCTTGAAATCGTAAACAATAATAGTGGAGAATGAAAAGCGGTCACTCCCAAATCTGTCTTGATGCACTGTGTGAGATTTAGCGGTTACGTTTGGTGTGGCCCATGTGAGATGGGGTGTGGTGTGGCGAGTGACACTTGTGCCAATACCAGAGGGTACGGTGGGGTTTGTGACCAGGCCACGGTTGTAATCAGCCATTGCAGTAAAAATGAGGTTACCTTTGCGGGTATCCGAGGCATAACCCCAGTGCGCGTGACGTTCATTAAAACCGCCCACCACAAGGAGCTTTGAGGAAGATAAGGAGCCCAGGATGCCCAGAATATCTCTGCCTTTATCTTTCGGATAGCTGTATATGTTAAGAATAGTGAGGCCATATGTGTGCCTGGGTGAGCTGAGCTCTCTTGTGGCATACTGAGTGCCCTTGCTGTTGGGCTAGTTTGTGTGCGGTCTAGCACCGGCATGGATGTGAGTATCAGGATTGCCGTACGTGGCGTAAGGGCAGCTAGGTGATAACCGCGAATATGAATGCGATTCCAATGGCGGCCGGTCCGGGGCCAGAAATTATTAACACCCTCCGTTGCATCACAGGTCTGGCCTCCGCCTCGGTCAGGTGCTTCGCTGCAGCTGGGGACTGAGGGCCGAGGGTGAATTGGTTTGATCATGGAAAGTTGTGGCTAAATACTGCACCTGGGTGGCCAAATCCTGTTGTGGTGAGGGAGTGCGTTGTCGGTTCTCGTCACCGAGATCAGGCCACACCCCAGGCCCGCTTTTCCAATTCCATCAACACGCGGAGTTTTTTTTTCAAACCCGGTGGAGAAATGCGCGGCACCGAGATTGGAACTCTGGTGATCTTGCACGCGAGGCTGACGCTGTATCTGTATGCCATCGCTGCGGAATCTGAACCTGCCAACGTTTAACGCTAGATCCTTATCTACTGAGGCTAACCTATCAGTGCTGTTCGAGGAAATATCGGGCATTAAATGGGACGCCATAGAGCTTAATGAGTTAGAAGGACGGAGGAGGCACGTACAGTACTAAAGTACAAGCACCTATTGTGCTATCGTGGATTAGCGGATCGACGAGAACTTGGTGAGTGATTCCTCATTAATAAGGATATAGCTGGCAATGTAGAGGAGTGCTATAGTTTTAACGAAAAAATGACATATATCGTAATTAGGCTTAATAAGAGGTACTAGCTGAAGGTGGTGCAGGCCTTCGCGCCTACATCTAGTCATGATGACCATACTGTTTAAAGCTTCTATAAAGACGTGGAATCGGCAATGAACAAAGCAAAAACACAGTACACTGTACTGATGGACGACTTCAATGTGAAAGTGGGCAAGAAGCAGGCTGACGACCAGGCGGTAAGCGACTATGAGATAGGTTCTCGAAATAACAGAGGAGAGTTATTACTACAGTTTGCAGATAAAAATAATTTACGTATCATGAATACCTTCTTACCCAAACGAGAGAGCAGGAAGTGGACATAGAGGAGCGCTAATAGTGAGACTAAACATGAAATTGACTTCAAACTATGTGCTCACCCTGGTATCGTGCAGGATGTGGCTGTCCTGGGAAAGGTGCGTTGAAGCGACCACAGATAGGTAAGGTCTCGAATTAACTTAGACTTGAAGAGGGAACGGAAGCTAGTGAAGAGCAATTCCATTAAGGAGCTACCGGTAAGAGGGAAAATAGAGGAATACCTGCAGAACGGATATTCAGCTTTAACAGAGGAACAGGATCTTAATGTTGATACAATGAACGATAATCTGACAGCTATCATTACAGAGTGCGCAGTAGAAGTAGGCGGTAGGACGGTTTCACAGGATACCGGCAAGCTATCTAAGGAGACGAAAGATCTGATTAAGAAACGTCAAAACATTAGGGCGTCTAACCCTACAGACAGAATAGAACAAGCAGAGCTATCGAAGTGAATAAGTAAGCGCAAGGTAGCCGACAAAAGGAAGTTGAATATGAAGAGAAACGAGCATGCTCTAAAGAACAAATGTGGCCTAAAGGTGGTGAAAAGGAAATCAGGCTTAAGTAAAAACCAGATATATGTGCTACGAGACAAGGAAGGCAATGTCATTAGCAATATGGATAAGATAGTCAAAGTAGCCGAAGAGTTCTGCACAAATCTATACAGCAGCCAATGTAATCAAAACGTTAATAATGGAGACAGTAGCACACAGCACTCCGTCATCCCACCCGTAACGAAAGAGGAAATAAAGACTTAGGAGAAATGCAAAGGAGAAAAGCAGCTGGTGAGGATCAGGTAGCAGCAGATCTGTTGAAATACGGAGAGGAGATTATGCTAGAAAAACTAGCCACCCTGTATACGCAATTCCTTATGACCTCGAGCGTACTAGAAGCTTGGAAGAACACTAATATAATCCAAATTCATAAGAAAGGAGACGTCAAGGACTTGAAAACTTACAGACCGATCAGCTTACTGTCCCTACTGTACAAGGTATTTACTAAGGTAATCGCTAATAGAGTCAGGGCAACCTTAGACTTTTATCAAAAAAATTATCAGACATGCATTCGTAAAGGATATTCAACAATAGATCAATTCACACTATCGATCAGATGATAGCGAAATGCACAGAATATAACCAACCCCTGTATATAGCCATCATTTATTATGAGAAAGCATTCGACTCAGTGGAAACCTAAGCAGTCAAAAAGGAATTGCGGAATCAGGGTGGAGATGAAACTTATGTCAAAATACTAAAAGATATATATAAGGACTCTACAGTTACTATTGTTCTCCATAAAATCAGCAATTAAATTTCAATAAGGAAGGGCGTCAGGCAAGGAGACACGATCTCGCCAATGCTATTCAACGCATGTTTACAGCATGTATTCTGTGGCCAGAATTGGGAGCAGTTGGGAATAGGTGTTAATGGAGAATACCTAAATAATCGGCGATTCACTGATGACATTGCCTGGCTGAGTCACTCAGGAGATGATCTGCAATCCATGATCAATGAGTTAGACAGACAGAGCAGTACGGTGGGTCTAAAAATTAACATGCAGAAAACCAAAGTAATGTTCAACAGTCTAGCAAGAGAACAGCGGTCGACAGTTGGCAATGAGGGGCTGGAAGTGGAAGTGGAATATGTCAGCTTAGGCAGGTAGTGACTGCTGATCCGGATAATGGTAAGTGTAACGTTAAAATACTGGAAGCGGGCAGAGTGGGTGAGGGAACAAACGCGTGTTGACGACATCCTAGTCGAAATCAAGAGGAAGAAATGGGCTTGGGCAGGGCATGTACTGCGAAGGAATGATAACCGCTGGTCTTTAAGGGTAACGGAGTGGATTCCAAGAGAAGGCAAGCGTAGCAGGGGGCGGCATAAAGTTAGGGGGGCAGATGAGATATAGAAGTTTGCAGGCATAGGCTGGGCACAGCTGGCAAAGGACAGGGTTAATAATTGAAAAGACATGGGAGAGGCCCTTGCCCTACGGTTGGTGTAGTCAGGCTGATGATGATGATGAAAGCGATTTGTTTCAGCCTCCTGCAGAGGGGGGATTAGAGGAGTGTGCGATATATGCTGCTAGTTAGGCTTGTTTTTGGTGTATGCTGCTACAGTTGCATTGCCATGTAATTGTTTCGTTTGGTGTAGTGGACTGGCGTCGCCGCCGACCTTTTCGCGTGCTATTGTTCTATGCCACGTTGCTGGTCTGGAGATACTGAATGAGGACAGGCAGCGGGTTGAACTGCGGGCTCCTTGGGAGACAATTCCTCATGAGGTACAAGTTCGAAAACATTTTTGATGCCGGCTTCATGTTTTTTCTAAGCGTATGTTGATCGTAGCTTCTATTCTGTCAGTCATGGACTGTATCAACTGCACCTGGGCTTGTATGAGCTGCTCCGAGCTGTTCAGCAGCTATAATGTTGATTATGTTTATAATTTCTGAGCACATTCAGCGAATGTCAGAGGTTGAATAAGGTGTACTAGTGGAGGCTGCTTGAACGGACCACTCACCCTTTTTAGCAGGGCCGCCTACTTTCTCGGTTGCAGAGTTCTGTCGTGACTGCGTCTCCTGGGTCTCCTGGATGTGGGCTGCAGTTTCACTGGCTTTCGAGGTAGAGGCCCGTGGCTCGGTGGCGTCCGTCTTGGTACCACTGGGTTACAAAGCGTTATGTCAGGCATTCCCTGCGTCCGCACTGTGCTTTTTCGTGTGGTTTTTGTTATCTTGTTTGTGCAATGGTTCCGGGTTCTCGGTCTCCTTGGCCTGCTCCAAAAGTGTCTGGGCGATTGTGGTGACCACTGAGTTCTCCGTCCTCAGCGGTGGGAGGTGTTGCCATTCGTCTGTGCCTCGGTTCCAAGGCTTATTCGGATAGACGGCGAGTGCCTTGCTTGGGGGGCTGGTCTGATTCACTTTCGTGGGGACTGTTATGCTGTTGCTATAGCTTCGCGGTTCTCCCGCCCGGTCGTCTTGGGTTTGGTTCAATTTGGGTCGATGCTCATTCCTGTGTCGATGCTAAGTCTTGTGCTCCTGCTTAGTCATGTGCTTCAGCGCAGTCTTTTGCTTCTGCTCAGTCTTTTGCTTCTTCTGCACATCTAGAAGAGTGCTCTGTGCAGCAATGTCTCCATAAAGATGGCGTCGGATTGCGGCTTCATCAGTTTTGCATGTCTTTTCCCTCTCGGTGTAATTCTGCTGACTTGCCGGACAGTTAATGTCAATGATGGAGTGGTTGGATGTGTCGCCGACGATGCAGTGCTTCTTGCAATCGACATGTCCTGGTGGAAGATTGCTTATTCCGCAATTGTAAGATCTTTTCTCCTCCGGAGTGGGGCAAATGTCAGCACGGTGTACTTTTTCAAGTAGCATCCGCAGACCTGCATCACTGATCGAAATGGTTTGCACATGTATTCTATGCCCTTGAGGCCGACAAACCGTCGTACTGCTTTGCCTTCAAGGGTATACAGATATGCCCCCTTTGTGCCGAAAGGCCTTGCTTGAGTAAGGTTTATTTTTTGGGGATAGGTTTCCGCAGCGTATAGCCACTCCTCTTCTTTTGGTATCGATAACGCGCCGGTAATGATGTCCTTACATGAGTTGTCTGGTGAGGCTGCGTAAGCATTCATTGAATATTCTTTTCCTAATAGGTTGATTGCCTGGATGTTGCATATCTGTTCAGAATAGCGATATTTTCCTCCGGCTTGACTCTGATTCCTGGCATCGTAGGTTAATTGGCGGCTGAGGTTGAATTTCAAAGCAGCAAGTAGTGACCTACCGGAGTATTTATGGAGCGTTGCCCCTCCACGTAGACGTATTATGCCTTGGAATCATCATACGGCAGCCTTGGTAATTTGACGGGGAGTGCGGGTCATGATGTTTCCGCATGTGTGTGTGCTTCTGCCTCCGTTACAGGTTCGAATCGTTTCTTCGTGCGTCGGTCATCCTGAACCATGGCATGGCCTTCGGGCAAGCTTCTGTCATGTCTCGTGTCGTCCATTTGGAATACGAGTCGGAGTACGGCTCCTCCTGCGGCGTCCCGTGCGCTACACCCCCTCCGGTGCGTGGGTGTTAGATATTCCGGATGTGTTGTCCTCAATTTACATGTCGGGAAATTTCTGAACCCGCCGCGGTGGGTCAGTGGTTAATGCGCTCGACTACTGATCCGGAGTTCCCGGGTTCGAACCCGACCGCGGCGGCTGCGTTTTTGTGGAGGAGAAACGCTAAGGCGCCCGTGTGCTGTGCGATGTCAGTGCACGTTAAAGATCCCCAGGTGGTCGAAATTATTCCGGAGCCCTCCACTACGGCACCTCCTTCTTCCTTTCTTCTTTCACTCCCTCCTTTATCCCTTCTCTGACGGCGCGGTTCAGGTGTCCAACGAAATATGAGACATATACTGCGCCGTTTCATTTCCCCAAAAGCCAATTATTTATTATAAATTTCTGAACTCCATTTGGTGCCGTGGCCAGCGAGCACGACCCGCTGTGGTTGGGGTGGGAAGGCAGCGATGTCGGCCATATGATGCGTTGACATGGAACGCCGCTCCGCCATCCGCCGCCAAAGGGGATTAGGCTTAGTGCGGCGACACCGCCTCAGAGGTCTTCGTAAGCTGCTTGTGCAAAATACAGCGTATTCACTGGCAGAGATGTCCTCGTACAGGTCCCCTGGGTGTCTGCGAAAGCCTGAGGTAGAAATCTCGGGCCGTATGAAGGGTAATTGGAAGAATAAAGCAAAAATTTCGCAGAGCCCATGTGAAGCGCGTCCGCTCCGCTCGGCTCCTTCGGCGTTCCCAAGTAAGGAAAAGGAGGGACGGGAAGGAGAGGTGCCGCAGTGAACGCCTCCGTGATAATCTCGGCCACCTGAGGATGGAGCCTTCTGCGTTTCGCCTCCATCGATACGTGGCCGGGTTCGAACTTGAGTATCCCCGCTCAGTAGTCGTGTGCCCAAACCAATAGCCAGCTCGGCAGATTCATGAATAAAGAAGTGTATTGCAGAGCTTGACGCTGCTAACCAAGTTATGGCGATAATTAAATGGTCTCAAATGGAGAAAATGGTCTCGGAGCGTTTGAGAGCGAAAATGGCGACAGCGACCAACGGCGCATGATGTTGCATGGAGACTATATTGACGTGCGGGACGAGTTTGTTCCACTCATGGAAGCAGACTGCGCCGTGGCTGTGCAGGGAAGTCGTCAATGAACTGGGAGATGTGCGGTTGAGTGCAGCTGTGCGTGCTACACATCTCGCCACCGGTGTTTATAGGCATTGGGATAAACGAAGCAAGCGTCGGCATAGCCTAACTGACTGTGAGCAAGTGTTTGTGGCGGAGACGATTGTCAACGCTGAGTCGCTGAAGGGGTGTGTTGTTCTTCTAGCGAGACCCTAAAAGAAGGCGGCGGCGATAGAGGGCTTCCATAGCTTAAACTGTCGCAGCTGCAGCATCCCAAGTGTCACCCTGAACGGGTGGGGAAGATAAAAACCGCCCGATGAGAGAGCGTGCGGGTGGCTGCTTCTGCTGCCTCGTTTCCTGTCAACCCCTGGTGAGCAGGGCTCATATAAGGTAGTGGTGTGCGGGGTCTGTGTCACGTATTCAATTTACGTAGTTTACATTGGCTAGGAAGGAAGTCCACCCTTGTTAGACGTGCCCACAGGCTCCTCGTGAATCGGTGATTGTGTTTTCTGAACCGGAATGTGAGGCCACGAGAGTAATCGCGACCTCTTCTGCCCATGTTGCACTGGGGGCTCGGAAGGTCATGAGCGGCTCCTTCTCCGCCTTCTGACCGATACATTATTCAGCCCGGCAGCCTTAAAACATTCTGACCCCTTCTTTAGCGGCAGTTGCCGCAATGTAGAGCGGTGTCTTCGGGCACCTATCACATGGTGTGGGCCTGGCCCCCAAACCCGGCTATTCCCGCCATTCCCAACCTAACCCGGTATAGCAGGGAGGTGACCCTCCCCAGCTGCCACGACTTACAGGCCCAACAAGCCTTAGTAGGGCGCACCCGGGAGCGGCCACTGCCACTGTGGTTCCAAACTAGGGACCTCCACCTCACGTTTTGTAAGGAAAGCTACACCACGCTACCCAGTCGAGCATTTCGCCGTGAGCCTGGGAGGCTGATAGTGCGCATGCGCGAATCCAGAGAGGAGCAGGAGGTGCGCGGCGCATGACGTCACAGTTCGCCGTCGCTGCCGCGCAGGCCCGATTACGCCCGCACGCGCAGCGCGTGCATGCCATGTGCGTCAGTCGGAGAATTGCAGCAGGCGCCCGGCGCATGACGTCAGAGCTCGGCCGCCGCCGGGGCCGTGTGTGGGGTCGTGTGGACAAACTGTGTGTGTGGCTGTGTGTAGAAAAGCTGAGGTGACACGACTCGTTATATCACAATTGCTTCATATCGTGACGAAAACGAGACTCCAGCCGCCGCTGTGCAGTGGTATCGTCAGGAGAAGATCAATTCTTCAGACCCAGCAGTCATCGCCTGCCACTTGGCCGCTGTGCAGAGAAAGTATGAACGCCAGGAGGCTAAATGAGCGGCGGAGAAGCGTGAGCAGAGACGAACCTCTTGCTAAGCGGAGATGCCAAGAAGCGGAGCGTAACAAGCGGCCCATAGCAACTCATTCGCATGGTTCCTTCGCAAGAAAATGAAGAAGCAATAGCAACATCACCATCAACATCAACTGAAGAGGAGGGTGTAAAGACACGTCGTATAACTGACTGCGCGGTTTGACCACGAGAGAATTGCAGCTCTCGCTGCATATATCCTGGCATAGCTGAGCTAAGACACTGCCAATTTTTATAAGGAACGGCTCCTATGGGCTGATCCAAGTATACCTCCTGTTCCTTTAGAGCGAGTAAATGTTTTCACCACCACCACCGCCGTCGTTGGCTGTGTCGATGGCACACATCGTCATCAAGGAGACGCGAGGCTGTTCTGCGAACAAGCCGCAGAGGGTTCTGCGCTGCGAACATGAGAGTTAGTAGGTCTCGGCCACTGTTTTTTACCGCATGAGTTCAGCTAAAAGTGCGGGCCTCGTCAACGAGAATAGTTCGTGCCGTGCGTGTTTATTCTCAGTTGTGTGGTGCTAACATGCGCAATCTGGCTGTGGACAGGCGCTGACACGGATCCTTTCACGACGCGTTCGTCTGACGGCACTATGAAGCGGAGGAAGTCCTGCTGGACGACGATGAGCTTTGAACCGAAAGCTTCCCTGGGCTAGCTGCGGCGCGTTTCGCGTATGCCGGACTTTGACCTTCAGTCGACCGTCAGCCCAGCCACGTTTTTTCCTTCCTTACGGCGCGGTATGTTCTGGTGCCCACCTATATTTCTGAGACAGTTACTGCATCATTTGTTTTCCTAAAACCAATTTTAAAAAGCAACTTTCAATTTTTTTTCCAAAGCATTGAAAATGCGTATAACTGGTCCCCTGGGACTGTGGACACCCCAGTCGCGCTTTGAACTATGGGGGTGTCGATAGTGACACATGTGCGCTGCAGCAACGTTGTAGCAGGGACGGAGCAGTAAAACTATAGCCCAACGGCGTTCTTTCCGTTCATTGGCGTTAGCGTTGACAACGTTCTATAGACTTTGATGATTTAGAGGAAAGGAAGGCCCATATCTGGCTCTCTTGGGTGGTAGACGCATCAATAGCGGTCTGAGGTACGTGGCGGTGCGGAGAGAGAGAGGCGCGCTATAAGATCCAAGTTTTAAGGCCCAATGCCTGGAGTCCAAGCCCGAGCGTTTTGTTCTTAGGAATAAACCAAGAGGGATACATGCAAGGCCACGAAGTACCTAGCTTGCCTTGGGAAGCCGTGTGAATGGACTTGTTCTTTTATGGTGGCCGGCAGTTTGCCATAATCGTTGACTTTTATTCATTCTTCTTCGAAATACATAAATTGCAACGTGTGGCAGCGAAACAGCTCAGACCTTGGTGTGCGGAAATTTTCGCTCTTCATGAACTGCCCTTTAAGATATGCATCGATAATTACCCACCGTTGAACAGCGCATTATTCAAAGCATTTATTCATTCGTGATGGCTTTTGTGGTAACAAGGTCGGAAAGGCAGTTAACTTTGATCTTAAGGCTTGTGAGAATATTCAGTCATCTCAGCAGCACCAAGATCACAGAATATATTGTAATGCAATAACTGAGCAAAAAAAAAAGATAATTTCCTCAAGCCGCAATACTTCAAAAATCACTTTTTTCTAACCGTTGATCTCCTAGTCAACCAGCACTAAGCGGTTTTCAGCACGCATATTCGCTCTCAGGAGCCTTGCGGGATGAATTCCACATGTGGAGAAGCTCTTGGGGGGCAGAATCTCTTTTTTACAGCATGAGCCATTGTACGAAGTCCACATCGAGCAGTCGCATGAATGAGGGACGTCCAAGACCACCGATTAAAGCTGCCAGGAGAAAGATAACGAATGGAGGGGCAGGGATGGTAGAAAGAAGGGGAGAAGTAAGGGTAGAAAAATTGTATTGTGCCGGCTTAAAGCCTACACAAAATAAATTGAAAAGGACGCTCGTCTTGCTTATGTTTGCAAGGCTCGCCGCCGACAATACCCTGTTGCACTCGCCGCCGAACGAGAAGCTTTTTCTGAGCTGGTTTCAGTATGTTATTGCTGCTCCTATATATGCAAATGAATTCGTTGGATATTTAAAAACAACTTTGTATTTCTTGAAGCTGCAATGGCATTAAGAATTCCTCCTAATTTGCCTGCAACGCCGCTTTTCAAACCACAAGCATCTCCGCTCCAAGTCCACCACGCAGTCATTCTAGGGCTTTGCACATCCCAGAGAGCATGAAATTATCTCACCAACAAAAATCGCCGCTGTTAGCCAGCATCGCCCGATCCTTACCATTGCGTGCGATTGGGCACTTCCTGGGAGTACTTTCAGTCGCGCTTATTGTACTTCCAAGAAAGTGAGAGCCTTTCGGATTTCTTGTCAGCTTCCTTTCTCCAAACACTCTCAGTAAGAGTTGCCGCTGAAAACCGAAAGGCTCGATTTTCGACGCTGCCAATTGCCAACTTAGCAGGACGGCACGGCGAAGCGGCGTTTCACGGTCTGACGGCGTATTTAGCTAAAGCCCATTACCATCGGCAACGACGACCACAGATTTAAGTTTTTCTTCGTGCTACTCACTGTTTTCTGCCTTTTTAGTGATGTTGCAGGCTCCCTCACTTCAAGTTTACAATCCTTCACGCCTGTGTTTTCGAAGTGGCGGCATCCGAATGCGACTGAAAGTGTAGGCAAATTCGAACTTCCGAATAAAAAGTCCCAACTTCGTTACGTGGTACAAGGAAGTGAAAAACGAAGTTGTGTCGTTGTTTTTGGCATTTTTCTAAGCACTCAACAGGCTCTGCCTGCGCCACACTGGTGCCACAGGAACCCGGCGAGCTGCAACATCAAGCTAGACCCAACAAAGCGCATCTTAACACCTGGTTTTAAATGGAAAAACATAGAAAATGGGCGTATTTTGATGCACTCTTGCGAGTTCTTGCGTCGTCATGACTGAACACTTTCTGGAAAAGTTCTCTTAAACTATGCTATTCCCAGGCTTCAAACTGCACTTGTCGATTGAAAAGAACTTCGCGAACCCAAATATGACAAACTTGGAAAATCGATATTTTCGCCAAAAGGTGTCTCTAAACTACCATGACCAATTTAAACCAGTTATACACATAAAAGCAAGTACCTACTTATCACAGTTACAGCAAAATGCAAACTTGGTAGATACATTCTGCAGAAAAGCACCCATTTTGCGGATTGAGAAGCAACAGTTAGGAACGCCCTCCACAAAGGCAAACAGCAGCACAAAAAAGCTCAAAAACAGAAAAGCAACAAAGCATTCAGCACGATTCATCAGAATTATTAAAACTTTCCTCAATGACGTTTATGCTTACAAAAATTCTACCTAATAAAGCATCTTTGACCCTTTCAAAATTTAATAAATGCCCAGGGCTCAACCTAGTGTCTGCCCAATGTCACCAGCAGGCATTCTGCAACTACCGTGCGCATTGATTCATGGATTCGCAGAATATTTAAGGAAGGTAGTGTTTCTGTATTAATGCTCAATGTGACAGCAATAAGTCCGGTGAAAAAAATCTGCACGCAAGAGAAAGGTCCCATTACCAGCGCAATGGAAGAATACAAAAAAATTGTAGTTGCGTGCATCCAAACATGACCCTGAATATGATGTGAAGAACTTGACACTTCAGGAAAAGAAACTATTCTACAGCGATCACAGTTTCCAAGCCATGCAAGCCCAACCAAGGCATAGAAAGCTGAACAAAAAAACAAAGATATTATGCAAGAATACCAAAGCCACAGATATTTTGATTCATTCCAGAGGAGACTACAAAAATGTGACATCATCGACCGCCGCAGAATATCCGACTGTTAACACAAGTTAACGATACTACGTGTTCCATGCAGCTTATTCCCAGTGTCCATTCTCTTTTCTTTATTTCTACTACTTCCTTTACCTTTTTAGTGCCTTCTCCTTCTCAATGCCCTGCGCCACCTTCATTCATAGCCACTCTCTCCTTTAACCATGCACGCGGTGAAGGTCATAGAGATACTGCCTTCTCCTACTAGGAGCTGGCAAGTCTAGTGGTGAAGGTCACTGTAGAATCGTAAGAACCAGTAAGAAAAAAATCCCGTTACCTTGGTTTCATATAACCAAGGGGAAAAACCTTGTGTTATATTCTTGTGAATACTCTATAACTCCCAACCCCTCGAATACCCTCATACAAATTAAAAATGGGTAGAGAAATGAATGTGGATGTGATCTTCACAGCTGCTCACCTTAGCATCCTTTGAATTTCTAATCTCATTCTACACACTGCTCAAAAGCCTGGCTTCTAAGGGACTTTTCTAAGCTTCCATTGATAATTTAGTGCACCCGTTGTGTTGCTTTTATAAAGTTTTCATTTAACTTGCATGAGCGCCACCTAATCCATAGCATCGTTCCTACTATTTTTCTTCGTGCTGCAGTAGTTAATGCGCATATGTGATAGTATACTTTGCAAGGTTATTCTCTGCATCCATGAGTGAAGAGGTTTTATGGGACGTCACAGGGAGCTCATCGGTTTCTTTAGTGGCGTATGCTGTTCGATCTAAGTCGATGCCAATTATTAGGTCTAGTAATCACATATTGTCGGTTAAAATGATGAGGCGTATGACTAATCATGACATGTGATGTATGGTCACGAAAAGTAAGCTCAGACATCATCCAAAAATTAATTTACAGTCTCTCTCCCAAGCACTATACCGTCGCATATAAGGCGATGTCAACAAACTGGAAGCGTCAACACAAAGTGACGCCACGAAACTGGAAGTCAGCCAACCCGAAGTGACAAACGCCTGGACGGGCCCTTTGTGTTATTCCAACCCATGCTGGCCATTGGTCAGGTGTCCACTTATGTTTTGTTTCTCGCAGAAACACTGGTTCCTGTTTTACCCTTAAAGAAGGCAAATAAAAGTCCTGTGAACATGTTGGCCTCCTCGCCTCCACATGTAAGACCTCTCCCTCCAATACTTGGCCATAGATATGCCTGCCTTTTGTCCTCACATAGGAGCCGACGTAGTTTATGGTTTATGGGGATTTAACGTCCCAAAGCGACTCAGGCTATGAGAAACGGGGTCCTATGTAGTCATATGAGTACTAAACAAATTAATTCCTATGAATACCACCCCACTTGCACTAACTAAAGTACAGCCTGCATTAGAAGTATGCAGTTGAGGGGTTTGATTCTGTGCAATCTATGGGAAGCCTCCGGTATCTGTGAAAGTCTGAGCCTCAGCGGGGTAAGCACCAGTTTTGGCTGTAACGCGTTACAAGTAACGACGTTACCGGCAACGCGTTACATTTTTCGTTAACTTAGTAACGTACTCGTTACCATTTCGGAACTGTAACGGGTAACGCACTTGCGTTAACATTTTTCAGTAACGTGAGATGTCACGTTACCAGTTACTTTTTATTGCAGCTGTCCCCCTTCCGCCCCTTTTTCAGAAAAGAAAGTGCCTAAAGTATTGTTGTAAATAAACAAAATGTACAGGCGCTCTCGACGACCCTTGTTGCATGTCAGAACGCACGTGCCATTGACAACGCGCCCAACTAAAAAAAATTACAAGGAAATACTAATAAAGCACAAAACACCTGCACAAACACGCATGCACACACTTGGCTTCACCTACCTGCCCTTTTCAAACCACTCACACACAAAACTGTCTAAAGAGTGGAAGCATGCCGAGGATTTTGGAACTTCACATTTTTCAGAATTACTGTAAGTTTGTAGAGTGTTTAGCGATGTTTTCTTTGTAAATTTGGAATTGATGATGAAGTGTCATTTTGTGTTTTATTCACACATTTAGAAAATGGCTTCACCATGCGCCACTGACTTAGAAGCCATCACATGTAACTCTACAGGCAACTTCAAGCCACTACAAAATTGCGAAGCTCTGCACATTTGTGCAAAGTATTCTGGTTAAATCAAGATTTCTCGTATAACCCTTGTTTGAGCTGAGAGTTTTGTGTGAAGATGAGCTTTATAAAATTGTTATCGTGCGTTCCTGCAGGGAAGACGCACTGAATAATATTTATGGCCATGGAGTAACTGCTAAGTAACGTGTTGTACTTTCATTCAGGAATGGCAACAGTAACGCATTACACTTTTTGTAGCTAACTTAGGGCGGTAATGCGTTCATTTTTTTAGAGTAACGAGTAACGTATTTAGTTACTTTTTTCGGTAACGCATAAAAGACTGGTAAGCACTAAGGTTCCTTCGCAACCTTGAGAGATTTAGAAGGCTGGTAAGTCAAAGACATCGCACTGCATGGTCCAGAAGCAAATTTGTTGGGCTGCATATATTTTGACAAAAGGTGCGGATTAGATGGGATGAGCAGAATGTATGGCATAAATTCACATGTGTCAATTTTTAAATGACCCACTGTATTCGTTGTCGGTAAAGGCCACCGCCTGGGCTCACAGCAGAACGACAATTTATTACACTGCTGCGATCTTTCCAGGAAATGCTGCAAAATACACAGGTACAATTTGCATGCCCTCCAACTCAATCCTGTAACAAAATAAAGACAGATTTCTCTATTCGGTAGGGCATTCTTTGTGCTGAAATAAAGCTTAGCCTGCCGTAGGAAGGAAAAAGCTGATACACATGAATTTTTAATCCAAACTGGCTTGATACTGGAACCACATGCTGCTGCACTTAGCAGCTTGCCTACGCCTAACCAGGCTGAGAAATTCAAACATTATAAAATATTTCGTACGCAGCAGACACACACAAAGAAGAAACAACAGGGTGTCATGCGAATTCTTTTTCTTTGTTAGCCTTCTATGCTGCCTTATGAAATCGAGCAACTTGCCCAGTACCGAGTTATTTTGGGGCCATGTACTTTACGAAGCAGACAGCATATCCGAGGCACACAATGCTAGCTTTCCAACGTACCTACCGCATAAAGCAGGCTCATGTGGCAACGAACTTGGTTAGAATGATTTCTCTGACAATATGGGCAATGTGAGCTAATTTGGTTGATTTGAAATACGAGTTAATGTCAAAAATATCTGCTTAATATGAACTGTTTTGCATTTAAAAGAACCGTTTGACGTGCCTTTCGGTTAAGGTGAAATTTCGCGGCAACCGCAAACCCTGGCGACGCCCCCGCAATTGGGGTCTACGCGGCACTGTCAAGGAAAGAAAAAAATATGAAGTGATCCTATGCAAGAAAGCACAAAACTACAAGATGGCTTCTGCGCACCTTCAAGAAAAACAATGAGGAAGCCATCTTGCGAGAATGCGCATTCTTAGGGCGAAGCTCACTGGTGCTGCGTTTCGACGGAGGCGAAATACAAAAAGCAGCCGTGTGCTTTGTGATGCCAGTGCATGCTAAAGATGCCCAGGCGGTCGAAATTGTTCCGCAGCCCACTACGGCATCTCTTCCTTTCTTCCTTCATTCCCTTCTTTATCCCTTCTCTTCCAGTGAGGTTCCAGTGTCTAGTGTCCACTGAGCTACCTGTGACAGTTACTGCGCCATTTGCTTTCCTTAAAAACCACTAATTTATTCCTTTCCAGTGCGGCAAGAGAAGAGCCCCATGGTGCCTGTCAGATCGTGTCATCGCGCGCATCATGTGTCGCGGGGGGCTCCCGCAAACTGAAAGCTGCGTGTGCGCAAAGTGCACCCCACTGGTTGATCTCGGTTTCAAAAATTCGGGGGCCACATCTTAAACTGATATGGCATCGCAACGTGTGCATTGCCTATGAAGTACAGGGAGGTGAATGTGAATTAGCATGGATTTTCACACATTGTAAAACAGCCAAAATAACCAAAAGAACACAGACTCTTCTCTTACCTCTAGTCGTATGCATTAGAAAGATATCCCTGAGAATAACTGTCTTATTGAAGACAGTGAGAAACCACTTCTTAATAACGAATGCTGTTTCGTTTCCGCTCTAGCGGTCAACTACGCTGGAAAGTGCGCCCACGCTGTGCTCTGACCGAAGTTCTAGCTTTGAGTACCGTATTAGGCGTGTGCTTTAGTGCCACTGCGTGACTTCCAAGGCTTGTAAAGAAAAACTGCCTGGCAGGAAGAAAGTTATAAAGGTCTTGTGAATTTCAACATCGTTTGCGGAGTGCAGATGGTGTTGCGAGAAATTTCGCTTGCCTTGACGAAACTGTTCTTGACTGTCGGAGCCGTACTGCTCGAGTTAGTCCACACATTGCGATATGTGGACAAAAAATAAATCACACATGTCAAGAGGACCGCACCAACTGGGTTTTTGAAAGAAACTAATTTCGAAGCAATATCGGGTGAAGAACGTGAATAGCACGGATTCTCGCAGCTTGCAAAAAAGGCTAAATAACCACGGGATCATTTCCTCTGGTCGTACGTGTCGGAAGGGTTTCCCTAGTATTGAACCGCACAATGAAGCTAGGACAGTGCATGTGGTCAGAATCTGGCGGGCAGAATGTCGGTTGCTGCCAAACTGTCAACGCAACCACATGCGCCGTATACAGTGGCTTCGCCAGCAACGACATTAGAGCGGCACGCCTGCAAGATGGACTGCACCCCATATTCAAATGTCACCTGGTCAAGCGGCATTACACAGCAGTGCATTAATGTAGTTTGGTGAACGGGTACATTAATCTCACAACTAATTTCTCTTGGCGAGGTGGCCTAACTACAGTGCATTCAGTAAGTGATCAGATATAGAATCATAATTACCCATGCTACCCTGCTGACCACGTTTGAACCGCTCAGAGCAGGATGGAAACCAAAAATCAGGAAAAGAAACGCATAGACAAATAACAGCTGCAGTGGGATATGGCGGGAAAAAGGCAGTGAAAAAAAAAAGAATAGACCAACGACATTCTAAAGCAGGTGAATGTGACTCTTGCTTCATGTCCCCAGTCTTAAGCTCATTTATGCATAGTACAGTAAATGATCTATTTGCAATTTTCCTCTCTCTGAAAGGCTATTTTATTAATTCTTGTTATGTTACTTATATATGAGCACATTATGTTCAAATATCTTTTGCAGGGCCCTTCTATTATGATGAAGTTCTGATAAAACTTACAAATTTTCTTCCGCCTTTGAGGTCATCTTGAAAAATCTAACGTACTCAGATCCATGTTCTTGTTGCTCCCTCACACTTCGTAAAGAGATGAAAACTCCATGCAATTTCTAATTTGCAAAAATGCATTGAGCAGCTCTTATTGGCTATCTTGTTTCTTTGTTGGCACAAAGATCTTGAGTGGTGGAAAAAAATGAACTAGAACGTTTCCCGGAACGAAATTTAAACTCATGACATCAAGACTGCAAACTACGTTGTAATCATTGTTTGTTAGCGAATGGTGGTGCAGCTCAGATTTATCAATCCGTGGAAATAAAAAAAAGTGTCAAAATTATTATATTTTTCTTGCAGAAATGTCAGGTGGAGCCAACATTTGCGTTTCATTTCTTGATCGTTTCGGTGCTAAGAAGCTCACTTCTCACTGAACATGGGCTTTTCGTCATCAAAATGCAGTAACCTGTCAATTAAGACAATATTAATTTGCCCTCAACATCCCTTTACCCTCTGCAGACATGACGATCAGCACACATAAGAACAAAGGCGTCTTGGAGGTATACACCTTTCTACGATTTGTGGAGATTACCGTACAAGCAAAAATCGTCAGTGTTACACTGCAGTCAAGCAAAACAAAGGTATCAACAGCAGAAACATCTCTGCGATATTTCCGTGACACCTCTCCTTTGGCAACCTCAAAATATGAAGCTTAGTCACTACTCTCGTGCATTCGGGAAGAAAGATATATAAGGCTTGGACTTCTCGGTTTAAACCGAAAAAGGTCAATACTTTTGGCATGCAAGGCAAAGCTATCTGGCTATTCCGTACGAGCTACTCTCCAGCAAATCTGAAAATAGAATAGAGAAGCCAGGGGTGTGATGCTGCGGTGATATTGTTAAATAAGCATTAGTCTAATTTTGCGATTTGAGGGATTGCACTAGCTTACACACCGCTACAGACCATGAAGCACTTCCGTTCCATCTGATAGCTAAGCACTGTTTGTTACTATCATCCCCCACTTAGAGGAATTAGTTGACTAAGTAGCTTTATCAACTGCGTGCGGCACACTGGCTTGAAACCATTATTGGGCATCGCAAGAAAGTATGTTCCGGCTACCACGAGAACTGAGCAATAGTTTAGTCGCTGCCATACACAAGCAAACTATGTGATCCCTCGCGCTCTTGCTCAACGACGTGCCACAACCCAATGGCATGTCAACCTAGTTCTTAGGAATAAACTGCCACCCGCACTTTTGCCTACCAAGTATCTCATTTAAGTTGCTTCACTATTTAATGGAAATTCCGTCTAAACGCAGAGCTCCACGTACTACCATTTACAAATTATTACGGGTAGGTAAACTTTTCTCACAGACAAACGTGTCGAGATAGGCTGGCAACGACCTATCACCATGTTGGACTGGCACATTAAATAATCCAAAAAACAGTAATGCACTTCTCGAAAATAACATTCATTAAAATAAACCCGACAATTGCGTTCCAAAATAAGCACTGAAAAAGTCCACCGTATTTAAAAAAATAAGAACCGAAAAGCCCCGCCACTAAATGTATAGAAGAGTTGTGACACACACAATAGCCACGATATATTTTTAAACTCTAACCCCTTTCCAAAGGCTATCCTAAAACAGCATATGATCTTTAGTTCTGGCATTAAGATCATATATTGCCTTTAACTGTTTTACCATTTCCAGAAGCACGCAGACAAATTTCACTTTTAAAATCATTTACTGATACAAGGTTGTCTACATCCGCTCCTATGGACTCATGCGGGTTGTAAAAAATACGGCAAACTGTTCAGAAATGCTACATATATTTTCTATGCACCAGGCTATTTCTGTAATTCAGAGCTCACAACTTCATTATGATAGCTAAGTAAGCATACTCATTAATCCTGTGTTCAGATTTACTTTTCTTAGAAAATTAATGCATGTACCCATGCCCGCAAACCATATACAATACCTCAGCATGTGGATTGAACCGACACTAGCGGCGCGGAGTGTTGGCAGATGCGGCTGTGACCGTGCTTGAGTGACTGCCGGGCCTCCACTAGGGCAATGATCTGGGCCACTAATGTTGGTCCAAGCTACGTTCCAGAGCATTCGTATTATGTTTACCTAAGGCAGAGTAACTTTAGCTACAGGTATCATAGCGATGAGAAAAAGCAAGTCAACCTCCACAAGAGCAGATCATTACCTAAAGGCTCATTGTATTAAATGCCACCTCTTGCCCTTTCTCTGACGGCAACACCAAATCAAAATGCCATCAAAATACACCTTTGAGGTGCAACCGAACCCTACGTTATAGGCTGGAATACATAAAAGTGACTACCACACCTGAATAAGTGGGCAGGATCAACGTTGATGCCCTGAGTCCACAGCACTCCACGAGACGGACTGAGATGCTTCCTCTTGATGACTGGCGTATAAAAATGGACATCAGTACATGGCCCCTCACTGGAAGAATTAATTCTGAGAGCAAATGCTACATGCACACAAACATTACTTCTAAGGTAACCGTATATAGGAACCATAGATACACGTAAGTGCATTTGCATAAAAACAGTAAATGAGGCCTTGGCACCAATTTTGTTTTTGAAGAAAAGTGTTCTTTTGATTGCATAGCCAAGTGGCTATGCAGACTAGGTAAAGCAAAGCAAGGATAACAAGCCACCTACCGTAACTATACAAAGCAATATGATGAAAGAGAATAAAAAATGACTGCAACTGGAAAGAGGTAGAAAATTGAACTGTTTGCAAACATATAAAACACCACATATGAAAGAGAGCAGAATATTGGCGTTTGTTCCAACAGGATTCGGAATGCCATTCCGGAGGAGGGCAACATTAACACTATCAGCCTTTCACCACATGTGTTACGATATAGATGTGAGCTGTACTGACTGCAAGGTTTCTTTATGGGCCTAAAAAACACCCCCAGAAGTGGGTTATTTGCCTATGATGCGATTTAGAGAAGCAATTTTAAGTGATTTAGGGAAGACATTTTTAGGTTGCAGACAGCAGAAGAAAGTAACTTACAAACTAAAGGGATAGCTAAGACCTGTCCTTCCTATGCATTTTAGGGCATGTTTTGGTACACTTTTCTCAAAAGCCAATAAAGATGGCATCTACTTCTTTATATGCTCTTATCGATACTTTATGTTCTTTAATCTGAAGCAAACTGTGCAACACAATTAAAATAATCTTTTCAAGAATTCGTTCTCTTGAGCAGTACATTCACGACCACTTTCGGTATTGTGTCTGCCTATAAAATTAAAACACATTATTGCTTATGACTAATTTAGTTTCAGTACATTCCCACATGCCCATATTAAGTAACGGAGAGTTTGTTTTCTGTCTAGCATCATTTTTGAGATAATGATAGCATCAGAAAAAAACTCATTTTGAGATAAATGGATTGCAAGTAAAAAGTAACTTCCTTAAGTTTTCAGTTTTGCCAACATTTTCTGAAGAATTTATTCCATAAGCACAACTTCACCGCCATTATTCAAGCCACCATTGTGTTCCTTTGCCAGTCACTTACTTTCCTAGTTATTTCTTAACTGCTGTGCTACTTAGTGAGAAGAGGAAGCTTCATGGCTGTCAACTTCTGCCAGCCGGTGGAGACAATTAAACCTTCAGTCTAGCCCAAAGGCCTCTAGAACCTTAGCTCTTCCTATGCTGCCGCTTCTGAATGTTACTACAGCATGTACTGTGGACAATCTTAGTGCAACTGGTGCTCGAGATTCATTTTTTTAGATCTTACCATTAGATGATGGAAAATGAAGAGCTAAAATGCTATCATGAAACCTGAGAGCTCCAAGATTGCTTCTCAATAAGTTTTTACACAAACTGAATTAGGCAACATTCAGCTTCGGTCATACTGTGTTGCCAACACTGGTAAGAAATTCCTTCACAAAAATGGTGGCCCGGCCTTGTGCTTTCTATTTCCGAAACCTATTCCTTAGAGAGAAATATGCAACTGAGGAAGAAGTGTTATATTGGAAAACGTGCACAAAGAATGCCCTTCTAGAATTGAAAGAAAAGTGGAAATAAAAATTCTGAAGACTTTTGCTCATCTCATCTGCTTCAAAACGCAGCGTGCTTGACTTGGCACGTTTTGAATGCGTAATTATTCTCTATGCTCGCTTCTGCAATCAGAGAACGCGGTCAGTGTATGTAGGGTGTGTCATGCTCCAGCTGCTTCCATGTAGGAAGCTAGGTAGGTATGTGGTGCTTAAAGTCCGGAAACAGCATGGCCTATGACGGCACCTATAGCGAAAGGCGCCGCAGTAATGGATAAACAAAATTTACACAAAGAATATGTAAATACCAAATGAAAATAATACCAAGTTAAGTTATATCTGACTCAATATATGTTTTTATGTTCAACGTACACAGCCAAGCTACTAAAAGAAGCTGTAGTCTTTTTGAAAGAATGCCTGCATATTAGGTTTCTTGAATGATAGTGCTTAGATGAACAGTTCCTACTTCATTCTGCTAGTCATGCACTCTGTGCTCCATGAAGCTAATGCCTTGTCAGCAGCATACATTTCTGTTTCTGAACAGTTCCAATTAGAAGATCATTTACACAGACTGAGAAGAAAATGAGTTGAAAAACGGAGCCCTCGGCTATACTAGCAAGTAGTGTTTGAGTATAAAAAATTGGAGTTCTGATAACAACACTAAACTTACAATTCAAGATCTCTGATAAACAGGTATAGTATTTTTTCTCTGCACCAGTAATTATTCACCTACTCTAATAAAATATGTGACTATTGGTATAATACGCCTTTTCAATATCCAAGCATACCACTACTTTACCCTTGTTGCCATGAAGGGCATTCTTAACGAGTTGTGTTAAAGCAAGAGCAATTGATGTAGCAACTGGTACACCCATGTTGGCTGGGGTTGCACCCCCATACCAAGTTAAATTTTCTACTATTAATATAAATTGATTTCATAAATATTATGTTAACACTTACATGTATAAATAAATGGATCGGTACCTAATAAGCTCTGCATGCCGTCCATTCTTATATTAGGAACTCCTTCGCCGTCTTCACCCCGTGCCGATATATTGAGCACTATAAAGAATTTGAAACCTTTAATCATCTTGTAAGTATTACTATCAAGCCAAGAATATTTGCATATTGATAGAGTACGGAATAATTAAATATTTTTCTCGCTGTATTTCATCGTGAAGGAAAATGTTCAGTACGTGGGTTGCCTGGACGGGGCGTCATTTATGGGGCCATGTAGTCAAGCTAAGACGGACCCAATGCTATTAAAGTAGATGTTGACCGAGTCAAGATTGGCACCTTGAACTGCAGCAGGTAATATAGACTTCCAAAAAGCAGTCGATCGGCAGCGCCATACTTTGCAATGGCTTATGCTCGCACTACAGTAAAGAGTTAATGATTAAGCTTCTCCATTTCTACACACAGCCCAGAAAGCCTGTTTTCCCAGGAGTCGTGAAAAGGTCTATATAAAAACTTAAAAAGCGGCCAACTACACTGTTGCAACTCTCCGTAACTTCTTTGGTAATTTCCTTGGTTTGAGGCATAGGAAAAGAGTGATAACCCTTTTGCACGTCATGGTGACCTCAATATCTCGGTAATGACTGAACTGGGTTAACTAATAGGGTTTCGTTTAATAGATTTTCCATGCTATACTGATAAACTTTCCTTTAGCAGACAGAAATGCGTCATCCATGGGCAGACTGGGTACCCCACAACCTTGTTTGAATATAACCTGCGAGAGCCGAGGTGAAATTTCTGCACTCATTCTCACATCATGTTGTATGCTGTTTGAAGGCCTCTTCCTTATAGTAATCTGTTAGAAAGGCCGTAGTCAATTTAATTGCATTCTTTAGACCAACTTGGTTTTATACTTTCCGGGAAATGATCAGCAACAACAACGATGTGGAGGTCGTCAGCCATGTGCTCGGCCTGGCCATCACCACCGGTGCTAATATAAAAGTTGCCAAATTATGAACGGTCAAAAAGTCCTGTGCTGTGTTTTTAAATTGGCATGTTAAATGATTCTAAAAGAAACTTGCAATATTGTTGGGCATCTGACATATCAATATTAAAATAAAAATGAGGCCCAAAAACATTCTGAGGCCGGTATATGGCACCAAACGTCACACCGAATTGGAGGTTCTTATGTACCTCAAAGCAAGCGTCCGTAAATGAGGCACTGCATAGATAGTAAAAAAGCAATGTGCTCTTATGAATAATAGTACTACACTCTCACTAATGGATCACATAAGGGTCATTCCATGCCAAACATCCCAGACGTTGTGCTCGACCATCTGCAATTTCTTCAAAAAATTTCACATAAACTTAGCCTAATGTGCGTAATCAAAGCCTGAAATAATTCTGCTGAAAAAAAATTTATTCTTGAGGTGAGGGGCAGATTGAATATTTAGAAAAGGCGACAATAAGGCACTGCTCAATAATAAATAAAAAAATTCAAATTCTTAAAACAGTTCACAATTTTTGCACTGACATTTGCACAGATTCTGGCTTTCTATATAATTAAGAGCGTGCTGCTTTAAAAGCATAATTCGTTTTTAAAATTGAAGAAAAGCATGAAATTGTATCAATTTTGTTGTTTTTGTCTTTCGTCGTTTTCAGTTTTAAATATTAATTTGCTTTTTAGAAATTCGGAAATACCCGTTTTGTTTCTCTATAAGTCTAGTAGCTATAACAATTATTGCAGGTGAAGAAATTGCGTATATCGAAGTAAAAAAAAAATAGTAAATTTGCAAAAAGTGAGATTTGAGCCAAAACACTCGTTAATTCCACCATGAGGTGGTCCAAGTAAATAGGCAATGAATAGCAGATTACGTATAATAATTTATTGCCTGTGATTTCTGAAATTTTTATGAGATATGTTTTGTTTAAAGCAAGAAAATAATTTTTGAAGTTGAGCTCTCACTCCCCAAGTTGCGTCGTCTCTTAACGCCTCTTCACCGCAGAACACTGCACCTGGCATGCCACGGCGCTTACAGCCAGATAACTTCAGTTTGCCTTCGTTCCCTCCCATGCATTTTCATGGCTGGAGATAAAGAAGATATCGCGTGACATTCGGCGGATGGTATGCAATAAACGAGATTGTTGTCGCTTTCGTAGGTCAGACTAACTTTGGTGCGGGGCAGCCAAGAGAAGAAAAACAAGGGTATTCAGCGTGCTGTCTCACATGGGATTGAGAAGGGATGACCAGCTGGTGTGGCAGGAGTATCAAAACTGCTTCAGTTATATTCGATTGAAATCACGGAGAGCACGCGCCACGGAGCGCACGTGAAGGTGCGAAGTGCTAACCGCTGCGGCGAGTAACGCGACACACTCTGTCGGTGAACGCGGCCCGTTCGCGCATAGGTGCGTTGCTCGCATGAAGGCGCTTCGAAAGCATAGTGGCTCGTCTGCATTTTTCACTGGTATAGTAATGCATATTGCACTTATTAAATCAAATACAACAAAGGTATCACATTGGAAACAACCAGGCATGAGCCTTTGATGGTCATAAGGGTCAGGTACCACGTGGTGCTGCTGCGTCGCAGACTCTTTCAACACGGGATCGTTCTGGTCATTACCGGATCGGCGTCTCACTAGCTCTTATGCTGGTGATTACGTCTGTTATGGCGCCGACAAGAATGACTGACTGCGACAGAATCACACCGAACAACAACCTCACTTGGGCATGTGCCGCCCCGGCAGCGTTAGGAAAATCTTTTGCTACGAATACTTGTTCGACTACTCAAAGTTCCCATGCTTACCTGCAGTGCAAACCTCACTTACGAACAAGAACTCTGCATTTCGTCTGGCCACAGTGGGGGCAGTGTCGTGCTCTGCGGTGAATAGGCGTTAAGAGATGACACAACTTCGAGCATGCGAGCTTAATTTCAACAATTCTTTTCTTGCTTTAAACAAAAATGACCTCGGTAAAAATTTCAAAAATCGAAGGCAATAAACCATTATACGGAATCCGTTATTCTTTGCATTTTCACATGGAACACCTCAGTGTAAAATCAACGAATAATTTGTTCAAAACGCGCTTTTTGAAATTTAGTATTTTTTTACTTCCTTGTACGGAGTTTCCTCACCTGTAACATTTGCTATAGCTACTAGACATATAGAGAAACAAAACGAGTATTTCTGAATTTTAAAGAGCAAGTTGATATTTAAAACAAAAAACGACAAATTTGGTACATTTTCATCATTGGAATTTTTACAAAAATTAATGCGGTATAAACTGCACATTCTCAGCTGTATCGAAAGCCAGAAGCTGTTCAAATGTCATTGAAAAAATTGTGAAGCGTTTTCTAAAAATTAGAATTTTTTTAATTATTGAACAGTGGCTGGTTTCCCACCTTTTCTAAATATTCAAACCACCCTCACCTCCCGAAAAAACTTTTTCGTCAAAAATGTTTCAGGCTTTGATTACTCACATTAGGCTAAGTTTTCATGAATTGTTTTGAACAAATTGAAGATGGTCTAGCGCAACAGCTGGGATGTTTGGCGTGTATTGACACATAATTGTGAAGAAAATGTACATCTGATTGTAAGAAGGTTTCACTCTCCTTGAGCCAAGTCAGGTCTAACTGACAGCAATCAAGCCAAAAATATACTGCTGGCCTTCTACAGACAATATTGACGACTCAAAGTGCTACAAACGATATGAATATTGCTAAATAATACAAAAAAGATGTCCTTATGAAATAACTGACCAATCTCAGAAGAGGCAAAATATATCTTAAGAAAAATCTACAAGCCAATAACAAACGTGCGGTTTCTTTCAGGGCATCACCACAGCAAATATTCAGTGCAAATAACTTCGCAGTTTTTCTTCTTCTCTAATAATTTCACCTAGCCAAACAAAAAATTGCCTTCATCTCTCTTAGAGACGACTGTTCTTTTAAACCTACCTCTAGACCCTCATTTACAAACTGCCTAGTGAACTGTACTAAAAGAAAAATATGTATTCACTACTTCACGGTGCTCACTGGATCATCATTATAATTAATAGTCCGAACGACAAGCAAAAAAATACTTAGCTCACTATATTAATACATGAGGTGCGTGAAGTAATTGAGTGCAGAGTCGCATCGGCTGCTCTAGTAAGACAATGGGCTGGGCACTGGTCACAATCCAGGCAGAACAAGAAGCTACCAGTTTGTTTGCAAAGTGTCGAATCTATACCAGATAAAAAAACTCTCATGTTTTGATACCAGGCTATAGGTTTTTAGACAATTACAAAAAAGGCCTGCCACGGAACAGTACCCACAACCACTTGAGAGTGTAACGAATTCCTTGAATCTCTGAGCTTTATACTGGCCATATTGGCAACTAATGAAATAGAGCTGAGCAGGCGCCACTATTCACAGCACTGCCCCTTGCCCCTAAATCGTGTTAGGTTGCTTAAGCATCCCTTACATGCGTTTTTACATTATTTTTTACTTGCCTCGACAAAAGTACGCTATGAGGCACATTGTAACAAGAAGTTCTGCATTTCTTTCAACACCTTTGAAATCTCCAACAAGCAGATATTTCAGTACATGGATGGGCACTCTACTTCACAGCAAATAGCTCCCAGCAATGCCACACCATTCACCGTGCTGTTGGATTAGGAATGCGGGAAAGGAATTTTCAATCGTGTTATCTATTCATCGGCGCTAGCTCCAAAGCAGCTTGTTATGGGCTATGTGTAGCCCATCATCGCGTTGCCGCTGACATCACACACAAGCCAACCGAGCCAATGTTGGCTAAAAAATTTGCCATACGTTGGGGGCCTCGCTATCATGCTGTGAAAAAAAACAGCACCAGAGCGCATATTATCACTCACTTGCTATGCACTACCTAAAATAATGATGCCTGGCCAAAGCCCACACTGCTTTCTCTTCAGAATCCCACATAATGCAGGCATTGACTGTCCAACACGATTTATGTTTCCCTACAAATTTCCAATGCTCTAAACCTTTTTGCATGGCTAGTATATCAATAATTATTTCTCGCTTACAAAGAACACAACGGAGGCGACTTCTATTCACGTGAAATGGGGAATATGTGAACATGAGAAAACCGTTAGCTACTGTACTTCTGTTTTGCATGGATAAATTTCACTTGTCACAACTCACTCTCAGTGCACCCAGACAAAATCTTTTTGACTAAAACTAACATCAGACAACTGAGCACACAACAGTAGGGACATGAGGTCCTCCTAAAAGCATACGTATGAAGGAAGCTAACAGGCTTGATACATACGACATTACGCAAGACGAACTGCAGTTACAAAGTTTGCAGTTCATTTCCTGAATGCCGCAACCAAATAAACAAATCCGGAAGTATACACTGCTCTCCTTCAAATGGTAGTGCCATAAAAACCAGCAAAACAAGCATGTGAACTCGACAATTCAAACTACTATACCAAACTAAAAAATATGCATTGTAGTGGCAATTGAGACTCACGTCTCAATGCTATGTAGCTCATAGCAGTTCTCCTGTGAAGGCAGTATTTGTGCTGCACACTAATAATTGAATGCACACGTACCTTACCCATCCATACGGCATACATTGTTTGGGATACGTCATCTAATAGAATAGTCTATCAAAACAGCACCATAGTCTGTAAGATAAGCTGCGGGGCACCGATTAACAAACAACGCACCTAATCTCCTATCACACACGTAAAAAACAGAAAACAGATGTACGTGACCACAGGTATAGACCATAACTACGAAGGCGTCATTAGAGTGCACCAATCCTTTATGTATTCACACGAGTCCAAAATGTTGCCACGCACTGAACATAACTCTGCCTGTATAAGTGCTCAATAGCAATGCAAATCACGAAACTGAAAAGTGCAGTACGGTTGATTACAGCCACAGGAAATGCTCGGCAAGAATCGCCTCTGCTCTAGGCTCAAGAAGCGTTACAGCGAAAAATCAACATACTCAATCGTGGGTCACACAGCCATTTAGGTATAGTCACCAAGAAAGCAAGCAAAAAATGCGACTATGTGGACCGCAATAAGGCCTGGCTGCAGTAAAACTACTGCTGTTTCATGGAAGTGCCTCTACACGTTCCTGCCAAATCGAAGTGTACCACCGATACCGCTGGTGTGTTTTGGAGATGAGAGTATTTCCAGAAAACACACTTTCCGTTTCCGTTTTTTTAACACCAGACAACATTTCACAGCTAGGCGTCCGCGTTTTCTTTCTGCGTCCCAGGCAACCCGTGCACACAGTTGTTCGCTTACGAAGTCGCAAAAGGATTACCTCCATATGATGACAGCACTATATTCAGGTGGTGTCTAAATTATAAATGCATACGCAAGCTGGAATACAGCAGCACGTCTCAAACGCGAAAAGGTGCAGCCAAAACGACGGCGCAACGAGCAAACAACTCCAAATCACCAACAAAGCAGGCCTGCGTCGTATTCAGCGTCTCACTGTCCCACGGTCTCACTCCACTCGCTGCGCTGCGGCTCCGGACCTACTTGCTCCGCACACAGTACGCCTCCGCTAAAGATTTAGGTTCGAAGAATTGCAACATGTTTTTTGCTTTTAATTCAAATGGAGAGTGGGTCATGCTTATGCGGGGCATACAACATTTAGCTGTAGCACACTGCACATTCGCGAACTGACTGTAGTGCGCTGGAGCGGCTACTGGCGCTAACGCAAGTTTTCATTTCAAAACAGGAATTGACCGTCTGCATGCACGCTAGCGGGACAAGTTCGGGAAGCACACCAAAAGTTTGCCTCCTCTGGATGGATGGAAGGGAGGAGCGTCCCCTTTGAAATTTGGAGATGGCAGTTGCCATCATGCTCAACTTTTTTTTTATATTTGTTTATATGTGTTGTAAGTTATTAAAATTCGCCATTTTCTTTAAATAAGTTTTCCTTTCGGACCTTATGTCCTTTCACGTCGCCGGCGGAGCGCATTGAATGAGCAACGTCTCGACTACTGGTACGCGTGCTACTCGCACGCTGACACACACTCTTTGATTGTGAGCACGAGCCGTCCTGCTCGCAAGAGCACTAATCAGGGGTCGCCGCTCGTTATGAGTCATGGCTGGAATTCCGCAACGTTCAAAGTGTGGGGAAACTTATTGTGTTGAGGGCTGCCACAATAGTTCTCTGAATGCCAAGGGTCAAGAGCTGGCCTTAGAATTGTAGGGATTTCTTGGAGATGTCATTAATTGTTGGAAAAAATATATATTTGTAAACTGTAAGGTACTGTAATGGAAATATTGAAGGTAATTGTCTATCCTTACAATGTGTAGCAAAGTCTTTTAAAAGTTTTCTATCACTCGCACCGAGCAGACGACGATAGCAAAAAAAAATGCAAGCCTGTAGAAGAGAGATTGTTATAGCCAAATCTTCCGATATATGAAAAAATGCGTCCATAGACTCTTTCTAATTCAAAAATGCTTTTGTCTCGAATTGCTGAGTCGCAGTAACGAAACTACCCGCCGCGGTGGCTCAGTGGTTAGGGCGCTCGGCTACTGATCCGGAGTTCCCGGGTTCGAACCCGACCGCGTCGGCTGCGTTTTTATGGAGGAAAAACGCTAAGGCGCCCGTGTGCTGTGCGATGTCAGTGCACGTTAAAGATCCCCAGGTGGTCGAAATTATTCCGGAGCCCTCCACTACGGCATCTCTTCTTCCTTTCTTCTTTCGCTCCCTCCTCTATCCCTTCCCTTACGGCGCGGTTCAGGTGTCCAACGATATATGAGACAGATACTGCGCCATTTCCTTTCCCCCCTAACCAATCATTATTATTATTATTAACGAAACTCCTTTTATTTTTGTTTTGCCAGTAAAGCCCTGCGCCAGTCAGGTAATGCAACAAAATTTTTGGAGACTAACATCAACAGCTGCGTTATGCACACTCGTGTGACACAAGGTCAATGATCGGCTTATTGTTTCGACGTGTGATGCCCGGATCACTTTGCGAAGTTAAATTTACTAAATGCAAAAAAGTTCTCAAATTAAAGTAGTCAAAATGTTTGCTTGCACATGAATGAGCATTTGCATATGAGCGACGGCTCTCCACATACATTGTTTTGGGGTGCGCGTGCGTTGCGAACCGCATTAAAATATATATACCAACCGTTCATCTCAATGATAGTGATTAATCAAACTAGATCATTTTTCCTTTAGTCGTAAGCGAACAGCTGGCAGGCGCATTTCGTCCGTGTTTTCGTTTTTCTCACAAGCCTCGCGTGTCGCGTATTATGGGCACTTCATTTTAGTTTCAAATAAAAATTATATTCATTATTATGCAGGGAGGAAGGTAACGAAATTCCGAATATTTAGCCAACATAATTGCGTGCACAGAACTGCTCAGGCATCCAACAAAATTATGTGCTTTGCAAAAATGACGGTACCAAAAAAAGGTATTAACCTCAAATTCCGCATAATAAATGATTTTGCCATTTGCTTGCGACACCCATTTTGCCGTTATGGTAACAGCGTTTTCGTCAAAAATTTGATCCACTAGCAGTTCTCCTTTTCTCAAGTTTGCGCTGCGAAAAAAAAAATTCACTATTCCGTTGAACCTACATTTGAAAGTATACAGTCGCGACAGAAAGAAATGCGAACAGCACGGCGCCTATGCCCTCAGCGGTTTCAATTTATTTCTGTCCCGATTTTACTTGGCTCGCCACACAAATGCTCTAGAGACATCCACAATAAAATATTGTACCACTCTAGTATCTTTTTGTTACCACCCAGGCACAAGCGCTTTCAAGATAAATTCCAACTCCGCCGCGCGTCGGCGCCGCCCTGTTCGCACTTGTTGTTGTTGTTAGCCTTTCAAAAAACGGCACATACCCACACTGCGGGATCAGCGAAGAATCGGATGGCTATTCACCTGAACGCAGTTAATAAAAAGGAAAAGCACGTGAAAGAGCAAAACCGGTGAATTCTTCCTCATGAACAGAAAAGGGATTAGAGTTTTGATTTCAAAATTATCAGAATAAAAATAAAGATAGGGATTAAATATAATGAAAATGTTCGCACTTCTTTCTGTCGCACCTGCATATTTTCCTTATACTGTGAAGCTTACAGCGTTCAAGCACGAGAAAAAAGCATGCGACTGCACAAACACATTTGTAGGCAGGCCAACGACTGCATAGCACGTGAAGAACGGGCATTTTGACGAGGAAGCGCGCTACTCGCGCAGATAATCATTGCGAGCTAGGGTGACCGGTTTGCCCTGTCAATTGTGAGGAGTCGGCTGGCGAGGGCGCCTTTCACTGGCGCCTGCAGCGCCCCCCTACGAACCTGCGGTATCCTTAGCTCCAGAACTTTCTCATACATGGCTTCAGACAATAGAGGCACAGTGAACTGTAGAGGTGCGTAGAGGTATGGGCGCGCCGCCGTTGACGCTTTCACTTGGCGCGATCAGCGGGCCATCTAAATGTGAATAAATATATATATTTCCCCGCAAATCTAGCTGCGTTTGTGATTCTGTTCTGGCTTGTTTATTTCCCTGCCTGAGGAAGATAATCATTTGAAGGAGTTGAGCAATGAAGCAACACAAAACAAATAAACTCAACCTTGCTGTCCGCTCGTCGACGCATGATTATCGTTACCAGACAACGCAATGTGCTGTTGCGAAACTTCTTCAAAAGCGCAACATTGAACGGGTGTACTCAGCCGGAGCACCCGGGTTCGAACCCGACCGCGGTGGCCGCGTTTCGATGGAGGAGAAACTTAAAAGCCGCCCTATGCTGCGCGATGCCAGTGCACAATAACGATCCCCAGGGGGTCGCAATTATTCCGGAGACCTCTACTCTTCCTTTCTTCTTTCACTCCCCTCTTTCCCCCTTCTCTTACGGCGCGGTTCGGGTATCCACCGAGATACGTGATACAGTTGCTGTACGATTTCTTTCCCTCACAACCAGTTTTTTCAATAATAATATTATTATTAATAATGTGTAGTTTTTAGGGAAAGGAAATGGTGCAGTATCTTCCTCATATATCGTTGGACAGCTGAACCGCGCCATAAGGGAAGGAATAAAGGAGGGAGTGAAAGAAGAAAGTAAAAAAGGGGTGCCGTAGTGGAGGGCTCCGGAATAATTTCGACCACCTGGGGATCCTTACAGTGCACTGACATCGCACAGCACAGGGGCGTGTTGGCAAGGCATCCCCGCTTTACCTGGGACGCTCTTGATCTGGTGAACTCTTTCCTTTAATCTGTAGTGTTGTACACGTATTGATTGTGTTTTTATTTGTGTTTTCTTTTCCTATTAGTTCTTTTCCTTCAGATTATAAATACGGCTTCGTTTTTTTGTTTGCTCGCTTTGTACTCTTGTTGGAACCTGCACGCGATAGCGTTCCGCTTCGGAAAGTCGGCGACACGTTACCAATTCGCGACAATTGGCGTCCGCGCGACAGGACGAAGCCATGGTTTTCTCCCTTTTCGTGAGTCCGTAAAAAGAAACGATGGCAACACTAAGGGATTTCGTCGAGTTGGGTGAACGCATGGGGTTGAAAGACGCCAAGCTGCGCACGTGGGTTTCTGCCGAGCAAGAGAATGAACGCGCAGCACGTGCAGCCCAACGTCAGGCTCAACGCGAGCATGAAAAGGCGCTAGCAGAAGCCGAACGCGAGCACGCCAAGACACAAGCAAAGGCAGAGGAGCGCAAAGCGCAAGCCGAACGCGAGCATGCAAAGTCGCTAGCAGAGGCCGAAGACCGTAGACTGCAGCTCCAATTAAGGCTCGCAGAAGCTGGTGGGGATAATCGAGAACCCGCACGCGGGCCCTGAGCAGCAGTTAGCCCACACAAGTTGATCCTGCCTTTCGACAATCGCAGAGATGAATTGGATGCATACCTCAAACGTTTTGAGCGAATTGCGGAAAGGCACAGTTGGCCCAAGGAAAAATGGGCTACAATACTCGGTATGTCTTTGACTGGGGAGGTTTTCTTTGTGTTCAGTCGATTGTCACCAACAGATTCAATGCATTATGATAAGGCAAACCTAGCCCTGCTCCTATATTGTTTATTCGCCGCAGAGGCTTATCGCGAAAGTTTTCGTGAAAGTAAGCCGCTTGATAAAGAAACCGGCAAGCGATACGCAGCTCGCTTGCTCGGTCTTTTTATCGATGGGTCGAGATGTCGGGAACGACCACAACGTACGATAATTTAGGTGTCTTAGTGGTGGTCGAACAGTTCATGAGGAACTCTCATAGTCATCCGGCAATTTTTCTTCTAGACAGAGTGCAATACGTTGGACAAAATAGCTGAGGCAGAAGACAACTTTCCAGAGGCCCAGAGGCAAAGAAATTTGTCTTCGTTTAAAGAATCATTCGAGGTTGGCATGCCGAGAGAGAAGGATGTTCCATCAAGTAGACAGTCAGGAAGGTGCCTCATTTGTAATCGACCTGAACATAGGCGGCCGACTGTAGCTCTAAGCTGAAACAACTTTATTGCGTTTATTGTCGGAAAATAGGCATGATGTAAGTTCCTGCTCAAGGAAGCACGAAAACCAACGCAATCGTCCTGTGGCGTTCAACGAGAGAATGTTGCGTCTGAAACATTGTCCACAAACGCAGGTAGGCTTGAACTAGCTGAAGACAAAGTGGTGGTCGGACATGTCCGGAAAAAGCCTGCACAGGCACAACACGCGCCTGTCCTAGAGGGAGAGCTCCATGGTCTACCCGTGTGTATGTTACGGGACACTGGGAGCAGTACGGTGGTTGTACGGAGAGCCCTAGCTTCAGACTCAACTCTCACCGGCTCAAGTTCAGCTCCTGATCCGGAGTTCCCGGGTCCGAACCCGACCGCGGCGGCTACGTTTCGATGGAGGCGAAACGCTAAGGCGCCCGTGTGCTGTGCGATGTCAGTGCACGTTAAGGATCCCCAGGTGGTCGAAATCATTCCGGAGCCCTTCACTACGGCACGTCTTTCTTCCTTTCTTCTTTCGCTCCCTCCTTTATCCCTTCGCTTACGGCGCGGTTCAGGTGTCCGTCGATATGTGCGAGAGATACCGCGCCATTTACTTTCCCCAAAAACCAATTTTCAATTTTTAATAACATAGCTGGAAAAATGTTGACCTGCTCCAAAAAAAGTATCTCAATTCATTTTTATTCCGGCAAAAGTCTGTTATAAAAAAGGTACTTCAAACAAATGGTGATTATAATATTCAGAACAAGCGATTTCACACACTGTCAGGTAGAAAATGTTTTTGTTATAACATCTAATGATTGGTTGATAGCTGAAGGGCTGAACCAAGCAAAAGTTGGCGATAGAAGAGGTCTGTTTCCTCTTATGCAAAAAATTATATTTAAACACAATCTCATTCAGAACAAGTGGATGTGCGATTAACATATCGAGTGTGACGTGCGTCGGTGCCGGCTTAGCAATTCTAGCCCAATTCACTGACTGCGCAATGAAAAAATTTAACCGAGGCATAGCAAAATAGAAAACAATTCCTACTACGACGCAGAAAACAAGAAACATTCTGCACGCTCGTGGAGCAAGAAATATGTAAACACAATCAACAGACGCGCTTGAGATATGTGCCTAAATTTTTAAATTATGGCGCCTAAGAAAGAAAAAAATTACAGAACATCTTGCATTTCTCTCACCTTTCGACTCCTCTGTATTTGTTTATTTATTTATTTAGTCATCAAATTCCCCTTGGACAGGGATTTTACATGAGAGGTGGGTGGTTTTACAAAAGAAAATTTTCAATGGCTGTCCTGAAATTTGTCGCCCTAGAGTGGTGAACCGCTTCTTCAGGCAGATCATTCGTCTTTCGCTCTTCGTAGAAAAAACGAGTGAAGATGCAATGATGTGCGCACGTGCGGCAGGTATACAGAACAGACTCGGAATGCTTGCTCCAGAATGAATGGCGGTGAGCGGCAGATATAACGCTGTTATTAATAGGAAAATGATAGAACTTGTGGTAGGTAACGAGCGTGGCTATTTTACGACTAGTTTCTAGATTGCGAAGGTTTGCGTTAGATTTTAGAGCTGTGGCACTAGTATAGGAAGAAAAGTCATGAAAAATAAATCGTGCTGGGCGGTATTGGAAAGATTCAATTCAGTTAGATTAGTCTGATTAGGGTCCCAAGATGAGCATGCATATTATAGCTTGGGTCGCACAAGAGTTCTGTAAGCAAGGGTTTTACGGAAGGGGGAGGGAGAATTTAAGATTTCGTCTGAGAAAGCCGAAAGTGCGTTTAGCTTTGTTAGATATTTTCTCTATATGAGAGGACCACGAAAAATTTTGTGTTAAAATAAGTCCTAGATATTTATAAGATGTCACAGAGAATATTACTGTGCTACCAAGAAATACATGAGCACTACGTGAGAATGGCGCCGGCGGAAAGTAATTGATGACGTTTTGCACATATTTGAAGACATTAACCTCGTTTTACACCATTTTTTCACTGTTTGTAAGTCGCATTGAAGAACGAGGGCATCTGAACTATCGGTAATTGGTCGGTATATAATACAGTCGTCAGCAAACAAACGGATGTTAGTAGACATATCGTTAGGGAGGTCATTGATGTAGAATAAAAGGAGCAGTGGGCCTAGAAGGGAGCCCAGAGGCACACCAGAAATAACAGGAGAGAGCGAAGAGGAATGGTTATTTGCAAAAACGAACTGATGACGTCCGATAAAAAAACTACGTCACCAGTTATGGACTAGAGGATAAAGATTTAGGTGTGAAAGTTTCATGAAAAGTTGATTATAGGGAACCTTGTCAAAAGCTTTCTCGAAATTTAAAAACAGTGAGTCTACAGGTATAATAAGGTCTAGATGGAAGATGATGTCGTTTCTGAAAAGTGCAAGTTGAGTATCGCAAGATAAATTCTTAAGGAGTCTATGCTGAATAGAATGAAAAAAAGTTGCTGCAAATAAGAAATTTCATGATTTCGCTAAAAATGGCATGCTCCATCAACTTAGAACAAGCGCTAGTAATGAAAATTGACCAGTAGTCAAGACATGATGATGACGATCTTTTTTTAGGAACTGGAATAACCTTACCTATTACCAATCCAGCGGCACCACTCCCGACGAAAGTGACTGTTGAAAAACGTACAACAGGATGACACTGGTAATTCCTTTTGTGTTTTTTGGGTACTCTTGCGTTGATGTTGTCAGTTCTATGAGATGAGGTTAGCATCAGTGATTCGAAAAATTTGCAAATGTCGCGAGGTTCAAACGTGATATCTGGCATGTCAGGATGTTGAAGGTTAGATTAACAAAAGAGAATAATTTCGGGTTCTTTGGTGAAAATTGAACCTAACGCTTAGTTTACATTAGTTTACAGTGGTTGCAACTTCAGTATCAGGAATAGGAATGTGGTTTGCGTCAAGAATTGTTATGTATTTCTTCGGGCATGGATTGAATTGACGTGGGTTATTACGCAACCCTTCCAGAATTGACGTGGGTTATTACGCAACATATCAGGAAGCGAGGTAGAAAAGAATGATCGCTTAGGTTTCGCAGCCAGAGACTGAAATGCATTTTCTCAGTGCTGCGGTATTTTCCCATGCGCTTGAAGTGTTACTTTGTTTGGCGAAACGACGGAGTCGTTTCTTTTTATTGATGAAGCGCTTTAAGGTGTTATTGAACCAGAAGCATGAAGTCCGTTCCCCAGTAGCACAAAGTGGCGGGCCCATGCTGGTCCGACATGGGCAATGAGGGCTGGTGGCTGCCCGCAATAAATCTACGTAGGTCCCTCGTGGGCGCAGTGCTGGCAAAAATGTTTTGGGCTGCCATTTTATGCCTGAGTGGGCCTCTCGACAGCTACGCATGGGCTTAAAAAGAGCAGCCAGCCCACCTGGGTTCCATCACAGATACATGCGGGCACTAGTGCGGGCTCTATCATGGCGAAGTGTGGACAGCCCCTCTTGGGGCTGCCCGTGCAGCGCCCTAAGGGAGCCAGGGTGGTTTTGTGTCGGCAGAGAGATAGTATTCCCGCCTTCGCCCTACATGCGTCCTGTTTGGAAAATACAGGGGCTAAACTTTGGGCTGCACAGCGGCGAAGCGTTGTAGGCATGCAGTTTGGGCTGTCTGAGTAACGCCTACGTTGGTCCCGCATGGGCTAGGCGTGGGCACGTTTGTCATTTCCGAATCTTTCCCGCCTTTATCCTAACCAGGCTATGAAAGGGCTAAGCATGGGCTGCATGCAGTTCGTGTGCATGAAATATGGGGTTACATGATGGTGAAGTGCGGGCAAACCCAACAGAGGCGGCCCCTGCAGCACCCTCAAGGATCCAAGGAGGCTAGCTGCGTGTGGGCAAACATACAATATTCCCGCCTACAGCCTACAAAGGCACTGCGTAGAAACTACGTTGGCGGCGCATGTGCATATCTCAGCCATTCCCACACCTTCCCCGCCTACATATCTGGTAGAAAAGGGCTATGTGTGGACTATGCAGTGGCAAAATGTGTGTTCGTGAATCTGGGCTATACGACGGTGAATTGCGGGCAACCGCGATGGGGGCTTGCCGTGCATAACTCTGACGACACTGTGTGTGGAAACAGGAGTATATTTCAGCCTGTAGCCTTCGTAAGTCCTGCGTCGATTATTCTGGAGTTTGCAGTGCCGAAACATCACGCGTAATGTTACCGAGTGTTGCCCGGCGACACCTATAGACATGTGGTTCCACTTACATTAGCCTGGCTGCATATCCTACATTACATGTAAAAGGGCTGCATGGGTACCACAGCGATGGAGCATGGGCGCATGGGTGAAGTGTGGGCATATATATATATATTTATATATATATATATATATATATATATATATATATATATATATATATATATATATATATATATATATATAAGCTCAGTATATGGGCTGCCACTCAGCACGTTGATGAAGCCAGACGAATGTGGGCAAATAGCTTGCATTCCCGCGTTCAAGCTAAATATATTCTGTATAGAATATGCAATTAAGCATGTAATTTAAGTTATATGCGCTTCAAAATGGCAAAGCATATAGGTAGACGAATTCCGGCTGCCAGCAATAAGTGAGGCGGTGCCCTCTTCCGATCTATACTCAGGTACAAATGGTTCTTGTCAGTTTTGTTGGGGGTTATTTGATAATTTGATTTTTTTATGGCCTCTTGATGTTCGATTTATTGAGATTTTGCAGTAATACACATTTTGTTGAAATCTACAATAGAACCTTTGAGATTAAATTTTTTTTTAAGTTGAGTAAAGCAGACTTGTTCTGCAGATCATATCTTTGTAGCATAAGGCGAAATTTGGTTTACGAGAAACTTGGTGCTGTGCTAAAAAATATGCTGTGAAAGCTCGTTAATCCGGTCGGTAAAAGACCAGAAAGAAAAGAGAAAAGCTAAGAAAACAGTTTGTAAAGTTGTTCTGCAAGGAGCTGAAACATTGTCGCCTACTTCTGACATAAAAACTGCACGGCAATGATGCACGAAGGCGCGGAGCGCCTTATTCTAACTGCAATTTTGTAACAGTTCGCAGTATATATTTACCATGACGCCAATAGCCACGCTAACAGCCACGCGCCAGCGCCTAGCGTGCTTCCCAACGCCGTTCAAATCCAGCGCGCTGCTGCCAGGCCACGTGTCAGAACGCAGCACACCCTCCTCCCCTCCTCTCCCTCGGTGCATTCCGGAGTGATATTCGGCTAGGCCTTACGCAGCGCCGTGCTCCGTGCTGTTCGTGTGCTGTTTGTGTCTGATTTCAAAATCGTTCCTTCGAATTTCCGTTTGTATTTCCTGCTTATCGTAGCTTGCGCCCCGTGTCAGCAATGCAGCCGTTTGCGTACTTTGTGAAAAGTGACCATGCCGAGAAGCATAGAGCCGTTTCATATTGACAACACGTTCGACTTCAACCGTAGCAGCCGCGAAGCAAGAGAAGAAACCGGTTACTATAATGCGTCGAGTCTTTGTTTCCAGGTGAGACCCATAGTGTAGCGCAAGAGTGCGTGCAATTTGCGGCCGCGAAAATAAACGAGCGAGCGCAAAGGCGAGAAGAAGCGGAAGGGACGAGGCTCTGTCAGCTCTGTCCTGTTCGTTTCCCTTCGGCATTGCGCGTGAGTCACTGGTTGTTTCCGCGGCAGCAAAGTGCATTCCACATCGAATCATCAAACTGCTGGTCCGTCAGTGTTCACAGTGTATGCGTTGCGACGCGAGCGCCGAGTTGTATGCATAGATGCGTTTGCTGAATGGCAGGCACGCGTAGGAGTCCTAAATGTAAATGTGCCAATTGTATACCGCCCAGCAAGGCGCGTGACTATGTTTTGTTCTTTCGTTAAGGTGGTTGCCCGACTTCCTGTTCATTATTGACTTGGGACGTAATCGTGCACAGCCTGCACGCGTGTTTTTGACGCCAGTATCGGCCCGTTGCGGACTGCCGATAGCGTTCGCCGCTCGGTCTGTTTAGCGTTCTGTTATTCGCTACGCGTATGTGCGTCTTTATAGTGATCTGATGTGGCGTCTTAAGGTTAGAACACACCTCTACGAGCCGATTACACCAGCTGTCAAGCTCAGAGTGGGAGGGGTGTGACGCGTCAAGGCATGCAAGCAACTGAGTGAATTGATACGACGCGTCACTGCGATACCACAACAGGTAGCTGCCTGCTCGATCACTTTTGTAACACTGGTAAGGTTGCCTGCAGCTGTTAAGTTCTTTTAGTTGCTGGCGGCCGTGAATAAAAATCATTGCTAAATGATGACGAAGAAGTAGCCCTAGAAAAAGAGCGCTTTGCAACCCTTTCAAATTAAGTGGTATTGAATAACCTAAGTTGTAGAGCTTATCATGAAAACTAGTGTGAGCAAGTGGCGTTATGTATTTGAAGTTTGGCTGTTTAAACATTTTCATGTGGTTGTGTGAAATGCCAGCAATACAAATAATTATCAGGAAGTGCCAGGCATTGTGGGTGCAAAATACACAGCTGGAAATTATGATGTTATGCAGGTGAAGTGCCTTCTCTTCAGTAGTGAAGAGGTCTGAAACGAGCTTCATCGGAGAAGATGTCTCCACTGTCCAGATTTGGGGCTGTTCTTGGCTGTGCCCGTTCAGCGTACATTGCAGAGCACAAGTATGTGTCGAGTTTTCTCAGATCTGTTTTTTTTCACCTCTGCATTGAGATCAGTGTGTTGCAATGTCTGCTTTGGACCAGAACGTTGATGGCATGTATTGGCATTCCCCTATTCAAAATGACGTGTGTGTCTCTTCTCAATAGGTCATCATCAGATAGTGCCAGTTTCATGCTCAGAAAGAAACAGTGCTTAAATACATGGGGGCCTCGGCTGGCCTCGCAACTCTTACAAATCTAGCGAGGAATCTGAGACTCCCTGTACTAGAATGTAGGGAGCGTATGAATCCGAAGCAAGCAACCAATTTTCTTTTTCTTGTTAGTGGTGGTTGGAACATTTCTCCTGTGATTTCTTAAATTTCGTGGTGATTTTTAGCAAGAATCATTAACACGTTTTCTTATAGCCAAGACGCAAAAAATGCAACGTTGACAGCACAACACACAGGGTGGAAGAAAAAGGGAAACCCGCACCCTCATACCACGATTGAGTCCACAGCTGGCCGCTCAGCTCCAAAGCTACACAGCAACAACGAGCACAATGGCATAGCCTCAGCTCAGCTGCTTTCTCTCTCTCCCTCTCTAGTTCCCTCCCCACCTGTTCTCGAGTCACTAGAGACCCCCTTCAATGCAGCCAGGCTTTAAAAAATGCCAGTATGAAGTAATGGGCTACAGGGCAGCATTCAAAGGTGATATTACAGCATGAGAACAATGCTTTTATTCTTTTCTCCTCTAGTATCCATCTCCCATGGCACTCCTCATAGACAATCATAGTAGAAGGATGTCAAGCTTCTGCAGTAATGCCGGTGTCACATGGCACTCCTCACAGACTGGTCCAGCAAATACGTCTTATTTCACTTGATGAAAAGAATATGAATGGTGCTAATTAGTGCAGCTAGAATGCACCTCAAAGATGAGAAACATTCATTGGACTTGACAGCTTCTCTTCTGTGGCCTCTCACTGTATAACGAAAGTAAAAACAGCGCTAATTTTTAAACAAACCACACAGAAAGAACAGACAGGACAGCGCCCGTCCTGTCTGTTCTTTCTGTGTTGTTTATGTAAAAATTCGCGCTCTTTTTACTTTTGTTACACAATGTTACACCAACTAGTCCAGCAAGAGGTACTGTTAAATGAACTTTTCACTGTGGGTGCAATATATTTACTGCCTCTAGATCTGAGTGGAAAATAAGCACCGTCTACTGCAAACTACTTCAAGATCTGTTGAATTTAGCATGTGCACAAAAAATCTAAAAGTGTTTAATGAAAAAGGTGAACGTTCTCCATAAATGGTTACCTCTGTGATTATCTTGATCAGTTTTGATTTTTTTGCCATTTCACTTGCTGGGTGGTGACACTGTGCAAGTTTAGTGAATATACTTGCTCTGCTACACTTACAGGAAATTAGGAGCTTGTAGTGACCTGTTTGACTGAGCCTTTCGGCATGCTACCTGATATCATAGTTCAACAAAGCTTGAAAGAAACTGCATATACTATGGACACCAGATGTTTGCTTGCGTCTTCTTTCAAATGCCTTAGGCATTAATGTGCAGGCGCGGACAGAGGTAAACGGAGCGCGCCGCACAAGAAAGAACTGCTTTTCAGCGCCGCCTAGCAAAACCACAAGTAAGCTCAAAATCGCGACACGCATTTGCAGGCCCCCTTCCAGCGCAACCCTCTCATTGCTCCACTCGCCTCGCATTCGGCCGTAGTCAGGGTCACGCTGATGATGATTACGGTTGGATGGTTGCGCCCTTTGTAGAGCGCGGGCATTTCGGAGTGCACAGACCGCTGCCTTGATGCCACAAATCCCGCGGGGCGACGCTATCATTATGTCGTTTCATCTGTGACAGCTGTGGGCGCGTTTACATCGCAAATAGCGCGCGTCCTTCGAACTTTAGTTGCCTCTGGGATTCATCTCCATCTCGCTATAGACCAAATAAACTCAAAAACACTCGATCCACCACCGCAGTTTCGGGTTCTTCTAATACAGTTACCGTTCATTTTCGGCTTGCTCCTACGAGGAACCGACGAATCGGCAAAGCATGCGCCCTGTGTGTCTGTAATGCACCACAGTGCTCCTGCATTGGAACCTCGCCTAGGAGGTCAGCTTCAAATGAGATGGAACCGCCACTCTTGGCGCTTTTTGCAGCGCGATCCAGCTTCTCAAGGATAGTGACTGCTTCCAAATGTGCTGGATGCAGCTGTTGGGTTTCCACACCTATATTCTCAAACAGACCAATGTCTATATGTAACCGGTAGCAGTGAAGTAATACAGCTCGCACAGAAGAGCTTAGATCACTTGCCGGGTTCTGTCGTGGATCATACTATGATTAGTGGACGATCACGGGTACTTATATGCGGAATTTTGCAAGCGGGGCCCGCAACAATGACGCACTGCTGCCGCGGCATTCCTGTGGGTGAGACAGCGGGTGCTTGTAGTCATCCTAAGATCCGAAGTTGCATGCAAAGTGATTACTATGAGCTCTGCTCCGCACATGACAGCGCTATACGCAGCGCACTGTCTCAGTGGTGATAAGAGCAGGATCCAGTATAAGGGCAGTTTGTTTCGGGGGGACAGGCAGGGTGCATGCACTAGTGCTCCGTCAGCGCCTTGTAGGGACAAGGCGAATCATCAGTGATAACTGTAGAAAATTAACACAAAACTGCGACAGTATGCCGAGCGTTTCGAGCGCGTTTGCTTGCGAGTGAGACGCAACAGAGTCCCAGCCGCAGCAAAAGTTCGAAACACGCGGGTTGTTTGCGGCACAAGCACGCCTCCAGCTGTCTCAAACGAAGCGGCCTAATGGTAGAGCCGTCCCCGCGCAATTTGCCTTATCAAGACAGCCGTCTTAGTTTTCCGAAATGTTCGCTAGCTACACAGAGCACGACCATCCGATCATGATCATCATCAGCACGACACAGACGCCGGACGAATGCGAGGCAAGCGGAGCATTGAGAGGGTCGCGCCGGAAGCGGCCTGCACATGCGCGTGGCTATTTCGAGCTTTCGTCTGGTTTGGCTAGGCGGCGCTGACACGCAGTTCTTGGGCGGCGCGCTCAGTTTACTTCGGTCCGCAGCTGTACATAGACCACCCCGCGATATTTGCTATATGACTGGTAAATAATTTATAATTGTCTTTCCCCTTTTTGTTTCAGTATTATCAACCGAATGATGGCTGAGACGTGTATTTGGTTTTCAGGTCTTGTCAAAAGCAAGAAAACTGGTAATTTAACTGCTGCTATGAATTTGTTGTCATTCCAGCTTTTAAAACAGGCTGTTTTAGGTGTTGTAGTGAATTAAAACTGCATATCAACATTTATATTGTAGCCTTTTCTATGCTTCAGCAGACCTAAAGGCCAACTAGGCATCACAGCCATCATTCGGCTTATCAAGCCTAAACAACATCAGAGAAGGAAATGGAATTTTAAATTATTTAATGGTAGGCAAATACCACTTGAAGATTCATGTATTCTAATGTCTAATGCAGCGTTTAAAAAATTATGTGACCAAAGTTACGTTTTATAGTCCTTGAAACTTATTTTTTAGGTGTCTATTTTACTGTTCTCAATTTACAGAGGTAGCAGTGTTCAGTACTGCTTACCTTCTTTTTGTTGATCTCTTTTCATTCATTGGTTGAGCCCTATTTTCCTGTGTTACTTTTTGTTCTGTATTCGCATAGTGCATCCCTTCTTTTTTTTTGTGAACTCTTCTGTTCAGTGTTTTTTTTTTTGTGGCAGGCCTCATGACAGCTGGCAGCTTTCCTTTCATTTTTGCCTTCTCCTCTGACGGTGCTCATGGTACTAGACAAAATATAGTTTAGTGAAAGGCTGAATTCTAAATTGTACAGCATCATTAAGGTGCCCTCTTCCTCTTTAGCACTTGCCATCAATGGTAATGCCTACTGTTGCCAAGAATCTTACATTGACACAAATTTGTTTCACAAGTGCAGGGCATGCTTTGCTCTCATGTAGAGTTTGTGCATTTACAGTGTATAGTTTGTACGTGGTCTCTTAGTTGGTGACTGACACAGTGTCCTCATTCGCTGACTTTTTTAGTTTTGTGAAAGTTGGAATTTGTTTTTCTCATTCTTGATGAGCTTTACAGGAGCTTATTATGCCTTCAACATTCATGTCTTTTTTTATTGCTTTAGATAGGATACTGAGGCTCAAATGAGCGAGCATCTGAGGCCAAAATACCAGTATAACTTCGTGCCGTTTGTCAGCTTTCTTTATGATGTGCATAACTGTTCAAGTAGGAAATAATTTCAGGTCTTAGTGGTCCTTCATTTGCTTTTGCTTTTCAGCCTTTATGCCAGATGTCAGATTTTGGAGGATAGTTTGTCACATCTTCATCATTGAAGTAGGTAGCACAATGTTCCAGCCGTGACAATTGGCATTATAACTAAGCACTCCACCCTCCCTTTATGAGCACACCAAAGCTGAGAGCTGATGGCAACTTTGATGAGTATTGACACCTGAAGTTGTCTTGTTACAAGCATAATGTTACGGACCACTTTAATATTTCGTGATGCTATTGGGCTCAAATCTTGTTTTTGCTTGCTGTCAAACTCACTCAACGGCACTTTCATTGTGAAAATTAGTATAACACTTCGAAACGGCAGCCCGGTCCTTCATTGAATGTGAGTGGTGCACACTGGAATCCTGCTCCTGCAGCAAATCATGTGGGTCATATTGGAGATTGTGTTAAAAAGTAATGAAGCATATGTATGAAAATGGTGTTACACAGTTATTACCATTTTGTGGCCCTTGACCAATTTCTGTCCTTTAAAGGCACTGTACTAAAAAGAAACTGAAGTGCACTGGAGCCACTGGAAACCTTTTGTGTGAAGAAAAGGCATACTGACTGTGCTCATGACAATTTGATGATTGTGCAAAATTTTGAAAGGACCATTTTACTACTTCTTTATGAACATGTACTCTCTAGTGTCACATAAGGTGTAATGACAGAACTTGTCTCTAATTTTTCTTTGCACTTCAGTTTTGTTTCTATTTATATTTTGTATTTCTTAGAATTAACACCACAGGCCATGCAGTCCTGTAATACTTTGTATAAGGAAACAGTGGCAAGTCAAGTGTCTCTGCGTGTGGACCCCTCGTTGAACACTATTCTAAGGCACTAAGTTGTTTGCCTTGGACTATCAATAACTCATGCGCTTCTAGCTAAAAAAATAAGTAATGTTTCGTTCAATTTTAACTACAAGAACTTTGCTAACTAGGCAGCATGCTGAGGACACATTAGATTTACTGCAGGTCAACCGGCATTAGTGCCTTGCTTGACAAGGGCATGGGCAAGAACTGCAATTAGAAAATTGCTCTTACCAGTCACTGCGAAGCCGCCATGGTGGCTGAGTGGTTATGACGCTCTGCTGCTGGCCCGAAAGACGCGAATTCAATCCCGGCCGCGGCGGTCAAATTGCGATGAAGGCAAAATTCTTGAGGCCCATGTACTGTGCGGTGTCAGAGCACTCTAAAGAGCCCAGGGTGGTCGAAACTTCTGTAGCCCTTCATTGCGGTGTCTCTCATAGCCTGAGCCGCTTTGGGACGTTAAACCCATATAAACCAAACCATAAACCAAACCAGTCACTGCGTATTTATTTAAACACTGGCAGTGCTCCTACTATTTTTATTTTCAGTATTTGCTACCACACGTACTAATCTGCGATTTTCAAGGATGAAGTCAATTTTTTTTCAATAAATGTGCAGTTAAAGTTGCATGTTCTAATATTCGAAGCAAGCAGTTGCCTTTTGTACTTCACACTGCTATCAGAACTCACCACTATTGCATGACACCATCAACGTCAAGGTGCAAGTCTTGTGTTGGTAATAAACGAAATGATTTCTTACTTTCTTGCTTTAACAGGCGTTAAAGCATACTGCTGTTGTTGTTTTGAAGCGTACCAATACAATTATTATCATATTCCTGGCTGCAAATATGGCTAACAATTTTTATATGCATGTTCTTTTTCCTTTAGGTGTATCTGAATTCAAGGTAGAGAAGGCAATGGATGGCACCGTGAAGGGAATCCCAAAGGATGCAGCATTTCACAAGAGAACTGCCATTCCCATCTGGTCAACAGAAGCAGTTGTACTATGCAGTTCCAGTGGCAAGTGCTCAGGAGGTGACAGCGGAAAGCAAGGAGAAGGTTCTACACAAAGCAAAGCTTAGAGGGCTGGGATATTCGATTCTGGGAAGAATTATGAGACATCATTCCAGCGCACAAAAAATATGTCCTGTGTCCGTGGTGTCTATCCTCTTCGTTCGTGTATGTTTCTGCGCTGGAGTGTGAAAAATGGATGCACTGAGAGGTAATTGCTAGCTGTAGCTAGATTTATCTCAGGGGCATATACTCACTCCATCATTGTATGTGAGAATTACAACTCAGGTTTGTTAGTGGTTTATAATAAGAAAGCGCCAAACAAAGGATAATGCCAAACATACAAGACGTGATCAAATAATTGTAGATGTTGTCTTCATGTGAAAGTTTATTTGCAGAAGGTTAATTGATGGGTTAAGTTAGCTCGTGTGAGGATAAAAGCAGCTTAAAACCCTAGGCTCTAAGTGCAGTGCGGCAGTGCATAATCAGTGAAATTACTCATAATGAACCACTTTTAGTGAATATGTACTCATGCCATGGAAACAGAAGACGGACGGTACTTAGCAGTCATTTGCCCTGAAACTTGGATTTTAGGTACTGAGGACTAAGTGATGATGATTCAGGAGAGGCATTCGTGGGTGCCGCCACATTTGCCATCGTCCATGAATCCTCTGGTTGCCTCTACTTAACAACGAAAATTTGTACGTTATAACTTGTAGCCATCACTGAAAGCATTTTGCATGAAAATAAGCTTGAATTGAATGCTAGCTTGCCTATTGTTTAACTGTCAGATGCCATGATGGAAGTGACTGTTAGAGTCCATCATGTAGCTCATAATGAGCCCCTGTTTGCCCTTACCTTCTCTGCTCTCTTGTCTAGCTGTTATGGATACAGTTTTACAAGTCACGTTCTAACTTCGGCTACTTCAGTTTACATGTAAAAATATTTTGGCTACTTTTTACTCAAGGATGGGTGTGCTTGAGCACTCTTTCGCTAGCTTTGCTGCATTCTTTGTAAAAATAGTTTGTAGCATTTAATATGACAAAGCATATCTTAGCCACTTTTTTACACTTAGCAGGGATGGCCCAGTGGGGCCTGTAGACATGGCTCAAAGCGGTTGTAATGCTTTGTTGCATACATGTTTGGAGGAATCATGCGACTTGTGAGTTACGTATATGTGTGGCAGTAAACATTGCTACTTTGGAAAAGGCGCTGGTCTGCCATACAATGTCAGCGAAGCTTAACGAACCCCACTTGGTCTAAACTAATTTGGAGCCCTGCACTGCAGTTTCCTGGAGCATATAGTTTTCTGCCTTGCTGTGAGAAGAGGCTCCTGCAAGTGATCTGCCTGCTTAGAACCAGTCAACTTGTTAAGCTTCTTCACTTAAATCATAATCAACTCGGACATTTTTTATAACTGGAACCCTAACGCCTGGATGCACCAAAAGAAGTGCATCTCACTGGAAGACGGGGCGTGCTAGGCACTATAGTGCACAATGCACAGTACACAGAATCTAGTGTGGGTATTGTATGTGTGCAAGTGTTTGCAGGTACTCTGCAGTCAACTGCACCAGAGGCTCAGGTTGTGTATAGCAAGCTATACCTAAACAAATCTCATGTGCGCTCAGGCAGCTTTGGTTTTAATACATTTAGGAGGAAAAATAATCAGGCAGCTTTTTTTTTGTACAGCTGTTGGGGTTTTACCAGTGCCAGAGTTCATCGCATCATATTTAAGGTTTCTTTTCGAATCATTAACATTCCACCCTTGTCATTTTGTATGTGGCATTCAGCTGAAAATAAATTTCAGCAGTCGGCTTTTTATGCTTTGCTGCCACTTTTTTGGAAGAAATGAAGATGAATGGTCTTCTAAATAGATGCAGCCAGCCATGCAGTGCTCTACAGTTCTACACCCTGTGCGCATAAAAAGTCTCAATACATGGATTTTGTCACCCTGAAATATACACGCATCAGATGTTCTTTTAGTCGAACTACATCTTATCTCCTTTTTGTGCCCGTCTTTATGGGCATCTTGTAATCATTTTTGCAATTCCTTAATTTCTCTTATTTTTTGTTTTCTGCAGCAGTAGAATTTCCACATCAATTTATTTCTCTAGGCTACCAAGTATTAGTATCCCTGAGCCTGTTAATGAAACAAATTACCAGAGATGCTAGAGTGCTGTTGATTGTCTCAGAAAGCCTGACTGTGTTAGAAGGACTGTCATGCTCAATATCAGCTGCTATGCCAAAATGTGATAGGAATTCAGATTATGATGCAGGCGTACCCAACTGTATTGTAATTATATGCAGTTATCTATGAATACAAAAGAAAAACACAACGCAATAATTCATATTTTCATTCACACAGCATGAGGATGAACAGGGGCAAGGGAGTGGGCACCTCAAAGTGTTTTTCGGTGTCTTCCCCCTTGTCTGTGTTCATCGTTGTACTGTGTGAATGAAAGTGTGAAATACTTGCTCATCCAGGCACTGATTTCAAGCAAATTATTGCAAGTGGGGTGCTTTATGTGAGTAGCATTGATTTACTATAAAGCAGAAGACAGTTGATTTACTGCAGATGCATTGCAAGACGTATTGAATGTGTACTGTATGTTTGCACCACTGAGCTGTATTTAATAGCAGTATTTGCTGGTTGTCTTTGCACTGTGACTATTATAGTGTATTTCACAAAAATTCGTGATTTTGTTCTGTTGTTCTTCAGGCATTGTGGCTACACAGCTGCAGTCAAGCTGCTGTCAGTGAAATTCAACCTATTCGACTTTGTCAGAAAAGATACACGCTATTATGCTAGTGGCCTCCATCTTGACTATACTGCCAATTTTGTCTACCAATGAAGCTAAGGATGCTTTTGTGCAAATGTGAGCATTTTTTCTTTGTTTACGATACGTGCTTGCTCTTCGTCTTCGCCAAGAACAGAAATGATGTGGTTATGTGCATGCTCCAGAGCACAATCATGTGAAAAATTATGAAACTGCGAGTGTGTGCCACACTATGCCTAACTGCGTGCAGGTGTCATCTGATGAAATGCTCGTGCCATCAAGGCCGGCGCAGCGAAATTGATGGATGTTAGTGCACCTGACTCGACATCAGGAGTGCTTGCCGTTTTACACCATTTGGCATGCATTCGCTGGGATCTCTTAGTTTTTCTTACGATAGTATGTCCAAACTCACAGCATCTCAATCAAGACATTCTACAGTATACCAACCACACCAAATCGAATGGTACATCGACCACACCAGGAAACACCAAACGAAACCACACCAGAGGCGGTATCAGGCAACCGAGTCACAGCACAGAAACCCAGACCCGAACACACTAAAGCACACCACACTACGCCACATCAGGATCCGTGTCTGAAAATCCTGGTCTGGTCGGAACACCAGACACGGTCACATCAGAACCAGTGTCTAAAAAAGCCAGTTTGGTGTAAACACCAGAAACGGGCTGGTGTTTTTTCGACTGGGTATATGGCATTTCCTTCAATTGTGCCTATGAACTACTGGCAACGTATTGATTCCTTTTAATATAATTTTGATGCATAGTGTTTTGTTGAGCTATAGTTTAATTTGAACCCTCTACATATATGGTGAGTCCACTTCAGATTAAGTTGGGACTTCGAAATTGCCTCATGTTGCATTTGGATTTGTAGACCTGAAAGCTTCAATTTGATCAAGTGTATTTGAAAGAGGATTTGCTGTATTTAATACCTTGTCTACTACATGAAATTAGCACAAGCATTAGCCTTGCTGTTCATATTGGCAGCTGACAGTTATGTTCTTACGTTACTCATTTAGCTCCAGACTACAATTTTGCCATGGTTCAACGAGGCCTTAAAGTAATGGCTTCACTTTTTTCCCTTTATCTTATTGTTTGGGAAGCGTATGCCATTGAGTCGTGCATAAAAGGAAGTTAATATGATGATGCAAAGATAGGCGTTTAGAAGACAACAGAGAATTCTGTTAACATTGAGCTGAGTCACATCACTGTGATCATAGGTCTCTTTGAGTCCTTTGTATTATCCTGTTCTACATCCTTCTGATTTTTTGTTAACTTGCACATGGTTCCTCAAAGAGGGAGTTTTATGAATGGTTCAATGTATGGTTTTCATGACATAGTTCACTTTGTATATTCTGTATAATCTATTTCAGATCAAAAAGCTAGCACTCATTGGGAGTGAGCCAGCTGATGAGGCTACAAAACTTATTATGAAGACTAGAGAAGACTCCTGTGTCCCTTAAGTACACAGTGAAGGGGCGGGGCGAAAAGAACAATTAGGACCTACGGCTGTACAGCGCAATTTTTGGTGAGTACATGTTAGTCTTCTGAAAGTTATAGACACTTTGTGAACACACCATCTAATTGCAGGAAAAAGCTACTTTCAATCTACCTGCTGTGGGTTTCAGCACTTCCGTTATCAAGTACTGAGTAGCCATCCAAATTTAAAGGACTATAGGTACCAAATTTTTGCTTGTGCGTTTTCTTCTTTCAAACCATGCGTTAGACATTTTATACATGTACGACCACTAAATAATTTATTATTTATTTTCATAGTGGTGTTTCAAAAGTGCAGACACACACGGACCAAGAGACGAGACACACTAACCAGCACTGATCTTACAACTTATTTTTTATTAGGAAGAAGCACGTCATATATATACACCCGGAAAAACAGCGCACATGTGCGATGTCAACAAGACTCATAGTGCTAGTAAAAGGTAAAAACCGCTTTAAAAGCATGGGTGTATCTGCAGAACCGCTACCCACTATGTAGCCTATTGATTTCTCGAAGCGAGAATGTAACAAATGGCGTACTCACGCACCCAATACTTTTTCTGATAATATTAAACACCTCAACTACTTCTCTAGTGCGCTGGTCAGAATGAGCGAACAAGACATCAGTATAGTCGAAAAATGGCGTACATTTCCACGTGAAACAATGCTTAGCTAGGTTAGTTTCTTTCTTAAAGAATTAGCTTGCTCCATGAGCCGCACGTTAACGCAGTGGCCAATCTGGCCTATGTAGGTAAGGCCACCGGACAGGGATTTGATACACTACGCCAGTCTTACAGGGAACATATCTATACCACTACCTTTCATCTCCCTTCTTCCGAACCCTTTTCCAGCCCCGAGGTACTTGCAGATGATTTCAGCTCATGGAGGACTTTGTCTGCACTCGAAACGAGAACTGAGTCCCGAAAACTAGCTTCTCTACATCTGTCTATTTGGGCTAAGCGACTGGGCATCATTTTATGATAAGATTTCTTTACTTCCATGCCTAAGCATCCCTTAACGATGCCACTTTTTACAAGCTTTGAATGAAAGGGCCTGTAATTCAAAAGGGGCTTTTCACTTCTAGGGGTATACTGCCAACCGACATGGTTGGGTTCGAAAGAGAATTTTAAATCAAGGAATTGCAAGAGTTTTTCTTGAGGGTCTTCATGTGTGAACTTCAGCCCCGACCCATTACGTGCAAAAACATCAAGAACATTTAACACAAATTCGGCATTCACTGACCTAGCCAGCACCAGGTAATCGTCCACATAACAGAAAATGTGTATGCGATAACCGGCTAGATCAGTCTCAGATTTCATATCAGCTCGGCTTAGATAAATGTTACTAAGAATGGGAGCTACCTTGGTCCTATGCACACACCCGATTTTTGCATATAAGGTCGACCATCCCACTCAACAAGCGTGTTACTCAGGTAGTAAGATAACAGTTCCAGAAAGGAACCTGTTGTGATTCAACACTGATTTTGGAGCACGCATTCACTGTTGTCCTCCTTAATACATTGCTGAACATACTGGATTAGTCCAAAGTGTGGAACAGAATAAAACAAATCAACCACATCTATGCTTAAACCATCACATAGTGTCAGGCTCTCATTTCTTGTGGAAATATGCTACTGCCTCAAAATTAGGTATGAGAAACGGATCCTTTTACGCGAAGTGACGAGAAATGTTTGCAAAGATAGGTAAACACAACGAACTGCCAAGAATTGTGCTCAGAGACGATTGCGCGGAAAGGAACGTTAGGCTTGTGCGTCTTAACACTAAAGAAAATTTCTAGCACCGATGTTCAAAGAAGGCGATGACTTTACTTCGGAAGTTTTAAGTATGAAGGTATAGCAAAGAAAGTGAAGGAAGCGGAACAATCGGCGCTAGAAATTTTCTTTAGTGCTAAGATGCACAAGCCTAAAGTTCTTTTCCGGACAAGCGTATCTGAGCACAATTCTTGGCAGTTGTTTGTGTCTACCTATCTTCGCAAACATTTGTCGTCACTTCGCGTAAAGGATCCGTTTCTCGTACCTAATTCTGAGGCAGTAGCGGATTTCCTCCAAAATGAGAGCCGGGCACAATGAGATGGTTTTAGCGTAGATGTGGTTGATTTGTTATATTCTCTTCCACACTTTGAACTAATCCAGTATGTTCAGCATTGTATTACAGATGAGAGCGATGAATGCGTATTCCAAAATAAGTGTGGAATCACAACAGGATCCTTTCTTTAACTGTTATCTTCCTACCTGAGTAATACGTTTGTTAAGTGGGATGGTCGTCTTTATATGCAAAAATCGGGTGTGTGCATAGGTGCCAAGGTAGCTCCCATTCTCAGTAACATTTATCTAAGCAGGGTTGATATGAAAGTTGAGACTGATTTAGCCGGTTATTGGATATTCATTTTCTGTTATGTGGATGATTACCTGGTGCTGGCTAAGTCCATGAATCCCCAATTTGTGTCAAATGTTCACAGTTTTGCACTAATTTGTCGGGGCTGAGGTTCACACATGAAGTCCCTCAAGAAACAGTCTTTCAATTCCTTGATTTAAAATTCTCTTTCGAACCCAACCATGTCTGTTGGCAGTAATCCCCTAGAAGTGAAAAGTCCCTTTTGAATTACATATCTTTTCATTCAAAGCTTGCAAAAAGTGGCATCGTTATGGGATGCTTAGGCATGGCAGTAAAGAAATCTTATCATAAAATGATGCCCAGTCTCTTAGCCCAAATAGACAGATGTAGGGAAGCTGGATGCTGGGACTCAGTTCTCGTTTCGAGTGCAGACAAAGTGCTCCATGAGCTAAAATCGTCTGCAAGTACCTCGGGGCTGGAAAAGGGTTCGTAAGAAGGGTGAAGAAAGGTAGTGGGTTATGCCATATGTCCACACGCTATCGCACCGGATTAAAAAGAGTGGGAAGCAAGCATGGGGTAAAGGTTTTGTTCCCTGCACCTAACAAGCTAGAGAGTGGGGCGGCAGTTCAAAGAAAGCATGAAGGGCGCAGAACAAATGCTTGCAACATAAATCATGAAAATAGATATGTTCCCTGTAAGACTGGCGTAGCGTATCAAATCCCTCAGTCCTGTATCCTTACCTGCATAGGTGAAATTGGCCGCTGCGTTAACGTGCGGGTCATGGAGCACGCTAATTTTTCAGGAAAGAAACTAACCTATCTAAGCATTGTTTCACGTGCAAATGTACGCCATTTTTTGACGATACTGATGTCTTGTTCGCTCATTCTGACGAGCGCACTAGAGAAGTAGCTGAGGCGTTTCATACTATCAGAAAAAGTAATGGGTGCGTGAGTATGCCATCTGTTACATTATCGCTTCGAGAAATCAATATGCTACTTAGTTGGTAGTGGTTCTGCAGATATTCACGTGCTTTTAAAGCAGTTTTTTCCTTGTACTACCACTAGGAGTCTTGTTAACACTGCGTATGTTCGCTGTTTTTTCGTGTGTGTATATATGACGTGCTTCTTCCTAATAAAAAAATCTGTAGTAAGTTCAGCGCTGGTTTGTGTCTCTCGCCTTTTACATGGTCCGTGTGTGTTTGCGCTTTTGAACCACCACTATGCATCAACACCAACTAGCGCAATGTGCAGTTTTTCTGCAATTTAATTTGTTCTTCACGCTGTTTCTGTATCATCAGTCGAACGATTACTGTGACGTGTAGTTGGTGTTTATTTCACATGAGGCATAAAAAATCGGTTATATTTGGTGACAGGTCATTTTTTCTCATTCCAGGTCTTGGAAGAGGCTGGATTAAATGTCGTAGTCAATTAAAGCTACATATCAGCGATTGTATTAGTTTTTCTTGTTGCATCATGTAACCAAAACATCAACTTGACGACAGTCGGCGTTCGGTCGATGAAACCAAAACAGCATGAGAGAAGAAATTCGATTATAAATTATTTAGCGGGTTTGTAGGCAAGTACTACCTGGTAATCCATGTATCTTGTTATCTAACGCATCATTTGACAGAAGAAAGCACGCAATATATTTAGGTGTCTATATTTCTTTAATTTCTCATGCACCCTTCGGTTATTCTTATTATGTTTATTTATGTTTATTGTGGTTACGGATATTAACAGCAAACGAAATTTGCTGATATTTCAAGCATTGCCCATTGTAGCATTGCATATGGCTATGAAGCATTTCCTGAATGATCTGACTGTAATACTTTGGAAAGTGATTTTTATCCACCATACTGAATATCAATTTGATGTGTGTTTCTTTGTTCACTTTTACATCTGCTATGCAGCGCAGAATCCCAAAAGCCACCAGGGAAGGCAACAACAGAGTGGCTGCGTTCGTGCTGGGGGCGAGAGACTGGGATGGCGGTCGGAAAGTTCGGATGAAGGGGGCGGACCCTTCACCCCAGTAATTGGGGCTTTGTATGCAAGAATGCCCAAAATGTCTTGCAAAAACAAATAAATAAATAAGAAGCATTCTTACTTGCATTGTAATTTCAGTAATGACATGTACACAAAAATACTGATGAAGTGAAGAAAGCCTCTCTGAGTTGGCAAGGTGGGCCTTATATCTAATTGGGTCGGTGGGCCCAAAGGCATACAGCGATATGTTCTATATGCGTTACATTTGTTGACTTTCCGCAAGTTATCACCTAAGAAGCCCACTGGGACCAGAACGGCTAGACCACAGGGGCCCAGTACGGGCTAGCCCACGGAGTCCCGGCACGGGCTAGCCCCCGGAGGCCCGGCACGGGCTAGCCCATGGAGGCCCGGCACGGGCCAGCCCACGGAGGCCCGGCACGGGCCTGCCCAAGGGGATCCAGCGCGGAGCCTTGTGTGGCTATGCAGTAAGCCCTCTGGGCAGCCCTTGAGGGACCCCCGGATGCAGAGTTGCAAATCCCGCACATATCCCACGTCGGGCCCCTATGGGCAGACCGTGCCGGGCCCACAAGGGCCTGCAGTTCAGAGCCCCATTTGTGCTACTGGGGTTCGGTTACGGTAATTATGGGGTTAAGGGCTTTGATTAATTGCTGCATTTTTTATTTGTAAATTATCCAGCTATCTTCAACTGTACGACAGGAGAAGGTATCAAGAAAGGAGAAACTAAACTGAGTGAGCTTTTATTTAGAACCGACGTAATCACCTCCGTCGTAGACGGTTATGTTCTTCCTCGCTTTTTTCGGGTATGCTATACGAGACGGATAGGTAGCGTGAATTACGGAATGATGGCTGAGCTCGGGCAAAAACATTGGCGGTGGTATAGCTGTGGATAAACCTGAAGTGAAGTGATAGCTACAGGTTGCCGAGGGGAACTTGCTCAATTGATATGCAAAGTCAGTCTCTCGCCGCTCCGTATCGCTGGGCGTTCTTTCTTCATCTTCTTCCCACTTTACACGGCGCATGCGCACAGCTGTGGCACCGCGGTTTCGCCGGCCCGTCGGGCCGCGAGCAGCAGCAGCTGCTCCGCACCACGTGGCTGTGCACGTGACGAACCACGTGATCAGCCACGGCACAGCGCCGCTGGCAGCTGCTCTGCACCACGTGACCAACCACGTGACAGCGTGGCAGCGCAGCCACGGGGTGGCGGCGCCACCACCGCCATGGCGCCGCCACGCTGAAGGCTCGAAATGCTACCGTAATGTAGCTATTGCTACAAAAAGTTAGCGCGAAAAGTTTATCAAGAGGAGTGGTAAATAAAAGATCGAACATACTGGAAGACTGACTGTTAAGCCTTTTGGGATGAAGATGAGCTGTGATAAGCCAAAACGTAAGGCACGTGTTAAGAAATTCACTGTCTGCGTTGGTCTTCGACATTGTTTAGTGCTATGTCCAACCACACTATTGGTCGAAAGTTAAAATATCCGAATAAAAGGATTGGTGTGCTAGGAAAGAGATGTCAGAGTGCAATGCGCCTCGTGGAAATATGCGATAAAGCTCGAATCGACGTCTGGGAATCGGTAACATGCTGCTAGTATTAAAGGTGGGTGGAAACTGTTTATGCAAACGAACAGTAATTCCAACGGAGAGGAGCTATCAATTTTAAAGCAATGTAGACTATAAGGTTAGTTGCTATTAACACCCCACCACCACGCCTCTCAACGCGATCGCAGCGGAGATATCAAAGTTAGGTAAAGCAATCTGAAGTTCAGATTTGGCGATGGAAGAATTTAGCCAGGGGCCGTATTACGGAACTGTCAAATTGCAAACTTGGCAAAAACTTGTAAAAACTGGGTCGATTTGCCTCGCTCCTATTGGTCGGTCGTGACCGGCGGCTTATTGCTTTTTTGCGTCAAGGGTGGCTGCAAATTACGTCACGGATGTGGCAGAAGTGGTCACGTTGCACACCAAATTATGCAGACGTAAAATGAGAGTTCTTTTACAGCCTCGAGGCGGTTAATTTGACCGTTGCGTTTGTGAGAGAAAATGGTGGCGGTGTACACAGCGATACGACTGAGGCGGCTGCGCCGGCGCGAGCAACGGCGAAGGAGAGCACACGAGGGCATGTGGGACTTGCCGGACGAGCTGTTTCGACAGCAGAAGCAGACGTGGAGTGGCTATGCGACGAAGTCGCCGATGAACTTGGAGGTGCGCGGTGAGTGCGTTGTCGGTGTGGCGGCAGATGCTATGTGCACAGCGGTTATTTTCCACGGACGGCTTTCAACCTGCCGTTGCTAACGAGGCGCACGTCGGCATCGCACAACCGATCGTAAGCAAATGCGTGCGGCACGTGTTGTAGGCAATCTTGTAACTTAGCGCGCAGAAGGGGAGGGTTCCAGTGGCCGCTTCCGGCGCCACAGCTACATATAAATAAGACACGTTTATGCTGGCAAATCACTTTATTTTTCCAGTCAAATCTCACTTCATGTTCGTTTTCTGTTTCCCAAGGGAAAAGAAACATACAACCACCCATCACATACTGCAACGCTCACCCTTTGGCATTTGTTTCATCCATCGAAAGAGCCGAACAGCACAGCTTCAACAAGTTGTCTTCGTCGATTTCGTAGCATGCGCTCCTTGCGAGTTTGCTCGGCAGGCACGAAGCTTTTACTGCATTCGTTGTAATCTTTCTCGCACTTAGGTCAACCGCACAGCAGGTTTATTTCAGACCCCGCGTAAAAAATAACACGGCGTGGAATTGGCTGCTTTCGTGCAAAGCGACTTGACGTTTTACAACCGTTAGCGCATCCCAGCGGCAATGAAAGTTACCCGCCAGCAAATGTAATAGCATAACTTCGAACGCTTTTGTTTTGTTAATTATTTTTCAGCTTTAAACACAATTTTTCGGCAGAATAAAATATTAGTTATTTTGATCGCTGATTATTTCTTATTTTTTTTACCAAAAATTTAGCAGACGCAGCTTGACCATGAAAAAAATGCTCTCGGGGCGCCGCCCTCCTGCAATTGGCTGATTCCTGGTTGCGGCACGCGTCGACGCCTCATCTTGTCGTAATTTTGACGTCACTGTCAGTAACGTTTGGCAGAATTTGTGACAGTTCTATAATACAGGTTCAGGCTTCCTTAGAATGAGAACTTTACTGTATGTAGTGAAAAAAAGGTTAGCAACTGTGTCAAGCTTTGGCAGAATTCTTGTAAAGCTAGTATCTAAAACTGCAAAAGGATATTCTTGTAATTGCTCTACAGCCCAAACTCTAAGCTTTGAAGGACGTTCAACTACTTTATCTGTAGAGTGACCATAAACATAGGTAGTGTGTAATTAAATGGTCAACCTGTCGAGTCCAAGTTTAAAATATTTACCTTTGGATTTTGCAAACTCGACAAGCTTTTTGGGGGCGAGCCGAGTGTTTGGTGAATAGTCCTATGACACACTGATATTCGTATCCTTCAGTTTACCCACGTTTTCCAGAATACGAAATTTTACTTTTTAATGTTCGAATTTACCTATTATTGGTATAACTTTATTGACGGCAAAACAGCCAACCCTGTGTGCACTTTCACGGTCGAAAGGTTGTATTCGTGTCAAGCTTTGCTTTGCAGAGTTCAATCACTAACCATTGGCTTCATTCCAAGTTTCTTCTTTTCTATCTGATATGCCATAAAAGAGAAGGTTTGACCTGCGGGCTCTATCTTTAATGCAACCACTTTTGACGACAGGTGGCAAAGTTTGTCTGCATTTTCTTGAGCGACAGATTCTACATCATCCAACGTTTCATTCAATACGGGAACAGAGGAGCAATATAGTTCAGTATTTAGAAGTCTGTTCCGAATTTCTTGGAATTCTTTGTCATTTTGTGATAACTTTGCGTGCATTGCATTCACATCAATCAGTAATGATAACTGCCCTGATTTCTTCTCTGATTCTGTCCTCTCACTCTTGGTACGAAAAGCTGTAAAATTTGAACTAGTTTAGGAAAGAAGGCTGTAGCGAGATAGCTTTTTAAATTTGTGGTTTAGCTTTCCACGCCCTTGACGTCAAAAAATGGCCTTGCGCCGCCGCCGACGTATACCAGGCGCCGCACCGCCGAATATAAACGACCGCCACGCCGCCGCTGTTCGAAACTGACTTGGCGCACACCTCTAGACAGAAGGCAGAATCAGGCCATCATAAGAAGGCACGGTACCCGATTTTTTTTTTATTATTTAGCCCTTGTCGCTAAACAAGCGAGGCGAGGCACTGATAATATGTATTTCTCCAGCCTTGCAAGGCTGGGGTATACTAAAGAGGCCGACCAACCGTACCATGGAGGCCTAGTGCACTGAAGTAAAAAAAAGTTTAATGAAATACAAATAACAACAAAACAACGCAATAGAGCAGTTGAGCGTCCATCCAACTTGTCATAGGCAAGAAAAGACGAAGCGAATGTCCCGCACCCAGTTCATATCCAGTTCCCGGACCGAAAAACGCAGTAACATCGACGAGTTCACTTCGAAGTGAGAGGCTCTACTTCAGAGCGCACCGCCATGTTGGCTGTTGAGCATCTGCTGCGTACACAATGAACTATATGTTTGACGTCACCTTCTGGTTTCTTCGATCCTTTTCGCTGCATCCGAACCGCCACTTCCGCTTCCGGCGTTTTGACCAATCAGGTGTGCCCGTTGCGGCAGATTATGACGCTTTTTATTATGACACAAACTTGGAATGCGGCCCCAGGAAGCATACTTCCCCCAAACCGCATGTTTTCACTTATAGTTTCCATTATCTCAGCATGTGCAAGGAAATGTACTAATATCTGATGTCAGTGAAAATGCAGTCACACGTACTGGTTGCAGCTCACTAAGGCATTCCAATATCCCTGCAGTGTGCCTCACGAGGAACGGATGCTCAAGTTTTCAAAAAGGGCTCTTTGCAGAAATTTAACCAAAGGTCGTTGCCATGTGAATCTTTTCAAAATGATGACCCAGAAAGACGAAGTGTCCTTATGTGTCTGATGCAAAAGAAGGATGAAGGCATGAGTCTTTCTGCTTCTTGAACAGCTGTGATACGTTTTTTACTGGTACTGCTTGGCGCAGCTTCAGACTCCTTCTTGACATTTTGTGAAATAATTTTATATCTGCGAAAGATCTCGCTAGCAAACATTTTGGCACTAATGGAGAAGCAAAAAGACCCATGTCCTAGGCCTTTTTTTGTAACACTAAAGGAAGGCTTGCCTTTTAGGGTCATTGATTATGAAGAGGTCCATGTGGCAACAAACTTTGAGAGAATTTCTGCAAGGGCTCTGTGTTCTGATGCCTAAGAATTTCTCATGAGGTGCCCTGTAGAAATATCACAACACTTCAGTGAGCTGTTACCGGCCCTATGAGTGCACTGTCACTTGACATCAAGGGTATGTACTTTTCCTCGCCACATGCAGCAATTATGTATATGTCAAGCGAAAGCATAAAAGAATTCTAAGTGCAATTCCAGATTGCTTGCGGAGAAAAGCACAAGAGACTGGCCATGCTCAGCTGTTACCTTTGCTTCTTGCTCGAGTTCTACAGTGAGTACTACGTAATGACAGTAGGTGCTGCATCAACTCATATTTAACACCCGTCCTGTGCGACCTCCATCTCGTATTACATGACAGGCAACTTTATAACACCCTTCATGCAAAGAGTGTCATCAGAGTCGGTGTGTTCTGTCAGCTTCCTGGTCCTGTGGTTTGTGCTGGGTTTTCTACTCTTAAATTATTTACTTCCTTCATTCTCTACTCCATGAAGCCTGAATGTGCTACACTGGGCTGCTCCACATGCCAGGGAGCAGCTAAGTGGCCATTTTTTTTTCATGCATCGGAGGCACTCAGCTCGAAAGCCATGCTTACTATATTCACATCATTAATTATCATTATTAAAATAAGACACGTCATTAATAACCGATTCTCACAGTGGTATCTGGTGCAAGAATATCTAAATACTACTCAATTTTTGCTTAAGTTTCCAGATAAACTCTTAGATTAAAACATAATTCGGCTACATAAGCAAAAGCACAGCACCAAGGTACTCACCAATTGCCTGAAGCACTGTACTCAAGTTCTCTTGCCATCATGAATACAGCACACTGTCCACGTCTTCATCATGCCATGTCACTCCAGTACTTCGGTAGCAAAATTTTCCTCTAAAAAAAGAGTAGTTTTGTTTAAGTTAGACTGGTCATATTTAATTTTACTATATACTATGTACTTCTCATTGTACTGCCCCAGACTAAAAAATACCAATGATCATCACGCTTTGAATTGTCATATATGATCACCAAATTTGTTGTAATTAAGATGTTCTTAGAAATTGTGATTGAAATAAATCTGACGAAATAATATTTCAGAAAATATGGCACAAGGAAGGACACTAGCTGGATAACCTGGACGAATGTTTTCAGTTGCAGGCAGCCATCGGCGCCATTGCACACAAAATGTACAATAAAGTGGGTTTTAGCTTTCCGAATGAAATTTCATGCTGCAAAAATTTAATTAAAAAATTTTAACCTTCCACTCTGCATAAAGGAAAGAAAATTACTCTGGTTTTTTCCACAAGCCTCTGCAAGTACACAATTCAGTGAATCTACTCTACAAGTACTTGAATCTATCAGCACGAGATAGGGGGAAAGGAAACAAAACAGGCACTGACTCCCAAATAAAGTTTATTGAAGTGAACAGCGAGCATATAGAAAAACCAAACACCACAAACTACACAATTACACATAAGCTACATCACAACATACGTAAAATATTGCCCTTAACATTCCTCTCATCTAGACAGTCCAACCCGCTGCGTGTTAACGCTATGGGCAGCACACTCACACATTCATTACCGAGTCATAAGATGTGTCTAGCCTCGATAATTTTTCGGTTAATCTGCTCTGAATGTAGTGCCAAAATGTGTGTGGCCGAAAGGAATGGCTAGCAGCCTTCACATCCCTTGCAATGTGCCGATAAGTAACAACCCCTACCAATATCCAAATACCGCTTGTGCTCCTGTAGTCTTACATTGATACACATTCCAGTTTCATCAACATAAACCCAACCACATGATAATGGTATCCGACACACCACATACATTTTGCAAGGCACATATATGTTGCCACGTTTCACTCGACACATGTGCTTTTCCCTAACGAAATTCACAAAATTATTATTAATTTTACAGATTGTACACAACTTATTAGGGGCCGACAACACCATTTTTACGTCATACCTTCTATCCACAGTTTTCAATTTTTGCAACAATCTATGTATGTACAGTAACACAGTCAGTCTTTTGGCATCTCACTGGCGGGCCCCGGCCTAATCGTGCCAGTCCCTGCGAAGGGGTTTCAGATTTAACATGCTAAAGGGAAGAATGGCGCAGCATCAAGTAACGAGGACAGCAGGACAGCACACCCACGCACAAGTGCCAACCCTGGAGCAGATAGAGAATCCAAGAGCGCGTGCTTGACATTCAGCGTTGACAGTCAAGGAAACGAGGAAACACGGATTTGAACGCTAAAGATTCAACGAGCCCGATCCTTGGCTGCCAACGCTGAATGCCAAGTACGTGCCCTTGGATTCTGTATCTGCTCCAAGGCTGGCACTTGTGCGTGGGTGTGCTCTCCTGTTGTCCTCGTTACTTGATGCTGCGCCATTCTTACCTTTAGCATGTCTGACCAACTTGCCCAATCTTATATGTTCAGCGTTAACAATTTATCGCTAGCTCCTGCAATAGCATGGTTGGGAAATCATGCTTTCATTAGCCTTAAAATCTTCTCTTGGAAACCAGTTGTCACGCTGTGAAAGCATGGCTTCACCAATACCGAGCGTACACTTGACGACGCAATGCTATCTTTCTCTAGCTTAGAATCGTTCGACCAACAGTCAAGTAGCTGCTTAACACTCCTGGGTGAATATCGCTAGCACACATGGCGTGTGCAGAACATCAAGGTAAGGTTCAGAAACCGCAGCTCTTTTTGTTGGGTCATTTTCTCCAAGGTAAACTTAAGACTAAGGCCTTGCTCCTTAAACAACTTCACAATATATACAGGTCCCACACTATTGCAACCTTTGTAAAATACCAGAAAATCATAGACGTAGCGAAAGATTTCCTCCCAGCCCATGCAATTTCTTTGCAATCATTCCATCCACTCTGCTTAAGAGAATATAGCTTTGCACAGGGGCAACCTTCGAATCGATACATTTAGCATACTTTTGAACATATGCCGCACTGCCATACTCCACAAACATGCTCTTCACTTCAAATAAAAGGAGGCGAGTGCCAAAAAAGACTTATGTTACACACCCGTTCCTAACCACAAACTCATCGTTGTGCTCCGATATACACATTCATTAGCTTTTCACAAGATCTTCATACGGGATAGAATAAAATAGTTCTACATCGTCACTAATCACAAGACAATCCGCTGGATTGTCATTCTTAAGACACCCAACCACACTGCGAATTGAGTACAAGAAATGGATCTTCAGGACGCGAAGCAGACAGATGCTTTTGCAAATAACCAGAGACGATTTTGCATGAACCCTTTTCTGAAATTTGTCTGAAGAGCATGTTATTGAATAGCATTTATTTGAAGAGCATGCTTGTAGAGCAGCGCAGTGCGGTATGTGTTCAAATGTCTCGAATATGTAGTGGTTCGAAGGTTGGCATTGTACTAAGCGATATTTTCTTGAGTAGGGTGGATAGAATAATTGTCCAGAATGTGCATGGGCTGGGGGAAAAATCTTTTCCTACGTCGATGATTTTCTGGGCTTTTATAAAGGTTGTGATAGTTCGGGACCTGTACATATTCTCAAGTTGTTTAAGGAGCAAGGCCTTTATCTCAGGTTCACCTTGGAGCAAATATCCTAAGAAAAAAAGCTGTGATTTCCGGACCTTACCTTGATGTTCTGCACACTTCATGAGTGCTGGCGAGTGTTAAGCTGCTACCTGGCTACATGGCGACCATTCCAAGCTAGTGAAAGATAGCATTGCACTTTATAGCGTGGGCTCAGAATTCATGAAATTATGCTTTCACAGCATGATGACTAGTTTCCAAGAGAAAATTTATGGCTAACGAACGCAGGATTTCCCAACCTTGTTACTGCAAGAGCTTATGATAAATTGTTAAAGAAGCTAAGACGATTTCGCGGTGACCGGCACAATCAGGCTGGGGCCAGCCAGCAATATGCCAAAAGACCAGTTGTGTTACCGTATGTACATAAATTTTCACACAATTTGAAAAATGTGGCCAGAAGGTATGAAATAAAACTGGGTTTCTCGGCCCCTAATAAGTTGTCTAAAGTATGTAAAATTTTAAGAATAATTCTGTGAATGTGGCTAGAGAAAAGTACACGTGTAGAGTGAAATGTATAGTACCTTGTAAAGTGAATGTGGTATCAGATAATATTATCTTGTGGTCTGGTTTACGTAGGTGCAACTGGAAGGTGTATGAATGTAAGACTAGAGGAACACAAGAAGGTAGAGGCTTGGCTAGGTGGTTGGGATAACTCTGCTGTACACTGCACGGGATGTGAAGGCTGCTAAGCTTTCCTTTCGGCAACACGCATTTTGGCAGTAAATTCAGAGAGTTTAAATGAGAGATTATCGAGGCTAGACACATCTTATGACTGCGTGACGAATATGTGAGTGTGTTGTCTATCGTGTTAAGACGCAATGAGTTGGACTATCTTGATCAGGGAAATATTGAGGGCGATTTTTGACTCATGTTGTCCTGTATGCTTATCTGTAACTGCGGGGTTTATGGTGTTGCTTTGCTTTTTATATATTTCCTGTTCACGTCAATAAACTTTAGTCGTGAGTCAGCGCCTGCCTTGTCTCCTTTCTCATCCCTGTCTTTCGCGCTGGTAGATTCACCGCGATGACTCACCTCTGCAGAAATCCAAGGCATGACATTTTCCTTTTCACACTCGTGGTTCAGCGCATAATACGGCAAAGGCTTTTCAATTCCAAGGAAAGTTCATGGCTCCATTTAACACTGCCTTCTGCTTGCAAGACACAGAGCAGCATTCACTGTAGATTCTACCTGCAACACAGAGAGCAAAGTTTTAGCTAAGTGGACTAAACTAGGAAAGCGCACAATATCTAGAGCCAAATAACTGAACTGAAAGAAATAGAGGGTATTGTAATAGCGAACACACTGATATATTGCAAGCAAGATATATGCATGATATAATGTAATATCCAACACTGCTACCGTTGCCTTAGCCAACTACTTCATAAATAACAATAAATGCAGTACCACAAAAATACTGATACCGTACTATTTGTGTTAATAGTAGCAGATCAGGTTCAATGAAAAAAAAGGGCCCAGTGCTGACTGTCATTCCCACAGCAGCCTTGTGACCAATGGCCGGTGTAAAGGAAAGAGGAGGAATGACTGAAAAGAGAAAGAGCCAGGGGGGAGGAAGATCGGTATAGAGTGGCTTAGGATATGATAGGAAAATAATGTTGTTTAGACAGTGAGCACAAAATAAACATTACCACACAAGTAAAGACATACGAGACCAACCATATATATCATTATGCATAGTGGCAAACTTGATGCCATTTAGCCCAAAATATGTTTTCAATAAAGCGATAATAATTATTAATAGCATAACTGACCGAGTGAAACCAAAACAGGGATGAACAGGGAAGTTGTGAATATTCTGGCAGAAATTAAAAGAAGAAAATGGATCTGGCCAGGGCATTCAATGCAGAAAATGAATCACGAATAGTATCTAAGGGCAACAGAATGAATTTGATGGATTTTAATGGCACAAGGGCATCTGTGGCCAATGAGTGCCTTAGCACAAGTAATTTCGTCTACTTAAGGTGAGATCAGAGACCCATTTCCCAAGCATTTCATTCCAGATAAGCCGAGCACCACGCCAGGAAACAGCATGCACGTTGTATCGCAACAAAATGAATTTCACCCAAAGAAAAATATAGCAGGAGATAGCTGAATATAAGCTCACTAGATAAGATTAGGAGATTTCTGAGGATAGTGTGGCATGCAGCTGGTGCAAGACACAGATAATTAAACTGGAAGAGGCCATTGTCCTGAGGTGAATGTAAACTAAGCGATGAGGATAATGAAATTTGCTACACTAGATCTGTTAAGAATCAGCTCAAGTTCCATGCTTCAAGAAGATGCAAGTTTGCTCAGTGAAAAAAAATAGAAGTTCACCCAAGAATTGATATCTTGGCGGTATCAGGCTGCAGGTGCAGATGAATTAATCCTGCCTCAGAGAAGAGCTACATAGAGCCCAATACATTTAGGCCAGTCCTACAATGACAGCTGTTAATAAATATTTTAAAACTGTTTTTCATTGCACAAACAATAATGCCCAGTTTGTGTTGGTCATGTGATTATGTTACTGAGGCTCTCCTAAAAATTCTAACCAGAGCTAAAATACAAGCTGTCTCTACTTAGTTTCTATAGCAACAATGAAGAACTTAAACACATGCATATTATTCAAGTAGAAGTTTTATTCTTGGCATGCCCTAAAAATTTTAAATTATACTGAAAAGTAACAGAGTGGAGTGCTTGTGCCACAAAAACTAAACCTCAACAACAAAGAGAACACAAGATAGAGTCAACAACATATTGCCCAAAATTTGAATGTTTGACAGAACAAATACGAAAAGAAAGCCTCTCCACAACTGGAACAAAACAGCGTGATACCGAGCACACATTTGAAAAATTGTTTCATCCAAATCCCCAGTCTGGTGCTCCAGCACTCGTCAGCCAGCATGTCATGAAATGTACCTTAGTTCTGGTAGCTGCAAAGAGTATACAGCTGATTCGGCATTTTGATATGTGAACAGTAAGCCTCAATGACCACCAGGCTGAATACTTTCAAGAGGCTGTTCTAGTAACAAGACTGCTGTGAAACACTTAGCAAGTTATGCTGGCGTAATAATGCAAACCGTTAATCTGAGAGTTCGCTACCACGCAACTCTGTAGTAACTCCTAAAGTGTTGCAAACCAATGCAAAAAAGGACTGGCTATTATATAAACAAAATCAAGAGGCTGCAATGCAATGCCATGACGGAAGTGCTGCAATACAGCAATAGCGATACAATGTACACTTTAAGCAACACAATGAAACATGATATTTTATCCCTAATTATCAGAATTCAAATATCTGTTTTCCTTGCTCTCTTGCAAAATTAAGTTTAGATCATGAAAGTGCTCAAAAAGACAAGGATACAGAAAGAGATTTTCACACAGCGCGCTTACTTCCAGTGTCTTGTTGAGCGCATCCACTACCTAAACATGGTTACCCAACTAGCCTGAACGCGGTCGTTATTCCAAAATTAAGCCTTTCACAAAGTGGGAGCCCCTTTCACCATACAAGGTGCACCATAACTAATCCAACAATTTTATCGTGATATGTTTTCTCTAACAATAAACACTGCTTGAAGATTTTGCAATAATACTTGTCTTTTCGATTCTACGAATGTATCATGCAAGTGTTCAATGAAATGACCATCTGCCCATCTTGATCATTGCTCAAAATCAGGGCATAATGCACCATAAAGGGCAGGCTCTGCTTGATTTTTATGTTACGAAGCAGGTACGTGCAGCCCTTCTGCTGGCTTGTATGCAGCAGGTTTGTCTAGCTAGGTGAACTGTGGTTTTGTAATAAAGATGAAATGGTACTTTGGACTCGCTCGCGAGCCATGGAAAGGAAAATGATAGGTGTAACGTTAAGAGATCGGAAGCGGGCAGAGTGGGTGAGGGAACAAACACGGGTTAATGACATCCTAGTCGAAATCAAGAGAAAGAAATGGGCTTGGGCAGGGCATGTAATGCGAAGGCAAGACAACCGCTGGTCCTTAAGGGTAACGGAGTGGATTCCAAGTGAAAGTAAGCGTAGCAGGGGGCGGCAGAAGGTTAGGTGGACGGATCAGATTAAGAAGTTTGCAGGCAAAGGGTGGATGCAGCTGGCAAAGGATAGGGTTAATTGGAGAAACATGGGAGAGGCCTTTGCCCTGCAGTGGGTGTAGTAAGGCTGATGATGATGATGATGATGATGATGATGGTATTTTGGAAGTGATGGCTTTCTAAAATGCATTTAATATACATACCGGGGCTTTAACAGCCCTGGTCTCAGCAACATCAGTGGGGGACCGCAGGAGTGGCCTAGGGGTCTGAGCATCTGCCTCGCAAGTGGGAGGTGCGGAGTTCGATCCCCAGTGCCACCGGGTAACCAGCGGTGATACAATGGGTGGTTTCAATGGCCAGTTTAAAACTTGAAATAACCATGCTGCAATATATACAAAATTGATTTGTGTGCTCTCTCTTACATGACATCAGTTAATCATATCATAGTGTTGGTAGTACACAAAATGCATGTGCGGGACATATACATGCACAGTTTTTGTTCATATCTTACCTGCTATGTGCTGTTATGGCATGTTATGTGCTGGGAAAGCAACAGGTAGTGAGCAATGTTGTGTTGCAGCCTTTCTTCAGGTGGAATTTGAATCATGTGAAGTGCAGCTGAAAAAATTGTTTCATACATAAGTATATTTCATGCAACACAACAAAAAGTGCACAGCCCCATCATGAGTTGTGCTTTAAACAGCGAGCATATTACTACTCTATTTAACTTATGATGCTAGTCAGTGATGCTGGAGGCACAAAACTAAATACTCTGAGGTAACAAGAGCTAATATGAACAATCATGCCTCTAAGAGATATTGTGAATATACATTTTTCTGAATGAACTAAAGTTGTCCTTAGAAGCATTCAGAGGAAGACAATTTTGCTAAATGCCTTTTGCCAGAACAGGCCTTTTATGAACCAGTTGCAAATGAAAAGAATCTGACTTTAAGACCATGCTATGCATGCTCTAGTGCCAAAGTAGTTGCATACAAGCAATTTGTATACTATGCCCCTAGTTTTATGGTGGGCCTGTGCTGCACAATTTTCACGCAAGGTAGTGGAAAGTATGTGCCATGAAACAGACCTTTGCTTGCTGAAACTGACAAATAAATACTGGGTTTTTAAGGCAGGAAAGGAGTTACAAAGTTCCTTCTGCAGGTTTTGAACTTCACGCTAGTTATTTGAGAAATATCAATCCCTGACTTGCAATGATTGAAGTTTCAGCAAATAACATTTCCATTGTAACAGTGAAAATGCTCTCTTATTTGAGGAACGACTTTTCAAAAGCCTGCATTTCATGGTGGCTGTCAAGTAGCCCTGATAAAGAGAAACCAGTCACGATACACAACTAAGCCCCAGTAGCACATTTTCAACTATACCCTCATGATGTAGATTTAAAGTAAGTGTTAAACAATACAAATACAAATCCCTTGATTTCCTTCATGATTTATCACTGGTGTATACATACAAAGATAACCGTACAAGATGTGGACTGCATGGTAGAGAGAGAGTAGGCAGGTGGCTTCTTGACACAAAGTGAACAAGGGAAGGAAAAATCTCAGGGTGCTTGTTAATGTTTCGACAAGACGACTTGTTTTCGTCTGGGGTCAACATATACAGAGGAAACTTAGAATCTCTCAAGTGCAGGGTTGTCCACTCTTAGTGCGAACACGCGAGCAGATGGCTGTGCTCTTTGGGCCACTGCGTCTGACATTGTTGCCGCACATCGAAGTGTAACAGATGACACGAAGCACCACATCCAGGTACATCTCCTCCTGCGCCATTTTGCAGCGATGAGTGGCTGCGCCGCACGCAGTGGACCTCTAAAGAGAGCGGCCATGCGCTCACATGTTTGCACTAAATGTGGCCAGCTCTGTACATTCCGGAATTGGCGTAATTATTTCAAAAGGCCTTGCACATGGTCAGAGGTTTCCCAACAAATAATTTCCCCCTCCTTTCCTGCTTTCTTTAATTTATCGTTATACTTTAACCTTACGCCCTGCACCTCCAGACACCTCCAGACGTCACTTCTCGGAACCTTGGCTCCCGCACCCCCCCCCCCTTTGTTTTGCCTTTTCTCCGAATCTGCCCTCATTTTTCCTTTTTCCTTCAAATTATTTTGCCCCTCCCCCCTGGAATTTTATTCTGCCATGCTGCTTAATTCCTTTATCCTAGTTTTTCAGGAAAAGGCAGCCACCTGTTGCGGCTGGACATAAAGCCTTTCAAGCCCACTATCTCTCCACGCTCCATACCCCGAGATTCCTTTCTACTGAATTGGCCTTTTCTTTTCACAGTTTTGCACGTCTACCGGCTAATCTTCTTTAGCAGCCATCATGCCTGGTAAAGGTTCACGCTCCCCATCGTAACGCCCTTCCCACATCGCACCTTCGTCCCACACATCAGGCCTTTCTCCTTGAAGTGAATACCTTATTTACACCCCACCAATGATGAACGCTTTGCCAGACAAAGACAAGTCTTCTTGTCGAAACGTCGGCAAGCACCCTGAGGCTTTTCCCTTCCTTATTCAGTTTGTGAGATACCAGGGACAGGTGTTCAAGCAGCGATACCACACTAATACCCCCGTCACACGGGCACTGCAAAGGCCCTTGAGAATCAGGTCCTTATATCCAAAGGCGTAAGGAGTGCAGATACACGGTACAAATGTTGCGCCTTTGCCGCTAAGGGCCTTGGACGCGAAGGCGCTCAACCGAGGCCTTCGGAGCCCGAAGGCGCGGCCTTCGAGAACCTGTGATCGCAGTGCCGTCCAAAGTCAAAAAGTAAAAGCAATAAAAAATAGATACAGCTAATAATGTTCGAAAATATTTTTTTCAAATACGCAAGGTGTGTCTGGCTTTGGTTTTTGTGCGGGCGTTTATGTTTTATGTTCAAATTTCAAGACAGTGAAAGTGTTGCGGCAACACCGAGCGCCCTTGGTGGCCAAGGCAATACACGTACAAAACCTGCTCCTGCTGATGAGAGTAGCTGTTGCAGTACTTTTAAGGAAGCAATCAAATTAAAAAAATTGTCAAAGCTCAACGAATGAACAGAATACACCACTTTAATTTTAAAACAGTCACTTCAGCGACCTTTAGTATAGCAGCGGGTGCTAAGCCTGAACGACTGTCACCTTTGGGCTGCACCGTGTAGCTGCATCGCTGCTCCTTTATGCTTTCGCTCCTTTGGTGAAAAATGGTGCCTTTGCTGGAAAGGCCTTAGAGGAATGCCATGTGACAGGGGTATAAAACACATTTTTTAGTGACACGAAAGACTCGGTGCTTTTAGTTCTGACCACAATCTGAATCATGCTTTGGTGGCTTAGCATATCAAAATACTGGACATGACAAAAACAGCTAATTAGTGAGGGTTATTATTTGCTATAGGTGAAATTATAACATTCTCCTAAAATAATGAAAAGAAACCACCAGCCCTGACATCAATGTACAATTTGGCTGTAACATACTGACATGACAATCAAGTTAAACGTAAATTCCCTTTTCGCAACTTCAAAACTGCATGCATTATTTCTAGAAAGGGCGAGAACAGAAGTTCATACATAGTGCCAAAGAAAAGAGTGCATAATAGTACCACTTATGAGGTTTTATCGGCAACTGCAATGAGCAAGGCTGTGTAAATGGCAATCCAGAGTTATGTGTCTTACGAGCGCATGCACTTGAGAGGTGATAGCAGCTGTGGACGCAGCTGTCCATCGCAGTTCTGAGTCTGTCGAGATAACACATGGGGTAAAGTATTCCCTGTTTTGCTGCCGAAGGCAAAATCGTCAGCGAATAGAGTTGCCTTGCTGTTCACTGTCAATATCTACTGCTCAAAGTAAAGGAAACTAGGGTATAAAAAATACAGCATTTCATATTATGCTTTGGCCAAATGCAGTGAGAATGAAACAGACTAGAGACTTGTCTTATGAAGTTTGCACTCTTTACTTTGCACCAGAGGAAAATAAATTTGTGCACAGTTGACCTACTGCTTGCCAATGTCCTAGAAGAAATAAATCCAGGTCTCAGAAAGTCTACCGAGAGAATACTGATGCTGCATGTGCATTTCTCTGAACTGTTCTGAAATATCCAGAAGTTACCCATATTTTTACTACCTGATTACATACTGTAATCTTTGCAAGGAATATGAGGTTCTCAAGTAACACTTGTTGCGGGGCTAGTTGGTGCACAGTTCTATGTACAAATGTTAGAGCAAAAATAAGAGACAATCACAAGAAAGGTGGACAAGACAACGCGCTACTGACAACAGATTTTTTATTGAAAGAAAACATAATATATAGGTTCACCGTCACACCACCTATCAGCTGCAGCAAACGTTAGAAAGATGAGTAGGGTCATAAAAGCGATAAAAGAGTTTTGGAGTTTTTTCTTTTAACGCTTTTATGACCCTACTCATCTTTCTGACGTTTGCTGCAGCTGATAGGTGGTGTGACGGTGAACCTCTATATTATGTGTTTTCTTTCAATAAAAAATTAGTTGTCAGTAGCGCGTTGTCTTGTCCACCTTTCTTGTGATTTTCTCTTATTTTTGCGCTAACATTTGTACATGGAATATGAGGTTAACGGACTGGGAAAAAAAGTCCGGAATGGTACCTTTTGTACTCGGCACTTGGATAAACAGATGACCCACTGGGCGTCCCCAGGAGCTCTGCTACCAGGCTCCCCTAGCAATAGTATTCAATTGTCCAGATCCAAAGGAGCCATGCGAATGGTTGCCTAAAAGGACAGCAGATGCATGAACACAAAACAGTTTTCCAACGTTGTTTCAGTGTGAAAAATGGTTTCAAATCTCTAGACTATATCTGGTAGAACACAAATTATCCGAAGACCATCTCCTGCGCAGAATCATCTCAAAACACATTAGGCACGCTGTAACAACATGGACAGTTTGTGCTTAATTGAATACAAATGTTTAGCTGATCGACCAATGTTACTTCAAATAGAGACAGAAAGCGCATGCACGTTGTACTGATGTTATCGTGAACATACTATGCGACGAGACGCAGGGTTACAATACAAACAAAAACCGCTTTCAAAATTTGAGAACAAAAGACTCACCTTCTCACAAGTTCGCCAAACCGGAGACGTTGCCGAGTGGCTGCCGCCAAAGTCACTCGCAATGCACAGAAACAATAAAAATGCAGTGCCGCAGACTTTCCTTCAGGAATTTCAGTCGATTAAATTTCTAACTATTCGCACGGACTACCTTTGCAAGCATGTCTACAAGTTATCGGCGCAGCCACGCCATTTGCAATTTACAGAGCTGCCGGGAAATTCATAGCGCCATTCGCGTATTCGCATTCATGCTTACGTCGCTGATGTCGCAAAGGCGCACAACGGCAAAAACATATATTATGTATTTAATTTTAGAGTAGCTTTTTAGCTGACAACCTGAATGGTTTGATATATTAAGTTTTTTTTCGTTGCTTGAACGTTATTACCACCAGCTGCAGCGCAGCTTGGCCATGGCTAGCCATGGCGAAGTCGAAGCGCTAGCCGAGCCCGCAGTCACTGGTCGGAAACATGTTCGCAGTTAGCGCGGTGTAGAGTTGAATGAACAGGCGCTTTGGAATGTGTTTTTGTTTTTCTGTGTTCGCTGCGTGCGTCCTGCGCGTTGTGTCTATTTAGTATGTGTGTGTATGTGTGTGGCCCGAACGCTGCATTGGAGTGTACATACAACCGCTTGCTATCCCATGCGGCATCGGTGCGTAGTAAAACGATCATGCAGAATGTGCGTTACAATGCCAGTGGCCCTGCACGAAAGAGGAGACTTGAAGCCGACGGAAAAGCTGCTCTCCCTCGTGGGACTGCAAGAATCTGACGAGTAACAGTCGACGCACGTTTCGGTGGATGATTCCGTTTACCACGCCAAAAAATTCAGCACTGGCCAACAGCAATGATGAACTGCTGCTGCATCATGATGCTGCATCATCACCTGTGTGATGTTTGTGACAAGCTTGTTGGAAGTGAACGTGGCCATGAATGGTATTCGCCGAGCAGCGGCCCTCAGGGCGTGGCACCAGTGGATACCTGAAGACGATTACTGTTTGCCCGCGCCCTGGCGCCTCGCATTCAACTGAATGCTTTGGCGTTAATTATTTATATCTGAATTTCACACGTAGTTGAACTGTAGCAAATATTACAGCCGCATCGTACAAACGTACCGTCGGAAGAGCACCCTTTTTCATTTTTTTTGAGGGAGGGGGTGGGGGGAATTACCGTCTGCTCAAATTTTATGACACTAATATTTTGAGCTTATTTTCTAAACATGTGCCGCGTTGGCACTGTAAGCAAAGCATTTATTGGGCAGAAGTTTATTTGATGTTGTGTTGGCACAAGGTTAATGATTGTCATTGTACTGTGGTGCCATCTTCAAACAAAACACATCATTGTACACTCTCCTTGCAGAATATCTAATGAGGTAATAAATTACTGAGCAGCGAGTGTGCAATGTAGTAAATGCGAGGAACATTACTGAATTACTTCAAACTTGTCATGTTCTGTTCTCGTTAGTGATTACGCATGCCTTGGTGTCTGCTGCTTTCCAGTGAAGGGGCGAGAGGCATGTCGAGCTCCACTTAGCAGCTTTTTTCCCTCCACTCTCTACTGGTCAACTTGGTAAAATAAACTCAACATAATGCGCGATTGCTCAGACCTAGAATAACTACCATTTCACTTATTTACTCTCAGGGCCGATTGGCATCGAATAGAGGAGTGAGTGACTAACATGAATACATGTGTAGGCAGATTAATTAAAATGAATATACACAGCAGACTTGAAGGCATCGGATGCAGTGGTGGACACGACGAAGGCAGAGAAGATGTGACAGTTGAAAACGTAGAAAAGTGGAGATCTGCGTGAGTTTGTACGCGACATAAGGTGAACTCTAGCAAAAAAATAAGAAGGCGCAGAGGACTGAGGCCAGAGTTAAAACTGTAGTTTAACAGAGGAAAGCACCTACCAACAAGCCAAAATGTGCACATGCAAGCAGCTATGTGAACACAGAACATAGAAAATGAAACTCCTTTTTGGGCAGAAGGAAAGCTATGGCACATTGCTTGTTGTGATGTTGTTGTGTAGTTGTTCCTCTTCATATCTGGTCCTTCCACACCCAGCAACTGAAATGCCATCAAAAATGAGCATCTCCAATCACTCTAATTACATGGGAGGTACACATCGCCAGATGTCAGAGGCTTGGTGTCTCATCTTGCAGACTAACTAGTTTGTCAGATATAAACTTTACCGCATGTAAGAGGCATGCGGTAGCCTTGTAGGGGGAGTATTTCATAAGTATTACAGCATATTGTACAGTGCTGGCATGTTTATTATTTACATCGCAGTAATGTAATAGCACAGGCTAGAAAGTTTGTAAGTGAACAGAAAAAAACAATGTTCATGCCATATCTTAGCCACATTCTTAGTATTGCATAAAAAGTGCAAATAAGGAATTCCTCATTTTACGTCAGCTTTTTCTTTCTCAGCATTGATCTTTTGAAAGTTAGCAAGGTTCTACAGTCTTCTGTGCCTATCGGCTGGCCCTCTTGTTTGTCAAAGCTGCCGAGTACACAATGGGTCGTGTCATTGTAAGCTAAGTAAACGGTGGATAGAAAATTCGTGCTTTCAGAGTATTTCCAGAAAAAAACTGCTATTATTTCCTACTCAGAATGGGGGAACAGCATCATTGGTGCACATCCTCCTTCTCACTGCAGCAATTATGGCTTCTCGCTGCTTTTTGGCGGCGTTTCATTTATCTTCAGGAAGAGCAGGCATGAATGGGCGGCAATAGGTAACTACTAAATTAAACATTGCAATGAGGAATATTTTGTTGTGTCTGTGCTTTTGTTATTCATGAAGAAGTTGGAGTTTTTGATTGACGGTTGTGTAGCAAAGATGTAACTGCTACATTGCACTGCATTCACAGATTTGTTTGCCCATGCTCTTTAGTTTTCTCAGTGGTTCGTTTCCTTACCAAACGGCAGATGAAAATTCGGCTTTCAACTTGTGCACTTTCATCATGTTTGCAATGTACTTTCAGCTGGTGTTCAATTTCACTTTGGAGAAGTTGTCCAACCATTGTCTGTGTCTAAATGTTTTCTAACAATTGACCTTATTACGCAGCATTTCTCACAGAAAGCAAATGTTGCAGTAACATTTTTATTAAATATTACTGTCATGTGGCTAGCAACGTAGCGAAAACATTTTTGCATCGAGTCAGCTTTTAACATTATAGCAAATTAAGGCCTTTGTTATTTAACGTTGCTCACAATTTGTACCAATCATTCAACCTTGAAGCAACGTAATGCATTTTCACCCTTCCTTGGCTCTTCAGCTTTGCACATTGTGTTAATCGCATTAGACGTGCTCACTATCATTGGCCATGCTAGTTTGCGCACATTGTTGGCTAAGAGCAAACCAGACAAATCAAAAATGGGACGTCATGTGATGCCTATAGTCCACGGGCCAATGGTTCATCCTGTAGAAGTGGCGTCACATCCTAAGCATCTTCTGTTTTTGCTGCCTTTAAGCAAGTTATTAGTGTGTTTGGTGGCACACATAGTCGATGGGGTTAACCGTCTTGTCGTATTAAGTTTTGATCCCTAAATTTGAATGTTTAGTATTTTTCCCTGCAACGACTATGGAGGAACACGGACGTTTCCTACAATACTGGACTGAATATACGGTCATTCCCTACGTTTCATTAAAAGCAGAAGTGGTTCCGTTTCTAAAACGTACATAGTCTAGGTTATAGGTACGGAATTTTTTTACAGTGTACACTGGCAAACGCCCCGCTGTATGTATACCCCACCCCCCTGATACCTCTTTGGATGCGCACAAAATGAGAGGTGCTATCAAGCGGCTCCTGCGCAGCGTCAGACTTGGCTACTGCGCAAAGGAGGCGCACAGCTCGGCACGCGCCGGGGCCAGTGCGTCTGCCGCGCCTATGAAGTCACTCCTCTGGGAGGCGCAGACCGGCGAGGCGCGCGCGACGGCGCGCCAGCTGTGCGCCGTGTGACGTCACTACTCCTCGTGCATGCGCAGCACAGCTCTCCAGGAGCCACGCTAAACTGCTGAACATCGGTCAGTGTAGCTCCTGCTACAAAAGACGTCTGTAATCTTTTCTGCTGAATATACATATTCTTTTTTGTTATCGTTGTTCCGTTTTGCCCACGTGTGATTTATCTGTTGTTATTCGAAGCCAAAAGTTTGAAGTGAGTTAATTGAATATTAGCATTATCACTGCTGTTTTCTGGGAGATAGCGGCCCTATTAGCGATGGAAACAAGAAGAAACAGCACACGTCAAAACAGCATGCCTCAAAACAGCGCAGAAAAAATAGCACGACGGCAAAACAGCGCATCGGCGTGATGTGCAGCGCTGCTTCAGTGCCGTAACGTCCAGCGATAAATCGCGACACATGCGGCAGCTACCTTTGGAGTTAGCAAGTGCTGGTTTTGCTGGTTCATTCGAAAATAGGGCAGGCTCATTCATTGTAGAACGGCGTTCCTTAAACGGTTAATATTGCAGAACTAGCGGTTATGTAGTTCTTGCTTGCTTATCTCCAATTATATTGTTTCTAGTCCTACTCCGGGCGGATTTGCCAGAATTCAGCACCATGATGATCAACCCGCAGAATCGATGCCTCCAGGACAACTTCTGTAGTGTTATTCATCCCATTTCACGCCACAAAAAAGTCGGTATTTAAGATGCGAATATTACCCTACCCTGTTCCTTACTGAGTCTGTGAAAGGAGCACTCGCTTTATCCAAAGGTCGCTGCCGCATGTGTTGTGGTTTGCCGTTTGCGGTTGTGGGTATGACAGTTCACCCCTCTAGCAGCGCTCCACCTTACTGCAATGTGCTTTTTTATCGTTGTGTTGTTTTATCCTTGCGCTCTTGTGCTGTGGCGCTGTTTTTTCGATATGCCGTTTTGTCGCTGTGCTGCTTTGTCGCTATGCTGTTTTTTGTGCGCTTTTTTGACGCATACTGTTTTATCCTGTGCTGTTCTTAAATAGCATCATTAGCGATCGCTACTAAGTCTTGGCGAACACGTGATAATCATATCAATCCCCACGTCAAGCGTGGGGATTGATATGGCGGTGCCTTAGAAATCTGTGCGAAGTTAGCGGCGGTCTGCAAAAAATGAGAGGCGGTTAGAGTCCGCCAAAAACGCAGTATTGTGCGAACGCTTCGAAATTTTTACTGTCCATCCACATTTAAGGACTTTCCGGAGTTATTTCGGGGGTAGGCTATCGAAATTTTAAGATTCGGCTCAGTCGGTTTTGCCACATCCCATGGCCCATCAGGCCATGTCACCAGCCAAGTACCACCTGCCAGAGGCATGCTTGAGGAGGACCGTGAAGGATGCTGTCCAAGTTGGCAGAAGCGACACAGCTATAAAGCCCCGCTTTATAACCAAGCTGCATAGACGTAACTGCATGGCCTATAGGAGTAGCGCCTCTGACTCGGGTCCTAGTGGATTCGATTCCCGTCTTAGTGCGGGTAGCCCGACTTTCCAGCTCCGGCCAGTTCCTGCCAGGAGGCTTTGGATACACATCCGCCAAATCCGGTTCTCGGCGAGTTCGATTCCCATTTCAAAGTTGGTAGCCCGAGTTCGCAGCTTCTGCCACTCGGTTAAATCACGGCGACGAAAAATTTTATGTATCCGGTTAGACCTAGTGCGGAGTGCTTTCGCACCAAAATATCGCCCCCCCCCCCCTCTCATTGCTACGTGCCTGCCACAAAGCATTAGGTAGCTTCACAGCCGCCCAACAAAGCAGTGGCTCCAATGATTTTGCTTCCAACGAAGCATTTTATGTGTGTCACGAATCAAATTTAAATTGTTTTTTGGGAACAGGAAACAGCGCAGTATCTGTCTCACATCTCGGCGCACACCTGAACCGCGCCGTAAGGAAAGTAATAAAGGAGGAACGGAGAGAAGAAAGGAAGAAAGAGGTGTTGTAGTAAAGGGCTGCGGAATAATTTCGAGCTCCTGGAGACCTTTAACATGCACTGACATCGCACAGCACAGGGGCGTCCTAACCACTGAGCCAACGCGGCGGGAAGCGCCGTTCGTTCAAGGGACGGATGGTTACAACCGCGAATGAACGCAGAAGAACTTCTGTAAAAACGGGCCGTGAATGTGTGTTTTTATTCAGTTTTCAAACAGGTTCACCCTGTGGTAATCACATATTTTGTTTAATTCATTATTTTGCGCTGCTGTTGCCGCTTGGCCGGTGCGGAAAAGTTGCGCGCGTAATCTCGGTACATGCACTGCTTACGTAACCTGCCTCCTGCTAACTCCTGCGTCTGAGTGCACCACGCGAATTACTAAGCTAGGTTTGGACAGAGCGCGAGAAATCAAGAACGCATGCTTGCTCATCGGCTACTACATTCGGAGATGGCGATCCTGGCCCAGGACGTCGCTGCTCGATGGAAGGGGCGGACTAAGGCTTGTACCCTATTAGACTGGGCCTATTAGTGCCAGTCTCCTCAAGTAGGATAGCTGGCGGAAGTGTCGGTGAGATGGACAGTCTCCTCTGAAGTTCTGCTTGTTTGCGACTGATTGTTCGGTACTTCCATAGTCTGAAGCAAAAATGTCGTGAGGTTTCGCAATAATGCACGCCATCATGAAACTGGAAGTTGCGCGGAAAGAAAGATGATGTGGGCCCGATTCCGGGCTCTTGATTCGGAGAAACCTGTGGCATTCCTAACAGCGAAAGCATACGCTTCATCACCTCGGTAGTGACCAGTTCGATATTGTGCTTGAGCTAGCATTCATATAAGTGTGCCGTGCGCGAGCCATCTTTCGCAAGATGCGTTTCTGCGCCGTGTTGTGTAGCACAGATAGTTTCAGCATAAGTCCGAAGTATGCCGGTTGCTTTGGTGCCGGTGCAGGATGCACAAACGTTGTTAGTGACGAAGGAGGGTGATTCCGTACACTAATGCCCTGAGATTGTGTGGAGCGTTTGCGTGCATCTCGCCGTCTAGTTTGATGTTCTCTGCCTCATGGCTTCGGTAACGGCTGACTGTATTGGAGAGAACCCTAACGAAAAATCTCGTATGGATGCATATGTGTCTCGTATGAATTTATATGTGTGTGATATGTGGCAATACGAGATGACATATGGGAGGTAATTTGTGTCCCTCATATCACTCGTATGGCCGATATGTGTCTCTCCAATCCTTAGTATGGGCCGATACGTGTCTCTCGTATCACTCTTATGGGCCAATATGGGTCTCCCGTATCGCTCGTATGTGTTGATATGTGTCTCTCAGTCACTTGTATGGGTTGATACGTGTCTCTTAGTCACTCGTATGGGTTGATTCGTGTCTCTCAGTCACTCGTATAGGATGATATGTGTCTCTCTTATCGCTCGTATGGGCCAATATGTGTCTCTCGTATCACACATTTGAGCTAATATGTGGCTCTTGTATTCACTCGGTTGTGTCTCTCAGTCGCTCGAGTGGGACAATATGTGTCTTTATTATGTGCTAATATGTGTTTCAAAAATATTTCAGCTCATATGTGTCTTTTATATGGCTCATATGAACTTAAGTGCAATACATTCCATCTTGTTAGCCATATGGATCACAACATGAGCTCATAATTAATTCGACCCCAGGCGGACGAAATCAGTTCCTCTACTGTGGCGTCTCTTATAGGCAATGTGCAGGTTTTTAGATGCTAAATTCCCGCATCACACCAATTGAAGTTGTACCAGCTAGAACAACATGTGTGAACAAGGATATGGCATTCTGGTACTGTGCTATTTCAAAGCTACACACCAGCTCAAGTGAATACATTCCAAAAAAGTTTATTTTATAGAACTGTAAGGAAATAAAGAACTATAGTTAGGCCAAAGACGCGACCTAAAAGATAACAAAAAATGAGGCCACAATACATTAGTTCATAGGATAAATGAATCAATTGAACCATTCATTCCTTATTACTGAAGTAGCCTTCAATAAGAAGGAACTGAATATACAGACACAAAAATTTTATACATATATCCTAAGCTTGAGAGGTGCGTTGAATAATTTGCGTCCTTGTCTGTAACGTGTTAACGAAAATGAAAGATGTCAAAGTCAAAATGAAGCTTAACTGGAATGTCTTTTTTTGGGGGTGTAATTAATTTTTTGATATAGTCCCCCACTGACGCTGCTGCTGTTACGCCATTGATGCACAATTTTTTACTTTCCGTCGGAGAAGAATGAGGCCGACGGCCTCAGTTGGGACCTACATGTCTTTATATGTTCCTTAAGTTACAGGATTAGCAAGAAGCCTCACGGCGCAAGTTCATAACTATAGGTGGGTGAGGCAGAGCATCCCGAAACTGCAGCTTGTTAAACGCGGCGGTTTTGTCACCGAACTTGTCATTCCAAGCGTTGTCATGTTAAATGTATTTTTTTAGGACAAACTTTCAGAAAAAGTGCACTCAATTCCTTCAGCATACTCAAGTTCAAGAATGCCCTCAGTAGCCGTCTGCTGAATGTAACAATCATCACAAATAAAACCATCCGCAAGTGCCATGAGCTCCTGTGTGAAATCCATGCACCAAGCATCCACTGCGATCCTTGTTTCATACGCGACAAAGCTGGATCTTACATGTGTACGGTTCCTACCCACCTTCTAACTGAAAACATAACACACCATGCCATAAAGAGGACTCATTCGACAATTGATATTGATAACAGGAACACCTTCGGCCACCCAAAATATGGTTTCGGCACACTTTTCTAACCTTGCACTCATGCAGACCGACAGTTTCCTTGTGACTACTGCAACATCAGTGGTGCTTGTGCAAAATGAAAACATCAAACATTCTTTTTATTGTAACATCTTTCCTTTTGATTAGTTAATAAATGTGTTACACACCAGGAGGCAAACTGTACTGCACACCCCTAGTACAAACAAAATCTTCCACCACCATTTGCTCAATGAAACTCAACTCTGCATATTACACAGAATACAACATAATATATCATGGCCTAATAGTTAGTTTCGTACACTGACCACAGAAACAACACAGCAGCAAGTTATATCCAATATCAATTACATTTCTTCATATTTACCATAGTCGGATACAACTTAAGAACAAACTGGCAGATGCTCCTCAAAAAACCTGGTGTTATAATTAGCATGGAGGAGGAGGACACAAATAGCTGCGTTCAGGAGAGTTTTAATGATGACAATGAGATGTGTGCCCGTTAATGGGCTAAAGTGATTCATTTAGTGTGTGTATAGAAGCCGAGCACATTCATTACTGACACAGTGAGATTAGAAAAAATGAGGACATTGTATATGAGGAGCTACTGCAGATGCTATGGTGCCGGGCTCCGGATTATATTCAACTGCATTTGCACTGACAACGCATAGCACACAGGCGTTTTCCATTTCGCTTTCATCGACGTCTGGCTGCCCTCGCCTGCATTTGGCCCAGCTTCCTTCGGCATAGACAACATTGTAGTGAACAAATGTACATCCAAAAAAACGTGACGCGACAACTAAAGAACTGAATACGAATGGGTGGTGACAAAAAGAAAAGTCGCCTATATATGCCCTTTTAAATGGGTGAATGCGTCCGCCCATCTGAAAACAAAATGACAAGATAAAACATTGCTGTGGCTGAACTCAGCAGAGCCAGGTTACACGGAGCGGAAGCTCGGTTAAATGTGGTTACACACAGTTAGGCCTGCGTTCATCATCACATGCAGTTATTCTTTAATGTTAACTCTTGGCAAGTCTTGGTTCTTTCTGCACAATACGGTAAAGACAGTCTTATGGTTCGTGAGTAGTTTGCCGCAGTTTCAATCCTAAAAACTTCAAGGTCACATGTAGGCGAAAACTTGTAGAACATCAAGCATAAGGCAGTAATCCACTCGGGGGTTGGCATTACAAGGTCGGAGGTGAGAGGCAAACCAAAGTCTTCTTTCATCTGAACTAGGCTGTTTTGTTAGCCTCCGAAGAGTACTATAGGGCAGTTATTGCGCCGGTAGTAGGGCATACACATAGCCACAGCACCCGAGGTGTCCATGACATAGGTGTTAGGCACTTCGTATAAAAGCTGTTGTTATGGCACGAGCCTTCCAACTGGTTATATTGAGCCACCTCCGCTGCCTCTTGCAGATAGAGAAGTTAGAGGATAGGGGAGCAAGGAGAAAGAGGAAAAGGACAGAGAGAGGAGACGCGTCTCGCAACGAGGATGATGATGGCATGCGTAACAGATGCATTGGTTGCAACAGGACCCCTGCTGAAAACGGCGCGGGCCCTTTGAATTCCCAGCCTCGTAGGGCCAGGAGCAGCAGCTCTCTCCTGCTGTACCTCTCCTGTTATCTAGGCGGCGAGCGCTGCCCTTTTATCTAGCAAGAGGGAGTCACTGGATGAACAACGAGACACAACTGGTGAGCGCAAACGGTTGGAGCAACGGTCTGTGCAGTGGCGGACGTGACTATTACGCACACAGATATTGCGGTAGTGCGCCTCCCGATCAAGATGATTTCAGGAACAAATCTGACCTTCAGCTCTGCATGTTACTAGTGGATCTTCGTTCTATAAGATGCCAAGGGTCACCTTCTCAAGAAATAAACCTAACATACTATACCTTCTTTCACAGAAATGGAGCTATCTGTTCATTCATTCATTTCATATTATTACCTTAAAGACCCACGAGGAGTATTACCTGTCGAAGGTAATGGGCATGGCAGGCACATGCATGGGAACACAATTACAAGGTGCGCGCCATCCTGATCGATGTAGGTCGTTGTACCTGCCATAGCAATGCAAACAACATGTGATATAAAGCATAGAGGGGAATTTGCCACTTCCTACATGTGTTGCATTCAGCTGTAGTTTACACAACAGAAAAAATTAAGCATTACTACTCAAATGGGCACTGAGGACGTAAAAATATTTTGTATGGCCTTTTCTAGCCATTCTGATATTGGTTCAGCAGAAAAATTTATATTTATTGCTGGGATAATTGTACTTAAAAATGAAATATCTTTTTCATGCTACTTCATTGGAATTCATGATGCCTAGACTGAGAAATACTCTGTGATCACATCTCGAAAGTGAATAGTGAGAAAACAGCATCGGCACCACCGCAGATTGCTTGAGAAAAAGGACAGTGGTGGTGATACCTGTATTCAATTTTTTTTTTGCCTTAACAAGCGTAACAAGTTTTTAAATGAAAGTAACCATTTTGACATTAGAATGTGGGCATCTGTTGACAGATAGCAACTGGAATTTTTTATTTAAACATACTACCGAACACAGCACAATTGGTGGTCACACACTGACAAAAATATTATAGTGATGAGCTGTCACGAAATGAATTGTTTGATCACGTAAAATACAGGTTGCAAAAAAATTTACTGAAAAAATGCCTTTGTTAAGCATAAGAACAGTTTTATGATACCTTCTATGCAACACATAAAAAGTTATCTCAGGAATGTGAAGGTTGCTTACTGGCCTTTCAGTCAGCTGTGGATTACAACAAGCACAATGACCTGCGTAGAATTACGATTTCTATATTACAGTCCCATAAAAATATCGCCACAGTAAAATTACAGCCAGAACTGTGCAGCACAAAATTACAGAGAAGCGGAAGGGGGCCGTCCACACGTCTGTTGCATATTGCCATTTTTGAACCGCATGCTAACATAATTACAATATTTCAACACATCTTCTCAGTACGTGCAAGTGTCAGAGGCAACAATCACGATAACAATGAAGAGGTGGCTGAGTGAATTGTTTCATTCTAGAAAGTAACAGCACGAAAGAATTATAAACATGACTTTAAAGCCAAGTGCTATATTTCTGTTGAGGAAATTTTTGCAGGCGGTCACCTTATATTTTTTATTTTGCACGCTACTATTATTGAATGGCTATAGAAACTGTACACAAAAAATTCAGTATCTGCCAGTGTCGCACATATTGTGAACAAAATTTATCTTAGCTAGGTAAAAAGGTACTTGGAAACTGCGTTTGAAAGCATTCATTACAAGATGGTGGAGTATGTCAACGACTCCTGTTTCTTATGCACCGAAACAATGGGCAACATGGGCTGCACCGCGCTCAGAATGCTGTGGGGAGTACGCTGACAACTCTTCTGGTGATTAGTAACTCGTACAGTTGGCCTCGACAAGCTCACACTGACTGCTAGCACTGCTAATAAACACAAGAGTTGGGTAGCCATATCCACACTCGGTGCCTGCAGAAAGTAGTGAACCATGAGTGGATGCCAAGATGCAATCATGCCACCTCCGTCTCTCATCTATTTCTTAGTTTCAGGCAGTACCCCTGTAGTACCTCTGATTAAAAATGTTAGGGTGCCTGATCGCATCCACCATCCTATTTCGTCTTGGAATGGCTCGTCTGCTTCCACGTTATCATCCTTGCTGTGATATGCAATAAAAGTAGCTCAAAACTTAGTTTAAGCACACAACGCCATTATCATGAGTGGTACTCTACAAGTGGAAAAATCAGGTTTGTGTGGTCGATCAATCTGTCAAGAACAGCAAAAAAGCTGGACCTGTGACATGAACTTTGCTGGAATACATATGCCCACTTTAGCTCTGAGGAGCACCAAGCATCACATGCTCATCACACAGCAGCAGTGCAACTTTAAGAACATAGCACTCAACCTTGCGGGCAGTTGACAAAGCTGGCTTGGCAGTCTGTGGCACACTGTAGCAAGCTGTAGCATCTTCCAAGGAGCTTAACACTTCAGTATCGCCAGACTGACCAGCTATTACTGTGCACCTTAATACACAAGGAATCTCCAAATATTAACTTCACACAGTACAGAAAGTGCCCCCAAAGTCATAGTTTTGTGGCTATGGCATTTGGCTGTACGGAACAAGGAAACAGGATTCAACTCCTACCATTGCAACTCCACTGCAGTGCAGGAAAATAAAAACGCGTCCTGTGCAATATCAGCACACAAAGAACTCCAGGTGGTCAAATTTCATCCGGAACTCTCCATTACAGCATTTCTCATAACCCATGTGCAGCTTCGAAACATTAAACCTCACATACCTTGATCGAGGACCAAGACAAGCAAAGCTCAATGGTGGGTCTAAAAATTATCCAGTTATCTATTATAATCTTCAAATGCGTCGTGAAAGTAAAAACAGTTCGTGATAGACAGAAAATTATTTTAAGTGGTAAACCTATGAATGAATTAATTAACATGTTAAAATACACCACGATAAGAACTCCTCACATATATACAAATCTACTGGCTCGAGGGTCTCATAGGTTAAACACAGCTGCTTAGTGCAGGCAGTGACCACAGATCCAGTCAATGAGTGCGGAACAATGATAGCAGTCAGAATGGGGCACAGTGCATTTGGCAGGCACACTTATGTCGTGAATAGCAGATTGCCAATATCCCTCAAGAGAAAAGTTATAGCAGTTGTATCTTACCCTTACTCACCTAGGGAGCAAAAATGTTAAAGCTAACAAAAACTACGCAACTTAAACTACAGACAGCGCAGCAAGGTATAGAAAATTGTAACTGCAACATTTTGAGCCAGGAAAGGAGCAATGTGGCCGGCTCATAGAACGAACACCAGTTACATATATCCTAGCTGCCAGCCATAAAGTGGACAAGGAAGGAGAGAGTGGCTGGGTGCGTGCCAATGTTTCAACAAGAGGATTTGTCTTAACCCCTAGTTTGAACGTTGGCAAGCACCCTGCGGCTTTCCCCTCTCTTGTTCATTTTCTGACCATCACGAAACCATCTTCCTGCCTTCTCTCCACCATAGCTGCCATGAAGTAGAAATGCGCAAGAGCAGGTCATGTATGCAAAGGCAAGATGACTTATGGCCCCTTAAAGGCGCGGTGAAAGGGAGTCTCAGCATAGATTCGATATGCCCATGATGGTAAAGGATGCCGCTTCACAAATATCCTGCAGTAAGAATTTTTATATGCGTTTTGTGGAAGCTGAGTTATCTGTAGTCAACATTCGAATTTCCGCGTCTTTGCACCTTTCTCTCTCCGGTCGTCACTTTTAGAACGCTGAAATGTTGGCGCTCTTCTGCCGGCCCCTCGGACACGCCCCCTCTGCCGCCTGCTGACGCACACTAACCAACGCTAGCAATCTGCTGCTGACGTAATGAGCACTACATGACGTAACAAGCGCGGATTCGGGCAAAAGCCCAGCACCACAAGTCACCGCTAGGCACGGAAGCTGGAGTTTTAAAAATGGTATTGTAAAATATCGATCGGCTCGCTTCTGAAGTCTTGTATGCGGCATAAATGCTCGTTGGCCTGTACTGTACATAATGCGGGCATTTTAATGACAACCGCAAACACCCTTTTCAGGGACCCTTTACGGAAACGGAGTGAATTCGAAGAGATGGCAAGTGTAGCAGGGATTGCAAGAGTCGGGTGAGCGGATGAGGTTTGGAAGTCTGTGGGGTTAAGGTGGCCATAGCTTGCGCAGGACATGGTTAATTGCAAAGATATGGGAGACCTTTGCCCTGCAGTGGGCAGAGTTAGGCTGATGATGATGATTATGACCCCACTATACAGTATTTTCAAATTATTTTTTATTAGCAACTTGATGGGTAAAGAAGCGCTAGTGAAATGACAAAGGCTTAAAGGTGCACTAAAGTGGAATCTCAACTCGCCTTTTCACCGCGTGAACTCTATCTACATGTTCCGGGCACTCTTAGAAACATCAAATTATTGTCCTGCGCGGGCCATTTTCCTAATTTGAATCGGATTAAACCTCCCAGCTCCCGCCCTTTTTTGAACGCATGTAGGTAGCACGAGTCAACAAACGCGTGGCGTGCCTTTCAGACAGTCTAGTGGCGGCTTCGCGTTCGCTGTTATTGAGTTTTAGGTTTCTGTGAATAAATAGTTTCAGTCGCCGACAACATAGCCGTAAATTAGGCCCAAGGAAATAAAAATACGCGTGGACTGTTTGATTTACGTATCCTTGCATCGTTGGCATAGCGGCAAGCCGCCGCAGGACTGGCTCCACGCGTTGGTTTACTCCTACCTACAGCGTTGAATTAAAAAAAAGCGAGAGCCAGGACCTTAAATTTGATTTAAATTATAGAAATTGGGTGCACAGGACAATATTTCGAAGTTTGTAAGAATGCCCGAAGTGTGTAGAGAGAGTTCTCGCGGTAAAAAGACGAGTTCAGATTTTTCTTTACTGCACCTTTAACACTGCCTCCTAGTCTCGTTCAATGAGGTTTGGAATTTTGCAAATATAACTTTCTTCATTGCTGAACGTGACGAAAATGCAAGGCTTGGCTACTCCACTGAGGTTCATCGCAACCAGTGGGCATTCTAGAGAAAAAAAAACAAAAACTGCGTTATGTAACCTGGCAAGTCCAACTCGCAATCTTCACAATTTTCCTGCAGAGCAAAATAACTTCACCATTGCTTGGGGACCCCACATCAACTACTTCGAAAATTATCTTAATAGCAAAAAATTGGCCATCTTGAGACTCAATGACACTACTGTCACTTTTGGTACCCCTTCCGTACTGCTGGCTATGCATCACAGTTCATCTATAAAAAAATTTAAAATATCCTTGCACTCGAGGAATGTTGTTTAGCATTAACTCCAGAGCGGCGCTTTCTGCTGGAAGAAGCAGAGGCACTTCCTTCGGCAATCCAAACAAGCAGGCACCCTGCACATAGTGAGCTTTGCGCACGTTAAGGTAATGAAGAAATTGACTGCACAACTGCTGGCTCCTCAGTGGAATTGCGCTCAAAGCAAGAACAAGTTGCAGTTCCTGACTCATGATTGCCCGCTCCAAGATTTTATGAGGCACACCATGTGCTGCCGTCACCAGTTTAACAATGTGGCCATTCCGTTCTCGAAACTAAAAGCAGAATGGGTCCACAAGAGTCCGAGGTTACGGACAGCTTGGGTTAGATGCGTCAGCTGGTGCACATTGAAGCTCATGCACCGCTCCCCGTACAGTGCTGCAACTCGGCTCACGAAGCGTTGCAGGAGGCAATTTGAAAAAAGAAAGCTATTTTACTTTTGGCATAATCTTTCAATATATTTAATTATGTGGCTGTATGAACACCAGTCCACTACTCTAAACTGAGATAATTCAGTACTGTTAACAGACCACTTTCACAAGAAGCTGCTCTACACCACCACTGAGGTAATGCACTTTCAGAGTTGTGGTACCCCAGGTGGTGACCATGTTGGCATCGTGTACACCTAAGAAGCCTACATATATGCAAGCTTCGTAGGACAGATGGCTTCCATCAGATCAGCACTATGGGTTGTGACTGCGGCACCTAACAGAGAATCCTGGATTTCTTGTTTTCTTGAAAAACAACAGGTCCTCACAACAGCTAGCACAGAACAGTTGTGACTACATGATGCCACGAGAAAGTGTGCAGCAGAAAAGATGTAGAAACGTGGAATAATTTCCGATAATTTGTCAAGTATCAACCATTGACAATGCATAACAGTGGTCTTTTAATAATGTGCCATTTACGCCGGAATATTGCCTATGCCTTATTAAATGTTTTCCGTGTTAAAGAAAAGAAACAGAGCCAACCAGCGCCCGTCCTGTTTGTCTCCCTGCGTTCGTATCTGTTTAGCGCTATGAGGCAAGCAATCTGGCATGTTCAGTCATCGAACAAATGTTCAGGCCAGTACAGAGAAAACCGTGAGTCGCACTGTAAGTGCTTTGGCCGTTAAATTGATATGCTATTACAAAAAAAATGCAGAAGCAATCCTCTCAAAAATGCACTTGAAAGTTGCAAAGCTAATGGCAGCTGAACCCAAACATTACACACTCAAAATTTGCCCGATTCAGCCCTTTCTCATTTCACACTTAAAAAAGGTTTATCACAGCTGAAAACGTCGTAGCCCTTTTGTACTGCTCGGCTTTCTTGCTGGTAAGGCACAATTCACTAAGTGAATATATTTATGAGTTTATTGCTGCAAGAATAAGAAACAGAGGAACAAGTACTTGACTCTTCCTTAAACGAAGAGGATGATGAAGACAGCTCTTTGTGATATCTGCCTTTTCAATAAACCCCTCTGTGTTCTACATGCAAACAGGCTTCAAAATTAATTCTAGTTTGAAGTTTGCTACAAGTAGGCATAGTGGCATCCTACAAGTGGGGTGCTTGCAGTGTGAAATAGAGGTCACTGGCATGTCTTTTTTCATTCGCTGACTAGTTTTGCCTAAAATGACCATTAATGTTTCATTGACATGGAGAACACCACACCATACAGTTAGCATGTGCTCCTGCAAGAAAAACATTATTAGTATTACTAATGTAAGGAATGAAAATGAGCGAAACGCTGCTTTTTTTGGTGCCATATTTTGCACTTCCAACTGCGCACTGTTCATGCAGTTAATTACAGCGGAGGCCTTTTCATAAATGCATCCTACTGCTTCAATTTTGTTTGCTAAATGAATCATTTTTCTACCGATTTTGTATACAGCGCACACAAACAGACACTACTACAAGGTACTGTCACTTTGAGACATTATGTTCAGTGCCATCTAGCCTGTTAGCAGCACTGCATGCCTTTCTAATCTGTAGAAACACTGCACTCCGGATTGTGTGAATTAAGAAACCGCTGGCCTAGGAAAGATTATGTTTTTGCTAAGAAGACTGTTAACTCCCTGTACCTTTTATTGTTAGAATAATTTTTTGAGAATGAAAAGTAAAAGCCACGCACTTTTATAAATGAATGTAGGTACAATTTTTTTTGTTGCATGTTTCTTTGTAATGATGCATGAGCCATTAGTAAACATGAATCGCCTTTTGGTACTCAGGAACCACAGCTCAGTACTTTACAACTAAATTTGCTCTCATGCCATTTGCGTTTTAACACCTGAACGATGGCTGCAATGTCAGAGGTCAGTATACGTCACGTGAGGCATGAAAAAAACTGCAATATAATGACTACTTCGTCATTTGAATTCAGTAAAACACTAACGCAAGCCTGTTTCAAGAACCTGAATGACAATGAATGAAGCAGCAATGATAATACTGCTGCCTTTTCAAGCCTCATGTAGCCTATACTAACTTTTTAGGTGACATCCATCTTTCTGGCATTGAAACAGTAACAGCATGACACAAGAAATGCGATCATGAATTATTCATCAGTCATAGTTGGCAAATGTCATGTGCTGATCTATGTAATGCCTTACACATCATTAAAAAGAAAAATCATGCCATCAGAACTTGGCGTATGTGCTGCTTTAACCCTCTAGCGGACTTGGGACTAGCCAGGCTTGTCATAAGCAGACTGTCATTTCTGGGTATTAAAAGTCCAGCTTGTGCATTTTCTGGCAATCTGCGTCTGCTTTAAGGAAAATGGGGCTCGTCCAAAGCATCTTTTTGGTTGCCACAAGATGGAAGCAAAGGTACCAAAGGATCATTCCGCTACCACTGTAGAAAAAACAGTCTATTAGGGGATTAAGCCAGGGTGCATATAAAATCTTAAGGTTGGAATGCAAAATAAAATCACTATGCTCCAGACAGAATATATGGCCTCACCTGCATAACTGATGGCAGCAGATGAAATTTGCTTCTGTAGAAGTATAAAAATGGCCTCGCTGAGAGAGAGAAGGGCAAAATGCTTCAAATATTGAGCAGGAAGAGTGTTCAGGCAACACGGCACACAGTAAAAAAGCAGCCAGTTGCGCCACTCGTGCGCTTTCCAGAAGTGCCTCTCCTGGATTGTGCGAGGCAGACGGGGGACGTGATGTGGTGGTCGAATGCTGGTGAGGCGTTTGTTGAGGGCATTCACGGTACTTGGTCGTCCTGCAAATTCAATCATTATAAGTGACCCATCAGTAGTGCTATGCGAGAGTGAAGTGTTTCCTATCGTCGGACACAATTCAAGAACACAGCGGCTTTTACCTATCAAAAGACCTCCTTCCAGCCAACGGCGTCACGTGATTCTCATGACCTTGCTAGCGCGGCAATGAAGGGAGCAGCGCCACAATGAAAAGAGGAGTTTACCCCTGGACACAGGGGGAAAGGATTACCCCGTTTCGTCTGCCACTCCATGCTTGGTCACATCAGCAGGGTCATGAGAATCGGCCGACGCCACTGGCTGGAAGGGTTCTTTTGACAGAGAAAATGCGCGGTGTTCTTAACTTGTATCCATCTATAAGTGTTGTCCATAAATGTGTGAATGTATGCAGTCTGTCTCTCGCCACATAGGTAAATATGCAGGCATATCAACTAAACCTTGCTACAGTACTATGCTCGTTCTGTACTGTCAATTCATTAGTGTCCATACTTTGCGCTCCTGTACCTTTTCTGAATATGTGCCAATAAGTCTAGCTACAAGAACTGCTTAGTATGCATGTTATGTTAGGTGCAATTCTTGAAAGAGCAACAAAGCATAGTTCACCACACAGCCTTATGTCAGCTAGAAAATACAAAAACACAGGTCATGAACAAATGCTCACCTAAGTAGTACTTCTCACGGCAGCTGGATGAATCAAACCAGTACTCTGTGAACTGCCTTGTCACACCAAGCAGCACACAGTGCATATATTCAACCGTATAGCACGACACAAGGTCAAGGTACTTCAAGGACCACAAAGGTGATGGTCCTTTTAGGCCATTGACCAAAGTCTTCTGCAGGATGGCAAGCTTCATATTCTTTCGGACACCCTTTGAAGTCCTCTCCTCTGCTGGTTGCTCAGTGCTGGTATACAGGCACCGGCCTGAAAAAAATTGGAAAATAGATTTTCGAGGAAGGCAAATGGTGCAGTAATTGTCTCACATCTAGGCCAACACCCAAACCACTCCATAAGAGAAGGAAGGAAGGTGGGAGGGAAAGAAGAAAGAGAAAAAGAGGTGCTGTAGTGGTGGTCTCCGGAAAAATTTTGACCACCTAGGGATCTTCAACATGCACTGACATCGCACAACATATAGGCGCTGTCCTGTGTTTCGCCTCCAATTAAACTTGGCCACCGCAGCCAAATTCGAACCGGGGAATTCTGGTTCAGTAGTCGAGTGCCATTCCTAAAGTGCCATAATGATCACCTGAGATTAAGGCCAAAATTGTACAAAGAAAACATTTAAAAAAGAAATCCGCCAAAAGGCTACAACAAAGCATAACATGTTTACTGTCCAGTAAGGCTCACAAAGAGATTCTACTACAAAATGCACAATCTCTGTTGTACTGTAAAACTTTTCTACGATAAAAATGGCAATGCACCTGATACTCCAAAGCCGAATACTAGTGCTGCTGGCAAGACCTTGCCTATATATCGTCTGGACGTTTCAAAAGTGGATGTTGCATAATTTAAACCCAAATTGTTTTCTTTATTCTAAGCTATCTTTTAAAATGTTTGACACAACGCGCTCTGCACAAATAGTTTATGACGTGTAATAAACTTCTGGTTTTTATCAGTTGGTTCAGTTCAACACTGCGGCTCAATGAAGTGTTTGCAAATAAAGAAAAGGAATCAATTTACGCAAGAAAGTTTTAAGGCCATCAGCACGGTGAAAAATAGTCATGGCTGCAGGTTAAACATCTTTGAAAGTCTCTTACCGCAGTACACAAGAATGCAAAAAGAACATAGATAAAGAATGGGTGCCTCTCATGTTGATTACGAAGAATGATTTGAAACACAAAGGCATTAGCCTATTACTCTTCTTTAACTACACACTTTCAGTAACAGACATAGGTTAAGTGCTGATGTAACCAATAAACTCTTGCCCAGCTATTTACTACCTTTGGACAGTACTAATTACAGTCGAATACAACTGAAGAATCAAGCAGCTTTTCCCCGACAAACGACCCTCTTCCGGCCATGGCTTCGGCTGATTCTCATGAACCTGTTAGTGGGAATATACAAGGAGGGGACTATCCCTTTTCATCCGCTACTCCCTGCATTGTCATGCTAGCAAGCTCATGTAACTGGCCGATGCCACTGCTTGGAAGAGGGGTTTTTGACAGGGAAAATCCACTTTGTTTCTGAATTGTATCCAACTGAAGCTTACAAAGAGAGAGTTGTGCACACACAGCACAAGTGCCATCTATTGCTTTGGTTGCCTTTAGCTGCCGAAAGGGAAGCTGGTATATGCCACCTTTTTAATGACATAAGAAACCAGTGCACAATGTTAATGGTGCTGCAGACCACTGCAAAGAAATCTATCATAAACAACAGGTGCTGTGATGTGACTGCAACTTCTTTGCTGACAAGGTGGCCAGCCATGGCTACCATGACAATGGCTCTAAGACAAACTGCTGATTGGACATTACACCACCCTCGAACAGTGCCTGCTTGTTAAGAACAATCATCTAAAAAAGCATATATGGTGACTCTGCATGCAGCTCAAGCAGGTAGGCAAGTGTAGCAATTGGCATTAACAACATCGCTAGCTCTTGAACAGGTCGCAGTAAAGAACATTGCTGCAGGCTGGCCATGCGTCTGAAGTTCTACATAGATCGAAGGGCCATCATGAATGTTAACAAGTATATGGTATAAAAAGAGAGTGATGGCGTTTATTAACGCTCCTCTCGGCTCCCAAAGACGACAAAAGCTGAGGACAGTACTTGCAGAGGTATCATTCAACTCTCTTCGATCAAGGTACCCAGATATTAGTCCAATTTTTGCAATGTGAGCACAAGCAAACCAGATTACATTGATGAGCAGTTGAAGTGGCTTTAAATATGCAAAATTGATCTTGTTGAGCAATCAATAAACTGCCAGCAACAGGATGGCTCGAGGGCACAGATAATAAATATTAGTGGAGTGACGTTCTTACCTTCTACAAGTTTCCCACATGCTAGGCACCAGGGGCAACCGAAAAGAGCATTAAACTGCGTGTGGTTGCCCACAGATGCTCTTGCAGGGGTAGCCACACACACACGCGCAATGTACACTTTCGAAGCCAACGCTCCAGCCCCATGTTGCCAGACAACCTCACCAATAGCCTGCACTGCCTTCACAAATTCTCCCAAAAGAGCATCATGTCAGGGTGTTTCCATCCAAACCACAAGCCAGCAAGAAAAGAATTCTTCGTGCGATGAGGATGTAGTAGTTCGTTGACGCACACCTGAATTGGCCAGACTGATGAATTATTGGACTTGAAGACTGAGCTTCCATCAGTGTTCACTGTAAACGTGAAGTCACTCCACTTTAGGAATCCCTGTTGACGCATTCGTTTGCACACTGCCGCATTGCCAATGTCGAATATTATTTTACTTACCGAACTAGCTGCCTCGGCCAATTATGACACATTTGCAAAAAGTAAACTTCCAACTTTGTATGTGACAAGGCGAAGCTGTTCTTTAAGGTCCAAGAGAGCAAAAAACAGCCTTTTTTCTTGACAGTGCGCAATTCTACTTGTGTTTTGCACACTTTGCAAGAAAGCATCTGACTGTAACTGCTGGCCTGGAGGGGTGACATGCACACTTCGCAGTAGAAGTGGCGCTGAACGAGACTTGCACATTTCCGTGCCCAAAACATTCTGAACACGTATTTTGAGCGCGGTAGGCCCGACCGTTGATACCCGAACTAGGCATCTACTAACTTCAGCAAGTCGCAGAGGTGTGACGAAGTCACCCCGTTAGCCACAACAAAAGGCCATTATGAGAACAACTGCCTCAGCCAATGTCGTCGACGAGCGAGGCAGTGTTTTGCGTCCGAATTCCTGAATACATTCAGAAAGAAGCTCTGCGCTCTCAAACTGTGGCGCAGTACTACCGTGCGGCCCATCGGCTCCGCCGTCTTCGCCGTCGTGCGGGTAACCGTACTCCTCCCTGCTGCTGCTGCAGTCACACTCGCTTGTGGCATCTATTCGCGGTTCTACACCGTCAGTGTGCGACAGAGAACTATTGTCGGCCCCACTGCTGTCGTCCAACTGAGAGATTTCATCGCTGCTGCCAGTTTCGGCTGCGGCCTCGAAGTGGGATTCACTGCTTGGTTGGCTTGGCACAGGGGCACTAGAGCTGGCTCCAGATTCTACGCTAGCGGAGTCGGAGAAATAAGTCGGGTTCCCGTTACAAGACGTTGCAGGTGACGTGCGTGAACGTTGCTTATTTAACCACGGTGTGGAGCGTGGCACAACAAACGGGCGGCTTTCATTTTCCAGATGTAGCTAGCTACGTTTTGGAGTCGCAGGATGGCTGCCCCGGCTCATGGCGGCGTGATGCAAAGCGATTTCGGAGGATATTGCCAGTAGAAAAGTCGCCGCACTCTATTCGCAAGAGGATAATAAACGTGAAGTAAAAGAAACGATGGATGATTAAGACAGAAGAATATGACTGAACCCTTGAAATCGGACGGCGGCTTACGTCACCCAGTGCCATACGCCGTGCGGCCGCGTTTTGGTGGTTTTGTTTTCAGACGATACACAAGCAGACGACACGCAATATTTTTGTGACTGTCGTCGCAACAAAACGTTGCCCTCGCTGTGAACTGTTTTCGAGTTCGTTACATTGGTTTGTTTAGCGAAAGCCTCTTATTTGTGGCGTATCGAGGATCGCACTTGTAACGATTAGAAAGTGAAAATGCTCTGCTTCAACGCTCCGATTCTTCAGTTCAAATCAGCGTAACAAGAAGCCGGTCCTTACATTCACGTAATCTCTGCGGGCTGCAGCTCTAGAAACAGGGTTTCAAGGTGTTTTTTTTCTGACACTGGACACGCTAAGCGCCTTTCATGTGTTTAAGAAGTTTGTGGCAGTATGTTCCAAGACAGCAAGCCTATTTAGAAGTAGTGCATGCATGCTTCCTACGCATGTGTGAATACATACCGTTCCTTTGTCCGGGCCTTTGAGAACAAGGATAAAGGGGCGAAAGGGCCTTTTTTCATGAGTTCGCTGCTCAGCTATAGTTCATTTGTCTGACATAATAAAAGGATTTTAGCTGTACAAGAAAGAAGGGCGCTTCTGCCCCCGTTTTGTCTTCAGTCTTATTGTGTGTGTACGGTCGGGTACAGAAGTCTGTGGACCAAGTCTTCCTCAAACGAAGGCGGTGGTAGTTCTGCTGTTAGCCGGCAGCTGGAGATCAAGCTTGTTGAGGTGAAAGCTAAGACATCCTAATACAGCTTAAGGAGGAGGTTCTAGCCACGATGCCAAAAGCAGGGGAAAACGTGGTCATGGCCCTCGATATAAAGGGGGCCTTCGACAACGTCAGCCACAACGCCATTATGGAGGGAATCAATAACACCAACTGCGGAAGAAGAGTCCATAATTATGTCAGGGCCTTCTTAAGCGATAGAACTGCGATAGTCGGACTTGGAGACCTTAGAAGCGACCCTTTCGGCACACCATGCAAGGGAACTCCCCAGGGATCAGTCATCTCACCGATATTGTTCAACGTTGCGATGATCGGGCTTGCGCGGCAACTCGAGAGGATACCAGGGATAAAACACGCGATGTATGCCGACGATGTCACGGTATGGGTCACCCAGGGCTCTCTGGGGGAGAAGGAGGACAGCCTACAGGAAGCAGCCGCGTGCGTGGAGAAGTACACCAGAGAAAGAGGCCTCAGATGCTCAACCGAGAAATCGGAGCTGCTGAGAGTCGGAAGACATCCCACTAAAGCGGAGCTGGAAGTCTACCTGGAAGGGCAGAGGATCCCAGAGAAAGACATGATAAGGGTGCTAGGTATGTGGCTGCAAAGAAGCAGGAAATGCAGCCACACCATCAGCCTAATAAGTAAAGCAGCAGAGCAGGTAGGAAGAATGATCAGCAGAGTCTCGCATAGGCGGTACGGCATGAAAGAGGAAGACACGCTCAGACTCGCGAGCAGCCTGATAGTCAGCCGAGTCACCTATTCACTGCCCTACCAGATACCAACCAAAGCCGACATGGAACAGAGAGATGTAATATTAAGGAAGGCATATAAGACCGCCCTGCATCTACCTAGGAACACACCGAACGAGAAACTACTCCAGCAAGGGATTAGTAACACCTTCCAAGAGCTGAGGGAGGCCCAAATAAGGGCACAGTATACGAGACTCCGAGGCACGCCAACAGGCCGGGAACTGCTGAAAAGAATAGGGGTGGAAACACAAGAGCGCCTTGACAGGTACAGGGACGTCCCGGATGGAATTAGAAAAGCCATTCGGGTCGCACCCGTGCCTAGGAACATGGATCCGAACCTGCACGAAGGAAGACGGAAAGCAAGAGCCGAGTATATCGAGCGTGGCTAAGCCAATCTGGAAAACACGGTCTTCACGGACGCGGCGCTGTACCTGAAGAATAGGAAGCGCATGGCCGCGGCTGTAGTAGTCGACCACCAGGGAGAACGTATCACCTGTGCAGCAGCAGAGGTTGCGGACGCAACAGAAGCCGAGGAGGTTGCCATAGCTCTAGCGGTCGCTTGCGGCTCCCAGGGAAACAAATCTCTAAACATAATTACAGACTCGAAAGAGGCATGTAGAAACTACACTAGGGGAAGGATAGGTGCCGCAGCCATGAACATACTCAGAAAAGCGCGTGTCTCAGACACAAAACACATACACAGCCTGGTTTGGATACACGGACATGCAGGTATTAAGGGAAATGAAAGAGCGGACTGCCATGCTCGAGCGATGAGTTTCCGAGCGGGATTACCGGACGACTTTTGCACCCGAGCCTGCGACGGGGGGTATGCAGAGCACCTGGCCCTATACAGGGGCTTAAGGTATAAATATCCTCCACCACACAAGGCACTAACAAAGGAAAAGGCTACCGGGTGGCTTAGACTGCAGACGGGTATTTTTCCAAATTTACACATAATAAACAAGATGTTTCCGACACAATACAGTGCCGCATGCCCGTGGTGCGGGGCGGTACCAACGCTGTACCACATCACATGGAAGTGTGAGCGAAACATAAAATTCCACCAACACAAACACACAAGTGCGGAGCAATGGGAGAGCCGGCTCGTCAGCAGCGAGCTCACGGTCCAAAGGACCCTGGTGCAGCACGCTTACGAGGCAGCGCGGCTCAGCGGAGCGCTGGAATGAGGGCCCGACTTTTGCGAAGACGGGATCCGGGATCGCCTGATATGAAGACGACGTGGATCCTGCTGCCGCCGAACTACGCAAATGTTCAATAAAAGTTTTTCACTCACTCACTCCACCAAAGTAATGAAACTTGGAGGGGAGTTTTGCAGTTACTTCACCACGCGGTCGATTCGATTTCAGAAGCCTGCCAAAAGTGTTACGCTTACACTAACGAGATGTATTTACAACCTATGCGGTTTTAACGAAGCTTGGTGGCGGTTAAATGAGGTAAGTGGTCATGGATTGTCGGGATGAAAAAGCACCCTATTGTTTACATGAAGCCATACACGTGCTTTTTTCACTGTTGCGAACGCGTGCAGAACGCTTACGTTACCACTTTGTTAGTGCGTGCGCCCCGTGCACATAGCAGCTAGCCCAGGGAAAGCTATTTAAAGCGTTTTTTTCTTTCATAAATTAAACTATTTGCACGATGCAGGGAGAAGCCCGCTGTTTTCAGATCTGCTAGTTACATAATTTTTCGTAGCTTTTCTTGTGTTTGCGGACGCATTCATTATTTTGTCGCATTTTCTCTGTTCCAGTAACAAAGGCAGACCTCATACAACAGCTAGCCAAGAGAAAAATTCCTCTGCCGGACTTTGACTTCGATGAGTTCGAGCTAGCAGCAACAGTTTCACAGGCAATTGTATGTACTAATAGGAGAGCCAGACAGGTGTCTCTCTCTGTATGTCTCAAATATTTATTGTTGCTGGAAGCAGCCAGGCAGCCTTTCTAAACAGTTTTGCAGCGGATTCTTGAATTGCAGTGTAGACTGGCACCGAGCTTGGCAGTACATATTGCTTATGCGAAAGATTGCGAAGGACACAAGGATAGGAGCATCGTGCTGATTTCATTCTCTCATATGTTGTGTTCTTGATGTCAGCTCAAGCTTTCATTTTTCAACTCGCCTCCTTGTGTCAGAAAATGAAGGAAGAAAAAAAACCTGCTGTTTAACTACTGCTGAACCTGGTTATAGAGTGAAAAATGTGGTGTATTGGGCAACTAGACGTGCCACCCTGGGAGGTGGATATTAAATCAATAGTTTTGGGAGGTGGATGATAAATTAATAGGTTATCATGAGAGGTTGTACCTCAAAGTGCCACTGAGGCGTCCACTAACTCAGGGAGCCAGTTTTGCGCCCTTCCTTTCCTCAATCATCCGAGTCTAGAATGTTGGCAACGCCAATGCTAATAAACGCTGACGGCCTATAGCTTCAGTGCCGTGGTTCTTCCACAACGTTGTCAATGCCAACACATGCAGCGCACATCTGTCACCGCAATGTAGCTTAAAGCGCGGCTGAGACGTTCAGTCGACTGTACCAGGGGGCCAATTATGCCCCTTGCCTTTGCTTGCGAAGCTCCCGCCCTATATCGGTTTCCGCACAACTGCAGCTCCGCGACGTCACGTGGTTCTTCTTGGTTCGAGGCCGTTTGACACACACGCCAAATGAGCTGCACAAGGCAGTAGTAAAGCTTTCGTTTTAAAATGAAACCAAAGAGATAGTGTTACAGAAGCCAACTATACGGTGCAGGTTGTCCAGGAGCGCTCAAATGAAATTTTGGCAGCAGGTTAAAAACGTTGGTCTTATATGACCGATGCCCTAAGGCGTGGCAAGGGAAACAGTTACTACGGTAGCAGTGTCATCTTTATCAAGAACTAGGTTTGTCTAGCCTTTTGATCGGGACCGACAGTGTATTGTCAGAAATGTTCCAAGCTTTCTCAAGAGCAAGGGAAGTGCAAATGGCCTATTTGAAAATGCTATTCTTGATTTAAATGTATCAAGACTTGTGCAAATTGCATTGAAAATGACCTAATATTTTGAAATAATTTGAAGTAAATGCCTGATGCATAAAATCATCTTTCAGTGTTCCTTTACAGCTATGCATGTTATTGTTTAGTTAGAAAATTCTTGGCATTAAGCTTGCCCTTTATTTTGGGCTTTTTTCATGCTTTAACTTGTATTGTAAGGACATGAATGGGGGCATTTTACTGCAGGCTTTATCAGCAAAAGATGCAGCAAAAATATAAAAAGAGCGAAGCGGAAGAAACTGCAAGAAATAATGGCCGGATCAAGCTCAGATGATGACGTTTCTCCAAAGAAACTGTTGTTGGAAGAGCGCCGGAAAAAATTCCATCCTCCTCCGGAAACTGAAACAAATACGGAAAGAAAAGGCACAGCTCCAGGCCCGCCATGATCGAATTGAGGATCTTTTCCTCAACAAATTTGATGGGTGATAAGCAGTATGGCTGTCTCAAAAGTGGGTAACTTATGCTGATTACCGTGTGCAACCGATTTTGTGATTGGTTGCGTCTAGTGTTGATATATGCCATTTAAAGCCTAATCTTAAATTGCGCGGAGGCACGGAGGAAGAGGAAGACGAACACGTTGTTCGATCGCCTGTCGCCTCAGCTCTGTTTATTTACCGAATTTATTCTAATTTACCTAGTTTTATTTGAATATTCGAGGACGGCAGCATCTTCAAAGCGGTACTGTCCCTACGGGAAGAGTACGGCTGCTCCGGCGCCGGCAAGCCTAAAGGGACCACGCCATTCAAAGTAGGCTGGCTCGGAAGAGGCGGACATGGTTTCCCATGCTGTGGAGTGACCAGAACATGGACTCAACCACCCGTCCAGCGAGACCTCATCGCTTAGTGGGGCTGAGTCAACGATCGTGGATGGTGACGAGTCAGTGGCCGATATGGCTGACGTGGACAACGAGGGCTTCAAGTTGGTGAGTCATCGCATGCAACGAACGGTAGGGATCCCGATAGTGCTTGAGCCCACAGAAAATGAGGTTGATTTAAGAGAGAAGAATCCCATGTTGCTTTTCGCGGCCATTCAATCACTGCCGGGATCAGCTCCGATTCGATGACGGTTCATCATGCACGGGGCTCTTCAGCTGGATGTCTCGACGGAAGAGCAGGTTGACATGCTCCTGCAGAGCTCTCCGATTTTTGGCATCAAAGTTAACGTGCTGTTGCCCCATTCCTACATGAAGAACACCAGTGTTAAGGGTGTACCAAAGTGGCATTCAGAACGCGACCTACTTGATTATCTGAAACCATAAGGTGTACTCCACGTGAAACGTCTTGACGTCGTGTGGAGTCTCCAGGAAAAGAATGGGCTGCGAAACCTACCAACTCTATCGTGTTGACATTCGCTCCAAACTCAGAGCGCCCCGAAAAAATTGATCTGGGATTCGCAAAACACGCAGTTGCAGATTTCACTGAAGCTCCTTTACGGGGTTTTAGATGCCAACGGTTTGGGCATGTGGCCAAAGTTTGCACAAAAGATCGACGCTGTAAGCGGTGCGGAGGCGACCACGACTTTAAAACCTGCAGGGCAGATTTTGCTTGCGCCAAATGCGGTGGCGATCATCCAGCGAGTTTCGGAAGCTGCCCCTCCCGTGTGAGCGCTCTGAACCGTCGGATGTCCTTTATTGCTGGTCCAAAAACCCCACCGACTGAGACGCCTGTCCCAGGATTAGACGAGTTCCCAGTATTGGAGTCGATGTTGTTGCGTTGCCCAACAATGTCCCTAAGAGACCTGAGTCCAGCAAGACGCCAAAGCCCAGTGCGCGCAAGTCGACTGTTCGACCTCCAGAAAAAAGTGTCCATGTTCCTGAGCGGCCGGATCACAGCCAGACTCCACGGCAAGGGGGACCCTCATATGCACAAGTGACAAAAAACCAGCTACTGCGGCCAAGAGTGTGTCCCCGTCAGCATCTTTTATCGATGTTGTAAGTGAGTGCGTTGCGCAAAATAAGGAGCTCGAAAATCAAGGTATGTCTCACCTTCTTCATGTTTTGTTTGGGGCCCTGCGTTCACATGTTCCAGCGATGGCGCCAGGTAACCTGAAGAACTTCCTACAGCTGGTGCTTTCTTTTGAGTCCCTAATTTCCACCTTCGCAGCAAACTTCCTTGCGAACTAAAATGGAAGGGGCTAAACCTCGTGGATCTCATATGCACCGAAAAGTGCCGTTTATATTGCAGTGGAACTGCGCTGAAATTTTAAGTCGGTTACCTATTCTTGAAAGAGACGTGTGTTCCAGTATTGACCCTGCCAGAAGCTGGCCTGCCAAGCGGGTGATGTTTGACTGGATATGTCGCCCATAAAAACTGCCACATAAAGTCATTTCCTGCAGGAAGTGCTGTGCTTTACATAAGAAGAAAAATTCCACATGTTTCTCTAAGTGTTGCCGATCTTTGCACGGATGACATTGAGGTAGCGGCTGTGAGAATACAGCTCGGCTCTCGAACCCTTTCTATTGCATCCGTGTACGTGTCTCCGCGGAAGAAGGTAGCATTAGATTTGTTTCTACAGCAGCTCTGCGACCGCTGCCCAGCACCTAGAATCATCTTTGGTGATTTCAATGCCCATCATGCCGTTTGGGGTAACAGGAACACGGATTCCCGTGGACGCAAACTTTTAGAGGTTATTGACAGTTTGGACCTATGTGTTGCCAATGACGGAAGCCCCACTCTTTCCGGCCTCCAGCCTCAGCGACAGCTATAGACCTGACACTGCATTCACCTGACGTCCGCGTGAGTTGGTCAACAGCGCCTGATCGCATGGGAAGTGATCACTATCCGATTTTTGTGTTTGCTGCCGACTTTCGTATGCATGGTCCTAAAATTAGCAATGTGGTCAACTGGGACAAGTACAAAAAGCACCTAGAACGTGTTTCTGGTGATGTTGTTGACAAAATGATTTCTAGTAAGCTAGCAGCAACTACGGCGATCAAGTTACCTGATCATTTTCCGGCCCCGGATTTAATACTCAGGAACCTTTGCGCAGCGAGAAGGGCGGCGCGCCAACTCGTGCGGAAGAAGGACGACAGGCAACTGAAGACGACCTTCAATAGGCTGAATTCTGCTATTAGACGGCACACGAAAAAGCTGTACAGGTCGCAATGGGCCTCATTCTGTGCTAGTTTCACTGTGTTCTCAGCGATAACGAGAATATGGCGAGTTATTGGCAGCCTTCCTGGAGAATCTCGCCCTTCGAAGCCTTTTGAAGCTCTTGCAATACGCAAGGAAAAACGTATTGCGTGCTTGGCAGAGAAATTTGCAGACGCACTCGTACGCGCTGATTCTGGAATATATATATATATATATTCACCTCCTGCTTCCTCCAGGTCTGTCATGGACGTCCCGTTCACGCTTCGTGAGCTTCAGACTGCGCTCAGTGGCCTGCGGCGCAGGTGTTCACCAGGTCCCGACAGCATCAGCAATCAAATGCTGAATAATCTGCCCTTTCAACTCAGAAAGGAGCTCCTCAACTTCATCAATCGAGTTTGGGAGACTGGCGATGTGCCTCCGTCATGGAAGGTGGCACATGTAGTTCCGGTACTGAAGCCTGGCAAAGACATGACAGACCTTGCCTCGTATCGCCCAGTGTCATTGACCTCTTGTGTAGCTAAGTTGATGGAGAAGCTGGTAAATGAACGCTTATCATGGTGGCTTGAGGACAGCAAGGCCATGCCATCATGTATGACAGGATTCCGCCGAGGTCTTAGTGCCCAAGATAGCGTCTTCGACTTGATCAGTCACATTGAACACCAGAGAGCTTTCGGCCTTTCCACCTTAGCCATTTTTCTTGATGTTGCAAAAGCTTACGACAGCGTGCTTCAGAGCTCAATTCTAAACAGTTTGCAAGGCATGGACATACAGGGCCATATGTTAAGACTCATTTACAAGTTTATAAGTGATCGCGCGTTTCGTGTACGGTTAGGGAGTACGTTAAGCACCGAAAGGGTTCTATCACGAGGTGTGCCTCAAGGAAGTGTTCTTTCCCCCACGCTCTTTAACGCCCTAATGGCTGGCCTACCCGATTCGTTGAAAAAAAGTTGCAGGCAAGTGCGTCTGTCACTTTATGCTGACGACATCTGTATTTGGATTACTGGCTACCACCACAGGCGATTAGCCCTGACAGCTCGACAGGCTATACTTTCGGCATAAGCTTACCTTCAAGGTTTGGGGTTGTCTCTGTCAGTGGACAAATCCGGTTTTATTCTGTTTCCAGGTGTAGGAAGACGTCAAGCGCGGTTGAAGATAGACCTCGGTCACTCTTGCATCCGTCAAATCAACCACGCGCGTTTCCTGGGCGTTATAATTGACTCCCGTCTACAGTGGCGAAAAGCTGTAGACGCGATTGTTTCATCTTTATCTTCTCGTCTCAATGTGATCCGTAGAATTGCACGTGAGCAATGGAAAAACCATCCTTCGTCAATAGTCAAACTTTATGAAGCGCTGGTGGTCAGCCGGATAATGTATCAATTACCTCTAACTTCCCCCTCGGCATCACAACTTGAGCGTCTCGAAGTTGTCCACAGAAAGGAACTAAGAAAAGCCATTGGAGTTCCCCAGGCGGCTGCGAATAAGAATACTTCACGAGTCCCTATCGAAACCTCTTAGCCTTATCGCTTCTCAGTGACTATTAATGCATCTTGACCGCTTAAGAGAGACGGTAGGTGGGCGATCCCTTCTCGAGCTGCTTTGCAAGAGATATGAGTCGAAGGCTTACTTGGCACTCAATACTCTTAGTTCTTTAGGCATTAATGTCTGAAGGCAAAGGAAACGGTTGAAACCCCCCTGGTCTTTTCCGACCCTCGACTGTAAGGTCACAATTCCCCCTGTGAGCGCAAATCGCAGCTCTCCTTTGGCAGCAACGCGTTCGCTTGTACTTGAATACTTGGAAACAGAGTATGCCTGTTATCTTCAAATTTTCACGGATGGTTCTGTGGACAAGGTCAAACAAGCTAGCGCAGCGGCTTTTTACATTCCTTCTTTGGACTGTAAGTGGTCCGTACGCTGTACTTTTGTCGTATCCTCCACAATGGCTGAAAGTGTTGCTATTGAAGCGGCTTTACGGAAGTTAGGGTCTTGCCCGGCTCAACCTGTTGTCATCCTAACTGATTCAAAATCTGCCCTTCAGAGGTTAGAGCACGGATTCCCTACTGACGCCTTGTCTATAAGCTCTCTGCGCTTGGTGCAGAATCTGCACAGCAGAGGCTTTTCTCTGCATTTCCGGTGGGTGCGCTCTCACATAGGAGCCAACGGTAATGAGGTGGCAGACAGTCTCGCCCATAAAGCTCTCTCAAGGATTCCATCAAAAAAAGTACCTCAAGATGGGAAAAGTCTCTGCAGGAAAACGGTGCTCGATCACTTCAGTACCCTATGGAGTGCGTGTCACAAGCCATGTGTGACCAAGGGACTGACAAGATCTCAGGCGACCCTTCTACATCGAATTCGCACGGCCTCTGCTCGCACTTCTGCATGGATGCATAAGACCGGCATAGCATCGTCTCCGCTCTGCTCTTTATGTGGTGTGTGCGGGGATATCGAACATTATATTATTTTCTGCCCAGAGTACAACGCGGAAAGGCATGTGATGTTCGCTTCCTTCAAAGAGACAGGAACCCGTCACAGCACAGTGCAGGACATTGTCTACCCGAGTGAAAACCAGACATGCAGAAGGGAGGCTGCACGCCTTCTTTTAACATTTCTGCAGAACACGGATCTTGTTTTTAAATGGTAACAGCAGGAACGGACTATGGCCTACTGTGATTTAATGAGTGCGTAGATGGTGTCTTCCGGGGTGGACTACTTTATACTGTGAGTGAATGTGTGTATGGAGTGTGGCAGTACAATGGCCTATGTTCTACTGTGACTGAATATGCGCATAGATGGTGACTTCTGGAGTGGAGTGTGATGTGAACTGTGTGGATTGATTGTGTGCATTGATGGTGACTGCTGGAGAGAATGTGTGCTATTATAAGAGACTGTGCGCTTAGCGGGGTAGATGCGGCATTGTTAATATTGAAGGGACGCTGCAGTGGAGCAATTGCCGGCAGACAAAGCAAGGCTAACCCCATCTGTAGCATTCAACACCTCAACCTCAACTTAAATTGCATTTTAAGGCAATGAAATCTAAGCAATTAGGTTATATTCTTGGCAGTGCTACGCCATATGCCATCATCACAGCTTTTGTTTGTTGTAAGGGCAGAAACCTGTTCTTTTTTTGTTTCTGCATCTTGATAACGAATACATTTCTGCTGTGCTACTTCTTAGTTGTGCCTCAACATCTTAGTGACAGCAAGCCATCATTGTCTTGAATGTCATGTACAAATGGTCCTGAATTCTGCAGCTGAATGAGAATAAAAGAGGCACCGAGCAGGGTTTAGGCAATTTAAACAAATGAGTGTAGTGGTTAGACCAGGCATTCAAGATAGTCTTAGCAAGTACTAGAACCATGCAAGTAATAGAACGACGTTCTTCACATGGTACCAAATTTCACTGGTTCACTTAAATCTGCTTAGTGCATAATGCAAAAGCATTTCTCTTACTGCTGGCAATTAAGCTGCTGCGTGTTCGTTTCTTTATGCCTCTGCCGTTTCTAAGTCGTGTTTTCGGTCTAACTTTGGTTCTAGCACGTCCGAAGATGTGGGTCCCGTTGCTAGAGCGTCTAATAAGCACACCAAAACACAAAGTAATTAGTAACCTAATTTGAAATTCAATAATTCAGTTCAATTATTAGTACACCTGTGAAGTAATCCACTAATCAAACTAAATTTCATTTTAATCACTGGTGCCTATAAGATGTAATTTACTAATTGAATTGATTGATTAAGTGTCTTATCAAACTAATTAAACATTTCACCAACCTAATTGAGTATTTAAATTTGTCCTGAAACCCATTCAGTTAAGTAATTCCATTCGATGAAATTGCCAGTTAATTTGAATGGACAAAATCAACAAATAAATACTTTTGCAGAAGAGCAGTGCCTTATTTAATAATTCATACTAATTATATAATTTTATAATTAACTTATATTAATGCTTTCCGCATTAAAAACAATGCTTTTGCATTTAAACCTGAATAGAAGGTATGAAATCTAACGAAAACCAATAAGAATAACGCTAGAGCTTAGACTTTCCATTCTGCTTGAAATTTTCGCGGGGCGAGCGCTGTTCAAACAATGCCGAGAAGAAAGTGGGAAAAATAAAAGCTGGTTGACGCACCGTACCCAGTAATGTGCAGAGAAAGGTAGAACAGGAGACGGGCATGAGACGAAATTTGAAAGGGGTTGAGGGAAGCCTCTCAATCCTACAAGCAAAGAAACATCCCAGGAGCTTCCTTTGTTGAGTTAGTCACACATGTACACGGGGGAATGATGCTGTTAAAATGCGCAGTTGTGGGCTGTCCTTGCGAGGTAATAATTGCATGCAAGCTTCCGCTGCGTGTGCACTAGGCGCAGTTCTTATTGCTAGCGCCAATCTCGGTACTGGTGAATGAAATACTTTTTCATATAATCATTTTATTTTTAAATTTTGAAAAGGAATAACTTTCACCTACACACGCTCAGATTTTGAAAATTCTTTTTTTGCACTGGTCTCTGGAGTGCATTGTGAATCCCTTTAATGAGATTGATTGGCACTGAGGAAAACATCGCGGTGCCCCTGTAATGAGACAACAGATTGTTTGCGGCCGTGTGTTTTGGAAACAATGCCTCACAACCGTCTTGGTAGAGGACATTTTTGGGCAGAGGGCATTCGGGACGCATTAAATGGTGGCTGCCAGCAGCAGCTAAGACTTTTGACTCCAAATCAGAATAAAATAGTGGAAGCAAAGTGAATTTCTGCATAATTGCAATGCACATTATTGAAATTAACAGCTCAGGTCACCAAACCTAGTAGTTTGGTTTATATGCTTTGTTTTTCTTACTGGTGGCGTAAAAAACAACAGCTGAAAGAAATCTGAAAAAACTGGCCAGGTCTTTTTCTAATGTTCTGTCTGTTGTGTTTCATATTTAGAATCCTGGCTCACAGCACGCTTGTATCTTTGCCTGAAGGTGCGTATCCAGCAAGGTGTTTTAATGAGAAAGCTGCTTTTTTGCAGAGTGCAGACTGGGTGTTGCAATATGCACATTTGCAGGCCTGTGAATTTTAGTGAACTGGACAAAATCTGAACCAGCTAAGGTCTGATGATCTTCTAACAGTGTGAAGTAGATTGGCATGTAGATTAGCAAAGAGATGGTAGGCCGGGGCTAAATAAATCAGGTTGATTAAAAAGTATCAGCAGTTTCAATTTTAGCAAGTTCAGTTAGAATTTTTAGCAGACTTTGAACTGATCTAAATTTCAGGAATGTTCTTGTGGTAGAGCATCCTGCTCGCTTTCGGGAGGTGCTGTGTTTGATTCCCAGTGCCGCCGGGCACTCATCGGTTTTAATGGGTACAAGATTTCCCCAGGCCTAGTGCTCGGCTCCTGTGGGTGAGATGCTTGGAAAAAAGGTCTTGACCACAGTTGCTCTGACGGATCAGCGGTAAGTTCCGCCGTCAACAAAGTTAAATCCGCCTCATGCGGTAGAAGCCCATTTGTGGCTCTTCAAACTGCAGCCATGGCCTTGTAGTAGAGCAATCGCCTCGGCTTTGGGAGGTGGGTGGGTTCGAATCCCACTGCCAGTCGCTTACCCACCGGTTTCCTCAAAATGGGTACGAGCTATGACCCGGCCGGGTGCTCGGCTTGCTAGGGTACATTGCTTGGCTAAGGAGCCTGCGCATTCAAATCCCGTCTATGTGGGCTTGGATTGACCTGACTGCAAGGTATCTTGCTAGGAGCTAAGGTCAAAGATGTGCACTTTGTATTTTGAGGTTCACATGTGGCTCACAATCTCATCACATTACAACTCAGGGCACCCTGCCAGTTTTGATTTCCTATATCAGAGTAAAAAAACAACTAAGTGTACTGGCTGGTGACATCATTAGTGATTATGTGTTGTAGCACTATCTGCAAACTTAGCATGAAAACGCACTGCTTTGCTAGGATTGCCTTAATGCTGTGGAACGGTGCCTTCTATGTTGGAGACCATGCTGCGCGATGTGTTTGCAGAAGGTGATAGCAGGTCCTTTGCAGCCACCTAATGTGGTGTACACCCAGCAGCCAACACTGCTTGGTGCTATTATCAGCCCAAGCCATTTGCTCAGGCATTCATGTCAAGTTTGTAGGTGGCGATAAAATATGTTGCTCTCACCACTGGAGCAAGTAGCAGGATGTTCACCTTATAGCGATCCCACTGCTCAATAGGTCACTTTGATTTGGCTGCACTCGTTGCATTAGTTCTATCAAAGTTACGTAGCTGTGCCACATATCTGCAGTGCCGGAATAGTGAGTTTGTGTGTGGCATCAGGCATGGGGATCTGCTTGCCTCGGCGTCAGCACAGAGTTGCTGCCAGCTGCAAGTTGTTAGCATCAACGCCCACTAACATCCCAAACAATGAAAAATTTTCAAACAAACTAATTGTAATAAAATGTCACTAAAAACTAGCCCAAGGAAGTTTTTTCCGGGCAAATTTGTTGCATGGGTGTTACACACATGATTTAAGAATATCTATTTGCTGAGATGCTGTCTGTCCAGTTCACAATTCTTTTTTTTAGTGCTGAGGATTACAATTCCTATACCACGAAGGCTGACCGTCCCCTCCTTTCAAAAAGAAACTGCCGTCATTTCATTAGGATGGCGGTAATATCTTTTCCAACCAACTTACAGGTGCCACCATTTTTCTGCACTACAGCTACACTTACACCGCAGACAGCGCAAGCCAGTCCAAAATTCATGCTGCACTAGGTGGGCACTTTTGGAAAATTAATACGGAAGTGCTGCCCTCTTAATTTGTGCATCTGGTGCAGCCAAATTGAACCGGCCTAATGGGTCATTGCTGATAATGGCTACTGAGTATCTTTTCTATGTACTTTCTTCATGCTACATTCTTCTGATGAACTGGCCCCCTCAGTGTACTTTGTTAATCCTCCTGTATAGAATTATGCCTCTTTAATGATGTTGAATATTTTTGCAATGTTCTCTATGTTATGCATGAACATACTAGTTAAATTGTACTTGCTGCACAGAGCGTTCAAGAGCCTCACCACTGCAAAATGTACGAGGATGTTCACCTCGTAGCAAGCTCACTGCTCTATTGGCAGCAGCTACCACTCGGCAGCCATCTCCTTCACTAGGGTATTTCGAAAACAGAGGTATTGAGCTATACCTTGAGTTTATCAATTTCACTGCATGTATTGAAAGGAACCTACGAATGATACATGTTAGCGAGCATTTTATTAAGCACGTAATATTATCCCCATAAAGCAGCACCGTATGCAGTACTATGGCTGCTTCAACTTTGATGATTTGAAAACTTACTTAACATGTAGCACTGAATCAATTGCTGCTAACCTTGTTTTCAAGCTTGTGACCGATATGACTGAGCTTATTCTAAGCGGTCTGGACTACTGCAAGCTGCTGGGGTTTCCAGCTCGTGCTTTTCTCTGCTCAGTTTTATAGTCAAAGCTTGTTTATTCAGACTAGACGGGAAGATAGTTTGAATTATATCGTGTTCGGAGTAAAAAAGTGAGCAGAAAAACAATACACTGTGACAAGAACAGTAAGAAAGCAAGAACAACTTGTTTTATTGTTTGAAAAGTCCACAGTAATCATCATTTTATGTGCAACGCATTCTGTATAAAGTGCAAGAATGACAGAAGGCCTCCAAATTTTCAAAAATAAAACAGTTGGTCGTGTTCACTGCATCCATAACTCGCTTGGGGGCCTCATCAAAGTTGCCAAGGGCTTGAGAGCAGATGTGATTATCATGTGAGGAGCTGATCCAGTGCTGACGTTCACACTATGGTCAGACAAAACACAATCTGCAGTCAAGCTCCATCGGCATCCGTGACTGCCACACTGTTGGCCTCGTGTCAGGTGTGGTGTCACATAGTTTGAATCAGCGGTGGTGGAGCTGATTTACATTCGACTTAACAAGCTGCTTTATATACAGAGTTCAATAGTCGAAAATGTAGAGTTATCCAAAAATTTGGCGTAATGGTGTCCGAAATAACAAGCTTTCACTATACCCTTGAGAGTTGCTTTCAGGAATTGAATCATTATTTTATGTATTATACTAGGCTTAAGTAGTCTTTTCTTGCAAACTGCATGCCGTAGCTGCCATATCTTCGGCAGTCCACCAGTAACTGACGAGGCTGACTTCTAGAACTGCCCATGAAACTAGTAGCTTTTGACATGTATTAGCAATAGGTAGTGAATGCTTTTCGTTTGCTTCAAGCATAAGTTCTGTGCTGCCTAAGGCAATAATGTTACTTTGTATTTCTTCTCGCATGCAGCATGAAACAAGTGCACCATTCCTGGAGGACTCCTGTTACCAGGTAGGCTAAATTGTTTACTTTTTTCCCTTAAAATGGTAACACCTAGTTGTGGAACAGGGGTAATGGAAATATTCTGCAGTGTTACCAAGTTGCGGTACTTCATCTCTGCCAACTTTGAATATTTTGGTAGTATGGCGATTGTTGATCTTTGTGTGGAGGATTAGAATATATCCACAGAAATTAAGCTTGGAATGAAATACATGAAGCAATATTCTATCACTCTATTGGAAACAAGGCAGCACTATAAATTTATTTTGACGTGGCTGAGAGCTGTCAGTGCTCAGATGTAAAGAGCATTAATTATAACTTCAGCTAAGAAGCATATTTGTCAGCCTTTCTGCATTTTTACTTATTCAGTTGCTCTGCAGTGGTTTCTTTTTATCTGTCAGTATATTTGGAGGCTTGTGCTTGCATTCTGAAGCAGGAATTTTTTTGCTGGTGTGCTGGTGTGCTCTGCCAAATTCATTGTTTAAAGATTTTATTCCCTACACAGGTCATTTTCATTTCACAGCTGAGGATCAAGGTTAAACTCTGTTTCAAGTGTTAAATCAGCATGTGTGTGGTAGACCTGTGTGGTGTGTGTTGACCCCTCTGGCAGGAGCGCTCCTAAAAAGATAAACAAGTGATGTTATCGGCCGCGGGCAGCATCTTGGCGCCCTACAAAGGTCTTCACTGTGGACCACGCGACAACTGAGGAACCCGCTACAAAAAACTAAAAGCTGAAATAAAAGTAAAGTTAAACCGACAAAAGTGGGGGTCAGGTTCATTACATAAGTATATTGGGTATATGCTGCCTACAATGCGTTCTGAATACAGTAGCCAAAGAAAGCACTATAACACACATTTTTAGAGGATGTGTTAGACTCTACTCCAGCGTGCCATTCTTGGCTTGTTCGATTATCCACCTCTCGCTGCCTGCGGGTTGCCAGAGCGCGCAGCTAGGCACTGGGTTTTTCTCTAGCTACCGTGCGCACTTCCAGTGGCTACCCGGAATGCATTCGTTTTTCTCTGGCTGGGCAGTTTTGGGCTGCCACTGGGCAGCCAGGATGATTTTACGCTGGCAGTGCTCGGACAATTCGCAGATGACGGAGATGTATGGTAGTGGGAAACACGCGTGTCCATTATTATATGAACTAGAAGGACTGGGTTATCCATGCAAAGTTTTGTTTGATCCCTAGCTTCACGCAGGTGCGCATTTCGACTAGACCATGATGCATTCGTCTGTGTTGCCTGCAGTGGCACCTGTTATGGTAGTTCTCGCTGTTTGTTTTACATGTATGTGTGTGATCGTATTTTGATCGTATCGCCGCCTCGCAAGCAGAGATGCTCACTTCATATTACGATTGCACACTTTGGATCCACAAAATGTTTTGGCTCTTAATTCCATGCAGCCAACTGATATTACGATGGCGTATCAGTATTTTTAGTGAAATCCCAAGTGGAGAAGTGCATCACTATTTTGTGGAAAATGTCAACATTTTTCACAATTTGCAGGCTTCCAAAAGCATTGAGCTGGTTAGGCCGCAAAACTTGGGTGCTCTTGCCGAGAGCAGTGGTCAGGTACAGTGATTTAATTACCCTCTTTCTTAGAAGCAGTGTGTAAACTTGAAATGATTTCAGTTCCCATTCGTGGTAACTGCTGGAAAACAAATTCTGCCAATCAAACCGTTTTAAGAGGTTCAGTGACATAATCTTTAGAAATGTCATATTTTGATCAATTGGTCAAATTTCAGTTTTGGTTTCAGTTTTCTAGTTGTTGACAGTTGATTATTTATTTCTGATTATTTTGGAGAACTATATATTTTAGAACTGAGACAAAAACGTTCAAGAAGTTTAATGTGATAGTAAACTCAAAATGTATAAAAATTACCTGAAATTGCCCTTTATTGCACCATGTACATTATTCTTTTTGTGGCAAATGAGAAGTTTTCTAACTTTGCAGGCTTCCACTACCATTGCTCCTGCTCCTCTCCAGAACCATCCGGGTGTTGTTCTTTAGAGTCAGTGGCCAGGTACGGTGGCTTCGCATGTTTAGAGCTATTTGTGAGCTTGAAATGCTTTTTGCTTCCATTCTTGCTAACTGCAGGCTAACTTCTCCCAATGATGCCAATATAAGAGGTTATGATACATAATCTTTGAAAAGATATTTTGATCTATTTGGTCAATTTCCAGTTTTAGTTTCAGTTTTCTAGTTGTTGACAGTTCATTACATATTTTCTGATTATTTTGGAGAACTATATTTTTTGGAACTTAGAAAAAACGTTCGAGAAGTGTAATGTGATAGTAAACTCAAAATGTATGAAAATCCCCTGAAGTTGCCCTTTAATGTACCATGTACATTACTCTTTTTGTGACAAACGAGAAGTTTTCTAACCTTGCAGGCTTCCACTAGCATGGCTCCTGCTCCACTTCAGAACCATCAGGGTGTTGTTCTTGGAGTCAGTGGTCAGGTATAGTGGCTTCTCAGCTTCTCATGTTTAGAACTATTTTTGTGAGCTTGAAATGCTTTTTGCTACCATTCCTACTAACCGCAGGCAAACCTCTCCCAATGATGCCACTATAGGAGGCTATGATACATAATCTTTGAAATGATATCTTGATCTATTTGATCAAATCTTAGTTTTGGTTTCAGTGTTCTAGTTGCTGATATTTTATTGTTTCTTTTTTCATTTTTTGAAGAACTATATATCTTAGAACGGAGACAAACACGTTCAAAAAGTGTAATGTGATACTGTTCTTGTTCACATTTTTGTGTTACTTGTTACTGCTGTTCCTTTGTTATTTTGTCTATTGTACCCCACTCCCCTCTGTAATGCCCTCGGGCCATGAGGGTACTGAAATAAATAAATAAATAAATAAACTCAAAATTTTTGAAAATTCTCTGAAGTTCTTCTTTAATGTGCAGTAAAAGCCCGTTAATTCGGATTTCGTGGGACTCGAAGAAATATCCGAATTAACCGAATGTCAGATTATTGAAGAGGCAGGAAAAAACAACAAAGTGCCCCACATCAACAGCCCTTTATTTTTTAAATTTTTATTATTGATTACCTTCTACGAGAACTTTACTACTTAGTGCACTTCTACCAAATGATGCAGTGTGCGCACGCTGTCTGCAGAACCTGCAGAAACGTCTTCCATGCACTGAGGGCCACAACAGCCTCGACAGCTTGACGCAGTAGTTCATTACACGCGTTGTCATCTTTAGAACTCGGCTGTTCACCCGCAAAGCTTCTTCAACAATTTCATTGTTGGCTGGCAACAGCAATGGTAATATCGATTGCGACCATTGCACAGCTCAGTATTTGGTGGCAAAATCCTTTTATAGTCTTTCTCCATCGTAGTTGGCGTCCCGTTCATTTACAATGGAGGAATCAGCAAAACAGACTTAGGGCAAGAACAAGGAGGCACACACACAACACCGCGTCTGTTTCGCTGGTTCCGCCATTGCGCATTATGAACCAACTAGCCCCGCAATTTACTCGGCTGGTTCATTTACATCGGCGGTGTCAGTGGTCTTAGTAAAGCCACTGTGTTTTAAGCAGTTTGCAGTTACTGCAGGTGGTTTTCACGCCACACATGCACTAATATTTGCATTCTGCTAAGAAGAGTGGTGCCATACTTTCAACCTGCTTCCAAACATAACAACATGTATTCAAGCACCTGCTTTTGGTACCGGGTTTTTAGATACTGAATTGTTCCCTGATCCACAGATTGGAGGGAAGCAGTGGTGTTAGGAAGCAGAAATGGCATCTCGATGTTCTCCAGCCGTGATGCGTTGTGTGCAATGCATTTGTCGAGGACAAGTAGTACTTGTGTTTTTAGCACAAAAGCTACGTTCTAGTTGGCGTAGCCAAGCTTGACATATACTGGTCTGCTATTAAACGCGTGCTGTAGAATGCTCCTCACGGCGAAACCAGTGACTTTTTCGAGCTCAACTTTAGTACAGAAATGGCAATTAATTGGCAGAATTGTACTATTTGACCTTTCTTTGGGGTACATGCATGAATCAATACAACGAAGTCGGATATTCGCATCGTCTTCGTCGACGACGAAACAAACCAGGCCGCTCTCTCAGTGATTGCAATGGTGGCACCATCTGATTGGTCAACCGTGGAGATTAGGTAGACGGTGGTTTTGTATGGGAGTGCAGCATGAACTGATGGTCGAATTGGTCAGACATGGTTCTTGTAAACCAGTGCAACGGCTCGAAGCCAAAAAATGAAGGGACAAAACACAGCGCTCAACTAAAAACAGAATGGTTTTATTCAGGACGCCAGGGATTAAATAGGCGCTGGTATCACGGGAAAACAGAAATATACAGAGAAAACATCAGGTTCCAAATGCTAATATTTGTGAGCAAGCAAAACCTTTTGATGCCCGTAATCTATGACATCAAAAATTTGTGCTCTTTCTTCGAGGTAGCAACAGGAGCGGTTCTTATGCATTCCATACCTATCCTCATAATTTCTGATGCCTCAATTATATCCCTAGTGAGGTGGTCATTGCTTTTTGCTACAATTTTACTTTTCTCGAACATTCGTCGGCATGACCAATCAAGGCAATGAATTCCGACATAGCGGGTGGCATTTCTCAGATTATTGTTGTGCTCTTTAAGTCTCTCATTTAAGCAACGACCAGTTTGGCCAAAGTACGACCCAGCACATGACAGAGGAATGAAACACACCAAGGTGTCTCGGCCCTGAACATATTTCTTGTAATGCTTCTTCGTGCACACAAGAACATCGTAACATGTTTTTTTCAGGCCGATTTACACGCGCGCATAAAGTCCTTAATTTTACAGGGGCTGAAAAAACATCTACTCCAGCTCGTTTTCCTATTATTTTCAGATTGTGCGATATAGCATTAATGTATGGGATTACGGATACGTTTTTTCGTTGACTGACTTGGTAGAAAGAAGCGCCAAGTTTCAATTTCTTCATGACACCCTCCGCCACTCAAGCTAACATGTGAAGAGGGTATCCTGCAGCTACATGCCTTTCAACCCGGCATGAAAAACTCCAAGATTTTTTCATCTTATTGCCATGCATTGCACTGGCACAAACTTACCTCGATTCTGCCTATGCAGAATGGGATAGGCATGTTTTCATTCAGAAGAAAGGGATATGCAAAGGAACATGTATTGCGCCATCGCTCACCGATTTGTATTTAGCTATGAATAACAGGGCACTCGATGTTCGCCTTAAGGGATAAAAATTTACAAAAGTGTTCCGCTTTGTAGATGATTACCTTATTGTACTTGAATGTGAACCTGCAAATCATCCTGCAGAAGTGACAAAACTTTGTTTACTTCTTGCAGCCGTTCTTTCGCCATTGGAAATAACACATGAAGTACGTGTTAATAACTCCATTACGTTCCTAGACTCGACCATGTTTTTTAATGATATTCATGTATGCTGGGCCTTTGAACCGAGAAGCAGGAAGCCTCTACTCTCTACTTCCGTACAGCTCTGCACAATCTAAGCTAGTAAAACGAGGCATTGCCGCGTCTTGTTTCGGCAATGCCATGAAAAAATCTTGTAGGCATAAGACGACGCACAGATTTTCATGCCCGGTTGAAAGGCTTGCTGCTGCAGGATACCCTCTTCATATATTAGCTTCGGTGGCGGAGGGTGTGATGAAGAAATTGAAACTTGGCTCTACTTTCAAACAAGTCAGTCAAAAAAAAGTGTATCCGTAATCTCATACATTCATGTTATATCCCACAATCTGAAAAGAATAGGAAAACAAGCTGGAGTAGATGTTGTTTGTCAGCTTCTGTAAAATTAAAGACTTTATGCGCGCGTGTAAATCGGCCTGAAAAACATGTTGCGATCTTCCTGTGTGCACGAAGAAGCATGAGAAGAAATATGTTCAGTGCCGAGACAACTTGGTGTGGTCGATTCCTTTGTCATGTGCTGGATTGTACGTTGGTCAAACTGGTCGTTGTTAGAATTAAAGACTTAAGGAGCATAAAAACAATGTGAAAAATGCCGTCCGCCATATCGGAATTCATTGCCGTGATTGTTCATGCCGACCACTGTTCGAGAAAAGTAAAATTGTAGAAAAAGAAAAGACCCGCTCACCAAGGAGATAATTGAGGCATGAGAGATTACTAGGATAGGTATGGAAAGCATAAGCAGCCCTTCTGCTGCTATCTCGAAGACACTGCACGAATTTTTGATGACCTAGATTACGTGCATCGAACGCTTTCGCTTGCTTACAATGATTAGCCTGTGGATCTTGATGTTTTCTCTGTATTTTCTGGTTTTTTTTCTATAATACCAGCGCGTATTTAAGCTCTGGTGTCCTGAATAATCCATTCTGTTGTAAGTTCAACGCTTTCTTCTGTCCTTTCATTGTTTGGCTTCGAGCCGTTGCGCTGGTTTACAAGAACCTTGCGCGGGAGGTTTGAACACTCTCTAGCAACTGCATTATCGATGATCATAAAAGCTTTGTATGTCCAAAGCTGCACTAAGTATGAAGACTTCGTGGTACAGCATCCTCAAACCTCCCACAAAACACTTCCCCGCTTCCTTTGTCGAATCATCACAACTGACAAATGAGATGATGCCACTGGTGCAGTCGTTGAAAAAGCGCTCCAATTTGTTTCGTCGTCGCTGCAGACGATGCAAAAATCTGACTTTCTTGTTGGTGCAGGCAAGTACCCCAAACAAGTGTGGTATAAAACAATTATTCCAGTCAAATTCCATTTCTGTGCGGAATTTGAGCTCTTGGACCCGCCGCGGTGGCTCAGTGGTTAGGGCGCTTGACTACTGATCCGGAGTTCCCGGGTTCGAATACGACCGCGGCGGCTGCGTTTTTATGGAGGAAAAACGCTAAGGCGCCCGTGTGCTGTGCGATGTCTGTGCACGTTAAAGATCCCCAGGTGGTCGAAATTATTCCGGAGCCCTCCACTACGGCACCTCTCTCTTCCTTTCTTCTTTCACTCCCAACTTTATCCCTTCCCTTACGGCGCGGTTCAGGAGTCGAACGATATGTGAGAGAGATACTGCGCTATTTCCTTTCCCAAAAAAAAACAATTATTAACAATTCATCAGTTAAGCTCTTAGGTGCAGTCTAAGCGCGCGTTTAATTGCGGAACACGCTTATTTCGGATGTCATCCAAGCCTTTTGTTGGATCGGTAGTCTACCTTGGCTGTTTTATATTTTTGAAGCACGGCGGTTTCTGCGATTTTCCAATAGCCAGCAGCGGCAGCCGCTTCATGCTGGTCATATTCGCAGGAAGCAAAACTGTCACCCTGTCCTTACCACGCTTGCCGCCCAAGCAAGATCCTCCTTTTAAAGCCAGGGCCTTATCTGGCAGCGCCTTGTAGAAAAGTGACGTCTCATTGGAATTAAATACATTGCAGGTCTCATAACACCAGGGCGCGTCGGAAGCACAGTCCTCCAATGCTTCTCCACGCTTGCACCCGCAGCACCTTTCTCGCCACAGGCACTAAACAAGAAACAAATTATGCCACTTCTAGAAGCGGCCAGACTACCTTTCTGATGCACTCAAACCTCCGATGTCCATCATTAGGGCGTACTTTTCTGCTTATGCGCTGATGCGAGGTCCGCTCAAGGGCAGCGGTGAATTTTGCGCATTCGCAAATTATCGAAGCAGTGCTTCCTTCCCCTTTGAATATGCTGCCGTTCGGAGTCTTTTCCGCTTGTCGGATAACTGTTTCCCATCGTAAGCTTGCAAAATATGAGCTTATTTTTTAATGTACGAGCCAAACGTGTTCTTCTTCACATTAAATCTTGTCATGATGGCCTGTCGCGGAATTCCTTCCTTGGCAGCCTTCAATATTTTGACTTTCTGAGCTAATCAAGCCCTTCGCCACATACTTCGGCTGCTTCGTTAGGGCCTTGGTAGCCATCGCAGGAGGCGAAGAACGAAGCGTTATCGGGATTGTTGCTGAGAAGAACGCTGTCCACAAACCACCCCAGCAAGCGCACACTTTGCTGCACAGTGCATACGCAAAGGAAAAACAAATGTCGTGGCGCAGCGGTGCAGCCCTGCAACAAAAAACAAGAATAAACCCATCCTCTGCCTTTTTGGTTGATGTTTACACCGATGCGGTGGCGCCTTTATACATTGCTTTGACACCAGCGCCGCTTCCTCTATCCTTATCTTCTCAGCTCCGGTGCACTCATGGCCTCCTTGTAGAGATGCAAGCTCTGCCGCCGGTCTGAACTAACAAAAGGGTAGCCAAATTTGTCCAAATTAACGGGAGTGTTATGGCATGGAATAGTATTTGCGGTTGACGGTACCGGATGGGCTGTCCGAATGATCAGATCTCTGATTTAAATCTATTTTTGTGAGCTTGAAGTGCTTTAGTTCTTATTCTTGGTAACTGCAGGCAAACAACTTCTGCCAATCAAACCGCTATAAGAGGTTCTGTGACATTATGTTTAAAAATATAATTTGATCTATTGTTTGAAATCTAGTTTGGTTTCAGTGTTCTAGTTGTTGACATTTCATTATTTAATTTCTCATTATTTAGAAGAACTATTGTTATGAGGTAGCAAACTGAAAATATTCGAAAATCCCCTGAGGTTGCCCTCGAATATGCCGTGTATATTACTCTTTTTAAATGAGAAGTTTTCACACTTGGCCAGCTTCCAGTAGCATGGCTTTGACTTTATCCCAGAACCCGGGCATTCTTCCTGGAGCCAGTAGACAGGTACGATGGATTCTATTATTTAGAACTATTTTTGTCCCCGCCGCGATGGCTCAGTGGTTAGGCCGCTCGACTACTGATCCGGAGTTCCCGGGTTCGAACCCGACCGCGGCGGCTGCGTTTTTATGGAGGAAAAACGCTAAGGCGCCCGTGTGCTGTGCGATGTCAGTGCACGTTAAAGATTCCCAGGTGGTCGAAATTATTCCGGAGCCCTCCACTATGGCACCTTTTCTTCATTCACTCCCTCCTTTATCCCTTCCCTTACGGCGCGGTTCAGGTGTCCAAAGATATATGAGACAGATACTGCTCCATTTCTTTTCCCCAAAAACCAATTATTATTATTAACTATTTTTGTGATTTGAAATGCTTTAAATTCTCATTCTTGGTCACTGCAGGCAAACCTTTGCCAATCAAACCACATTAATAGGTTCTGTGACGTAACGTTTAAAAATACCTTACTTTTATCTATTGGTCAAATTACAGGTTTAGTTTTCAGTTTCTCACTTGTTGACCTTTCTATAATCAATTGCTCTTTTTTCTGAAGAAGTAGTGTAATGCAATAGTAAACTCAGTTAAAAATCCCCTGAGGTTGCCGTTTTATATGCCATGTAGATTAATATTTTGTGGCAAATGAAGTTTTCGGACTTCGCAGGCTTCCACTAGCATGACTCCTGCTCTACCGTAGGGTCATCTGGGTGCTCTTGTGGAAATCAGTGGCCAGGTACTGTGGCTTCTTATGTTTATAACTATTTTTGAAAGCTTGAAATGCTTTTAGCTTCCATTAATAACAATTGGTAGTTGCAGACTAACAATCTAGAAACTGGCAAGTGTGAGCGTGAACAGCAGTGCACACCTCTTGAAAGCGTGACATTTTCCTTCTGAATGCAACATATCAGGAGCAGAAAAAAAATTTCCCTGCACAGCAGTGACAGCTCAGAGACGCTTTGAAGCCGCCGCGGTGGCTCAGTGGTTATGGCGCTTGGCTGCTGACTAGAAAGACGCGGGTTTGATCCCAGCCGCGGCGGTAGAATTTCGATGGAGGCGAAATTCTGGACGCCTGTGTACTGTGCGAAGTCAGTGCACGTTAAAGAACCCCAGGTGGTCGAAATTTTCGGGGCCCTTCAATACTTCGTCCCTCATAGCCTGAGTTACTTTGGGATATTAAACCATCATAAACCAAACCAAACCAGAGTATCTTTATTTAATAATGACTTAGAGCAACCATCAACACAACCTCCAAGTTTCATGTTCTAATAGTGCAGCCTCTGATGCTACGTTTTAGTTGCTACATTTTAATTATACCTAAACATTTATCTGTTCTGTGCCTACGAATGCCTGGCAACAGTAGTGTTACCAACATGCAGTGGAGCCTGTAGGAATCCAGAGAGGATCTGACCTGTCTTGTCAAACGTAGCTTTATATAATTGCGCACAGAGGTGACTACGAGGCCCAATGTGCTGATAACTCCAAAGGTGAGGGCAGAGTGTTATGTTTTTTCATTACTACCATAAGCAAGATAACTTGATATTTTCGTAATATTACATATAGCAACCCTTAAGAAAGGGATTTTAGCAGTTTTAATGGGAAATAATATCTCTTCTCAGTGTGTTACCGTACAGTTTAAAGACTTGTGCTGTTTTACTTCATTTACTTCAGGTACATCTCGGGAATGGGATGTATGTGATTGCGGAGCGGTGGCGCTGGCTCCTTTTCCGAGGTCGGGACACCCTGTTTGCCTAGGACACTGCAAAACTTTTGTGGGGAGTCTCAAATCTTCCGAGAAGGAGTGCCACCGGCGCTGCATGCCGGCGATTTCTGAAAGCTGGTGCCATACAGAAGCCTGGGCTGACCCCAGAAAAGCTGGCAGCAGTGGGCAGTAAGTCTCATGTTTAAATTTCCTGACTGAGTGTTCATTTTATTTAAATGAACATGATTTAAATCTCATTATTCTTCAGCACCTGTATGTCTTCCAATTATGTCATGAATATTACTCTTTCAAATGCATTTGATGCTTATATTAATTCAAATCCAACCAACGAGGATCAAAAATCGTGGCGAGGGAAGATGAATCGTCACCTTGCACATATTTTGAAAGACAATAACTAGTTGTCTTTACCTGCCCCTGCAATGTAACAATAAAGGCAGTGAAAGAAAAGAGTCGCCTTTCATACACTGCAACCAGGCGTATGCAAGCATGTTAACAGCAACCAGGCCTATGCAAGCATGCATTTTTTTTTCTGGGATGCAGCATTTCCTCTGCTAAAGGTTGCAAGGTCATAGATGTAGCCTGCATGATCAGAGCTGTTAGCTGGACATTTCTCTTTATTGCTTTCCAGTGCATGAGTTCCAAAGCCATTGTAACCCCACGACGAGGCCCTCGTATGCTATACGTGGATTATTAGGCCCTCGTATATACGAGGGACAGATATGGAATACGTGACACATAAGACACATATCCAATATATGCGTATATGTGAGACACGTATATATGTGTTTTGGCATACGAGCGACACATATGGCATGCTGGCACACACGACATACGAGCACGTATGGCTTATATGTGGACACATATCCAATAATTGCGTATATATGAGACACATATAATATATATATATATATATAAATATATGCGAGATTTTTCAATACGGAAGTCCTCATTAAGAAGTACAATCGGCTTCGAGGCTGGCTGCTGTGTGCTGATAGAGCTCTTGTGCCCAGTCATCAACAAGGTTTGGTTACCAAGTACGAATTCGACTTGTTGCTTGCGCTCCTTTCGTCGCAATTCTTGGATACGGATGACAGTGCCGTCACTCAGAGTTTTGGTAGCCTCTCGCCGAGCAGGGCACTTCGGTGGGTCTGTGGCTAGGTGGTGGCTTTTGCAATTTGGGCAAAGTGGTTCTGTCGGACAATCCTCGAGGTTGCCATGCGCGGGGTGACCACAGAACGAGCACCGACGTTGCTCTACTAGTGTTCACGTATTTGTCCTCCTGTGCCCGAATTTGTGACAGGTCTCACTAATGACAGGTTACTAATGCAAAGGTGTTACCTCTAGGAGAATATAGTCGAATCCCGCTTCAATGAAATTCGCGGGACACGCGAAAAATTTCATTGAAGCGGAAACTTCGTTGTCGTGAAATCGGGCCAGAGAATTGGCAGTTTGGATCGAATAGTTCTTAGCAACGTTTAGTTTACAAAAGTTTTGTCAGCTTTGGTCTTTCGCCGTTTCGAAATCGGCGTCGTTGAGATTTTCTTGGCACTCCGAAAATCTCGGAATCGCGCAGTAGACGCACGCGCTACATTTGCTATCAAAACAATTCTTCCGCACGCGTTTTAAAAGCGTTGTTGCTTTCGTCGTGCGAGAACTCGTACTTAAACCGCGCTGCCTGAACGCAATTCGGCCATTCCGGCGTAGACTACGCGCGCGTGCGCCCACGTCACTGCGCGTTGAATAGTGGTCACATGCACCTCGCAATTAATCTTTTAGACGACGTACCAGAAATGTAGTTGCTCCGATTCTTAAAAGAAGTCTTACGTTTTGCCACGCGCGGTAAGAACTTACCGGCAGAGTGACGTTCTGTTGAGGCATCCGCCAAGAACCCCAACACTCGCAGCGGCTGTCATGCACAGGATTGCAATCCCATCAAGTGTTTCCATCTTTACTGACCTTAACCAGCGACAAATACATGTATACGGTCAGCGCCGGAGTGCCTCAGACGGGGGGGGGGGGGGGGGTACATTACGATGCTCGCTTGCGGCGCAAAGGCGAGACTAGAGTGTACACAAGCCGGCGTCAGCCCTCTTGCAAACGACGTGCCGCCCACCGTCGCGCCGGGTGACGACGAATCGTTGCGTGCCGCTTGCTCGGTGTCGCTAGGCCTAACGCGTAATGTGCTCTGCAAAGAAGCCTGGGACAAAGCGCTCTGGAACAAGGCACCGGTTATCATACAACGTTTAACATTTTCACCCGTTCCCATTGACACGATTGCTTCTCCCTGAAATGAACGCTGTAGAACTCATTTTAGTTATGCTTTCGATTGCTTCGCCATGAGCTAATCACGCGCGCTACCTGTACATATTTATTGTGTAAATAGTTTTTGTGTATATTGCCTCTCCCCTCTATCTCTTTCTGCCCCTCACCTCTTTCATTTCATATCTGAATTCTGCATGATATCCTTTATTTCCGCTGCTCCAGCCCAGATGCTTCCCCTCACCTCTTTCATTTCATATCTCCATTCTGCGTGATATCCTTTGTGTCCGCTGCCCAAGCTCAGGTGCTTCAATATCGATAGAAGATGCCGGGGCTAGCAAAAGTCTTTTCCTTCATTTTATTATTATTTTAATAAATCAGTTACTATGCGCCTTCTTCAGCGAAGCGATTGAAAAAGCAGAAAGCCGCCGTGCACCAATGACCGTGGTTCACAAGCGCGAAGTCCCGGCCGTCGGCAAAACCATCGCAGGCAGTCGTGCGCCGCATCGCTTCTTTATGCGAACATGACTGCACATTAATGCCGATTCTCCAGGGAATGTCAGCTGCGCTGTTGAAAGTGCAAACTGTCTTCGGCAGCCGTTTTTGATGAAACGTAATGAGAAGGGCACATGTGGACGCGCAAAAAAATATGATTGTGGTCTTGCTCTGGTTAAACTTGGAGTGACGCGAAAGCAACATCTGGCAGAGTGGAACTCGTTCAGTCGAATTCCAGTCAGTCTTTCGCCGCTCCGTTTCGCTGGTAGTTCCTTGTACATCTTCGTCGCTGGACGTGGATTCACTGTCTCCCCTTTCTCAACTCCCCACCCCCTTCCCCCCCACACACACTCGATTTCGCCGGCGCGCCGCGCCGCATCGCGCCGGCGGCCGCTGCTCCGCATCACGTAACCAACCACATGACCAACCACGGCGCCGCCACAGACTTCAAGGGCAGCCACGAAGCTCAAGGGGCACCACGCGTAAGACTCGATGTGCTAGCGTAATGTAGCTATATCGCTACAAAATAGAAATCAGCCGCTTACTCGGAGAAATTTCGTTGAAGCTGAACCTCGTTCCGAAGATAGTTGTGGGGGAAAATAATTGCGTTGCCTAGTATGGCATGCTGACGGGCAATCGAAAATACTTCCTAGTGGCGGAAATTTTCCCTGACGGCGTTCGCTTTTGCCGAGTTTGATTGTACTCGGTACAGATGGATTTCGCATGGAAGTCTGGAGCCCTCAAACGTGCTGAGAGCTGCTCCGTACTTGCCCAAGGGTCTGGCGTAATCGTGCACGAGTAGTATCTTAGGTTTGCCATGCCCTAACAAAAATTTCAATTTGATTTTAATGGAACACTTATTGTCTTCCGGCAATAAATTCGTTTGCGATACAATTCAGAACTTCTAGACTTTTTTTTGTTGAGTTATAATTTAAAATTGGCCACTGTATTCCTATAGACTGTTTATTAACTGAACTCGATAGATCCAAATCGAGATTTTATTGACTGGCAATACGCATTTAACTGATTGTTTATATACCTGCAGTTCACATTTAACTGCATCTCTATTAACACTCAATTCGTGTTTAATGCCTGAAAGTTAACATTAAATTTAAAGTTTATTACTTGCCATATTTATTTAATTGGTCTGCAGTTCACATTTAAATGACTGTTTATTTAAAGGCCTAAATACATCCAGTCGAGAGTTTATTTGGTGTTTATTACATTGCCTCAGTGTTCCGAGCTATATAAATAGTGCATCTACTATGTGCGTGTGGTGATCTTAAAATTACAATACTGTGATACTCTGGCACAAAAGAAAATTGGCAGTTATGTGTGGTGTTGCAAGAACGGTATTTCAGACATAGGTTCTGTGACGTGGTGTAGTGTGTTCTCATCTGGCGTGACCGTGATCCGGCCTGCTCATACCAGCTCTGGCGTTCTTTTGTTTACTATTTCCTGGTGTGGTCGGTGTACCATTTCGTTGATAATGTCGAAGGAACGAGCATGCAGAAAGAAATTTGTTACCTAATATGTCTTTATAGTGATGCTCAATGTTTACACATACCATCATGAGCAAAATTGAGAGACCACCACAAGTGTATGCTGAAAAGCGCAAATTCGCATACGGGCGTCGGTCTCACCAACAGGGCTGCTTCGTCAAGGGGCACCCACATGTAGTCTGGAACAGTTTGGTACGCGCTCACAGGGGTCTCTTAATTTTGAGCACGATAGTAGATAGGAGCATGCACATAATTACGTGATTCATGTTCTTGCCAAGCATGAAGAGGAAGCATGTATTGAAAGAAGATAAAAGCGCTCATATTCACCCAAGAGCACCCTTAGTTTTATTGGTAGACGAAAGCAGTGGTTGAGTCACGCTGGAGGCTCCTTCCGTCATAGCGTGCATCTTTTCCTAGAAAGTGAAATTTCATTGTCCTCATGGTAGCTTGAATCCAGCTGTGTGTAGCCACAATGCCTGAAGACAAAAATTACGTTTATTATGAAATACACCACTATAGTGATCTCAGTGCAGAGGTAAATATCAAGTGCTACTATTAAATTTGTGCAGTGAGGCAAACATGTACTCCACACTCAATATAACTGAACCGATTAAATATGAGTATGAAGAGCTTGAGCCTTCTGCTTCTCATTTCAATGCTCAATCAATGCTTCTCACGTAATCCACCGAACTTAATTTCAGTGTGCTTAATTTTCTTTGCATTCACAGCTAATTTCATATACTTACAGGCTCTCACTGCTTCAGGAACTGAGCTTCTGCCATATTTATGATGTTGCAAGTCATATTAGAAGCTTTTAGTGACAATGGAGAACATTCTAGCATATCATATAATTTCATTCACTGCCAGCCCCACAGGTTTTAATGCTTTGTAACCTGCAAAAATGAACTTACAACATGAAAAAACCGCTGCAGGACATCAAATATGGAAGAAATTACAGAAATGATTATAAGACGCTCATAAGGATGTTCACAAATCTGTATATGCTGCAGTTCCTGTTAAGACAGATTTTTTATGAGTACATTTCATGGCGAGAAAATTCATGAACTGAGACTTCATGCATCTGCACAGGCTGCTGCAAAGTTAAGTGCTTGCTGGATGTTTCTATTAGAAGACCATTCTTTTCATTGCTATTCTGGCAGAGAAGCATACAAATTTGACTAGAGGAATGTGGAAATAATGGTGTGCAAAGTTATATCAAGCATTGTGCCACGCTCAAAGCAACAAGGCTAGAATGCTAAGCAGTGAAAAGGGAACCTTGGTTCTAAACAACTGAATGCACATTGAACAAGTTGCTCTGAACCCTGCCCCTCTGAAAACCGCAGCAGATGTACAAACCAAAGCTGACAGATTATTTTTGATGATGAGTCTACGCAAACCAAAGCTGTCTGAGCACTTTTTTGTTTTGTTGTTTGTTTTGTTTAGGTATAGCCTGTTGTACACATCAAGAGCATACGAGGCAGTTCATTGCGCAGTACCTGCAGGCAGCTGCACACATACCAACCTCACAACGGTCTACGCTCACTGGGCACTATCCGCTATGGTGGCTGGCACTCCCTGCTTTGTGGTAAGATGAACTTCTGTTGGTCTATCCATGTGTTATGGCTTGAGCTATAAAAAATGTCTGAGTGGACTAAACTTATATGAATATCTTTAACAAGGTGACTGACTGGTTCTGAGCAGGCAGCTCACTTGCAGCACGCACATCCTGCAGCAAGGCTGATAGTAAAACTGCGAACTTTGTCGATTTGGGACCGCACAGTGGAAGGCTCTGAATTAATTTAGACCAATGATAGTTGGTTAATCTGTGCATACTTTGTATGGCAGACAGGCTCCTTTTCCAAGCCACACGTTTTTACTGCCATGCTAAGTACATGACGGAAGAGTAGCATTACCTCTCCCACCATATACATGAAGTATCCCAAGCGCTTCCAGCTGATTCTCTACACAACAACGCTGGGACGTCCCTGCTAAGTGTAACACAAAGTGGCCAAGGTATGGTGTCATTTAAATGGCATAAACTATTTTACAAAGCGTGCAGCAGAACTAGCTATACTCGCAGACAGCTTTTTGTGGGTATGCAGCCAAAGTAGGCAGGAAAGAGAAGGAGGCGCACCTTTGTCCACGAGCTGTGAGGGGTGGGTTTGAGATGGTGCAGGCTGACCAAAGCTGAGATAGGCCGCTTCCCATGACAATGGAACAACGCCCCGTCCCTCTCCTTGCCTGGCTAGCCACAAAAACTGTCCAGAAGTATAGCAAGCATAGGCTCGAGCACACCTATGCTTGAATAAAACCTAGCCGCAAATTTGTTTTGCTTGTAAACAATGCATGCATAGGAGCTAGATAATAGGTCAGTCAGCATCAATTTCAAGCTAATTTTCTTGCCAAATGCTCTTAGTGATAGCTACAAGTTGTACGGTTCGCTAATGTTTTCACGGATTAAGTGGAAACAACTGCAGCATTAAAAGAAGATGGCCAATGTGACAACACCTATCAATGCCCACACTAAATCAGAATCCCTTAGGTCTCAATGCTTCTAAAATCCCAAGCTTCACAGCACATGACTGTCAAGCGTTCTTTCTAAAGCATGACAGCTAAGTGTTCATGAAAGTTAATTCCTGGCTAAGTCGACTGCCCATGCACTGCCCCATTGCTCTCACGGCCTCACCATTTAAGCTGTTTATATTATCCATCACACGAGATACCAATTCTGCCCATCAATTAACCTCTTGTGCCCAAACCTTCACATGATGACATACCTACAATGAATTAGTCACTAGCTCCCGGCCCGTATGTTTGTCATCCTTTGTCTTGTGCTTCCTAATAAACCACTAACAAAACCTGAGTTGCAATGCTCGAATACATTGAAGGAGTGAATATATACTTCTGTGCTAAATCCAGCTAAACCCAGTAATCACATGTGAGTGCATCAATTTACACTTAAGTGAATGCCAAATTACCAATGAAGCTCCGTTGCGCCACTGCTTCTTTTGACAAGACCGTTGTGGTGGCCCTCTTGAGAAATACAGTGCCTTTTGGGATTCCGTCTTGGGTGTGTATATTGCCTTCTCTATCTCGAAAGAATGAATACACACCTACAGGAAAAAGAACACATACAAAAAATTCGAGGCTATATTCACAGTCAGGAATCAAACGTTAATGGCATTTGTTGATTACATAGTGCCATATGGCACTACGCTTTAACGCCTGTTGAAAAACAAAAGTAAAAAAAAACATTTATTATATATAACTTTAAATCCACAAAACTTACACCTTGATATTGATGGCGTCATGGAATAGTAGTACGCTCTGGTAGCAGAGAGAAATACAAAAGGTAACCGCGTGCTGTGCCTTTTTACCTGGAGACCCGATTTTTTTTCCAGGTTGCGCACAAGCTCACAAACACTATTGCGCTTTGCCTACCTGTTCCCAAAGACCGGCCGCCGAGAGAAAGAGCCCAAGGCATTGTCTACCAAATTCCATGCGCCGTCTGCGACGCAAGCTACATCGGCGAAACCAAAAATTTCAAGGAAAGATTTCGGCAACATAAGAACGACGTCCGCAAATTCGCAAGAGAGCGCAATCCAGTAGCCGAACATTCCGAGGACTCCGACCATAGAATTAACTTTGACGAAGCCAGCATCCTCGGAACCGAAACAAATTACCACAAGAGGCTCCTTCTGGAATCCTGGCATATCCATACCACCCCGAACAATATCAACCGCACAGAAGGAAACCTGCCCCCAGTATAAGCCCTGAGACTTCACTCTTCAACGCAACGAAAAAAAGTCGCCATTCAGCACCTCTCTGCTGTGCGCCAGCGTGACTAACAGCCTAAACCCCCTCCCCCGCGCCATTCGCGACACAGCTGTTCTTTTCACCCCCCCCCCCCCCCCTCCATACTTAAAAGACGCTATCTACTGCCCTCAGTCACCCCTGATGAAGGAGCCGAGTCGGCTTCGAAACGTTGGGTTGAAGTTAAAATTTTGGTTAAAGATGTGCAGTTTATTATAAGTCTTCAAACCCAACCAGACAGGCAAATCTGTCAAAATGTTTAGTTAGTAGTCATCTCGCATAGGCGTGTTCAAAGCTCACTAAGCCACATCATGAAACTATATCGACGCGTATACGCGCAGCACATAATGAAACGCTAAACAGGACAAGCGGCATGTGCTATCGGCAAACCGCTGCGAGCGGATAATGAAGAAAAACATGCGTGCAGGCAGCAGTGCACTACCACGTCGAACAATAATTTTAGGTTATTTTCATGGCGTTCGCGTCGTAACAGACACATTATGAACACAGACTGTCCAGGTAGTTAGTGACCCATTGTAGAGTGCCTTTTTCCACCGCAAAAATAACCGTGCACAATGTCGACGGTAACAAATGCGACAGCGCCTCAGCCCTTCCGTTCTCTCCTTAGTGCTAGCAGCGCTTCCTCTATTTAGAGGAGCAGCCGTGGGGGCTGAGTGGTTACGGCGCTCGGCTGCTGGCCCGAAAGACGCGGGTTCGATCCCGGCCGTGGCGGTGAAATTTCGATGGAGGCGAAATTCTAGAGGCCCATGTACTGTGCGATGTCAGTGCAAATTAAGGAACCCCAGGTGGTCAAAATTTCCGGAGCCCTTCACTACGGCGTCTCTCATAACCTGGGTCGATTTGGGACGTTAAACCCCCATAAACCAAACCATCTATTTAGAGGAGGCGCTGGTGCTAACTGGCTAATTTGAGAGGAGGCAAATTGCTCGCATTCCTGCGAAGCATTACGGAACTTACCTGAAAACGAAGACTCGACGCCTTTCAATTTCTGCTTTCTTCTTTTGTAATGCGGTTCTGGTAAGATAAAAGACGCAGCGGCTTCCATTGTTGAAGTCGAGTCAAGCAAAAAGCCAGCAGGCTTCCCGGCCCGGTCACTTTTTCACGAAGTACACGAAGGGCTGGAGGTTGTTCCACGAGCAGCGCCGAAAACTACGGTCACCAGTCAAAGCAAACACAAAGTTGCAGCGATTACCGTCTCCGAACGTCAGAACACGGTTCAGAACACAAACCGCAGCGCGCCATGAACGGAGAACGGACGGCGTGGCGTAAGTGGCGTTATGAAGTCCGCAAGGTGCGGGCGCAGAGTACATGTTGCAGTATGTATGCTGCATATTGGTCTCTCAATTGGTGTGCTGAATATTGGTCGCTCAAGGTATTTGAACATTATGTATATGTATACAGCATGCACCAATCAAGATGATGCCATCTTAATTACCAGGTGTTTCAAAGAAGCCTTTCAAAATTTTTCAAATAGAGGGTTTTTGGAGCAAAAAGATTGCTCCTGCTGCATTGTATTACCGGTGGCGGGGGACAAGAGAAAGCTGGTGAATTGTCTTAAGTAGTAAGCTGGTAACTAATTTCTGATAACTAACTTTTTACCTATCTCAGATAGGCAACTAGTTGCAATTAGATATTTGTAGCCGGACGATTGTGACAGCAATATCAGTTTTAGAATTTCGTAAACGCAATTACCTTCTTCGCTGTTTCTCGACAAAATATTGCTGTATAGTGCGAAAAGACATGCGCTTTCGAAAGCATGCAGGCAAAGCAACCCCTCCAATGCACGTAACTTATCCTAAAATCCAAATTTTTACTAGCCGCGGCGCCAAGACTAATCGCGTTTCCAAAATTATAAAAACTGATATGGCTATTACTAACGACAGGTTACAAATATCTAATTTCAGCTAGACGCCTAGCTTTACTAGATAAAAGTTGATTAAAAAATACTTAACCAGTTTACTAATGACGATTCACCGGTTTTCTGATGTGCGTCAACACTGGTAATACTATGCCGCAAAAGCTATAGTTCTATCCCAAAAGAATGTTTTTGAATATTTTCAAAAGCGTTCGCTAAAGCACCCGGTATGCAGGGCTGCTACCTCCACATCATTTTTTAATTAGTTGGTTTTGGGGGGGGGGGGGGGAATAAATGGCGCAATATCTGTGTCATACATCGTTGGACACCTGAATCGCGCCGTAAGGAAAGGGACAAAGAAGGGAGTAAAAGAAAAAAGAAAGAAAGAGATGCCCGTCATGGATGGCTCCGGAATAATTTCGATCACCTGGGGATCTTTAAAGTGCACTGATATCGCACAGCATACGGCCGCCTTGGCGTTTTGCCTCCATAAAAACGCAGCCGCCGCGGTCGGGTTCGAACCCGAAAAACTCCGGATCAGTAGCCGAGCGCCCTAACCATTGAGCCACGGCTGCTTGTAATTTGGTACTGTCACATTTACGAATCAGTAACACCACAGTTCTCTCACGGTACCAAAAATAGACTATTGTTTTCACTTATACGTTAAATTCTGCATTGACAATCTGTTCAGCTGAAATGGGAATCGTTTCAGCTGTGGTTGCGGTTGGTTACATAATCAGTAAGAACTCAGCTGTAACTTTGATTTTTCTTGCTTAGTTTCAGTTAAGTTGCAATCAATTATTTTTGTATTAGGTCAAATCAGTCAGGAACATATTGACTGTTTAATGACCTGTGAGAAACTGGTTGCGAATTTATTTTTCTTTCTCCAGTTTTAATGAAGTTGTGAAAAATTAACTTTCTATTGGGTCCTATCAATCAAGAACATATTGGCATTTAGTGGCTTGTGTGAAATTGACTGCAAATTGATTTTTTTTGGTTTCAGTTCTGATTCACTTGTATTCAATATTCTTTATATTGGGTCATATCAGTCAAGAACAGATTGACCTTTAATGGCTTGGGATGAATTGGCTGTAAATTGATTTTTGTTCCTTGAGTTTTAATTTACTTGTGGTCAATTAAGTTTATATTGGGTCAAATCAGTCAACAAAATATGGGCATTTATAGACCAAACTCATTACGATTTGAGTATTATTAGACTTTTATAGACTCCATAAATACTCCGTAAACAGTTAATTGCTTCTCAAATTTCATTTCTTTGAGGGTGCGCTGTTCGCTTGCTATCCCGTTGGCACTATATATTACATCGCATGTCTGACCGGGGCGTATGGTTTCATTAGCCTGTACAGGTGTCGCCTTTCCAGAAATTGAGAGACTGTAGTCTGAGATGATCCAAGGCATGCGTTGTGATATGTCGACTGCAAATTGATTGGTTCTTTCTCGAGGCAGTACTTGAAAGCCCGTTTGGAAATGAGTGTGCCTAGATGCCCATGTGAGTTGAGCTTAAGTATCAGTGTATTTACCACTGAATGGACCGGCACCTGTAGCTTTCTTCTTTCTTCTAACTGACTTCCAATCATCCTCTTCAGAATTTGGATTATCAGCAAAGTGATCGATTCTGCCCTTGTGGTGGCTATGCACGCCGAGGTAGCGCCCCGTGATCGAAAATGCGCATATGCGCAGCGAGGATTTTTAGCTGCTTGCGAGCAGCCAAGTTTAGCACCTGTCATTTGTTCACAAAGCTGGTGTTTTCTTCAGCCATCTGGGAATTACCTAGTCCATCCTAGGTTGCTTGTCAAATTTCGAAAAAGGAAAAGTGCAAGATACTACCTGAGCAGCTTACTTCATGGCACATTTTACGTGGAAAGAACAGCGAAGGGATTGGAGACAGGTATCGCCGCAAACATTTGGCTGGAATCTTCATCAGCCATGCTTGCGTCAGCGTCAAGCACAGCGATAGATTTCGCTGCGTTATCTGTGCCGCTGCGCAGCGATGTTGCCGCGGCGTCTTGCCGAGGTGCCTGGGAGCCATGTTGGTGGTATCGGCGGTAGGCGTATCAGATGTATCGGGATAGTTTCCTAGGGTAGTCTCGACGCGGCAAAGTTGAAATCTTTAACCACACGTGGGGAGGAACACGATGGTTGTGGCCATCCATTCTTGAGGGCCTAGCCCAAAAATGTCTGGGCCAAAAAGCTACAAATACTCGGAGCGATGCAAATGTGCTCCCCGCAGGGCAAGAGGGCATCTGCTTCATGCAGATGTTGGTAAGTGGTGACACCACGGGTTCCTGAGCATCCGCAGGGACATCCCCGCAGGAGGATGATGGTGAGCAGTGCTTCACAACAGACCCGAAAACCCGTGCTTAGCCGTGCGTGGCATCGCCGTGTCTGGGGAAAAGGGGATCCTGGTAGTTGAGCCGATGCCGAGCATTTGGACCTTTAAGGCCCCTCTGCGCAGGCAACACGCAAATTTGGTCCCAGCTTCCTGCAGACAGCACCTCCAGCCTGACCGGACCAGTCGAAATCGGCAGTCGCCATTTCCTCTCCTCGACTCTATCTTTTACTTTCCCACCCCTTTCTCACACGCCTCCCGTCTCCTACTAATATCTTGGTTATTCCTTTTTTCCTGGCGGAGAGGGTTAACCTTGTGTGACCAAACACCCTGAATTTCGGCATGTTGGGTAACAATTACGGTGTACAGCTGGTGAGGGCAGGGCTTCCTTGCTAGTTCCTGTTCCGTCCCCTTGTTGGGCTCAGTGGTGGGCGGCTGGCGCCATGGCCGAACATAAAATCATATTCTATAGCTCCATTTTCTACACATAATGATCGCACTCTGGAAAGGGTGCGGACCCAGGATATCACTGCACAGCGCTTAAAGAAAGCGAAATAATCATTTCCGAAATATCATGTGCTATATAAAGAGCGAACAGAAAAATACTGCAAGAACTCTGTCCCCGTTCCTAGTACCAAATTGTCTAACCGAGGCCTTCAGTCCGGGATAAAAACTGTCAAAAATGCCCAGTGGCAACCTATTACTAGAAATAAAAGATATCGTCCAATATTCTAAACTTTCTAACAAAGTGTTTATTGGGGACAACACTGTGTTTATCATTGCACACCAATTTCTGAGCACCGTCCGCGGTGTGATACAAGAAACAGATTTCATCCACCTCACTGAGGAAGAGATTCTCGAATGACTAAAGGAGCAAAATGTCATAAATGTACACTTTATAGAAATAAAGACGACAAAGAAATTCTAACAATGCATTTAGTTCTGACATTAAACTTGAGCACACTCCTAGAATCCATAGAAGCGGCTGACTTGAAAATAAATGTTCGTCATTACATCCCCAATCCATGAAGATGTTTCAATTGTAAAAGATTTGACATAGGTCGCAGAGCTGCCGTGGCCACAAATGATAAATGCCCTAAATGCGCCTCAAAATGCCATGCTTTTGATGACTGTGAAGGAGCAGCATTTCGCTGCGCAAACTGCGGAGATCACCCCGCATATTCAAGTTCATGTCCCTCATGGAAGAATGAGAAAGAGATAATTACAATGAAGACAAAACAAAACATCACTTTCAAGGAACCTAGGCGACTATCCCACGCGAAGAACACTTTAACCTTCTCCGCAGAAGCAAACTTAGCTGGTATGATGCGCAGGGCCGGTCCACCTCACAGCACTCCACCATCTGCCAAGACCACGTTCACTGAGCTTATGGCAGGGCCATCCGCGCCTCAGGCAGGGACAGCGAAGGCTGCTCTGGCATCTCCAAATCAGGGAGTTACAGCCGATGGGTCGGTTTCCCGCAGGACATCCCCCACCTGGGGAGGCCTAAAACTCAGACATCCGCGGCTTCGCGGTCCTCCAGAACCTCAGGTGAGATGATAGATGTAACTCCCAGTCCGCCAGCTTTGAAGCGGCGGAACAGCTCACTCGAGCGGAAAAAAAGACAGAACTCTGATAGCGGGCCCAGAAAAGTAAACACCTTCCATTTCATTCCCACTCAAAAACACAAACTTGACTTTTGTGGTTCAATGGAACTGTACAGGACTGTTGAGAGATTACAGTGACATTGTTATACTACGTATTTTAAGGTTAGTTGTTACCCGTTGCGTCGTGCTTTCAGGAGACCAATCTTGCTTCGCAACATCTTAATATCTTAAAACATAAAACTTTCGGCGCGATCGAGAGCATGCAAATGAACCCTCGGGAGGCGTCGCAATTGTCATTCAAAGCGGCGTCTCTACTCAAGAAATTCAATTACCCACAAAACTTAAGGCAGTTTCGGTTAGCGTCGCTACGTACAAAACAATAACAATACGCTCTGTATATCTTCCCTCATACATTACATTAACAATCCAAGATATAGAAGGCCTGATCGATGAACTACCGGAGCCATATCTGGTAATTGGAGATTTTAACGCTCACTCCCCGTTTTGAGGAAGCGAAAACTGTGAGTCTAGGGGCCAAATAATCGAAGATTTTATCCTCTCAAAAAATGTCTGTCTTTTAAATATGGTAAAAGTCACAAATTGATGCCGAAGCTCAGAAAAAATGAGCTTCCTTGATTTAGCTTTCGCATCAACATCTCTTGTACTGGTTTTAAATGGGATCTTTTAAATGACCCTCTGGGAAGTGATCACCTACCTTCTCCCATCAGGCTCTCATCTCCTACTTCAGTCATTCCCATAGGAGCACGACGCTAGAAGATTTACCTCGCCGACTGTTCACTTTTTACAGCAACTACCACTATAGAAAATGAAATTTCTGAAGACATCATCACGAGGAAATTAATGAAAGGATTACTACATGCATAATGTCGGCCACAAAAATTGCTATACCACAAACAACAAGAATCGCAGAGAAAAAACACAAAGTATGGTGGACACAAGAATGTACATTGGCAAAAAAGCAGTAAAACAAAAGATGGGACGCTCTCTGTCGGTACCTCACTTCAGATAACTTACCTTCAACAGGGCCAAGGTGAGAGCGCGGTACGTGTGCAGGAATGCAGAGAAAACCTCCTGACAGAAATATCTCTCCTCAATAAGAAGTTCAATACCGTCAAAGAAAATGTGGGGAAAAGTTACTAAATTCACTGGTGACTATACTCCTTTCACACTTCTGCTGCTGACAACACCGGGTTGTCATTGTCGGGTCAACATTGTAATAGGAGCAGGCCAATTTATTGGACGAGCATTTTGCTGAAGTCTCAAGGTCATCCAACTACACAAACACATTGTAGAAACACAGAGCTATGGCTGAAGAGCAAAAACTTCCACTTCGAACGGTCATGCATGAGGACTACAACGAGCCCTTCAGACTCCAGGAATTGAATATGGTATTATCTTCTGGTAAAAAGGCAGCACCAGGCCCAGATAATGTGCATCACACTATGCTTTCCTACCTGTCTGAGGCTACCGTACAGGCCTTGTTGAAAGTCTTTAATAAAATATGGATAACTGGGAAAATACCTCAGGAGTGGAAAAATACAGTTATAGGACTTTTCCTGAAAACCGGAAAACCACCAACAAGTCCTAACAATTACAGACCGATATCCCTTACCAGCTGCATTGCTAAATCTTTTGAAAGTGCAATAAACATTAGACTGGATTTCACACTTGAATCTCGAGAACTCTTAGACGTACATACATCAATGTGGATTTAAAAAGAATGCTCGACCGCTGATCACCTTGTCCGCCTAGAAAGCACCATCCGGGAGGCAATCATCCAAAGCAGCACTGTAGCGGGGTCTTTTTCGACCTGGAGAAGGACTACGTTACCACATGGAAGTTCGGTATCCTCCTTGACCCAGCAGAGCTACGCATCCTCGGCAGGACGCTGCACTGTTTGAAGGACTTCCTGGCAAACCGCACATTCAGAGTCCGCCTAGGAGCAACTCTCTCCAGCGCTTTGATCCAAGACAATGACGTACCCCAGGGGTGAGTTCTAAGCACGACACTCTGCGTAGTAAAAATGAATTCCTTGGCCAAAGTAATACCCAAGTCCATAATGTATTCTGTTTATGTAGATGACATACAGATAGCATGCGCTTCCTCCAGCATATAGTACTGTGACAGGCAAATACAATCTATTATAAATGAGCTGGCTGCTTGGGCAGAGAAATATGGATTCAAGTTCTCCTGAAAAACAGTAGCTTTGCGTTCTCACTGCCACGAGGCCTACAGGTCGATCTCAATATATACTTGGGCGCCGGATGCGACAGCTTCTCGGGGAGCGTGATATCCACAACCACTTCACGTTGCTTTGAGAGCTTTTCACGTTGCCTTTTCGCTAATCAAACCACACTACCAACTAAACAAGAACATAAATTTTTAGGCGCCACTTTTTACAAGAAACATTTCTACCGCACATTAACAACCTTAAAACGAAAGTATCCCAAGCCCTCAGTGTATTAAAGGTGATGTCGTAAAACGGGTGAGGGTCCGATAGAGCATGCCAGTTACAAATCTATCGCTCTCTGGTGCACTCCAAGCTGGAATACGGCTGCATAGTGTATAGTTCAGCAAGAGCATCCTACTTGAAACGACTGGACCCTCTTCACAATCTTCATCTGCGCCTATCAACTGCAGCATATATAACATCCCCGGTAGAGAGTCTTTACTTTTAAGCTAATGAGCACACACTAGAGGATAGAGTAGACACGTGCGCATACGTCCTAAAAACCCAATCTCTTCCTAAACATCTCTGCCATCCCATTGTTACCAAGCGCCCATCTATATGATTATTCAACAATCACATTTTATCAGATAATGTGCTTTGAAGATAAATGGAAAGAGTTAGGAGTAGTAGGTGCCTTACCGGATATTGCACAAAGATATGAATATTTGCCACCCTGGTAAATCCTCCCTTCGATATGTCGCTTCACAAGTTCACACTGACACGCTTACACAAAAATTAAACGGCACATGAGCACATACAAGAATTATTTGCACTACAAGAAAAATATAACACCTACACTGAATTTTACACTGATGAGGAAGCGGAAGATGTAGGCTACGCTTTTTCGGTAAATGTGGGTAGACTTTTTTTACTCTATCCCTCAGCAGAAACTTTCTACTTCTGTTAAGGAGTTCATTGAACTAAATGACACCATACCCTTCCAGAATAAAGCTGCTATGAACTTTGATAAATTCATGCCTCTTTAGGAGTTTTACCTGCAAGCTAATTTTACCGCTTTTAACAATCGGTTGTACTTACAGTGGCAAGGTAAACATGCATTGGGTCCTGCGCGGCCTCCGTTTTATGCAAAATTTTTCTTGCGTCTATTGGTCAGACCCTGATTTTAGCTTTTGACCCTGAGAGAGTTCTCAAAGTGTTTAGATATGTTGACGATTTTCATTCAAAGAAAACAGAACGACGGGCTTTATGGTGAAACCGTGGAACAAGTCCTAGAAGATTTTTAACGTAGCGGGGATGGATTAACGTTTACCCCTAACATTCGTAGCATGACTGCCTAGGTTTTAGACCTAAACCTTAACTTCGCACAAAAAGGTGGCTGCCGGTGCTATCATTTCAGAGTTTGTAAGGATTTACTTTCTTACGATTCGGTACATTCGAAAATTATCAAGCGAGCAATTGCGAAGCAAGCGCTAGAGTGTGCTTTGCGCAGATCCTGCTGCCACATGATCAAGGATAGCTTTACTAACTAGTTAGCTCCCGAGACTCCGATCAGTGGGCTATTCCAATCGCATGGTAGTGGCTGTGACAGAGTTCTTGATACAAAACATAGAGACGGACCCGCAAGAAAAAAAGCGAACTTGATGGCGACGTCGCGACCAGACCTGTAGTCGCATCATATATACAAAAGGTGGTGCATAATTAAAAGAAGGTCGCCAGCAAACAAGGCGTCAAAATAGTTTCCCTCCCCCAGAAATTGGCAAACATGTCCCGTCGCCTGACGTGCAATGTAAGAGAGAACACCAACTGCTGGTCTAAGAACCATGTCATGCCGTACGTAGAATGTGCCACGGGGGTCATTTATGAAATTCTCATTACATGTGGGAAGGTTTACATCGGCCAAACCGGCCGATGTGTGAATGATTGGGCAGGAGAGCACTAGCGCGTTCTATAAGGAGCAATCTGAAATTACATATACCGGCCAATTGCCGATCTTTTCATTTGACGCCTAAGTGTAAGCCAAAACTGATACAAATAAGAATTTTTGGCAGGAGTAAGGACCCACTCGCGCGTAAATTACTGGAAGCTTCTTTTATCAAAAAGTTGGGTTCGGCTTGCATCAGTGATACCGCGGTGTCCCTATTCAGTGGCGAAAGTCGTCTACTAAGATTGATTAGATAGGGGTCATCTAAAGTGTGGTCAGATGCTTGCTGGCTGTGTGAAGGTGTGTGATGGTGCTTACACCGCCAATTTTGAAGCATGTGCAGAAGCTTTCGGCATTTCTTGTTTCGAAGAAATAAAACCAGTTGGAGCGAGCGCCTGTCCTGACCTGTCGTCGGTGTGCTCGTCTTTCTTAGCGCTGTGGAACTTGTCTTTTATTCAGCATGTACTAACTAGCCGAGCAATTGGTTTTACTCGACATAAAGTCATGCTGGAAGTGCAGTAACTCAAAGAAAACAATGATACGACTGCTATAGTACGAATCGGTTTTTACTGCAAAGTGTCAGCTTTCTAGCCATAGAACAAACAGTAAAAGAAAACATCAAAAATATCATTTACACCGATTCCCCGAGTATGCTCAAAGCGCTGCACGTTAGAAATCCTGCCGAAACTATAATAGGAAACTTCATAGAGTATTGTCCGTTTTTATTGTGAATACTCAAAAATTTTGTCGCCTCAACAGCTAGCTCTTTTGCGGTGAAACTGCACACAGAGCTTGCGTATTACGGTAACTTTTGTATCGGAGCAAGCTTTACAATGGTACTTACCTAGTTGAGCCGTGCATGATGTGACAACGTAATCGTCTGCATAGAGACTGGCGAATCAAAACCCGCAAACGCCGTTTTTTCGCTGAAGTGCAGCAGTGGCGCCAATTATTTTCTGCAGTGGAAAGCGTCATGACAAGGCACCAAAGCAAGGGTTTCGAACAATATTCATTAAAAGGTAAAGCCTTGTTAAATCAGTTGTTCTGATATTTTTTCCCCGCTCAGCCGAAAATGTTGGAAGCGCTTCAGTAGAAGCTGACGAAATGGCAGGAATGGCATATTCAAAGGGCCCGCGCTTCTATGAACGCTCACCCCGGCGCCTTGTAGTGACGCTTTCCACTGCAGAAAACAGATGGCGTCACTGCCGCCCTTCAGCGGAGTCGGCTCGAGACTCCTTCAGAGGAGGATGCTTTTTCGAAGCTCCAGCGACTACGTCCGAAGCTAAGGGTTTTTTTGGTATTTGCGCTTGTATATGCTGTCGGGCAGTAGTTTTAGACCGAGTTAAGGGTAGGAAGGCTAGTGGAAGTGTGTGTGCCGAAGGTTTTTGTGTTGGAATTTTAGCAGGCTTTTACGTTGCGTAGTGCTGAAAGATTTTGTTGTAGGAATTCGGCGGGCTATTACGCGGTATAGTGCCGAAGGTTTTTCTGTAGGAATTTCGCAGACTTTTACGTTGCGTAGGGCCTAAGATTTTTTTCTGTAGGAATTTTGGCGGGCTTTTACCGTTGCGTACTGCCGAAGGTTTTTGTAAAGTAAGTTTGGCGGGCTTTTAAGGTGCGTAGTGCCGAAGGTGTTTGTGTAGGAATCTTGGAGGGCTTTTACGATGCGTAGTCGGCCGGGTGATGGGTCGAAGAGCTAGGAAAGTCAAGGTATACGGGGACGGGGAGTTAGTGCAGAGCTAGGAGTGCGACCGCTCGTGCTACTTAGAGGAGACCGAGTTCAGGAGCTTAGCCGAGACAGATGGGGCTAGCTTCACGTGCAAGTTATGCAAGTGGTTTGAGGAGGCCGTTCAGACGTTGAAAGGAGAATAGGCAGCTAGGATAAACTAACTCAAAGGGGACCTGAAGGGGGAACGAGAAGAACGGATTAAACTAGGAACTCAGGTTGCCGAGTCGCTTAAGAGGAGGAGGAAAATGCCGACCTGTTGGACCGAATTGTGGGCAAGCTGAAAGAGGACCAGGAAAAGCGGGCCCAGCTAGAATAGCAGGTAGAAGCACTCAGGTCTAGGCCGGCAGGGCACTCCGGTTTGGTGCGGTGTCAGGAGGGGGACGATGCTCATCGATCCTACAGTGCTTTTGCACAGCAGACTTTAAGTGGGGAAGACAGAGACGTAAAAACGGGCAAGGAGACGCGACAGTAGCGTACGGTGGCTATAGACACAGCTAGTGCGATCCGGAGGGCAACAGTTGCAGTTAGAAAGCGAACTGTTAGAGCGCAGAAGGGTTTTGGTAGTCCGCGACTCGAACGTAGCGAAGGTTGAGGGAGGCGTTTTGACGACAGTGAAGTCGGACAGGCGGGTGCAGGTGGAGGCCCAGTCAGGGAAGTGCATGGTAGATGCAATGGCCAAAGCTCAGGAGGTGGTGGGGGCAACATGGATGGCGAACATCTTGTCATTATCTATGCTGCTCTCAACGATTTCCTCAAGGGAAGGAGCCAGAATCACGAGAAGCAGTTTGAAGTGGGGATGCATAGGCTAAGAGAGGCCTCTGAGAGTGTGCATGTGACCATATGCACAATCCTAGAGGTCCTGAGGCAGGCTAGCGAAACGGAAAGGAGGGTCGTTGAGGCTAACCATGTAATTAGGTTAATAAGTCGACGCCTATGATACGGGGTAACGGAAGTTAACAAGGAAGTGTACGAGATCAGGCCCACCCTTTTGCACAGGATGGTATTCACTACGGTGGTGGCACTGGCAAGAGGGTGGGTAGTAGGATAGGTCGCCAGGCAACTGCTTTTTTGGGGGGATCCAGAGCTCTGAGGGAACCATTGTAGAGAAGGAAGAACCAAGATTAAAGGGATGATGGAACCATAGGAGAAGAAATAGATACAAGGGCCAAGACCAAGCTAATTCACATATAGGTTTCACAAACATCCAAGGTGGCAGGAATAGACTGAAATGGTAGGAAATTGAAGCACACTTAAGGCAGGAGGAATTAATGGTATATGGTTCAACGAAAACGCATCTTAGAGACATGGAGCAACCACCCTGTAACCCAGACTACGCATGGGAATATTGCAATAGAACAGAGGTCAGCAGAAAAAGGGTTGGAATTGGGCATTTATTCATAAAAGTATGAATTTTGAAAGAGTTAAACTGGGATGCAAGGAATATTTATGGATAAAAGCAAAAGTGGCAGGGGAGCAAACACTCCTTGGCTTTGTATGCCTGAGGACAGGAGCTAATGCCAAAGAGGAAAACAGGAAAATGTTAGGTTGTATTGCAGGCAACGTTGATGAGCTAGGAGGACAGGGCGAGATAATTTTATTAGGTGACATGAATGCGCACATAGAAGACCTGGATGGGTACACAGATTCGACAGGTAGCATTCAGCAGGACATGTGTGACAGGCATGATTTAGTTGTATGCAACAATACCGACAGTGTGAAGGGCTCATAACATGGGAGGCAGGGGTCTGCACTCGACGATAGATTATGTACTAATGTCACAGAGGATGTATAATAAATTAAGGGTAATGAGCATAGATGAACATGGTTGCAAAAGTCTAGGTAGTGACCACAAGAGTATCAAGTTGAGCTTCAGAAGAGAAACCAATGTAGCACTGAAGCGATATGAACAATCAGAGGGAAATTTTTACTCAGAAAAGCAATTGGAAGCCGCCAAACAAATTTAGAAAGTAATTATTGAGGATAATGGCACAGAATGGACTTATACCAAATTAACTCGATTACTGGAGCTAGAGCTAGCTAAGGTGAGAGTAAAGTAAATAGGGAAAAGAAGCAAACCCAATAGTCGATGGGATGAGGAGGTCAAGAGGGCGATAGAGAAACGTCAGGAAGCGTCCAGGGAACACAGATATTCTAAGAAGAGGGGGAACCAGAAGTTGAAGTAGACAGAAAATGGGATGTCTTCATAAAGTGTAGGAGGGAAGCATCCTATTTGATTAATGAAAAAATTAGAAGAAAGGGTGCCCAATTGATGTTAGGTGTAAATAAAAAGGATAGAAAAGCAGCTCAGGAATTTTGGATAATCTAAATGCAATGAGTAATAATACTACGCTAGAGCAAAGGTTTATTGTTACAGATCAGGGTATTCGATTAGAAAGGGATCAAGCGATAAAACACAGGAACAACGATGACAGAAACTTTTAATAAATGAAATGTTGCACATAATTTATCGAAGGAGGATAGAGCGGTTACTGCAATAGCTTCACTTCAGCAAAGAGAGTGAGAAAGGGCCGAGAAGAAGGTTCCTAGTGGCACATCAGTAGGACTAGATGGTATTCTGATTATGTTAATAATGGAGATATTAACAAAATCCAAGCAAACATTAACACAGATAGTGAGTAAAATGATAGTGAATGGGAAAATCCCCGATGAATGGCGATTACGTAGACCGAACATGATAGATAAGGGAAAGGGGGACAGAGCTGACGTAAGTAACTGCCGTCCCATAAAAGTGACATCTGTGGTTTACAGGGTGGTGATGCAGATTATAAAGGAGAGATTTCAGGTTTGGGTAGAGAACGAGAGGGTTCTAGGTAGGGGAAATACAAAATGTGTTCCGGAAACAAAGGAGGTTGTAGTACAATCTATTTTCATTGACGCAGTGTACAGAGATTGCTGAAAAGGAGCACAGGCCCCTATGGCTTGCATTTCTAGATATTAGGGGAGCCTATGGCAACGTTATTCAAGAGTAATTGTGGTACATACCGGGCACATTGGATGTGGAAGATGAATTAATTAATCTTTTATAATATATAAAGAGAGGTAACATAGTGCTTATAAAATGAAAACAAAAAAAGTATCAGGGCCTGTGGAGATACATCGAGGGCTTAGGCAAGGATGTCCTCTGTCTCCTTTGCTGTTCATGTTTTATCTGCAAGGGTTGGAGACCAAGCTAGAGTGGAGAGGACTAGGTTTCAACCTTTCTTTTTTCAAGCAAGGAGAATAAATTAAACAGTGATTACCGGGACTAATATACGCGGATGATGTAGTGCTAATGGCTCACAACAAAGAAGACGTGCAGAAGATGATAGACACATGTGGTGCAGAGGGAGATAGATTAGGTTTCAAGTTTAGTAAGAAAAAATCTGCAGTCATGATATTTAATGATGACGGCGGCGAGCATAGCATACCGGAGATCACGCTAGAGGTAGTGAATAAGTAAAGGTATCTTGGGGTGGGGATGAATAACAGTGCTGAGTATCTGACAGAGCATGAAAAATATGTAATGTGTAATGATAGCAGGAATGCAGCTGTCATGAAAAATAGGGCACTGTTGAATTACAATAGGTATGAAGTGGTAAGAGGGATCTGGAAAGAGGTGACGGCTCCTAGCCTGACTTTTGGTAATGCGGTCCTGTGCATGAGACCCGATGTTCAAGCAAGGTTAGAAATTAAACGGGGAGTAGGGAGGCTAGCTTTGGGAACACATGGCAATACACCAAATCAGCGGGTACAGGGTGATATGGGATGGGCGTCGTTCGAGAGCAGAGAAGCAAGCAGCAATATAGCATTTGAGGAGCGATTGAGAAGACTGGGGGATAAGCAGTGGGCTAGGAAAGTTTTCAGATACCTGTATATAAGGAATGTTGATACGAAATGGAGAAAGCGAACTGGAAAATTGACAAGCGAATATCTGCACAACAGTAGGGGGGCAAATAAGCAATTATCTGTTAAGAAAAAGGTTTAAGAAACAGAGAGAGCTCTGTGGAAAACAGGGATGCTGACGAAATCGGCACTGGGAACGTACAGGATATTTACGCAGGAGATTGCCAAAGAAAATATCTATGATAATTGTACGGGAAGCTCTTTGTTGTTTGGTGCCAGGACGGGAGTTTTGCGGACTAATACATATACAGTCAGGTACCACGAGATAGACATGTTGTGCGTTGCGTGCGGAGAGAAGGTGGACACGGCTGAATACTTGATACTTTTCTGTAAAGGGCTGCACCTTACAGTGGAAAGCTGCGGTGCTGATTTATCCAAGGCATTGGGGTTTAAGGACAGTGAAGGGAAAGTAGGTTTTAAGCGGGTAGAAGTAACCAAGGGAAGGTTATCTGATTGGTGGCTAAAATCAAGACAAGAGTAAAATTTCATAAGTCATGGCTAGGTGGTTTGAGCCACCGCTTGAGGGTTCAGCCGTATCCATCCATCTATCCATCCATCCATCCATCCATCCATCCAGCGAAAACACGTCGTTTGCGCGTTTTAGTTCGGCTTTGAGGATTGCGGAAGTTGTGCCGCCTGTCGTCGGCGATATGAAACGCAGGCGGAGCTTCCGGCGGCCTTTCTCCTTGGGTTCCTACGCAGTTGAAGGTTGTGGCGCATGAAACTTGCGATTGCTATGTTTATGTGCTTCACTTATGGCCTGTATCATGTCTGAAAACAACTGTTGTGTAGTGGGGTTCTCGAACAGCTGCAAAAGCTCCTCGGGATCGCGTTTCTACAACTTTCCTGGCCGCCCTTACGAACGGGAACGAAGACGACATTGGATCTTTGCAATGCGGAAAAAAAATGTGCGCGAGGTACTCTCGTGTCTTTGTTTTGTAATATTTACTGCAGCGCTTTTATGGCGCTGCTATGAAATGTTAATGGTTCTGTTGTACCCTGTCAAGCATAGTCAGTTCATTTTGACTGTTGCTTTCATAGTATGCGAAAGAAAATTGCTCGCTTTTTCAGTAGTCTCAACTGGTATCTAATGGCGGCTCTTGTGCACGGCGCTTTTTGTCAAAGCGAACGCAGCACGGATCGCATCATGTTCTACGCGTGGCTTTGGATCGTTTCTGAATTCATTATGCAGCTGTGTGTTTAGCTACGCGCAATTGAGCTGTGAAGCGTTGCTACTGCATGCGCATGCTGCTCGCTCTAGATTTTGCACAGGTGGCTCAAATTTTCGCCTTGTCACGGAATATCATTCGTTCCGTGTATTTGCGTATTGTGGTTTCTAGCTGGCATGAAGTCAACATATTCGTGCGCGTGTAACAGCGTTGTGATGGTTTGATTCTGACGCGGAATGAATGAATGAATGAAAAACTTTATTGAATTCTTTTGGTCAGTTCCGGAGAGTCTCCTTGCAGCTGCGTCTTGGCGCTTGCCGCAGCCGCCGCCGCCGTCGGGGGCTCCATAGCAAGGGTGGTCCCTAATTCCAGGGCTTCACTGGTCCTAGCCACCTCGCACGCGTGCTGCACCAATGCCCTTTGGGCGGTGAGCTCGCTGCTGGTGAGCAGGCCCTCCCATTGCTCCGCACTCGGGTTAGTCTGTTTGTGGAAGGTGTAATTGTGTTTACACTCCCATGTGACGTGGTAAAGTGTCGGGACGTCCCCGCACCAGGGGCAGCTGCCGCTGTACTGGGTGGGGAACAATTTGCTTAGGACGTGTAAGTTAAAGAAGGTGCCAGTCTGCAGCCTCCTCCAGCTGACGCTTCTTGCTGTGTGAGGAGTTTGTGTGGCGGGGGATACTTGAACCTGCAGCCTCTGTAGTGATTTAGGATGTCTGCGTACGTCGGGTCCACCATCGAGGGGTTCTCGAGGTCCTCCGTCAGCAAGGCTCGGTGCGTGATCTCGCGAACCTGGCTGTCAGCGCTCGAGTTGCCCTCGACTCCGGTGTGTGCCGGTACCCAGAAGAACTTTTGCTTCGCTTTGAATCCCGAGGCTCTCGCGCCGAGGAGGATGCGTAGGGCCTCCCTGCAGATTCTTCCTTGCTGATATCGTCTGCAGGCCGTTTTGGAGTCTGTTATTATAATCTGTGGCTTGTTTCTGCGGTAGCCTTCGACCGCTGCAAGCGCCACAGCGATTTCCTCCACTTCTGCCACCGTACGTCCTCTCGCGGATGCGCAGCTGATCGTGTCGCCCGTGTGGTCTACGACCGCCACCGCCACTCTCGTGATGTTGTTGCGTCTAGCCCTCGGATGTAGTCCTGCGTCCGTGTACACCGTGTTTTCCTGCGTGGCTAGGTGTCTCTCCACGTATTCTGCTCTTGCTTGTCTTCTGGCCGCGTGTAGTTTGGGGTCCATATTGCGCGGCAGTGGGCAGATTCTGAGGGTTTGCCGGATTTCGTCCGTAATGTTCTCGTCCGGATCTGCTGTGGTTTCCACTCTGTGGCCAAGTCTTCTCAGGAGTTGCCTGCCTGTTTCTGTAAGTTCTAGTCTTTCTAGCTGTGCGTTCAGCTGGGCCGCCGCCAACTCCTCGAAGGTGTTGTGGACTCCCAGCTGTAGTAGCTTGTCGTTCGGGGTGTTTCTCGGTAGGTTTAGTGCGGTCTTGTAGGCTTTCCTTATTAATGCCTCGATCTGTTCTTTTTCCCTCTTGATCGCCCGGTGGTAGGGGAGGGAGTACGTCACCCTACTGACTACCAGGCTCCTGACTAGTTTGAGGGTGTCCTCTTCCTGCATGCCGTGTCTTCTGCTGGAGACTCTCTTTATCATTCTGCCGACTTGTTCGGTCCATTTCTGTAGCAGGCTGATCGTGTGGCTGCATTTGCCGCTGCTCTGCTGCCACATGCCCAGAATCCTTATGGTGCTTCTTTCTGGTATGTTTTGGCCTTCGAGCTTGATCTCTAGGCTCGCCTCCGTGGGTTTCCTCGCTACTCTGAGTAGCTCTGACTTGTCTGTCGAGCACGCTAGACCCCTTGCCTTCGCGTATTCTTCTATGCAGGTCGCGGCTCTCTGTAGTCTCTCTTGTTTTTCTCCTAGCGATCCACGGTTGGTCCACACCGTGATGTCCGCATACATGGCATGTTGTGTGCCTTCGATTTCCCCCAATCTTTTGGCCAGGCCGATTATGGCTAGGTTGAAGAGCACTGGCGAAATCACCGACCCCTGTGGGGTTCCTTTGAGGGGGGTGTTAAAGGGTTGGCTTCTCACGTCTCCCAGCCCCACGGTGGCAGTTCTGCCTGCGAGAAAGGCCCTCACGTAGTTGTGAGTTCTTTCTCCGCAATTTATGTTCTGGAGGCCCTCCATTATTGCCGGATGGCTGACGTTGTCAAAGGCCCTTTTGATGTCTAGGGCCATGACAACATTCTCTCCAGCCTTCGGGATGTTGGCGAGAACGTCCTCCTTGAGTTGTAGGAGAACGTCTTGCGTAGACAGCTTTGATCTGAATCCAAACATGCTGTGTGGGTAAAGTTGTTCTCGCTCCATCCATAGCTGGATTGTTTTCGTAATTATTCTTTCGTACAGCTTTCCCAGGCACGAGGTGAGGGAGATCGGTCGTAGGTTTTCGATCTGCAGCTGTTTGCCCGGTTTGGGGATCATCACTACCTCCGCGTGTTTCCATTCGGCCGGAATCGAGCCCTCGGCCCAGAGTTGGTAGAGGTAGTCTGTCAGCTGGTTTACCGCTTCCTCACTGAGGTTGCGTATGAGGGAATTGCGTATCCTGTCTCCCCCAGCTGCCGTGTTCTTAGTGAGGGCCCCCATCGCCTCGTGCACTTCTGCCAGCGTGATCGGCCTGTCCATCTCGGGGTTTTCTTTGCCTTGATAGGTTCCTCTATATTCTTCGGGGCGTTCCTTCCCGTAACACTTGGTTTTGAGGTCCTCTATCATTTGGTCCTCCGTTCCTTCGTACTGGTGGATCAGTCTTTGTATCGTTTTACTGCTTTCGGTCTTCGTCTTTCCCAGATCCATCATCGCTTTCAGAATTCGCCACGTTTTGGCCGTGTTCAGGGTGCCGTTTAGCGAGCTGCTGGACTGCTGCCACCCTTGCCTTGCCAGTTGTGTAGCGTATTCTTCTGCCTTGGCCGTGATTTCCGCTATCTTCTTCTTTAGCTTCCTGTTTAGCTTTTGTTTCCTCCATCGTTTGGTGAGCCCGCGCCTTGCCTCCCATAGCCTGAGCAGGCGCTTGTCCACCTCCGGTATTTGCTCGGTTCTGTCTACCTCTTGCGTGTAGGTCTCCTGTATCTGTTTGAGCTGTTGGCACCACTCTTGGATGTTTGTGATCTGCCCGGTCAGATCCCTGCTTCCTTGCCGAAAGGCGTCCCAGTCGGTGAGGCGGGCTTTCCCAAGTTTTCGTTTGGTGGACTCCGCTGCCATCGTGAGTTGGATTATGCAGTGGTCGCTCCCCAGGTTTTCTAGGATGTTTTCCCACTCTACCTGGCTCGTGTCCTTCACGAAGGTGAGGTCCGGGCACGTGTCTGCACTGACGCTGTTGCCTATCCTTGTAGGTTGGTCTTCGTCCGTTACCAGTTCGTACCCCAGGTTCTCCGCGGCGTCCCATATGCCTTGGCCTTTGCGGTCGGACGATGGGTATCCCCAGTTCGGACTCTTGGCGTTAAAGTCTCCCGCTACCACGAGGGCGTTCGTTTTGGGCATCTTGCTTACTTCCGTAAACAGCTTTCCAAAATCGCCGTCCTTTTGTTTCGGAGAGCTGTATAGGTTCACTATGTACGTGCTCTTCGCGCTGAACTTCTTCTTTGGGATTATTTCGGTGATTACGTGTTCTATCCCTGTGCCCTCGATCTCTTTGTGTGCTATGGTGGCTATTTTGTTGTTTACGAGGGTTGCGGCTCTTTTCCCGCCTTCCTGACATGTGTATCCCTTTAGCGTGGGTGTGCTGTTGGTTTCTTGTAGCAGAATTACATCTGGCTGCTTCCCCTGGGAGTTTATGTACTGCTGCAGGAGGTTCTGCTTCCTCTTGTACCCCCTGCAGTTCCATTGCCAAATGCTTAGTTGCTGATGTCCTGCCATGATGAGTTACCGTTGTTGTTTGCCCCTTGGTTTTCTGATCCACCGAAGCGTCTCTCGCAGAATAGTCTGTCTCTGGCCTCGTTAATGGCTCTGCTGTTTTGATTCTTGACGTAGCTGCGGAAGCTTTGTTCCTGCATAGCTTGTTTCTGTTGGAGTTCGTGCATTTGCTTCTGTACGGTCAGCATAAAACTTTTTATTTCGTTCCACCTTTGTTCTTCCGATTGTTTCTGTGCCTCCTCGGGCGGTGGCGAAGGGGGGGTCGGCGTGCTGTTGCCTGCCTCACTTCTGCCCTGTCGTTGCCATTGCAGTTCTCTGATGAGTTCTTCTAGCTTCTGCTTAATCTGTCTAGTCTCCTCTCGGCTCTTTTCTAGCTCCTGCCTCAGAGCCCTGTTTTCTTCTTCTAGCTTTTTCTCTTTGTGTGAGGGTGTGTTTGTGTTTGAGTGCGGAAAAAGCGACTTAGGGGGGCCCGCTCCCCAGCTCACCTTGACTCCGCCGCTCTTCTTCTGCAGTTGTTGTTGCTGCTTCGATCCGGGTCCCCCGGGCTTCACCAGCGGCGGGTAGGACTCGTCCGCCGTCCGTCCCGACTCTTGCTTCTCCCCTGGCTCCGGCTCCTCGACTTGCTTCCTCCGCTCCGTGGCTGGAAGGAGGAGTCCTCTTCCTCACCAAACCACCTTGGCACGCGGCCTCTGCTGCGGCTCCTGCTTCGTCCCCGTCTCAGCAGCTGCTGTTGGTGCTGTCGGTTCCTGAAGGCAGGTCGCCCCCGCAGTTCCTCCGCTGACTTCAGTCTTTGTTTGCATTCCTTGGTGCCTGCTTTGTGGCCCTCGCCGCAGACCAGGCACTTCGGGGTGCATTGGTGTTCTTTGGTTGGGTCCTGCTCCCCACACTGCTTGCAGGCCTTGCTGTCCGGGGTCGGGCAGACGTCGGATCTGTGGCCCTGCTTGCAGCACACGTAGCAGACCTGGCGGGTGGGGAGGTATGGGTAGCACCACATCTCCCCTCCGTAGTACAGGACTTGTCTGGGCTTCGTGTGGCCGTCAAAGGTGATTACTGTCGTGCTCGACTTGCCCAGCATACGAGCGCTGTGGATCTTGACTCCCTGGGTGCACACCCTCAGGTTGGCTTTCAGTTCTTCGGGCGTCGTTCCGGGCGCGATGCCGTGGACCACCCCTCGTATCGTGTCTTCCGGTACCGCCACGTGTGCGTTCACCGCGTAGGACGTCTCTCCGAACGTGAGGTAGGAGATGCGCCTCACGTGTTGGGCCGCCTCTTCGTTGTCGGTGCTCACGATGATTATGTTGGAGCCGTTTCGTAGTCTGATGATCAGGTCCTCGCCCTTGCACCTCGAGCCGGTCGCCGCGACCACCGCCCGAGCCACTTGGTGGGTCTGCAGGTTTCTCACGATGAGGCCTCTGGGTCTCAGAACGATTTTCAGGTCGTACTTGGGTAGGGGAGGAAGTCGTTTCCTCGCCGCTTCCCTGCGCTTCTCCTCGGCAGTGGCTTCCGTGTCGGGCCCGCTGACCGCGGGTCTCTGCGGTCCCGCTCGGCTTGCCGCTGCGCAGGCCGACTCGCTGCCGCCGCCATTTCCTTGTTGTTTCTCTCGCAGGCGTCTCGCTTGCCTTCTCGCCATTGCAATCTCCCAGTTTTGGTTGACTTCCTCTTGTGTGCTTGGGTCGGATGAGGGGCTGCTTCTTCTCGGGACTTCGTTGCCGACTGAGCCGGTTAGGCCTAGGACCTCGGCCTCGGTCGCCACGTGGTAGTCCATTTCCTGTGCGTCTGCCAGGTCCCTGGGTAGTCCCTCCATCTTCTTTCTCGGTTCAGGGTGTTCGCGTGTCATGATTGTAGCTTTTACTTCAGGTAACCTTGCTTTAGCTTCGCATTGGTTTGTATGTAATTGGAAAGTAGCTGGTTGTAAATTTGTGGGCGGTTTTAAAAATATATTTGATAGATTCATTTTTGACTAACACTTCTTGCAGCTTAACTGTTGCCGTATGTTTGCTTTCAATTCTTGCGAACATAGCAAAGATGGAAGCGCTTGGCAGCCTACCAAAAACAGCACTCTGCAGCCAGCATTTCGTGAATGGCGGAAAATAAAATGACCCGAGGAACCCATCGTATCTACCTAGAGTATTTCCAACTGTTTACAGATGCTCGAAATCACGGTGATCTGAGAGGTATCGAAGGTAATTTTCTTTCTGGTTGCTTTGCTGCTTTTTGTTTCAACCCAGGTAACGCAAGTCAGGTAACTACATGACATAAAGTTAAGAAACTTCTCACATAATGCCAGATGAGGCAAAAATGATGTGATGCCAGCCTTTAAAGAATACACTGTGTATAAAATTTCAAATTTAAGCTTATTGAGCCGCAGCTGACACATAAAGAGATGACCAATCAGATTGGTAGGCTCTCCAATCCACACTCAGCTGTTTTGCATTCGTTGTCCCATTGAATGCTTCGCGCCGACTGCCATGGCTCTACTCATCATGATTTATAAGTTTCTGATTGGCCCATTTTGATCTGATAACATTAGTCTAATATCCTTAAATACCAAAATCAAACCCAGGGAAAACAACGGTACAAAGAAAAGACATTCAACTTTAAACAATTTGTATCAATGAATAGCCACTCCCTGTTAGGTCCTTTCAGATGAGCTGAGAACTTAAAAAGAAACACAATAAAACCCATGTTACAAAAAGACAGCACCAATCATGCCAAAAAGACACGTTTCTCGGGCAGACTTTTAAACACCGTTATGAAATAAGAAAAATCTGTAAAAAAACGAGTTACTACCAACCAAAACTAAATGTAATCTTTGTCCTTGGACCTGCATCATAGTGAATATTTGCAATAACTTCGTACTCAGAACTCTCAGTTACCATAGTTGTGAACTCTTGCCGCAAAACCCCTGAAGCAAACAGTGCTTCCTCTTCCTCCTCCAGCTGTCACTGATGCGCGCCGTAACGTGGGATACGGTGTGTGCCTTTTTTATTGTGTAGATTACTGACAGTTAAATGTAGCTTAACTTGAAGTGGGACGTACAGAAAGGACAAATGCATTTATGTTGCCTATTCTTTAGTTTCTGATTTTTTACAGTGTTTATGCACACATTTTCGCTCACAGCGCAACACGAACGGGACACAAGACGGACTAGCACAAACAGGCGCTGACTATCAACTGGTTTTTTTATTGAAGAACGAAAAGCGTATAAATACAAACACTGAACTACTTATCAATAAACAAAAAGTTATCTGGAAGGCACGTGGGAGGTTAGATAGCTCAATTCCCTCTCGGATAACGTTATGGAAGGGCTGCTGATACATTTTGCGCCGTTGTGGTAAATAAAAAAAGCTTCCATAACTTCGCGTTTTAATTTATTGTTATGTCGGAACAGGATGCGCGTGTTCTTGTAATCGGGAACACATTGGCATTTTTTGCACTGGAAAGACGCCTGGGAAAATTAACCCTTACCAACTCGCCCAAATTTCCGCCTTGCGGAACGTTATGCACACAGTTTAAAAAAAATGTTAAATGCTTCATATAGTTCTAGTTAAGCCATGCAAATAAGGTAATCTTCCTTACGCAGTGCATTTGTGGTACATTAGCGTCAAATGTTAGAAGTACGAGGAAACATAAAAGATTTATTCATGGCAGCATTGCTGTGCGGCCGCCTCCTCAAGCAGGCGAGCTATAACCAAGAAACCTGTGTACTCTAGACAGCGGCATCGATACCAGGTGTTTTGGTCATAACGCACTGCTGTGATAAATTTTTGTGTGCTCCATATGCCACGCTATTTTGCTGGTATGCACACGTGTGCTAGTGTAGAATGTTGACCCGTACATCTTTTAATCCGGGCCAGTCTTTCTTATCTTGTTTATTGGCCATTTTTGTCTTAATTTGTTTGTTTTATTAAGGTTCAAAAGCTTTTTCCTTCGGTGGCAAATGAATGGCTTCTTCAACAAACATTACCTATGTTGTAGCTCATTTCTGGAGAAGATAGAAGTAGACACTGAAATTTCTCCAAGTGTGTTCGAGAGCACGCTAACTTTACAGGTTGGTCATGGCTAACCAGTTACTTGCTAATATAAAACCTTGGCAAGTGGCATCTACACCTTGCAGCCAATATACCAACTGCAGGTTGCTGTCATGTGAGCTGCAAAGAACCAGTGATCCTGCATCTGCAGAGCTTCCCGAGGAAGAACACTCTGCACGCCGTGGTTTGGAGCTCGCAAAGAAGAGTGTATGTATCACTGCCGCAACGGTTACAGTGCAATCCTTTGCACTCACCAAATTGAAGAAAAAGGGAGGCATGTTTCATTCACCGCTCATACTCATCCTATATTAGTGTTTCTTCTCTCAAGCTGCAGTCCCAATTATACAGTCTTTCCCTCCGTCGCCGTATTTCTAGCCTGTGCCTATTTCACAAATTTTATTACTCCCAGCTCAAACAGCAGCCATACATCTGCGCACCGCCATCACGCACGTCTAACCGCATTGGTCATCCGCTGAATGTTTTACGCCAACGTGCCCGTACGACTACATTTTCCAAGTCATATTTCCTCAGAACAGCAAGCGATTGTAACGACCTTCCCCATGAAATTTCAGCCATCACCTGTCCATTAACCTTTATAAAAAAATTACATCCCATCTGTCATCATGAAAAAATGTTTTGCTTACTCATGTTAACCCCACCCTTTATGTAAAACACCTACAGTGGGTGTTTAGGGAAATAAAAATGAATTTAAATCTACCATTTTAATAATAATTGGCATTCCTGCCTCAAGAGAAGTGCTTAGCTCATGCTGATCATAATAACAATAATGATTATGTATCAATATTTCTTGGTTTTCAGGCTGCTTTAAAGGTCCGTGTAGGGTTCAAGGTAGCTAAGACAGGCCAGAGCAGAATGGTGCTCGTAAACATGAGGGTGTCAGGCGGTTTGTGAGGGGCTGTGTAAGGTTTTCTAATTTGCACAGTAGTCAGGCCTTTTCTCTCTGTCTCAGCTTATTTTTCCAATGTGAAGCTTGGTTTCATTGCATTTCACTTTTGACTGCATGAAGCAGAAAGGGAATAATTGTGTGGCAGCTTACATTGCGCTCGTATATTTGTGCAGGTAGAAATACTTACAGACTCCTGCATATGGACATCAGGCAGTGACTTGCGAAATCTTTTCTTATGCTGTATGACAGGATGCGATGCCGAGACACAAGTGCCACTTATCTGCCACCAGAACTAATGTGCTTGATGCTTTTTCCTCTCACTGCCCTGGACACAGTGCATCCACAAAAGGGCATATATAAAGAGAAAATAGAGTAACCAACAGCTTCGTTGACACTGTGATAGCATATTTATAGCTTCTTTTCTATGTGCCGTGGAGTGCATGATACTGCAGCTGGTAAGCCAAACAAAATGTAGTTTGTTAAATTCTAATGTCTCTTTTTCCTATCCTTCGCTGTCCTCTGTCGTATGGGTCATGAAGCAAGTCCTGTTTAATTGCTCATTTCTCGCAAGAACTGGTGCCTCCTTTTTATTTTTCTGCTCATGGTATTCTGAACGTGCGTGCAAGTAGTACTGAAAACTAAACCGCATCTGTTTCTAACAGGCTGTGCTTCCTTGGTAGAAGAGCTACACAGATGCAGCTTCGGGCACATCTTTGAGAATGAGGGACTAGGCCTGTGACCCAATTAATGTTGTTGACATAGTGCCCGCTTCCGGGTTTTTTGTGTACCAGAGTGTGGCAGCTTGTAACCCCCAAAAATGGCAGAAGTTCTGACTTCCATTGCTGGCGTCTCTCTTGCAGTGTTCAACGAGCTACAAAATATTCTTCTTGCGTCTTTGAATGTTCAACGGCATGCTGAAGTGAACACTTCAAACAAGCTGTTACTGTTTGTAATGAAGATTAAGTTAAACTTGTCTTACTCAGTTCTAGCAGCCTTTTTAGTGTTCATAGAACAACACGTTCCCGTCATATCTTTCTCGTCCTAAACATTCTGCTCCAGAAAATGCGACAAATCATAAACTGGCCGTCAAAGTCAACGAATCAATTAATGATGCCAGAATCCTTCAATCCACATACAGCCGGTGTCGCGTCATCATTGATTGTACTGTGGTCCCTTGCTCTGCACCAGCTACGGTGCATGAGAAAGTACTTATGTTCTATGGTTACAAAGGCTGCTATATAGAGAAGTTTCTTGTTGGCATCACACCAAGTGGAATAATTAGCTTTTTCTGCAGACCTTGTGGTGGCCCTTCCACAGATTCCTTAATAACACAGATAGTCGAATTTTACATCTTTTGAATCCAGGTGACATTGTCTTGGAAAAAAGGGGTTTCTCCAAATAAGAAGTCAGTTGGCAGACCGTGGTGTCAAATTCTAGATGCCAGTGTTTGCTTGTCTTAATGAGCCGTTCACTAGAGAAGAGGTTTTCGAAACTTACAAGGTTTCGACTGCTAGGACACATGCTGAACGATGTATCCAACGAATGAAGATTTACCGCATAGTTTCGGAGAAACTCTCCGCAGATTTGGCTCCGCATGCTGCAAAAATAATCGACATGTGTGGTATTCTCACAAATTGTCCGAAGCCTGTTATTACACCAAAATTGCAGCCATAGATGAAAAATTTATGGCCCATCGATCTGGTGCATATATATTATTGTGAAAAGAGAGTGAATGTAACATTTTTCTTGTTTGTGAAAGAAACGAACTCACTGATGTGAACTGTGAAAATGTGTTTATTTCATAAAGGTGATAATAAAACCTTCAAAACTTACCACGCTGCAGTGTCCAAATTAACATGCGAAGAGCTTGCTGCCCTTGATAAAGCGGGCAGCAACTGTGAGAAATAGAATTTTTCTAGCTTGGGGATAGATTCGCACAGAACATCTTTGCCCACAGGAGCCCTCACGGTTATTTGCTGATTTTTAGCATAAAAATAGAAATAACATAGTTAAAGGCCCGGAACATAGAGTGACAGCTGAACTTGGGTAAAATACATGTGGGTTTTCATCATTTCAGGCATTATACCACTGAACAGCAAGTATGGCACATTGCAAAGCTTGTTCTTAAACTACCCAATCGATTGATTTCTACATGCAACAAGGCAATCCACTTCGAGCAAAATTTCCTTTGATTCTTTCGAGACAATTCTATCAGGTGTGCAGCAGAGCCATGGCTGCTCCAACATCAGGCAGACCACACTTGTGAACCTCTGCACCAACATCATTGGCAAACGTTGTCACTGCTTCCGCTTCTAAAGCAACGTCGTAGGCTGTAGCTGGTGACCAAAAACTTTCTTTCAAAAGGCCTTTAGCCACTACAGGAGGTTTACCTCCTGGAGCTCAGAATGGTGTGTGCCCTGCTGCTTGCAGAAATGCGAATGGCGCGCATATTTCTCCAGAAGCTCACATCTCGTTTGGGTTCTCGTGTTTTCAGTTCTATATCTGCAATTTCCTCCAGAGTTGCCATTACACGCCCTATGTAAAATTCCATTTCCCTTTAATTGCTGCTCCATGGTTCACTAAAACGGTGCAGTGCTGAAGTGCGCATATTGCCTCGAGTGCCTTTGGAGTCGGAGAAAGGGCTGCCACTTGCTCGTCAGGTTCTGCGCTCACTCTCACAGAGAGCTCTTGGCCAATTGCTGTAACTAGTAAGCAGTCTTCGGCCGACAGTCCATCAGGCAGTGCAGCAACTGCCATCGCACCCTGAGCAGGTGGAGCAGCTGGTGGCAAATGAACAGCTTGCTCCTCTGCTCGTCCAAGGAAGCTGTCCAGGCAGGCTCCTTTTTTATAGATGCCCACACTTTTCACAGATGGCTTGCCCCAGTTTCTTGGGCCACGTGTACACGACTTGTTTTGCGTGCAATTCACGTATGGCACAACTGCTGCTATATGCATGCAGCGGCCTCCATTTCCTGCTTTGCAGGTGCACACTGCATCTTCGAGGGCAAGCTCTGGAACCTGCCAATAATAGAAAAAAATGTTGAGCTCAATTTCATCAAAGGATGGTAACTTAGAGCATTGGCTCTAAATTTACGGAAGGAAACAATCGCTCTGTAAACAGATTGAGTTGGTCAATAACAACTACTCGATGCAATGACGCATTATTTTTGTGAAGATCAAAATCGGCTTGTGATATGAACTACGCGCGTAAGGAGCGCGAAAAAGCAAGGTGAGCAGCGAGCTTTGGGAGACAGAACCCGACAACGCAAGGAGGTACCTCTTGCAAAAACAACTGTTTATCATACTGACATCAGTTTCAGTATAAAAGTAATTGATCTTGCCGCAACCGTGATGTGTGCGCTTTTTACCCACCGCGGTGACTCGGAGGTTGGGCACTTAATCTGGAGAGCTCCACTACAGAATGCCTAATAGCACGTGTGTCACCTCAGGTCTTTGAAAACCGCAATTAAAATTTTTACTACTCTTGGAGCGCAGATCGAGATGAGAGAGAATGCAGGGAGGCGGTTTCTGCAAAATCAAGCGCCAGATAAAACATAATTGTAGCTACAAATGGCGCTCTATCGCATATGCAACGACAAATCACAGCCTTGGCGAATTTAATAAAGGCGATGAAAACCACTGCCGATCAGCGTACAGCATGTGTCTCTTTACAAGCGTGTCGCCGAAGCGTTGGCCGCGCGCGGCTTTATTGCTGGCCGCTTGATCGGGCGTGCGAGGAAGGCACCAGTTGCACGCTCCACAAAAATAAAGTGGACCTATGCGATCCTTCTCCAAACACATCGCTTAAGCGTAGACATAGATTTAAACGAAGCGATGTACTCACGATCAGCTCCACGTCGTAGCCGGACTTTGTGACACTTATCTGCGGCAAGCTTTTGCACGAATGCGAATCGGGTCATCCCATACAGCTTCGACGTCGAACACATGCCCACTTTCAAACAGTTTGCTTCCTTTTCGGAAGCTGTCTCCGCAGAAATAATCTTCACGCACGCGCACAAACTGCAAATCACACGTGCGAACATCAGCCATGATTGCTGCAGCAGTGGGGAAGCCGGGGAAAGTGCCCCGTCTGTGTTTTCTACGGCGGCCGTTAGGTGGCTTTTAGTGGCGCCCCGATAGCGGCTGATTTATCAAAGGCATTGGTGTTTAAGGACAGCGAAGGGAAAGTAGATTTTAAGCGGGTAGAAGTAATAAAGCGAAGGTTATCTGATAGATGATAAAATCAAGAGAAGAGTAAAATTTGATAAGTCATGGCTAGGTGGCTTGAGCCACCGCCCAATTTAGAGGGTTCAGCCGTATCCATCCATCCATCCATCCATCCACAGGCGGTGTTCGACGCGTCCAGTGATTCGGGAATTTTTTTCATTGTGGGGGTTGGGGGCAGGACTTCGAGTTATTTTGTTTCGATTTATTCAATGCTCAATTCTATAATAAATTTTATGTTTTTTTATTTTTCAATGTTCAAAGGTTTATGCAGACTGTCATGTTGTGGTGACGACACTCGAGCAGTCAGGAAAACAATGAAAAGGCTTCCAAAAGACACTGTTTAAGGGGCTGACTCGCGCCCACCAAGAACTGAATTATCAAACTGAATGCCATGCAGTTCTTGGCCGCGCTCAATTTAAACCTGGCAAGGAATCGTCAAGATAAAGACCAAAAGCAACTACAACAATCTGAAAAAATGTGGAAGCATTTGCACGTGTCCAAGGTCAATGGAGATAAGTCTGGTCGCATCTCGCTTTACAAAACAAAATGATAAAGCCGCATGCGGGCGGTTTTGTGTGCGAATGAACAAATAGTGCAAAGATTCATGGCACTATGAAATGATTTGAAATAGGAAGCTTTATGCGCGAATGACCAGTTGCATTAAAATATTTGTGCATAGTTTGTATATATTCTGCTAATCATGATCATGCACACAAGTCAGACAGTCGACTTCTGTTGGGACATGACTGGTTTAGGTTACTCATATACGAAATTTTACAACTGGCTACGAAGCCAAGTAGCTCAGCCCCACTGGGCATTAAATTAAGATTCCTACAACTGAAGTGTTTCAGTTGTCAAAAATTTGATTCAGGATCCAGCTGATCCAGCTCCATCAGGAGCTGCTGTGGAGGTGTGTTGTATGTTTCCTTCATTAGCCCGCAAAACCTGTTCAACGAAGTTCCTCTCAGCAACTTCGCACAAAGCACTAACATTGCTTGAAGATCTGAGAAGGAAATAACAGTTTGTCAACACCATCATTCATCAACATAAATGGGATATGCCATTTATTCATATTTACCTGCTGTCTTCGTCACCGCCTGTGTATCGACGTGAATTTCGTTTTTCATAATTTTACTCGCAACATATTTTGTCAAGTGCCCTTTATGGAAGCAGGCTAGTAAACTCAGGTCCCTTATATGGCTCTGACTATATCAGTTTAGAGTCACCATTTGTGGAAAGGAAAATTAGCAGCCCCTATAAAACTGTAATTTGTGCGTCTGGTTTTTACACGCATTTAATTGTTTGTTTGGACTTCAGGCACATTCCATGCTTGCGTATTTCTCAGTGCAAGTGTTAGCCTTCCTAAAGTTGCTCAATTTTCGAACATTAATTAGGAAGATATGGTGTATCTAATATTTTCGTGATTTCATTATCTCAAGTTTCCTTATATAGCTGTTTTCTGCACCAAAGCTAGGAAATGTCCTGCGATGCTGCGCTACCTCCTACCTGTATTCAGTGTTACACACGAGTCCTCTGGTTAATTTTCATTAACGCAAGAAAGCTGTCCCAAAATGGGATACTGTACTGCTGCCTATGTTCTCACTATCAATTAGTCGAAGTGAACTTAACTAGTGCATAATATTAAGAAAACATAAACTGAGCACACAGGACACAGTACACCTTTAAAACTGAAACATCAAGAATCGAGAGGAAGGATCGCTGTACATACCAGGCTCGATAACATCCCGCAGGAAGAGCATCAGATCGAAATATAGCCAAGATGATCTCGCATCTCCTGCTGCCTTGCCACTCTTTTTTAGATATTTGTTCTTTCTCGCGAATGTGTCTCGCAAGTTGCACCACTGTTAACTGACTATTTTCACGTCAGCTTTAAACACAAAGAAATGGTAGTAAGCAGTATCAGGGAAGCAACATAGCAATGAAAATTACGACAGGGCGATCCTGATCTCACTTGTCCACAATGCTTGAGCAACGTGTTGCTAAACAAATGAGGTGAAATCTCACTGAAGCGATTTTCAAACTGCAAGATCGTTGTGCCTATGCAGTCTTCAATAGTGTGTAGTTGCGCTCAAGATCATGAAGCACTATTGAAAGCCATATCCAGTACTCTAGTGCTTTATTTCGTTCACACAGTATTATTGTTAGATTTTTGTAGGTTTTTCTCTTTATCTTTTTTGTTAATCAAATATTCAGGTTATATAGCACTTTATACAGTACTGCATTGTTATGTATGTTTAGTTGTTTGTATCTACTGCCTAGCATTTGTTGTATTAATATTCATTCTCTTTTCTCTATGTCAATGTAATTTCCTAATAATGTTACTTTGTATCAACATACATACACTGTTGTTCATGTTCAGTTTATAGGGGTTTGACGTCCCAAAGCAACTCAGGCTATGAGAGACGCCGTAGTGAAAAGCTCCGGAAATTGCGACCACCTGGGGTTCTTTAACGTGCATTGACATCGCACAGTACACGGGCCTCTAGAATTTCGCCTCCATCGAAATTCGACCGCCGCGGCCGGGATCAAACCCGCGTCTTTCGGGCCGGCAGCCGAGCGTCATAACCACTCAGCCTCCGCGGCGGCCCTGTTGTTAATGTGATTACTTGGACCTCATATGATGTTTTCAGGCAATCATGGTGGCTATCGACTTGAAATAAAACATGGATTCTAAATTTTTTCTTGACTAACAACTGCTGTTTTACTGCATTTGCACACTACAACACGCTGCAAATTGACACAACGCTTGTTAGCAAGCATGGGCGAGCAGCAGGTGCGTTGTAAAGAATCATGCTTTAACAAAAGCTACGTCTTGAACAAACAGCGCGAACAAAGACGAGCACAAAAGACAAGAAGGCGAACGACACGGCGCGGCGCCTTCTTGTCTTTTGTGCTCGTCTTTGTTCGCGCTGTTTGTTCAAGATGCTTAACCAACTAGCCCGCCAAAACGTGTTAAAAGCTACGTGTTTTTGAGAAAAAGTGACGATGTTAGTAGATTACCCGCTTGGAGGATCGATATGAGGAACAGTACAGTCGCTAATATATCTCCTGTCATGTGCATCACAAATTCAGTCATTCTTTCCGTTCATTATGGCGAGGCTTTAAGCGCCGATAAAACAGGGGCATGAAAGAGACAGGACACTGTGCTTTTTCATGTCCCCTTGTTTTTGCCGCTTTTAAAGGTAAACTACCAACTTCCCCATGAAATAGCTTTTTGCTCTTGTAGGCCATTAGCCCCTGTGCGCCTCCTGAGAAAGCTTGAGACAACCGCTGTCACAGACATGCTGGGCACGCGCGCAGCTCGCTCGAGGTATGCGCGCTTCACGCGAGGCAGTCGCTCGCGCATAGCACACGCGAAAACCGCTGAAGGCGCGCAACACCTACTGCGGCACAGTGCGCGCTTCACACTAGGCTGCGCAGGCGGCTGGCCCCAACGATAGATAGACAGTGTAGGCAAAATTGTTGAAGAAACGCAGAAACCGACAAAAGGATTGTTGGTGCATTCAATGCATTTTTTTTCCTGTGGCACTTACCAGCGGTTCCCTCGAGGTTCCTCTCCTTGGCGGCAGCCGTCCAGTTGACAAATTGCCGGTCGATATCCTTGTATAAAAAGCTTCTTTGGTCCCAAATTGGAGGATGCCTTCGCACCAGCGATATCAAGATTTCATTTTCGTTGATGCTGGATTGTTTAACGCCATTCATGGTGGAAATTGGCACAAACGCGTTGTACAGAGATAGCACGGCTTTTCTGGTCAGCAGACACTGGTAAACATGCTACCACCATGTTATTGTTCGCGAAGGTGACATCATCATGACGCTGCCGCTCTCCGCGCTCGCACTGGCTGCCGTTTCTACGAGAGGCCGCGAGCGGTCTGTCGTTAACATCTAGCGGGTTGGATGGAGGCGACGAGCTGCGATCGGAGTTTGCTATGGCTATCGCAACAGAGTGCCACAGTGAATCGCGCTCACTTTCGAACATCTGTTTCCGCCTTAATTAATCCGCGTCGCGTGGCATTTGTCCAATGTCTGCGGTGCCGCTGCTCAAAGAGTAAGTAGTTTGTCTATGGCGGCGCTCGTTGACAGCTTTGGGCGTGGTCAACAAGACACTGCTACACTAGCTGCAAACATAAAGGATGACCACTCATTAGCACGGATCAGCCTCCTATACACATAAGAGGGACACGCGAGTGAGGCGCTTTGTGCGAGAGTTGCTTTCCTTACATTTAGCGCGTGTTCCCTTCCACAGTTTTGTACAAATTTTTGTACAGTGTTTGCACAGTGCTTGTCGATATCTTTTTCCCTGATCATTGATTTTTTTATGAATCATTGATTGGTGATGTTTTCTTTTCCCCAATGATTTATTCTGTGGTTGCATGTGGAGTTACCTAATTGGTTACTGTCTCCGCCGAGGGAGGGTACATAAGATTTAGAACCAGCTGTTTCAGCTGGACTGAGGGCTGGTTTCGTCGGGCAAAACTAGGAGTCATTCAAAGGTAAATACCTTTTCTCCTTGCTTGTACCTTTCCTGGTTTTATTAATTATTAAAAGTTAATCTCTCCAGAAGTGTCCTCGAGTAACCTGATTGGCAATATCGAATCTCCAAGACGACAAGCATACTTTTATTCATCACCAACCATATTCCGTCTATAAGATTGAGAAAAAAGTCAACTTCGCGTCTTTCGGGTCAGCAGCCGGGCACTATAACTACTGAGCCACAGCGGTGGCTGGGTCATGTTTATGCTTGCTTCCTATTATATATGCAATTACTAAAACAAAGGCTAGTAAATGTGCCACAACAAAAGTTGCTAGCAGCATGGTATAAAGCTCGACAGGCAATGGCACAAGCACTAAGTCACAGGCCGCCGCAGCTGTAGCCTGCACACATTCAGGGCTGCCGACTGCTGCGACCTGAGTGGAACAGATCGACGGCCCTCCATCAGAAGGCAGCGCCGACGTTTCAGTGTCAAGAAAGGCTGCTTGCCGTTGAGGCTGATAATGTTGATGACAACAAAAGCATCGAACTTCCGGAAGGATGAGGCTGGAGGATGAGTTGTGCCAGCTATTGGACAGCTGCAAGCACTGGATTCAACAAATGCAGCAACTGCAGTGCACTCTGTGCAGCTGGTATGTGCATGCTGGAAAGAAGCACACGCATGGCATTCACGATTGGCTTTAGCATTGCAATCACTTGCTCGTCTGCGACCTGGTCTGGTTTCTGACCTACTACCTGACCAGCAGTAGGCTCAACACATTGGGTTCGCGGTGCTGGGGTGGCTGCTGGGCGCTTCGGGAGCGATGACCAAGTCACTTGGTGGTTCTTGTCTTGAACCAGAGTTGTGACTTGTGCTTGATTAGCAATGGGCTCGGTGCTTTGAGTACGCAATACCTTCTTGGTCACTGTGGGTGTGTGTAGCTCAGGCAGAGATGGCCAAGGCTCGTCTGTGACAACCGTCTGTGCCTCGGCAGTCATGTTGCTCCCAATCCTTAATGTAGTATGCGGAGGGGTAGGACAAGTAAATTCTTGGACGATACTTTCCAATGCTCGCTAGTCTTTGAGAAAGTCTGTGACGAGGGCGGCGACGTCGTCGAACCTTTGCGGCAGCTTCTCTCTGTGTGGAATTGTCTCTTGTCATTTGTTTTAGTATCGCCCTTTCCCTTTTCAGGCGAGGACAATATGTGATTCCACATAACTGCAGCGTAAAAAATTACGAGCACAAAAAAGGGGAGAAACACATACGACACGGACATGTCCGTGTCGTATGTGTTTCTCCCCTTTTTTGTGCTCGTAATTTTTTACGCTGCAGTTATGCGGAAGCAAAGTAACCAACTTGCCCAAAAGCTCATTTTACTAAAGACAATATTTGAGGCAGCGTCATGAGGGCCGCGGCAATTGGCCCACCTAAGGACTGTTGCCCGGCAAGAATCGCCGCTGTGTGGCATAGTACACCGTGGGCACACTATGGGTATATTGCACACACTACTCACGTGTCCTATCTTCATGCATTTCCTGCACTGGAGAGGCTTCGAGACAAAAGGCCTAACTGCATGCCGAAAGTGCCCAACCTTCACGTACGTTGGAATGCAGTCCCCTTGGAAGGTCAACTTGATGCACTTTTTCCGCCCAAGGCGATGAGCTTGCAGAATGGCTACACCGTCAGTAGCTAGTTGAATCAAAATGGGCAGATTATTGTCGCGGATGACTACGTCGATGTCGTAAATTATGCCCGCCGTAGTACCACTGCCTAGGAGGACATGGGAACGAACGCTGATACCGCCGAGCGTTCTGATGTTGCTCAAACTCTCAAGCGCGTTTCGTTCAGTGACATCAATGGCGACGACATTCCTAAAACTATTCACCTTCACATCTTTAATTGCTCCCGGGACGCGAGCCTCCAGGAACGCAGACGTGGCTTGCCTATTCATGTGGTTGAGATTGTCAGTGGGAGTCTCTGGCAGAAATAGGACAGTATGTGCAGATGATCCTCGCTCGTAGTAATCGTGGACGTACTCGACGACGACGAGTCCTCAACTTTGCGCAGTCTCCGTTTGGCCTTCTTGCTTACAACTCTGATGAAGCCGTCGTCAGCCAGAGTCATCACTAGTGGCCGAGTACATCACGGGGGCCTGGCTGCTTCCGTCATTCGGTCGGTCAAGACTTTCCTCTGGGCGTAATTTCTAACACCGCCACCAAAAAAGAAACAGCGGTTTCATTATAATGTCGTAAAACAGGAAATAAACAGAAGAAGCGAAAGCACGGCGTTATGTTCTAGAGCCGCTTCATCGTCTTCGTGCAAGCAGCATGAATGCAGCTAGGAGTCAACCTGCAATTTTCACCAGACGAGGTCGTAAAATAGCCAGTTTGGCGCAAAGTGGCCACAAATGGCAATTTGTCGCCGATCTCATATATTGAAGGCAGTAATTAATCTAACCAAGGAGCATTTATTGATCAACTCCGCGTATTCCGGGTCAGCAGCCGGGCACCATAACTACTGAGCCAGCGCGGTTGCTGGGTCATGCTTATGCTTGCTTCCTATTGCGCAGGCAATTACTAAAGCAAAGGCTTGTAAATGTATCACAATAAAAGTTGCAAGCAGCATGAATGTAGGTAGGAAGTCAACTTCAAATTTTCATCACCAGACGAGGTCGTAAAATAGACAGTTTGGCGCAAAGTGGCCACCAACGGCAATTCTGTCGCCGATCTCATATATTGAAGGCAGTATATAATCCAACAAAAGGAGCATATATTGATCGAACGCGTTATCGGCAAGTCGATGGCATGATGTGGATCAATGCTGATCACCGTATCGACGTTATCTCGTAATCGTTCACGGCATGTCTTGAAAATTGGGGCAGCGTGAAATTTTTGCGCAGCAGCATTGGTTAAGCAATGGGTGCATTTTGAGACAGCTCGAAGCGGGCCGTAAAGAAAGGTTTACTGCACTGACATCGAGTGCGCCGCTCACGCGGCATGTTTTCTGCATTTGCAGCCGGATACGCGCCTTGCCCTGGCCGTGACTTTTATCTTTAGACGAATTGGGTTGAACTCATCTGTGAGTTCGTAAGTGGAATGAAGACTGCCGTTTACGCAAGACCTCTATTGGAAATTTAATTTGTATCCATCAGGAAAGGGATACCGCATAAACGTGCCACAACCGCACTGGTACTTTCGTTGCATGCTTCTCGCACGCGGTCTAGGCTAACCGCTTTCTATTTTTGCTAATTTTTTGCAGTGCACAATCAAGCAGTGCTGTCCCATCAACCGTCCCATCGAGAACGGTACGTTAGGCAAATGTTAATATTTCCTCCTGCATAAATATTTCTGACACACAAGCGCCAAGCAATGTCCTCTGTAACCTACGCAATTTCAGACAGGTCAGAGACACGTTGTGAATGCCTTCCGTGGATCATCTCACGTTCGAGTCTCATTTCTTTACTCAATTTCTTTTCTACGCGACGCACAATTTGTGCAGCAGACTGGTAGTTTTTACACCACGAGATCAGCGCCAGAAGAGGGTAGCTTATTTAAAAGAACCGTGCCTTAAATTTGTTCCTTGAGAAAACTGTTTAAAAACACAATTTTCTTCAATAGGAAGGCTGGCGCACTAAGAGATGCAAAAATTATTCGGAAATTTCGAAATCTTGAAAACTTGCCGGGGATTGTAACAGCTGCCGTTATTTCATTGCCTGCAACAATCCTGTAGGTACATCCGCCAGAGAAAAATTAGCACAATGACGTCACCGGAGCGACAGAAAACGCATCGTGCGGCTGGCGCAGCGCCGTGCTTCGCGAACACTCCTGGCACTTTTGTTATCGGCCTCTTCATAACCGAAGTTTCGAGCGTTGCTACCGGCTGCTCTGATGACACGTCGCAGTTCTATGTACAAATGTTAACGCAAAATAAGACATTCACAAGAAAGGTGGACAAGATAACTCTCTTAACAAGACAAGAGCGCGTTGTCTTGTCCACATTTCTTGTGAATGTCTTATTTTTCGCTAACGTTTTTACATAGAACTCTGCACCCACTAGCCCAGCAACGATTGTTATTGGTGTACACGCCGCAGTGCTAATCTTTTTTGGTTGCGACTGTGCTTTTACGGAGATTTTATCTGGATCAAAGTCACTAAAATTAGCTGAGAAAAGTAAGATTGCGGCCGTAAAACCTGGCGGTTTGGTAGAAATTCTGGACAAATGGCGGGTACATAATTTCATGATAAACGCAGCAGGGAAAAAGAACGCTTCTTGTCAACAAGATCAGTTCGTTCGTTGCAGGCCTGGAGATGAAAAAATGGGACATTGTTGAACAAAGAAATTTATTGCCGCCAAATTATGAAGACCGCAGAATAAATCAGAAGGAAAAACCAGTAAATTTAAATGGAAGAGAATGGGTAGCCTAGGCCTGTACTACGGGTTCATCGTCAAATTCCCCTTCGTCGTCGACTGTCGCCTCTTGGTACTGCTGGTACTCTGAGATCAGGTCGTTCATGTTCGACTCGGCCTCTGAGAACTCCATCTCATCCATGCCCTCACCCGTGTACCAGTGGAGGAATGCCTTGCGCCGGAACATAGCTGCATGAGAGGGCAATATGGATTCACTGAATGGTACCGACGCCACGAGTTGCGAGATGCTGAGTCAGCGCTTGGTGAAGTGCATACTCGAAAAAATGAATTCTAAGCATCGGCCCGCGTCAACGATAACCTGCAGTAGGGCTTCAGTGTGGCTATAGAAGGCCCCATCATCCAAACATTGTCTGCAATTTTCATTGATGAAGACAAGGAATCCGACGGATAGGCAGAAAATGCTTGTGCATAAATGTAATAAACAATCCGCGAAACCTCTACGGTTTGAAGCAGTTCAAAATGAGTACCTTATTCACTAGCACGTTGGTGAATGTTATACAAGACAGACTATCATTGCAAATCAGAGAAGAAATATAGGTTCACGTATGCAAGCGCCAGGCAATACTTAATGGCGAGCAGCAAAAGGAAATAACAGCGATATCACAGTGATGACAGAAAATTTAAAGCAAATGATTTAATTTTGCTTCACGTACACGACGCCAGCTATGCGGTACATTATCGGACCAATCCGACGATTTTTTGACCCCTCAACGTTTAACTGATGTTCCTGGCGGCTTTGTAAAAAGAGAAAGTGAATGCATTTTTCAAAATAGTGGCACCACAATTACAAATAAGGAAAACAAATTTGACCAAAACTGGCGCACGCGGCCAGAGGGTACCCCTGTGTGAAGTCTGTGATGACAATCTTGGCGAGCGATCGCCGCGTGCGCCCTACCGCGCTCAACCAGCGGTGCAACGACCTGCGCGATATTGGGCAAGCACAATGCATCTGGCTTCAATATTACTACGAAGATTAAAGCTTCACGATATAGAAATGAAAGGAAGCCAGTGTCGCAAGCAAGAGGGGTGCATGAAGGGGAGAAGCGCAAGGCAAAGTGACAATGATTAAGCGCGAGTGCTGCTGTAACAATACTATGAGCTATTGAAAATCAGGCAGATTTTCGGCATCGTATATACAATAACGTACTGGTGAAAGCGTCATATTAACGATACTGCGGGCATGATAGCGATAGAACATTGTTTAGAATGCAAACACGATTTATTCAATATAATAGGAACAATTAAATTCAATTGCATCAAGTGAGGTGAAGTGCACCAGCCACACGTGGAATCCGCCGATAAACAACGCCCTCAGGAAGAGAACTTACTATACGATAAACGCAAGTATTTTTTCTTTCTGGGGGCCGATTTGGCCTGTTTGGCAGGCCGAATCGGCTGGGTGGGAAAATATATTTATAATTTATGGCGGGAAAACAATTTTTCACGAGCTTCTAGACTTAATCTCGACTTCGACACGTAGTTGCACTACAAACTTCATAACGTCTGCGAACATTGAAAAATCGCCCGGGTTGCCCTGCAACAACAGTTATCGAAGTTTGGCTGTTCCTAGTGCGCACGAAACGTATCGCTAGTGTTTGATAAAATCATGCATTTAATAACACCGGCCTTTAAAGGTCACCGGCACTTCGGAGGCAGGGTGGACTGGTAGCTCAGCATCTGTAGTTTTTTTTTTATTGAGAAGGCTATTCAGGCTGCTTGCCAGAACAGATGACCAAGCCTTAGCCCCCTCCCCGAGCGCCCATGTTAAAAGCGATGCTCTTGGTATATCAACTTTACCCCTGCATCTTGTGTGCGACGCGTTTCAGCCGGGCGGGCAGGTGTAGGCTTTGACAAGATGCAGCAATTGCCGTGAGGAGTGCAGGCTCGAAAGTGCAAGAATTGAAAGTTCTCATTCCTAGCGTTGTGCCAGTACTTTGCTTTCCTAGCATCGTTTTTACCTTCAGTGGCCGCCTTTCCTGTGATGGTCGACTTGCAAATGTGGGGAACACTGTTTTGTTATGTGAATAACGAAGGTCCACGCGTGTTAAGGGCTCTGCATCGATTGCACCACACGAGTAAAAACCACCTGAACTTAAGCTGACAAATATTGACTTATACTTAAGCAGGAAGGATCGCAGCCTTTTAACGTCCCAAAGAGGCCAGGGCGGTGTGGGACGGCGTAGATATATTTTCGGATATATTTAGACCAGCTGCGGCTCTTTATCGTGTGCCTACATCGCACAGAACCAAGCTGTTTTTGCATCTATCCTCCATCGATTACGGCTGCTGCTTCAGGAAGAGCGCGTGACATTGGGACCTGGAACCGAGCGCCAAAGCTACTGAGCCACAGTAGCAGGAAGGTCAAGCCTGCGAAAGTTGCAGGTCAAGCAAGCAAGCAGGTCTATGCCGACAAACAAAAAAAGTCGTTGAAGAACAAAAGTTACCGCCCCATTAGTAGTTTTGACCATTGCTTTTCCTACCACATAAGTCAAGTTTTGGACGGGACCCTCATGAAGAATATACAAATAAAGGCAGAAACAAATAGAACGAGCAGCAAAGTGGAACTAAAAATTGCACGCAAGAATAGGTATAGAGATGAAATTGACAGCTAAGTGGTAACAAAAATAGGCTGCAATATAAAAAAACGACTGCTGGTTATACGCCTTCGTTATGCGCGAATGTGCAATTGACAGCCGTGTGAGGTGCGTAACGCGCCGTTTGCAGTGTCAGTATTTGATGTCCTCTGTGCGCAGGCGAAGGAACAATGCAAGCGCTAGTTCGCACCGCTGTGCACACAGGACGCCAGAAAACTGGGGAGAAAATGGCACAGCGCCCCTCCCTTTTCCTCATTTAACCGTGTTACGCCGCCAACGCCGAATACGCCGTAGCTGAGCACGTGCACTTTACAACTCTCGCTAAATAGAAAAGGCCGAAGGAGTACTCAAAGTACGTGCATTAGCGAACCTGTGAACTGTTCAGAGATGCGCTTGAAAAGCTCCTGGATGGCGGTGCTGTTTGCGATTAAGGTAGCAGACATCTTGAATCCCCGGGGCGGAATGTCGCAAACTGCCGTCTTTATGTTGTTGGGGATCCATTCCACAAAGTAGGAGGCGTTCTTGTTCTGCACGTGGAGCATCTGTTCGTCCACATCTCGCATGCTAATGCGGCCGCGGAAAATGGCCGCCACCGTCAGATAGCGCCCTTGCCGCGGGTCGCACGCCGCCATCATATTCTTGGCGTCAAACAGCTGCTGTGTGAGCTCGGGTACTGTCAGAGCGCTGTACTGCTGGGAGCCGCGGGCTGTGAGAGGCGCAAAGCCCGGCATGAAGAAATGGAGACGTGGGAAGGGAACCATGTTGACCGCCAGCTTGCGCAGGTCGGCATTCAGCTGGCCCGGGAATCTTTCCAGGTGAGGATATAGACAAGGTACAAACAAGTCACGAAGAGCACGAAAACACCGCACAGATCACTAGGGATCTAGTTGGCTGGGCATGGAAACATATGAACATAGGGCAAATTAGTGAACAGTTCGTACTTCGAGAAAATAAAAACGCACAACGTTAATGAAGTAAGTGTCGTAACGATACTGTGCAGTGAATACGATAGTAAACATTAAAATATATTAATAATATGCTGTGCACTCTATTCTAATGCCCATAACCGTCGCTAGCCTGTCTGTGGATTTGGGAATTTGTACTGATTGCACGGCATAGTGCACGTCAAATATTTAGGGGGATACCTCAAGGTGGAATATATTTTTAGTAATGGCGTAATGCTCATTAGCATCCACCAAAATGAAGTCATACGGCTACATAGGAAAGTTAAGCGGTGAAGTGGTGGTCCCGGGTTCGAACCCCGGACCAGGAGGAATTTCTCTGTAACTACAAAGTTTCTATGGAAGCTGATTAGCTTTCCTTTATAGCCGTATGTCTCCGATTGGGTGGATGCCTTTGAGTAAGTAATCCCTTTGTACCGAATATTGTTGTGTAACATATTATGGAATTTATCTGAGCACGGAGTAAAGTGATGGCGAAGTGTGAAATGTTCCCCGCCTTGCCGCGTGTTGTCCGAATTCGCATACTTTTAGTGATAAGCTTTTGTGCCATGACTGTGGCAACCATGGACGCAGGTGGATTAAAAGAAGCTTAATTCACAAAACCTCAGTGCGTGCCAAGGCACTCAACAAGAACTAGACTGCCACACACATTTCGCCTTCACCAGCACTGTAAAATGCACAGCTGTAAGTAACACTACTGATTGTCATGTCTGTAGAAGAGACTTCACGTGCAGCACTTCAAGCAAAGACAGAAATAACTCCTGTGATGTGAAATGCATACTGACAGGAGAAGCAAAAAAACTTCGCGCGAACGCTTTGCCACTGTATACAGGGTGAGTTCACAGTAAACCTTTCATCGCTAATGAGTGTCCACTAAAGCTGACTGAGTATTCATACACTCCCAGCTGTAGATGCAAGATATCCGGCCAAGAATAATGCACTAGGGAGTAATCCTGCCACCCTAAGGTACATTTGTCCAGCAGTAAAATTCAATGACTTCGAAGCCCAGGAACTAACTTTAAAACGTTCACGTTTCTTACAACCTTGGAAACTACACCAGAAGTGCAACAGCCGGGCGGCTGACAAGTGCCTGTTTCAGCTATGCTGGATTTCGATGCATATACCTAATGGAAGGTTAAACCTGCCACTATTGGGCCCAATATAAACTGCAACGCGTCCAGAGTAAAGCAACCAAGGTTTCTTTTATAGTCAGCGTTTCTTCACACTATAACCAACAAACCTCCGAAAAATTGCGTATGCTCTTAGTATTGACTGCTGAATGGATGTATTTGCAGCACGAATGGGGTCAAACTGCTTGTAGAACTGAGGTCATATTGAGGGAGATAGTACAATCAGCTATTACAAGCTGCCGGTCGTGACATCGGCTAGTCCGGCCTGCTTTTGCGCTAGATATTTGCAATCCTTGAACAAAAGAGTGTTCCGCGTACCGGAGGCAGGTGGTCACGCCCGACATCGTGGCCGACACTAGGTGGTTGAGGTCACCGTAGGTCGGGGTGGTCAGCTTGAGTGTCCGGAAGCAGATGTCGTACAGGGCTTCGTTGTCGATGCAGAACGTCTCGTCCGTGTTCTCCAAGAGCTGGTGCATAGACAGGGTCGCATTGTAGGGCTCTACCACCGTGTCCGACACCTTGGGTGAAGGCACCACGCTGAACGAGTTATTGATGCGGTCTGGATACTCTTCGCGGATCTTTGAGATGAGCAGGGTACCCATGCCCGACCCAGTACCTCCGCCCAGTGAGTGGGTTAGCTGGAAGCCCTGCAGGCAGTCACAATTCTCCGCCTCCTTACGCACCACGTCAAGCACAGAGTCAACCAGTTCGGCCCCTTCCGTGTAGTGGCCCTTGGCCCAGTTGTTGCCCGCACCGCTCTGGCCTGCACGAATGAAGTACACACGCATCGTGAGACAACGGTGCAACGCTTTGTGGCACTGAAAACACAAGCTAGGGATGAAGTGAACCACACGTGGTGTTTGTCTTAAACAAGTTCCAAGCAGAGAAAAGTGTGGGAGGCAGCCTAGTGTCGTCGGGCAGCCGACATTAAAGCAAAGGCTGGTCCAAACTTGGGTATGGTAGGGTATGGTATTGTATGTGCGGTTGGACATCCTGAAGAGAGGCCTAGGGTAAGGGGGACGCCAGAATGGAGGGTTCTGGATTTAGACAATCTGGTGCCCTTTAATGAGCGCTGACCGCAGAGCACAGAGAGGTTTAGGGGCCGAACGCTGGAACCAGTGAGGCGACCGATGTTTAGGCCCGCACTGGCTCTTTGCCTGTTGGATGCATAATGTAGAAAAAAATGACTGTTTTAGCTCGGTTACACCGAATTGTAGAGTGATAGCTAGTCTTGCTTCTATAACTTTGCTTCTTCTTACCTCTTTGCTAAACTTCTTGCGTGTGGCTGCTATGTGTACTCTGATTATTTGCTCAATTTGCAAGTTTTAACCATTTATTTAATTATGCTCCGGGATTCCCACAAATTCGGGCAAACACCATATTGTGGTCTGAAGTAGATGGCTATGGTTTGCAGATCGACTATGGCCATCTTTGATGGATAACTCGCCAGGCCGAAATTGGAGGTCATCATCGTACAGAGCACATTAAAATTAGCCGGAACATCAATTTTTGTCCAAATGAAGATGGAATACCGGCGATGTGGTGGATCAAATTTTTTTATTGGTGCGGGTTAAGTTTGAAGGTCACAATCATATTGGGCACATTCGAATTAGCCTGGATATCGCTCTTAGTCCAAATCCGAGAAGGTCAAATTGCAGGGTGGGGAAGACCAAATTTGGAAATGGCGAAGGCCAAATTTTGAGGTCATCATCGTTTTGAGCATATTCAAATTACGCTTGGTACAATTTTAGTCCAAATCATAGAAGGCCTGATTTCGGGCGTGGGGATGGGTCAAATTTGGAGACACCATTTCATTGGCCACAGCCAAAGTGTGCTTCGGCATCTGACTTAAGACTGTTGCTATGCGATCATGTCCGAAGGTCGCTTCAATGTTAAATCTACATACCGACTGAAACACTAGCTTCTGCATTGAATAGGGCTATCGCTCTAAACGCTACTTGAAGAATACATGCAGAAACTGCTTCAATGGGCTTCAGACAGTCCCCATTCAAAGGTGTAGAGCAGAGCCCATCACGCCAGTACAGAAAGAAGATGAATGCCTTGACGCCCCATGCAGACACTGAGAAGATTAAAATTCGTGCAGCGCGTACTTTTACAAAAGAATGAATGAAAGTGTCGTGAGAACAACAGTCTTTCGTAATTATACTGAGCAGAAAAGTGAGCAACTGGCTAGGGTACTAGCTTGAATACTGCGGATGTCGCAAGAACAAATTGCACTGTAGGCTCCCCTCTAGATGCCCAGTAGCCTACGGCGGAAATAGCAAGGAAGCTTCCTCACCAACTTCTCACAAATGAAGATAACGGACGTACCAAATACGAAGTTGTCTGGGCGGAAAAGCTCCCCGAAAGGTCCAGACCGGACCGCGTTCATGGTGCCCGGCTCCAAATCCACCAGAATTCCACGTGGAACATACTTCCCGCCTGAGAAATGGAAAGCAGAGCGGGTCAGCCGCCGTGTGCCACACAAATGGAAGCGCGAACCTCACCGGAAGCCTCATTGTAGTACACGTTGATGCGCTCCAACTGGAGGTCAGAGTCACCGTGGTAGCTGCCTTGGCGGTCAATGCCGTGCTCTTCTGAGATCACCTCCCAGAACTGCACACATCAAAGGGAGTGCATCAGTTAGAGGTAGTTGTGTAATTCTGGGTCAATGTCACCATGGCAGCTTCTGCTATAGCGCGGCGAACACGATCTGGCATTGAGTAGCCATTGTTTACCGATCAAATAACACTGAGGAGAAATTGAATAGGCCTGTAGTGATAAATTGATCTCAGATTAGAACTGCGCTACTCACTGAAAACGGTCGCATTTCCTGAGCCAGGTGACGACACTATTAACTATCAAACGGTGTGCACGAACTCGCTTGAAATGGCCGCGTCAAAGATTAATGAAGGAGAGGGAGAATTTGGAGGGCCGATTTTCTCCGTACAAATGTGTCTGTTCATTCGGACAAACATCAACATGGCGAACAAGAGCAATAAAATGCAACTTTTAAAAAGAACAAAAAAATCCAAGAAATAGTCTTGAGTGTCTTAATGTCCACAACAGCCTGAAAGAGGAGGTGGACAGACTACCGAAGAGGAGGGTACCTGTCCTACGAAAAAAACACTTCAGCACATCTCTGATAATAAGGGATGGATGCAGAGGAATTTCAAGGAAATCTGAATAAAAAAATTATACAAAGAAGGGCAGACATCAAAAGAGCACATCAGAGGCCCTCGCCTTTGCATTGTGCCTTGATATGGGGGAGGTGTTTATCTAGAAAACTTAAAAGTATCAAAACATCCTATTTTCTCCAGGTTCGTGTCCACGGACTACAGGCATCACTCCTTTCCTAGAGCAGTAAAGCACAAAAGTAATGAGTGTTTCCCAAGTTAGAAAAAAAAGACGTTCATACTTTAAGTGGAGTTTAAAACTTGAGATGCCCCTAGTAGCAGGCAAACCATCGAAGGAAACGCACTTTAGCGGCTTTGCTAGACGGGCCAGCCCACTTTATTTTAAGGCCCGAAATACCTAACGGTAAGTTGACATATGAAAAAGAGGTGAGCAACTAGTGGCAATATTTTAAGTGGTTGAGAAGCTAAAGCTAGGAGCTGAAAGCATAGGAAAGCGATATCGCAACCATTTTCGTTTGAACAAAAAGCGCAGAATCATCTCTGTACAGCTGCGGGAAGATAGTGTTGGCTAAAAAGTATCCTGCGGAGGGAAAGAACCGCACTGAGGCTTCTATATTGCGAACGCAGAGCCCATGCGGGGACATCTCACTACCGATAAGAGTTAGTATAAAACAAGTGATGAGCAGAAATGTGTGCTCTTTAGGTGCCATCATAGCACAGGAAAGGAACCTGCCAGTAAACCGAAGTTTCCCACTGATACAAGAACAACAATAATAAATATTCGCAGGCAGCGGAAAATTAACCCGAGGAGAAAGCCCTACCGGATGCCTTCAACTAGCAAACGCGAGATCTTCACGTAATCATGCCAGCAAGTGACTTGAGAAGCAAATTTTAGGATCTCGAAGTTGCAAATTCTAAAATAGAAAACTTTTATGTCCTATTTCTGAAGTAGCATCTTTAAAACCTTTTAATTCAAGTTCAGTGATAAGGATAATTCGAGCCTTATTGCACTGCTTTCCATCAATCAAGACAAGTGGCATGCTTTTCAACAAGTGGCTTTCATCTAAGCGTAAGGTTATTTAGAAACCTTATGTACAATACAAAAACATGAGTGCGCTGAAGCTTCGCCTTAAAGGTAGACATGATAGCGTGTTCTTTTTCTCTTTTTATTTCTTGTCTTTCTCATTTCTGTGTTGTGTTTTTTGGCACATAGGCAACTGAGGCTATCATGCGCCAAGAAAAAGTTATAGGAAAAGTCTTTTGTTGAATATTATAAAAATGCAAGAATCATCTCTGCTCTAGCTGCCCTCAAATATTAATATTTCCTAGGGAACACATACACAAATTTTATAAATGGCTACAAGTAAAAGCTTTAAAGAGGGCCGGGTAACCTCAGTAGCCTTCCATGACATTGTAACAATGGTATAATAATGGCTTTTTTCCATGCCTCTGGAATCTCTCCTGATAACCATATTTTGTTAAAAAATTTCAGAAGCGAGTGTACAGCATGTTCGGACAAGTGGGCAAGCATTTCGTGATGGACTTCATCTGGTCCTGGTGCATTCTGTTAACCCGAAGAAGGTACACTGTTAATTTCTTGTAGTGTAAATGGGCTATTATATGCTTCGTGAGCACTGCCCTTTATCGGCAGTCTTTCTTTTTCGGCTCTGTTTTTATATTTTAAAAATGATTCTGCATAGATAGAGGAACTAGATAGTGGAAAAATATTCGCCTAATATGTCTGCTTGTTTTTATATTTGTCAGTACACCAGGGGCGGTCAGAAGAACTAAATGGATAGTAGCGACCATCCATTTTGTGTACTGCCTCCCACATTTTTTTCGAAGAGACTTGGCTGTTTATCGAGGAAATGAAACGCTGCCAGGATAATTTTTCGGTATTTTGACGTATGTACCGCGCTTTTGCTCTTGCTTTTTTAAAGTTTATAAGGTTCTCCTGTGTGGGGTATCGGCGAAATATACCCCAAGCTTTATTTTGTTGTTTTTTTACCTTCTTTGCAATCTCGTGTCCACCACATTTTATGGTTGCGTTGTACTATTCCTGAAGATTGGGGGATAGCCAAGCGTGCGGAGACAGAATGCAATTTGTGAAATTTTCATTGATTTCATTCACATTAAGATTTTCTAACGTAATATTTTCTAACGTGGCTGCTGTTCTAAAAAGCTGCCAGTCTGCTAAATTGAGCTTCCAACACCGTGGTTTTGAATGGGTGACTGATGGTGAGGATGACAGGCAGATTTTAACAGGGAGATGATCGCTTCCGTACGGGTTGTCTAAGACATCCCATTTAAAATAGTTAAAAACTGAAGGAGAGCCAAAAGACAAATCTAAAACACTCGTTTTTCCTGACCTAGGAGAGCAATAAGTAGGTTTACCGGTGTTCAATAAACAAATATTGTTGGATAGTATAAAATCCTCAATAACCTGATCTCTGCTATCGGATTTCTCACTGCCCCAGAAACAAGAGTGTGCATTAAAATCGCCAAATATCAAGTATGGCTCCGGTAACTGTAGTAAAATGCTAATTCATGCCGTCTTACTTCGAGATGTGGTTGAAGATATACGCTACAAATTGTAATGGTATTGTAACCAACCACGGTGGCTGCTACGGCTTCGAACCTAGTTTTGAGTTTGATCTCGCTAGCTGCTACGCCAGGTTGCACAATGATTCCTACGCCTCCCGAGAGTCTGCTCGCCCCTCTTGGTCACGGCGGAAGCCAGTATACTTCTTTAGCAACTTTGTGTGCTGAGAGCCTAGATTGGTTTCCTGCACACATAAAGCAATAGGAGAAATTGTGTTTAAAATGTCTTTTATGTCGTTATAGTTATTTACGAGACCTCTGCAGTTCCAGTGTATTATGAAAGCCATGTTATTGTTGTGTGCGTGTGTGCAGATAAAATTAGATTAAATTTGATTGGGCCCCTTGACTCGGAGCCTCACATTTTTTTGATCGATCCAAAGACCTCTGCCGTCCGTGCGGTGTGAACGACACGGGGCTGCCCTCGGTCGTGTTCATCGCCTCATCAGAGGCGCTGGACGACCGTGCAGGATGCACGCTGACTTTTGAATTAGACCTCGACCTGTGGGAAGAGGTCTTGAGGCCCGCTGACCCGAGGGTCTGCGCAGCCTGCTTTGGAGTTGGCGGAGTAGTATCAGCTACTCCACCAGGGGTCGCGGATAGCCCTGCCATAGGCCCACTGCGTACGGCCTGGACAGGTGCCGAAGCCTGGTGTGATGCGCCGCGCCCACGCACCACATCGGCGAAGGTTGTTTTCGCAGTGAAGGAGAATCGGTTTGTTTCGGCGTATCGCCTTCTCGCTTCCTTGAAAGAAATGTTTTCAGTGGTTTTCAGAGTAATTATTTCTTTTCTTTCTTCCAGGACGGACAAGCCCTGGAGTATGAGCATGGTCTCCCTCACAATTTGTTTACCGCGGGGCAGCAACACATTCATCTGACTATTGGTCCTTCGAGGAGCATTTCGCGCAAGTTTTGCGGCCGCGACAACTCTGTGAGCCGTGGCCGAATCTCTGGAAATTGAAACATTTGCGTGGGTGGGGTATATATGGCCTTACATTACTGTCAGGTACCCGACTTCAATGCTTTCAGGTAGTGTGCTGGTGTTGAAAGTGCGGATCATGTTTCGTATCTATTTCCTTGTTATCCTTCTGGATCTTTATCCGCTGAACATTTATGACATCTTGGTAGTCAAGGCCTTCAAGCATTTCTTTTTAAGAGAGGTGAACAAAAGAAATTTCTGATATGATGCCTTGGACTGTGTTCAAGGATCAGTGTGACGTGATGGAGACAGGAATCTCCCCTATCGATACAATGTTTGCAAGTTTCGAGTGCTGGGCGGTGTCACGTATTTCGAGCAGTAAGTCGCCACTAGCCATTTTTGATACCTTGTACCCAAACCCCAAGGTATCTGTCAGGCACTTTGATACCAAGAATGAGGAAATCAGTCTTGCTTGTTGTTCTTCAGCTTTGCTGTGAATGACATGAAATTTTGGCAATGACACTTTTCTTTTTAAAAGAAAAAGCTTAATCGTTCCGCGCTCTTTTTATAGAGCGATCAGGTTGAGAATGGAGGGGAGCCATAAAAAAAATAGTTTTTCAGACACGGTGCCAGCCAGCGACCACGGAACCCAACAAGGGGACGGGACAGCAACTTGCACGCAAGTCCTCCCACACCAGCTGTACACCTCAACTATAACGAAATATGACGAAACCCAGGGTAGTTCACCACACAAGGTTAACCCTAGCCGCCCATGAAGAAATGAAAAAACAAAGAAACGACGAGGAGACAGGAAAGTAGTCAGAAACAAGATAGGAAAGTAAAAGATGTAGAGGAGGACAGGAAAAGGCGACTGCCGATTTCCCCCGGTCGGGTCAGGCCGGAGGTGCCGTCTACAGGAAGCTGGGCCAAAGTGGTGTGTTGCCTCCGCCGAGGGGCCTTAAAGGTCCAAACGGTTCGCATTGGCTCAACCACCCGGATCCCCTTTTCCCCGGGCACGGCGATGCCACGCACGACGAGGCACGGGTGCTCGGGTCCGTGGTGATGCACTGTTCACCATCATCCCCCTGCCGGGATGTCCCTGCGGATGCTCGGGAACCCGTGGTGTCGCCACTCACTAACGCCTGCAAGTTGCAGACGCCCCCCTGCGGGGATCTTTCTCATTTCTCGATTATTACAAATCCACATCAAATTACCGATCACGGTCATCGATTCCGATCACCAATCGGCAATAAACAGTCACAATTATTGATCACCAATCGTTATGTAGAGAACACTGTACGACATACAACGCCGCTACATACTCATACACAACAATTGTTTCATTAGAATGAAGCACCATAACACGGCCTTTTTATTCCGCGCAATTCCCTATGCCTAATTACCATTGTTACATTCGGTTTTTTTGTATTACTATAACATCAGTACGCATCCCAAACACACGTAACTAAGTCGCACACCACAACGCTTTCACTACAGATGGTCCTGTAACGCTCTCGAACCAACGTCCCTCCGTGGCCTGTGCGTTGCGTGCCCGCCTGTTACGCAGAGGCCTGGAGTCGAAACCAAATCGTGGTTATTTTCTTTCAGTGATTTACTACTGTACTCCGGGAATTTTTTCCGTCTGACGCAGGGTGGCGGCAGACTCCCTAGTTTTCAGCCGAACGAGCTCCTCGAGGTATTGTCTAATAACTGAACTGTGGCTTGTTTTGCACACAATTGTATGCCACATTTAGAATCTGCAACAGAATAGTCTGGTTTAAAAGTGGTGGTTCGCAGCTGCTATGAGCAAGGAGCTGCATTTTCGCCCTGCTACGACGTCACTATCGCATCATGGCAGGACTACCTGGGAGCTGTCAGCAGGATTAATTGATTGAGCATCAAGCATGGCAGCTCGCGATGAGAACGGTACGGCAGAGGGCATTTCTAGCCAACCTTGCTGGAATGGTCGAGTCGGCAGCAATCGGCAATGCTGCTTCAACAGGGGATGCTGCCATTGCAAAGCGTATACACGGTCAATGCTGAGAATGTACCCAAGCAGCAGAGGTAATGACCTTATATTGCAAATTAATGTGTTCACTCTGGTCCTTTGTAGGTCCGCTCTTTGCCAATAAGTTTCGAATATTGGGCCGATTACCTGTGCTGCTTGGGTAGACGAGCAGAAAAGTAGATAGAAGATCAGACCAAGGAGAGCAGGCCGTTGTTTTGAGATGGCTTGTGTTCAGACATGACAAAAAAACTGGGAAAAAATATCACTCCCCATACATCTCAATAACCACTGATTCGAATGAAATGTGCCAGGTGGCAGGTAGATTTCTTGAGCAAGCACTCACCACCAGAGCGATCAATAGGGCTAGGCCTTCTCTCAAGTACTTTGTTGAGTATCTTCGTTACCACCTAATTTCCTGCCACTGGTCGTGCAGTGATTCGAGGCATCCCGTCATAAATATTCCTCGGCGCTTTACCTTCCCCTTCCACGGCTGATGGATGGGCAACTGTGTAAGGTCGTGGTCCCATACACACAAATACGTTAACTGTCGTGAAGAAAAAAAAATAGGGGCAATGCAGCTTTCAAACAATACCTTGCCTGTGGGTTAAGAACACCTCTCGGCCCTTTCCACAGGGCCGGATGCTGCGCTTAAGTCAACTTTTGAACCACTGTACCAGTTGAGATGAAATATTCAGGGATGGTGCTTTCTTTTAATTACACGATATCCTAAATTTAAGCTTCCTATCTCTAACAGAAAAACGTTATAATTTTCATATTGAGCAATCGGGTGTGTCAGCTCAGGAAAACTGTCATTTCAAAAATAATGACAATATGCTATTAGTTTGCGATTAGATATCTTGTAGATGTTTATAAAGCAGGATAAGGCCATTCGCATGTTTTTTTATACCATATCTGTAAAAAAGTCATCACTCTAAAAACAAAGTTCAATATTTTTGTTGTCATATGTCAGACATCTCAAAATATTTTGTGCTAAACATACTTAGCCGCCTGAAAAGTACCTTATCTTAGAAGAAAAATTTAGTCGAGAAATCACCTTCAAAGGAGCTTTTGGAGATGCAATTTGGAAATGCTAGTTTGCCTAACGGATTTGTTTTCCCAGAAAGTGCAATTTGAGATAAATGAGTTAAATATTTCAGAACATGCTCTTTTAATTTGGAGCAAAAAAAATGATGAATGTGTTCTGCTCCATAGGTTGGGCCCTCCTCTTCAGCACGACGCTGCCCAGTGGCAAATTCTTCAAGCCTTTTTTTTAGTTTTAGAGGTGTCCATCGCCCTTGCCTTCACTCGTGAAATACTTTGATGGATTGCTCGCTGGAAGTGCTTAATCATCTGGACTCCGTGTTCTAGTTCAAGCTAGTCGAACACTCTCTTGATGTCATGTGCATCCTCAATAAATTCTGGTACATTCAATGCTTCTGTTCTCTCCGAGGTTCTTAGTGATGCAAATTCGGTCTTCGGGTGATGAACCATCAACGGAGCTTGAAGGGTTGGCTTCGATCGCCGGCGGCAGGCTTGGGCCTGGCGAACGGACAAGCAGACGGTCACTTGCTGACGGTAGCGCAGTGCTGTGTAGGCGTCTCGCTTCCGTGGTGCGTTTTCGCTTCCCTGAGATTCTCCGTGTCGAAGCCTTCGGTGCGAGCATCTTCCGGTCACGCCACCGGCCACCCGCAGTTCGCACTGACCTCATAGAAGGAAGAAAAGGTAACAGATAGCAAGCGTCGAGCGGAACCAAAGTGGGAGCGACTCCGATTGCCGAAAAAAACAAGGTTGGGGAGTCACGTGGTATATTTCTGCAGTCCGAGCTCCATTTTCGGTTTGCTAGCCACTCTGCAGTTCCCGCAGCCAGAAATATGCCTTCCTTTTTTAGTTTTACATTAGTGGCTTTACTTATTCTCGATATGAGGTCTTCCCTGAGTAGAATGCGCGAAAACGAACTTTCTAATGTGGGCATTCACTTAATAATAATAATTGGTTTTGGGGGAAAGGAAATGGCGCAGTATCTGTCTCGTATATCGTTGGACACCTGCACCGCGCCGTAAGGGAAGAAATAAAGGAGGGAGTGAAAGCAGAAAGGAAGGAAGAGGTGCCGTAGTGGAGGGCTCCGGAATAATTTCGACCACCTGGTGATCTTGAACTTGCACTGACATCACACAGCACACGGGCGCCTTGGCGTTTTCCTCCATAAAAACGCAGCCCGTTTCCCGTTCGGATTTTTGCCCGCACTGCGGCCGCGTCTTAAGAGCGTTCATAGATGCCTTCGACGGCCAACCAGCGCTTCGTGAAATGAAATCGTTTTCTTTTCTACTGCTCATATAGCAACCAAACGTGGTGGGAATATTCTTCATTAAACCAGCTATCCAAAACAAATCAAATTTAACAACGCATTTTTTTCAGAAAATTATTAATTTCGCCCCGCATTCCCCCTTAAATCCTCCGTGTGCGTGTGTCTCTAAACTGCCTACCCGGTGGTCTAGTGGGCGAAGATATCGGCGCAGTCAAGAACGAACCTTTTCGAGCAAATAACGGCTCAGTAGTTAAGACGGTCGGTGAAAAGCCATGAAGGCGGCAAGAGGGAAACTCCCGAGAGCTGCTACCTCCACCGAGAGAGAGACTGTATCGAAGATGTCACTATTACGGCGAAGTCACTATTCCGATGGGTAGGCCTTCGAGCAAGAACTGGTGCTTGTGGTGCTGCGAGAAGTGAAACAAATAAATAAAAACATCCGAGAATGGCATTTGAACCCGTGGCGGTACGAAGAGCTCAGCTTCGCTGGCTGCTGGGCAAGAGCACTAGGGTATCGTCGAACACGCCTCGTGTTAAACTGCAACACGCTTTGGGCTGTGCATTGCACATCGTCTTCATCAGCCAATACTACTACCAAACTTAAATTCGCGCCCTAAGCTATATTGTTGTGACAGATACGCGCTGCATACTTTGGCGTGGACTACATTGTGCCCGAAATGGTACTAGAGCAATATGCGTTGGCATTGACAACACTGCTGCACAAACGCGGCACTGGAGCATAGTCCAGCGCCTTAGTACATTGTGTATAATGGCATTGACAAAAATGTTGAACCGCGCCGGTGGTGTCTATCTGCAAAGGATGCTGTTTCACAATATTTCGCGCTCATCACTGCTAAACCGCCAGCTGCTTTTTTTTCGCCCTACAGAAACAGGCACCTTAGCTACAAAGCTTAGGACTGAGGGGGGGGGGGGGATCTTCATTGGGTTGTCAAACCAAAACACAGATTAACAGAACCTGCAGTTGATGGGAAACGAGCAAAATGTGTAACCGTAAAGCGATTCAATACACACATTAGACTCGCAGACAGGATAGCGGTATTATACATACTGCACCGCAAAAGCCAGATGCAGGCGATAACCGCTGGCTGAGTTGAGTTGAGTTTAATGCCGCATAAGCGACTAAGGCTATCATGCGCCAAGCTCAAGGTATAAGAAATTGTTTTCTGTATAATTTTACACAGGTATAAAAAATATGGGGTGTAGAACGCCTAAAAGTTAATACCGTTCTGCCCAGTATTGAGAGCAAAACAAGATATTAAAGGTTTCAAAGGAAGCTGGTTATCCTCATCAGCCGTCCTTGGCTGGTTAAGGACTGGAGGCCCCCAACCAATCAAGATAAAAACCTCAGCCCTTTTCTCTAGAATGCAAAAGTGGCTGAGGTGCATCAGGCAAAGTACTGGGTCATGTTTTACATATGTTTAAGAACACCAGCTTCTGTTGAAAATCTAAAAACACAGGACATGTCCACAATTGCATTTTCACCTAAAATCAGTGATGGATGAAAAGGGATGCGTTGGTTATAAAACGAAGAGAAGCACTTTTTCCGTAGCTTTTCTAGTTCAAAACATGAAATTAAAATGTGACTGACTGTAAGTTCGTCTCCATATGTACAAACTGGTTTGTCTTTTGTTAGCAGGAAGTTGTGAGTAATGTTTTAGCTTCTACAAAATGACCTCCCCTCCATTGCTAAAGGACTGCCTGCTACTCCCACAGTTACACCGAATAGTTACACCGTTGGAGACACGGTGCGATGAAAGTTCAGTCAACGCTCTATCCCGGACAGTGGCTTGGTCACATTACACTCAAATCGCAAGGCCGGATTAATCGTGATTACTGCACATTCTGCGTTGAATTACTAAACGTGTGCCAATTATCAAGCACAGGAATGCAAAGCAAATCGTGATACCCTTCGCTGGGATAGAAGTCGCCTACTGCTACTGTCGGCGCGAAACGTAATTACTCCCGGAAATACAAGCGCCCAAAAAAAATGACGAACATGCCCACAGCACACGTATTTGCGAGGACAAAAAGTCCGAGCCGAACAAAGCATACAAAAGCAAATTGGGCGACAGGGCATATGTCAGTGCTCAATTTTCAAATGAAAAATGGCCGAACTGGGAGAAAACGAAAGACAACACACTAATACTACTAGCAGCGCTTCAAGAAAATGTGACTGCTTACAGCACCCGGAATCCCGAACGCTGGCACGTTACTGGCTGCCGTACTATCTATGGCCACCGGATGCTTCGCTTCATACTTCCTATTCTACTAAACCAACACACATTATAGTGGTCAAGCTTTCTCACTTTGTTTCAAAGCTATCCGTGAAATGTTTGAATATGAATGCATGTTTTCCCCGGTGCTTTTGCGCCGGTTTTTTTACTTCCTGACTAATACAATCATAAATTACTACTCACACTATTCCACAAGAACAATAAAACCCTCCCAACCTCATTGATGTCTTAGATGCCGTACTATCAATGAAAATCTTCATTCCGTCCTATGAGAAGTCCTGTCACGTGTACACTGTTTTCGTTCATGTTTCCCTTTAGAGTTGTCATGGATTTTGCCTGGACTATTTCGTTGCGCTTTTTTTTGCAGTTTGATTTTCAATTATTTTCATTGTTAACCTTTTTTCTTTGTTTCACTGTGTGCTGAGACTCGTGTCATGCTGCCAGCATTATTATTATTATTATCATTATTATCATTATCATTATTATTATCATTATTATTATTATCATTATTATTATTATCATTATCATTATCATCATTATCATTATCATTATTATCATTATCATTATCATTATCATTATCATTATCATTATCATTATTATCATTATCATTATCATTATCATTATCATTATCATTATCATTATCATTATCATTATCATTATCATTATTATCATTATTATTATTATTATTATTATTATTATTATTATTATTATTATTATTATTATTATTATTATTATTATTATTATTATTATTATTATTATTATTCGCAAGCATCAGTTCCCGCTCTGGATAGCTGGAGATGACCAACAGCGAGGGCCCGTTAACAGCCACCGAAGGCATGCGCTTTCTTTGTAGCGGTTGGTAGTTGGGAGTGCAATGGCGCAAGGACGACTCAAGCAAAAGAACACCGGAAAATTAATCAAGAATTTTAAATTCGGTGAAATAACGGGATAATTATGCACCGTGTGTCAGAAATTAAACTTCGTAGCAAATGAGCAAAGACTGGGCTCCCGGAAAAGTATCGCAGCCGCGTTGTAAACTGCAGAAGAGCAAGGTTCCGGGCTAGTTGGTAATGCATTTAAGGGAAGAAACAGCGCAATGAAACACGGACACACGAAGAACAGACACACACGAGCACTGACTACCAACAAGGGATCACAGAATCATTAGGCTATAGGTTGCACAAGAAAACTGAAGTGTTCATCAGGCCACCCAGAAAATTTAGCTCTTTTTCCCGACAAGGAGAGGGATGCAGTGCTCACGCATTGTTCACCAGCTTGATGAATTTGGAGGGTTTCTAGGATTTCCCTCGTCAACCTATCTCGTCCTCGGCCGATAGTGGTGCAGCGATTAAAGTCAGGGGTGCAGATTCTTTCAGTGTCGTCTTCTGTGATTTTGCACTTCTTACAGTGCTTAGCCAGGTGCCCAGAAATTGCTATAGTATTTACGTTGTTTTTATGTTCTTGTAGGCGGATATTGATGCACCTTCCCGTTTGACCGATGTACCTCTTCCCGCATGACACTGGGATGGAGTAAATTATTTCTAAATCACAGGGGACATATTGATCAGAGTGTGCCACCCTACACCCTCGGGTTTCCGGCGGGTTATTCACTTTGGAACAGAGGGCGGAAAGCTTGTTGGGAGCCGTGAAGACGACATCCACGCCGGCGCGCTGTGCGACTTTCTTTAGACGATGGCCGATGGTGTGGAGGTAGGGCATTGCCACAAAATTTCTGCGGTTATCGTTTGAAGCAGCAGGTCCGAGGTGTGGCCGGGGCTTCTTGATCATGGAGCCGGCGACAGTTCATCTTCCCATTCAATGCCTTGCAACGTGCCACATCAACTGTCGGTACCGGACTAAAAGCGCAGCTGGACTGGTTCGTTCGGAGCTTATTGGCGCAAGAGGGACTAAGGCCGAAGAGCGTCAACCCAATGCTTAAATAAATAAGGTTGCTCTTGATCCAACAGATGAAATAGATGAATCATGTGATATGCTTCGAACTAAAAGGAAATAAACGAGGCCAAAATGCCTGTGTAAAGAGCTGGAATAAAACCATGGCATGTGAGAAGGAGAGAACTTAGTTAATTATTTCGGATAAAAAATAAATTCATTTAAACGGGAGTTCTCACTAGCCAGAGGAATTGCCGCCGACCTTCTCGGTAACGGTGCCCTCTTGTTTGAGCGATTTCGCCCTGTGAACGAGCTGCTCTGGCAAAAATAAAACTTCTGAAATTCCTGCGCTGTCTAAATAACGCGTAGCGTCATCGACTGGTTTATTAGCATCGTCTTCTAATAGAAGATAAAGATATGTGAAATGTGTAAAATTTGGGAAAACCAGCGCGATGATGGCGCAGTTCGACAAAATATTCCCCTGCCGGCCGCAAAGGGCCAAGAGGAAAAAAATAGCCGCTCTGCTAGCTGAACCAACAGGACCTGGCCAAACGTCGCTATGCGGACTGAGCAGTATTTCAAACAGCACAACCACATCAAGCCGCACCCGAGAGAACCCTGCCTGGGTCTCAAAGTAGGCGGAGCTATCATGGGAAAATTGGATTAGACTGCGGATCGGGGGAATTTTAACGTCCTGAAGCGACCCTGTCTACGAGGGACACCGTTGTGGAGGGCACCGGATTATTTCAGACTACCTCGTATTCTTCAACGTTCGCAGACATTCCGGAACACACTGGCGTTGTTTGATATTTGGCCTCTCAAAACGCGGCCGCCGCGGCGGCAATCTACCGTGCGAGCATGGGGATCAGCAGCTGAACGCGAAAGCCACTTAACCAAAGGGGTGAGTACCCCGCCGAAAATGGGGGTGTTCAAACCGGGAACGCTCGCAAGACCAAGGAAAGGCGTACGACACTCTGTAATGTGCCTGCAAGCGAGCCGGACTCTATATGCGCACAAGACGTGGGGTATCGTAATAAACACCCTGGAAAGTCACGACTGGCGATTCCTTTAGGTACAGAAACCTAAGGGCCTAAATTTCAGAGCTCTTGAAACTTTTTCTATTCTAGGAAAACGAAACGGTGTTTCGCCACGGTATTTGAGAAGGGAGGAGCGGGAACGCACAAAGTTCACAGCAAGGGCGCCAGGCAAATCCAACAAGGAGCAAAAGCAGAAAAGCCGCTAGCTTTTGAAGAAAGTCACGGCCCTGAGCACCGGTTTTCTTGGCAGTGAGCGTCACAGCCTCGTCGTTGCGCTATCGGCATGTTTAGCGGGCGTGGCTGCTCCTGTTTCATCGCAAACGATGAGCGCATTCGAGATATTAGAAAGGATTACTACGATACTTGCCTAACTGAGGTGAAAACATGTCGCCAAAGATAATGTTACGACGGGTACGTTGATACAATACTACGAAGGGCGCAGTTTCGACGGAGCGGAGGCCTCGCACTAGGCCGAACCGAGCCGTCTCACCGCCAGTAAAAACGGCAGCGCTAGAACGAAGCAACAGAACTGTTTTACTCACTTTGCTGCCGATTTGGTTGCCGCACTGGCCAGTCTGAATCTGTATTATTTCACGCATTTTCGGCTTTCAAACACGTCGAGGGGAGACGCGACAAGACCTCTGATGTGAGAAGGATACAACGGCCCACAGGGTGCTTCTCACACGGGCCTCAATTCATCACATGATCACCTTGGGCGAATCAATGCGCATGGCTGTAAGCGCTTACTCTGTATTGCGCAACAAGCTACGTCGCCGCACTTGTTTGTTTCGGTTTCGAGAGCGACACTTTCATCGATGCCAGTGCTTTGTGCTCTCAATCACAGAATCTTTTATAACGTGCTTCGTCGATTGATTTCAAAAATGCAGAACTTTTTGCCCAGCTTTCTTCAAGCAGCGCGTTAACCAGATAGCCAAATATTCAAGCAGAGCGGACTCTCCGCCAAGAAAACTTATGTTACAGCATACTTGCTTTCGCAAGAGGTCGGCTGCTTTCCACAAGCTGCCTCTCTATCGTGGTTTTAGCTACTTGAGCTAATTAATAGTCCTTGAACTTTCACAGTATATGCCACTGTTTAATTTTATCTAAATGGACAGTGAGAAAAAACGGAAGAACTATGGAGACGCTTGAGTGGTCCAAACTCAGCGGCGCGTCACTCCCAATTTAGCAACAATGCGTCTCGAGCACGCCGCGGTGGCCGCGCTCTGTTCAGTTGTTGGCAAGGACGAGTGCTCGTTCAACGTTGGGCTCGATCAACGCCGGTGTCGCGATAAAAACTGCTACCAGGTGAGAGACGAAGATTCAGCTTTGCATAATAGTTCACTCGACATTCGCATGACCTGGCTACGAGCGCGTCTATGCCTTGGCGTTCTTGCGCGCCGACATAAGACATTGCTTTGCAGGCTCAAGCAATTGTACTGTCGCGAACTCAAAATGCAACAGGCGACCGGCGGACTTCAAAATTCGGTGCTTACGATTACTTTCTTTATTCGAAACCAAAGACAGCTCAATTTGTCCAGCGCTAATGAAATACGGCTCCACGCAAAACCATACAATTATCAGAAATTAAACGCGCAATCAAATTTCCCTCACGAAATTTTATTCCGGAGACGCCTCGTCCCGTCCATCACAATTATAGCGCATATTCGACTGTACCGTTAGCCAGTCTGGCGCGTATTAGAAGGCGCATTGATTGCGGACACCAAGCGCCGCTTGTAGGTTTAATTTACTGTGCCGAATGTTTTCTTTCAGCTCGTTCGACCGGTCTGTCTATCTCATGAGCAGAAAATTTCGGTATATTTTTCAACCTGGCACGGCAGTGCCCCAGCTCGATCCTGTACTTTTTGGCAAGAAGATAGTCACACGACAAAACGGCACTCACACACAGTCGCTAACTCTGAACTCGTTTGCGTGATATGAAGAAAAGATAAAGTCATCATAGATCAAACAAAAACGCATGCGCAGCCAAGCAGCTGCGCATGCGTTAATTTTTTTTTCTTTCTTAGGTCTTGCAAATAACAGGAATAAAAAGGCAATCTCGGTCGCTTGCAATAAACTCAGGCGTGCTAAAGCACTCACTGTCAAATTTGTTTTATCTACAACGCTTCCAACTCCACTGAGGCGTCTTGACCAAACTTTTGCTTCGAAATTTTGCCTCTTCACACCGGCTCTCGTAACCATTACAGTTGTGGACGTGCGGAACTAAATATACGTGTCTGTCATCGTTCTTCTTTAGTTTTCGAACATGTCCTTTTTGACGCAACGTCCAGTCTGACCAATATAGAACTTTCTCCATGACGTAGGAAATCGCATACAGCACTCCAGTGGAGTACTGTGCAAAGCGCGAACGGTGTTCCTGGCATCCATGTGTTTCATCACTCTAAATGCGTGGTCACAGCATCCTAAGTTTGCTGAAGCAAGAACTGGCACACCATGCCTGCTTGGAACTTTTTTGAGGTTGTGCGAGAATTTGTGAAACTTGTACACAACCTCATACCTAAAACGCTTACGGGAGCCTTCGGTCATAGTTTTTCTGTTATTTTTCCAAACATTTGTAGGAGGGTTTAGGCGACAGCTGTAAAGAGCGGAAAAGGGAAACATGCGGCCAAAAGCTGCCTTCATCATCTTCAGCCTAACGCCCGCTTCAGGACAAAAACCTCTTCTATCCTTCTCCAATAAACTAATTCATGTTCCAACTGCGGCCACATTTCCCCCGCAAACTTCCTAATCTCCTCCGCACAAGTAACTTTCTGTCGCCCCCTGATGTGGTTGTCTTCTCTTGGAAACCTGCCCGTTACCATTAAAGGGCAACTGAAGAGGTCTAGAATTCGACATGATTAAAGGGTAGAACGAGTGAAGCTCGCAGGTTAAGCGTACAAAGAATTGTTGTTCTAGCATTTGAAATGATGACATAATCACCGAATGAAGCCGTGTCGGCGTTCAGGCTACTCTTCAGCGCAGCGCGACGGGCACAGGCCGCAAAGGTGGCGTCACGTGCGGCGGCGCTGTTTCCAACGGAGGAACGGTTGCTTCAAGCAATAAAAGCAACGCCACCGAAGGTGAATTCCACGGAGCATTGTATGGCGCCATCGTAGCGCGCAGGGTAACATGCCGGCGAAGGCAACGAACATAAGAAATTTCTACAACAGTGACGTCATCATGACTTTCCTCACACTTTTCTAACGAACTGAATAGAAGCCTGAAGGTCGTCGCGGTTTAGATCGGCAATTGCTTCACCATTCTGAAAGCTTGCGGAAAACTTCTTAGCATGCTTTACCTAGAAGCTTCATACATTAAAATTCTTGAATCGCCTCGAATTCTAAGAGAGCCATTTCAGCCTCCGTTTTAAGGCCGTCGGTTATCTACCTTTTGTAATACTTACCCTGCCCATCGCCTTCTTGATTTCGACTAGGATCGCATTTGTTACCTGAATCACACTGCTCAGTTCCTTGTAACATTCTGAAAAATACTTCAATTTATCCAAAAGATTTTAGCAATCCCTTGAAAACTGTGACCTCCCAGACAACTGGATATTGGGTAAGGCGGTTAAACATTACAAGCCAGGTGACATGCTCCTATCGCTCTATTATCGGACCATGCTATGTGTTGCGTTGCGTGGTTCATGCGAAGAAGCAGCCAAGTTTGCAGGGGCGAAGCGACGTTTATTGCCACATGTTCATCGGTGCGTGGCTGGTCGAGATGAGCCAGTGCGCACGCAGGTTTGCGCGCCTGCGTATTAACGACTGCGGTGATAGGCCGGACACCACATTATGAACTGATTGTTTGGTTTTAGGGTTTAACGCCCTCAAAGCGACTCGGGCTACGAGGCACGTCGTAGTGCAGCGATGTGAATAATTACAACCACCTAGGGTTCTTTGACGTTCCCTCTCAACGCACAGTAGCATTTCGACTCCATCAAATTGCGACCGCGACGGCCAGGATCGAACGAGTGTCTTGCGGGTCGGCAGTCGAGCGCCATGACCACTAAGCCAACGCAGCGGCACAAACTGAATTCCATTCTAAAAGATGCATTGATCACACCGCAAGCATGTTTCATCCCGCATAGATAACTGATGCAAAGTTGGCGTTCCCCGGTGCCCTACAGAATCCTGCATGAAAACTGAGCATTAAAAGGAATTTGGAGATTGTCGCAATTTACTATAAAACATCGTGCGTGAATTATATTATTCCAAAGACTTCATCGAAGTGTAACCACCTGCCACAATATGTTGCACTCGCGATTGACATTTGTGAATTTAAGAACAAGTTGTGAATATATTATTTCATACGACAGTCTAGTTTCACTTGGTTTTATTTCTGTGCATTTCATTCATATGTAATCATGCACTCTGTTGTAGCCTTCTGCACCATGCCCTGTTGTGTGTTCAATATTTGTACGAATGTAATTTTGTTTTTTATTTTCCTATTTTCGACGTTTGTCGCAATGGTTTCGACTTTTCTTTTTTGAACTTTGTCATTTTGGTATACGTATCTTTTCTAACTTTTCTCGTGTTTTGAATTTTCGACTGATCTATTTTCTCACTTATGTTGTTTGATTTTGTCGCAATCGTGTGTAAAATTTCTTTTCTTTTTTGTATGCGTTGTTCCCATCTGCAACCAATTAATTTCTGGATATTATGTACCACTTGCATTTCATGTACGAGAGCATTATTTAAAAGACGATCCTAGATCGGGCGCAAAACGATCGCCGGAGCGAGCATATTGTGCGCTTTCAGAGAGGGCTACATTTTTGAGGTAGTCGTTGAAGAAAACTACGCGTTGACCTAATCGAATTTTGTGGCAGTTGTCTTCCGTAAACTTTTCGAGCACTTGAGAACTTAATCCAAAGCTTTAGAATAATTTTGAGCTTGCAATATTTGATTCGTTGAGCATATTGAATAGCAGAATATTCGCTTCATTACTCGGAAAATTTGATGATTAGGGCCTTATTCTAAAAACCTTTAAAAGCAAACCCAAATCATATTGGTTTCCAAAATCTCACCTACCTTTGCAAGAAAATTTCGCAAATAACAGACGCCACACACGATCCAATACAAATGCATTGTGCTGCAAAAAAGACTGGTTTAGAATGAAAAAAGTAGCACGGAAATAAAGTTGCAATAATCTTAAAAAGTTACCAATGGACAAGCTTGCCGAATTCTCGAATAACCTGTCATAATTTTTTCTGTGCATTCTTTGACAGAAAAAGCATATTTTGGTGCGCGGAATAGAACAAACAATATATATGGGCTGTAAAATGAACATACATGGTATATTCATTGCACTTAAACGGTACTGCTTCGTTATACGTTTCGGTGAGGAATGGGTGTTCGAGACAGAAATGGTAATAGCGCTGCAATTAGACGTACACAAGAAAGACTGACACAGGACATGCGCTAACTTCATCTGATTTTATTTACTGCAAGGCCAGCAAATATATGAAAAATTCAAGGCATGCGCAAACACCTACACAACAGGCATCAACAAAACCGTTCAAGATATGATATCTCATTCTTGAAAAGGCGAACCGAGGTATCACTCACGCAATCTACTCCCCTCTTCCTAATGTGGAATGCTTCCAGAAGCTCCCTCGCCTTCGTATCTCCACTCCTGCCCAGAATCTTTATCTCCCGAAGCCGTGGCTCACACTTCTTGCATTGCTGGCATCTTTTTTGCCCCGGCCCATGTTCTGCCGCACGATTACAAACGAAGCACTCCGCGCAATGCTGTGAAAGATGCGCACCTCCTAGATTTGTAAGCGATCTTGCGTGCTCAGCCGCGCGGTCATTAACGCACCGCCCCGTTTGGCCCACGTAGGCTTTTCCGCAGGTCAGTGGTATTTCATACACCACACCTGTGCAGCACTTCACGTACTGCTTACCATGCTTTTTGTTGCAGGAGCTCTTTTTATCGCTCCCAATGCGCGCGCATAGCTGGCCAAGCTTTCGTGGGGCAGAAAACACGACCGGCACGCCATGTCGCTTTGCCACTTTCTTCACATTGTGCGCGACCCTGTGCACATAAGGCACAACTTCTGGTCTCACCGACTGTTTGTTCGGCTCAGTCGACTTGTGAAACAACTCACACTTGACTTTTCTTAGGAGGGCTTCAGCAACTGCTGTGATAACCGTGCATGGGAACCCCGCCGAAACCAACCGATCAACTTGCGTGTCAAAACTCATCTGCATAGCATGGTGACACGACTTCACGAGAGCCGACTCAAGGCAGAGGCGAGCAATGGCGCGTTTTACAGTTTTTGAGTGTGCTGATGTGTAAGGCAAAAGCTCCTTCTGGGCTCGAGGGGAATAACGCCAACAAACATAATCCTCGCCCAGGGTAATATTATGGTCTAAAAACTGTAAGCTCCCCCCTTTGGGTAGCTCATGAGTGAACACCATCCCCTTCCCCTCTTTTTGGAAGTTGGCTAAAACTGTGTTTACAGTATCCGTGTAGGTCAAGTTATTTTGTTTTTTAAAAAAAACTAGAAAATCGTCAACATACCTAAATACTTTTAGTACTCCCTTCCCTGTTAAACTTAGTTCTAGGGCGCGGTCAATAAAAGCTAGAAAAATGTTAGTAAGAACTGGAGCTACGCAGGATCCGATGCAAATCCCTTGTCTTTGGCGGTAAAATTTGTTGTCAAATGAGACAAACGTCACACTAAGATAAAATTCAAGCAACTTAATAAAATCACAAAACGACACGCCTGAGGAGTTCTGGAAACTAACAGCACCGCTACATTCTATGGCTTCCCTCACGCAAGTGAACAAGGCATCGTGGGGCACCGAATAAAACAAGTCTTCTACATCAACAGAACAGACATAACCAATAGACGCATTTCCCTCCAGAAACCTAACAACATCTTTAGAACTTTTTGTAGCGAAAGGATCATGAACACTCAGTGAGCTCAGATGCTTCTGTAAGAATTTGCTAAGAACCACCTGCCACGTACCATTCTCACTGACCACAGTTCTAAAAGGTATCGACGGTTTATGCGTTTTTGCTGAAAAAAATACAGAAAGAGCATTGTATTTACTGTTACTGATGTGGTTTGCCAGCCTACCTAATTCTAAGTCCTTACACAACAAGATTGCTTTCCCTTTTACCCTCGTTGCGCTAGCTTTCAAAGGAACAAAGTTCTTGGCAATCGCTTCACCTGCTCTTATTCGGAACTCTCCTTCGGGGAGCACCACGAAGCCACCATCCTTGTCGGCTTGGAGAAGCCGGAGGCTGTGCTGTTTGAAGTAGGACACCACTTTTGCCATGGGATCCTTGCCTGGTCCAGTAGAGGAGCGACTTGTAGATCTGGTCAGTGCGTCCACACCATCAAGGAGGCACCTTTCCTTGTTTTCTTCTGCAGTCTTTCCTGCGATGCGTCTGTTTAGAGCGAGGAACTCATGTGCTTGAACCCGTGGTTCATGGCTGAACTTCGGCCCCTGGTTCAACGTATTTCTTACGTCGCTAGGAAGCTCTACTTCCCCGATGATAGTCACACCTTTTCCCGCTGGCTTCTTAGTCTTCTGTACGGCAGAAGACTGCAACACTTCATTCTGAGTGTGAGCCCACCAAAACTCGGTCAATCTTCCTGTAAGGCGACGAATCGCACGAAAATTCTTCTCCGCCAGCCACCCCCGATCCAGGTTGTAACATAGAGCCCGCACATGGTCTTCACGTCTTCTAATTTGTCTCCACAGCTCTGTTTTCAGAAAGTTGCAAATGCGCTTGAGTAGCCCTACGGGTGGTCGCAAACACCCAAACAGTGCAGCCACATCCACTGGAACGAAAGCCTTTCGAAGGCAAAACGATATGTATCTTGCACGGCATGTTGATGCTACGATGAGAAACACAAAGGTATTGATTTGGGAAGACGACGGGTGGTCACACACAAAAGGGCCCTGGGTTTTTCGACAGATGGTTTAGAAGAACGTCAGTTTGGGCTAGATGGTGCATTATTTGAGACAGAAATGGTAATAGCGCTGCAATTAGACGTACACAAGAAAGACTGACACAGGACATGCGCTAACTTCATCTGATTTTATTTACTGCAAGGCCAGCAAATATATGGAAAATTCAAGGCATGCGCAAACAACACCTACACAACAGGCATCAACAAAACCGTTCAAGATAAGATATCTCATTCTTGAAAAGGCGAACCGAGGTATCACTCACGCAATCTACTCCCCTCTTCCTAATGTGGAATGCTTCTAGAAGCTCCCTCGCCTTCGTATCTCCACTCCTGCCCAGAATCTTTATCTCCCAAAGCCGCAACTAGTTTCTTAAACGACGCTGCGATCAAACAAAAGTTGTCGTGTATTGATGGTTACAGCGTTCTAATCACACAAAGACCACCGCTGCCCAAAAGGCAGCCTTCGCATGCTGAAAAAAACCTAAAAGCGAAATACAGACGTTGCCATAACCGGGCGATTTCGGTGTAGTCGGATACAACACACGAACGAAAGGCCAATGCCCCTCAAAGAAAGCCTCGACCGATTCTCATGACGTCGTGGCTGAACCACTTGGGCCTGCAAGCGTGACATCGCGCGACTTACAAATGAAAGGCGATAAACCATGGCTTAAATGCATTCTCCCCGGCGTCGTGAAAACTGTTCTGCGCCATTCGCTAGACTGGCTTTTGAGGAGCATCCGTCCATTGGTTGTTGAGTTTTGTGCCGCTGTATAAAACGCATTCGTCGACACCGATTTTGGGCCGGGGTCCTACGGTCTATGCTGCAGCGCCAATCATTTTAAAATGACCGGAAGCCGTAATTCTCTTTAACGACGTGTCGAGTTTGAATCGACTGGCAGTAAGATTTGCCAATCCAATTTTCTCTCCGATAAATGCGTCTTTCGCAGCCATACAAACATCAACAGAACCAGAATAAGACGAGTCAGTTTTTGCTGGGAGAAATAATTGCAAGGTGCTGTCCTAAGTGTCCCTTTGAGATTCTTAAAAAGAAATCAGGCTGCCATCTTTCAGCCACGTGCACTGTCACTTACAATGCCCTTCAACGGGATTTCTGGTCTGTGCGTCTTGGCCGTGAAAAAAGGTGGCAACTTTTTTATTGCACATATCCTTCAAAAGTTCATTCAAATTTAATCTCTGGCATTGCTCGACAGATTGAGTCTTTAGTCTTAATTGCGTTAAGGAGCTCGAGTCGAAGAAAGTTCGGCGTCGCCGTCTTTCACCGCGAGCGACAAATCCAAGATAAATACCAGAGAATCAACCTAGGAGACAAGTGTGCCACTTAGATCACGTAACTTTGTGGCGTCATCATCACAGCATGGAATTGTGGGCAAACTGCGCGCCGTGGCAGGTGCCAGTTAAATTTTGATTGCGAGAGGTTGCTCGAGAAGAGCAACCTGGGTCGCACATGTTGCCCTTTTGCGTATGAGCATCCGCATCTTTTAACCTCTGCACCACTGCGCCAGGAGTGGTATGAGGACTCCCAGGGACCTATGACTGTTAGGTTGGTATTGACCATTTCTGGAAATATGGTAATTCAACCATTAACGCTATGGCGTCACACCCTTAAGGCGGCGTTTAAGTGCCCCCTCCAAGTTTTCACTCATTCACAATGCACATTACCTCGGTAAAATAGCATACCCACCCTCCGTATCAGCTATAAGAATCCCGTCGTTGCTGTTGAAAAAAAGTCCCCCACTATATTTAACACTGTCAGTGAGAATGTCTGGGTCCTTTGGAGAAAAGTTCCGCGTAGAGACCACCCCAACAAGAAGGTAGCGGTTTCTGTATTCATTAACTGCCTTCAGGGCATCTTTCCTGCTCATTGCAGCCAGTTCATGTGGTGAGACATCAGATCGTACACCATATATTGGACCAGTTTTGTTGAAGTCGCAAGATATCTTCAAGGATGATTGCGTTCCCCAGGACAGCGCCTCCTATATTTTTGGAAAAGAGGGGGCGCTGCCCAGGACGACGCAAGCGTCTTCTACTAATTCTTCTTTTCTAAACACACGATGGTCCAGTATGCACCCCCGCATGGAGTCATTCAGCTGTGCGGCTATTCGCTTTAGAGACGCAAACTGCCTCAGCACGATTCAATCGTGGTCTGCTTCAGGCGAGGGAAGCGCAGGCAATCTTCCAAATGAATGAATTTGACGACAGAGTTTCAAAAGCACTATTCTACACTGTCTTTTAATATGTCCGATTGATGATTTCACTGAGCCAGGGGTTCACTTGGTTCGGCAGGAACGATCCGCTTCTGGACGCAAAGTTTACTGATCTTCTTATTCCTTACCGACGACCTCCCTCTCTTCAATAGAAGTTGGTTGGGCAGATCCGTAGACACTACGGTACGCGACGCTACGAGGATTTCCGGCGTTTCGGCTGTGAAGAACGGAGGCGCGTGCTAGGAATGTGCGACAAGCTATGGCGGCGTGTGCTGCCCAATGACGAAGCTTATTCGAAACATATCATGAATGGCAAACAAGCAGCCTACTTCATGCGATTGGTAACCTCTCAGCCGCAGCTGTGATCGTCAACAAATGCTAGCAGATAGCCTGTTCACGCAATATAACGTGCCACCACACATTCCAGGGAAATATTGGGATATAGCATGGTACTAGCGTGGCTTATAATCCAGCTGAGGACACTTTTTTTTTACAGCACGACTATAAATGGATCATTTCTGAGCTGAAGAGGTTAACTGTCGGGGATGTAGCACATTACGTAGCAAGTGCCGCTCACGAGACCTTCGAGCCGTGACGTCACCTCAATGGAGCCGTCTGAGCGCTCTCCCCGCTGGCAGATCACGTGATTACATGGCTGTTCTGTAGGATTTAACTACGAGCGGTCTCATTGAAGATGACCGCATTGATAGAAAAAGAGGTCAAACAGACGAAAACAGGATCGTGCCGTGCAATGGATGCCGGAACGACGCAATACCAGGCACAACTGCTGCCAAGGCGGTGCTATACAGAATCACGGTCATAAGCTTCAGGCGAGAGCCATAACGCGGCGAATACCGTATACAGAGGTGCCTGCAGCATATATTTCATAGAAGACTCCATGACGCCGTTCAACAGTCGCCCGAGGAGGAGGCTTGATCACTGAAAGAGGTTTCGTTGACATTGACCACTTGGTCTCTGTCCTGAACGTCGGCGTGAAACACAAGTACGAAGGAACGAGTGCATGAATGCAGTGTTAATAAGGGAGTAATTACTCACTAGCATCCGCCCAAGCGCGGCCATACGGCTACAAAGGAAGGCTTATTACAAATATACTTCACCCTGGGGGATTCCCCTAAGCCTTTGACCAAAATCGTGCTTACTGACTGCGTTCTCAGTGCACATGGCAACAACGCACGGCGCATTACGCAGGCATTCGTGGAGCGCGGAAGTCCAGGTATAGCACTGATTAGACCACACATTTTAAAATGCAGACACTCTACGGGCACTGTACACATTACAGAGTTTTGAATCTCCAATTTTTTTCTTGTATTGAAAGCCCTTGGGGCGGAAACTGGTTTATAATTTCGAGTTATCTGGCATTGGTTTAAGGGTCAGTGTCGATCTGATGTTTGCTTTGGTTTCGAGATATTCCAGTGACTTTGCGATTGCATCAATTAATTTATTTTGTGCCAAAACGCTAATTCATGTGCACGAAAGGATTGTTAATAAAGACTGGGTGTTATCTACAGCAAAGAGCGGCTAATAGCAGGAATAATTCGGCTTCAAAGCATCATGTCTTTCTGTGCTCCTTTTAAATTTTATGACACCTTTATTTATACGTCAAACGACGAAAAGAAATGTCGCTAACCGGAAATACTTCAGGAGTTCCTGCTAAGTGCGCTACCGGCGTAGTACTATTAGTAGCCCGCCATCCCATGCAGCATTATCAGGAACTTGAGAGAGCGCCCTGCCAGTGCCGCTAAGCCTTTAGCTGCCTTAGAACGCCGCAATCTGAGACGATAGATTTTTCAGGTGACTAATCGTAGAGACAACGGCCTCGGCTCACTCAGTCGGAGTGATGTTTTTGATGACGTTCCGCAGGAGCAAGGTGGAGGCAGCGGAGCCCCCGTGTCCGATGAAGGTTTTGTTCCCATGCCGTCTGAATTTCTGATAATGGGAGTCTATGTCAACGGACGAAATTCGAAGCTTTTAAGAGCGTCAGCTCTTATTCATCGCGTTTCTCGATTTCTTGGTGTCGGCTACCACCTCCCTTTGGCGTTAAATTTCTAAGTTCAAAAATATTCAAGATGGCGGACCCCATAGTAATTCGATATAGCAACCCACTGGGTGATTGTTTGGTGACGTCATTACTATATCGAATCGGTGATTGATTGGTGAGGTCACTGATTTTGCGACGTCATAAATAACTAGTCTCGTGGCTATATTTAATTCCTTATAACAAAGCAATTAATGAGGTCATCATAAAAAAACTAGATATTTGGGATCCTCAAGACCAGTAGAACACGTTAGACATTAAACTTAACTAATGAAGTTATTAATTATTTTGGATAAGGCTTAAATTTACTTGCTTTTAAATAAATAACTGATAACGCCATGATCTAACTAATGGCATATTCATAACAGGTTCGATGAGTAGAACATGTTAGACACCAATATCACCTCATTACGTTAATATTTAGTTATGGTTAGGCTTAACATGGCAGCCGTGACGTCAGCACTCAACAGCTCACGATTTCATACCTCATGGAGACCGGGCAGCTACCCCTTGAAGTAAGGAAAAATGGCCCTCCAAAGAGTCTAAAAACTGTTTCGGCCCAAATCGGTCAAAAATATCCGACCTCAAGGCGGTAGGCACCCGCTCGCCGTGAGGCATGCAAAAGTAGTCTAATCACGTGGTAATAATCCTGCTTGGACCTTATTTGGTCAGCAGTATGTGATAATTGAAAAATACATCGCATGGATGATACATGGCGCTATCAGACAGCTAACGCTCGTTACTTCAAAGTCTTCCAGACGGTGGCGGCGCATTTTTTTTAGGACACGGAAACCTGATTTGTCAGGAATTTGCTGTTCCGATATCTTTTTGCCAGCGGCGACAGATAGAACAGGAACTCAGGTTTAAATTATACAATGCTTCATTTGCGAGAACAACAAAAGAAAGTGCGCAAAATTGATATCTTAAGAATACAGTGATCTAACGTAGGCATAGTGTTACAAACTAACCTCTTACGCACTTGTTGCGCTGTGGCAAAGTGGTCTACGGAAATCGCTTCCGGAACGATAGTCAGCCGAAAAGACATTGCATCCAATCTCGGCTGTTGGGGGGGAATTTTTTGTTCAGAATTGCATTAAAGCCCACATATAACGGCCGCCGTTATAATTACGAACACTAGATTATTACGACAGAGGATGGAGCTACGATGAAGATATGTTTTCGGGTTATGGCCCGTCGCCTCAGACAAAGCAAACAACCGTGGCCTCAACACTCGATTATACGAACGAGAACGCGTCGTAAACTGGCCCCCATGGTCGAAAAATGAGCGCTTCCCGCCAACGTGGAGACAGAAGAGTGTCTCCCAGCCACCGTGATCCTACCCGAAGAAAGCGTCGAACCCCGCTATCCTTAAAAATAAATATATAAATATTCAATCTAATAGAATGGAGACACTGAAGATCATGTTAAACACCGGCCATGCGCGCCCCGACAGACTACAAGGCCAAGTCGGTGCGTGCGCGTGTGCATGCTAGGAAAAAGCGTCTGAAGTGGATGCATGCATGCATGCTAAGTACAAGGCGGGGACAGCGTCGAAAGCGAAACTACTGCACATGGCTGGTGATCGAACAATGAAAAATTTTAGAAGGTCGAGCAGTTTGAGAGAATATTTCACGAGGTCTGCATTCCTCGTCGAACCGTATCCATGGCATGGGTTGTGTGCATGCCCAATAAGACCTACGCCCTCTGCGCTGCTGTCACGTGCAGGAAGAGCGTGCACCATCCTTCTATAGCGAGCAGTGCGCACCAGTTAATAAAAACTGAAATAGGACAGGCGCGGATGGTTTTCTGTAGCAGGACTCCGGTACTTTTTCCACCTGATTTATATAAAGGTCTATGCGGTTTAACTCTAGCGTAAAGGTTGCTTCAATAACCCAGATGTGGCGATGTGTCTCTTTATTTGCCGCCCAATGCGCTTCTCGAGCGCTCCTCACATGGGTGACAAATACTGTACGTTCTGCGCGCTGTGGTTGCTTCGTCGATGCATACTTACAAGTCTGTCGGGTATCCCGGACGAGGATGTGGACCTACCACGATTTGCCATGAACGCATCAGTCGTTATTGCTATTTTACCGTCCCCAATGCGTTGAGGTGTTGACACTCCGCCCGTATGACACACACAGAAAGCTGAGCACTGCCATTTCAGGCAGTCATATACATTTGCTCATCTAAAGTATATGCTCCCCACTGGCGGACCTCAATGTGGCTCCAGTTTTGCCGATAACAATCGTACTAAAACTGTGACACAACACTTTCCTGTACAGCCTTCCGGGTGGTATTATACGATTTCTCGCTGCTATCGCTTACATGTGCTAGGCATGATAGCGGCTAGCTTGCGACAGGAATTCAAACCGGCGACATACGTATCTTCAGTTCTTTGCCTTCCCAGACTTCTTACCTCTTCCCTTAAGGCGTGGCTGAGCTGTATACTTAAATGTGAGAAAGGTACTCCACCATTTCCTTTCTTCAAAACAATTTTACTGTCAAGACCGTGATGTAACCGTTTGCAGTACAGCGTTCCGAATTCTGTCATACGCGCGTGTGTGTGGATTGGTGTCTATGCACCCAGGGACAGTAATGCTTTCCAATTCCCACACGTAAGCAGTCTTAAGTGTCTGCGCCGAATTTTTTGAACAGCGTTAGATTTAATCACATATAAATCTAACAGCTCCAGACTCCGGACAACTATTCCTCACAAGGTAATTGTTGTTTATTTTTCGTTCTCTTATTATATGGTGGCTATCAGTTGCCTTGAGCTTCAATATGTGCTGCTCGTATTTCGTTATATGAAACTATTTTACCATCCAACACCATGGTCACGTAATGGCGGGACCATTACGTTGGATGGCGAGACGATGGGAATGGCGCGACTCCGTCACGGAACGTGGGCTTCCCCCTTCTAAGGGGGATGCATAGGGAAACAGATATGCTAATTTCTGATTTCGGTTTCCACGCCACAGACGCCTCTGCTGCCGACGACTAGAAACGACCACCACGGTGCCTACGGTCAAAGGCAAAGTTTGCAAGCTTCCCCTGAGCCACGCGGGAGCAAGTGGCATCTTTTCGTTTCCACTCGCGACGCGGCGCTGCCGTCACTGTCAGCCCGGTGGAGCGCGCGCGATGGGCAGCATTCGCCGCCGAATCTCTTCCGCTGAACTTTGTGAACGAACACGCAGAATTCAAATTTGCTGGCTTTTTTTGGCTGTCAGTTACAAACTTCAGCCACATGGATGAAGAACGCTTTGGCTTTAATAGTAAGGGGGCATAAAGTGCATGCTGAAAGAATAATCGCGAGAAACAGCGACCGTGTACTTCCTTCGAGGTTTATTCCAGTCTACGTTTGCGACACGTATCCTGGATGTTGTTGTGTTTTTTGGCGTAACGTTACCAAAATTTTTTAAGAGGGCACGAAATAGTGATGAAAAGAGAAAAGAAATGTCAGAAAATGTTTACACATTCGGTTCAAAGCGAAAGCGCGGGCTTTATTTTTTTGTTTTGGCAATGACTGTTTCTAATGATTTTGCTTGCAGAATGACTTAAGTGAGGCACACATGCTCGCGCAAGGCCGGCTGCGGACAGGCAAAAAACGATTTTGTGCGGATCAGAACTACCCAATTATTCGACGATAAGCAGGCAGTGCCGCGAGACGGCGCGCTCGCGATGGGCAGTGCTGCGTAGAAGGCGACGATGAGGAGCACTCGCACTAGGCACATACACGAAAGACGATCACATATATTAAAGAGACGGTTTTTTAGGATCTGAACGTCCGGATTAGAGTTTTCGCTCTAAAAAAGGACGGTGTTCCGTTCTTTTTCTGGAGCAGTCATGATATTCCGCGCTCGCTTAGTGCCTACGCACGGAGCACAGCACAGATGAGAGGAGCGCTTTGCATGTTCAAATTGGAAAAGAAAAATTATTTCAGGGCATATAAAAAAATTGTCGGCAGCCACACTTGGCCAGAAACACAAAACGAATAGCTACAGAACACCAGCTTTTTTATTTCCGACGAAGACTTTTTCAGTTGTGTCAAGACGGCGATTGGCGCCTTGCGTAGAAATGCATGCGGGCGACTATTAGAAAAATCAGTAAATGCATGTAAAAGTGTCCCTATGCTCCGTATACCCAAAGCGAGCAATGTTTTCCAGCTCCAATTACTCATCCGACAGTTCCCAAGATAATGTAACCGAAAATGGGAACTTTTTTCAAAGAAGCTGCAAGTGCTCTGTTTACAGTAAGAGTCAAATCTAGCATTTTTTTGTGGGATGCTTTAGACACACTTGCTTGAAGCTGCTCTACACTGTCAGGTACGAGTTACTACCAACAACTGGCCCGGAGAGCTGATGTCCTCGATGCAGGACAGGGCACGTTGTGGTCTCAGAATTTGTGCACCGCAAGGCCGGACAAGTAGTACACGACGTACGCGCTGCCATTCCGGCATCACAGGGCGGCCGAAAATAATTCCATTATGCGCGCTTTTAAGATGTACAGAAAGCAACGCGGCATGCTCTCTGCGAACCGCAACACTGTAACAAGGCGAAAATATCTATTACATGACACAGCGCAAACATCCGCACGCCTGCAACGCGTCACTGGACGCTCCGAACAGGCGGCGACAATGGCAATGAGCCAGGCAGGTCGTGCAAACAGCTCGGCAGGAAGGTGAAAGGCGTCACTCCGCCCGCCGCAGCTTTCAAACTGAGGCTAATCTAAAAACGGTGGTCAAAACCGGCACAGTGTACATCTACGAGCGAGAAGGCGCAAACCCTACTGCGCATGACTAGTCCATTTTTCGCGGGCATCTATGCTGTTGTGTGATCGATCGCACAACCCACGCTATAGACTATATAAGGGCTGGGAAAGTCGTCCATGCGGGAGTATTCCTGCGGGAGCACTGGTAGAGCGCAGTTGGCGTAGCCATGGTTTTAGCGGCCGTGGCTGCCTGGGCAAGGCGCCGAGGTGTTCATAGACACTGCCTGATGCAGCAGCAAGTGGTTCTTGCTCTGCAAAGTTTTGCTCGGGGCGTGCAACTGTCTCTTTGGGAGACCTGGGGCGCGATTACGGATCAGTCTCAAAAAACTGTCTCAATATTGAGACAGTGACGTCAAAATGACGACACCGAGAAATGCCGACCGCCGAATCGGCCAATGCGGAGCAAGGAGGCGGTGGGCTCCGCCCCGAAACCACTAATCGCACGACAAGGGACCGTAGACTAATGTTTTGCAGTAAAAACGCAGTGAATAAAAACGAGTAATGTTTTATTTTGCTAAGTAACTGTATTTCAAACCCAACAGCACCAAGCAAAAGAACCAGTGTTTTCATTTTTGCAATTAAGTTTGCTGTTCAGTCACTTTTTTTGCCGCGAAGGTGTGCTGTCAGCGGTATAGCGTGAACATGTTAGTCTGAAAATGAACAAAAACGCAATGAAGAAAACAAGCAATGTTTTATTTTGGTAGTAAACTGTGTTGCAATTTCAACAACACGAGGGAAAATTAGAAGCATTCTCAGTTTTGCAATGAAATTTGCTGCAGGTTAACTTCTTTTGTCATGAGGGCGCGCTGGCAGTGGTATCGCGTGAACATGGCGGCGTGCAAGAAAACAGCTGATTCCACGGCTAGTTCCCGAATTTTGCGTGTCGTCTAAAATCAAGGCACTTTGCGGATGTCTGAAGTGTGCAGAAAAATCTGATTGAAGGCAGTGAATGCTACGGGCCTGCGCAGATCAACTTACAAGGAGCGCTGGGCTTGAAAATCGACGAAGACAACTTTAGTCTGTGTTCTCGGTCGGCGCCTATCGATCACCGAGTGACGTGTGGTTCTGTTTATTTTCTTCATCACATAGAAGCAACTGCCGACAGACAGGTGCAGCTGCTGATAGCTTGCAATCTCGGTGCGGGAAATGAGAGCCGACACGGCCTGCCTCTGTGGCAGCACTCTTCTGCCTCGTAACCAAGTGTTGCCGCCCACATCGGGCTAAGCACTTGATGTTCCGTTTGTATTTTTGTAGCTCCGTTCGGTTTATGTTAAGTTGTTGCCGTAGTTTCTTTTTTTTCCTGTGCAAGGTGCAGAAATTGTGATGTTTATGCTCCACTTTGTTTAGAGAGAAAGGAAGCACTTGACTTGATAACTTTGCTATTGTCACCGAGGAGAGAACGAGCTTGTTCCATTAACGTTATTTACTGATCATGTAGTAGATCCAGGGTCAACCAGGAAATAAGTAGTTTGCTTGTATAGAGGCTAATTGCAACTGGGCAGAAAGTTGAGCAAGTTCATGTTTGCTGGTACACAGCGCTTGAATTGCATATGATCCAGGGCAGTGAGGTAGGTAGGACAGGGCAGTGATGTGTAATATTGTATTTTGCTCAGCAGGCGGAGTGATGTTGGTATAACTGGGTTTGGTGAGGGCAGTGTTTGAAGGGCTTTAAATACTTTGCGTAGCTTCTAACCTGCACTTCCTTTCAGGTCGGAAGACCACTTGTTTTTTTTTTTAAATTATGGTCCATCATATCTGAGGCACCCTGTATACAGGCCGCTTCAGTTAGAAAGAGAGCAGCCAGTTGAAAATGACTAGGACATTAAATACCTAGGCGAAAAGTAGCTTGAAAGCAGTTGCACTTATCACACATATTATATGATAGCACAAGGAGCTTGTCCGGCCATTCGGCATTGTCACCGTCTCGTGTCATCATGGACAAGACTTCATAGCCCTGTGTTACGCAAACCAAGCTAGGTGTCAGTTATGGGGCAATAACCGAGTGCTCAAAATTTCCCGCAATGGAGCTGCCTGTATATTCTTAGAGCTGTAGAGCATTTCCAGTAACGGTGTTGCATGATTTGTGATTGTAAACTAACCTCTAATCACACACCATCTCCTTGATGATGTGTCTGTGATGTTTACACATCTTTGTCTATCAGTGAAGATGTTCTAGTCATTCAGCAGTCATTGTAGTCACTTCACCTTACAATCTTTATTATGCATTGTTGTACAGCGGTTTCCTTGCAGTAGGTACAGCTTTTAGCACAGAGCGAAACCCCTAGCCACACACCATTACGCTAAAAGCTTAGCTTTGGTATTTACACTACTTATATGTGCCAAAATGTTTTGTAGTCCGGAAAATGCATCATGTACACTGTACTATGCCATATTTATTGTACAGGTAGCCTCTGTATGAAAGAAAACATGCACTTTGAACTCAATTTTTCAGATTTTTTTTCTTAACTGCACTCAGAAATGCCATACGGTAATTGTACATCAAGGTAAAGTATGCTTGTATGTACACTGCCTTTTCTGCAATAGAAACACTCGTGTCAAATGCTGTGCCTAAAAAAATAAACGCGCTTACTGAATGTATGATGCAATAAAAAACAGCTTTTTGATTCCAACAAGCATCACAAATATTTCATGCCTTATTCCAGCACTACACGTTTGGTTCATGCATGTTCGTCACACAGGTAATGACCACAGGCACTCCACCAAGCTGGAAGGAGACAGCAGAGAAGGGGCAGGTGGGCTAACATAAGCATTGACAAAAGAGAGTTCAAAATGATGCTTTTCAGAAATTGGGCGAGCTGCTTCAACACCTTTTCCGTCTTCAGGAAGAGACTGTGCAACACGCTGCTGGGGGACTGGAAGATATACTAGCAAACACACTGAAAATGAAGTGGCAGCCGGTGGGGGGCACTTGTTTGTCACTGCTGGCTTCTCGCTGCACACAGGTTGGTTAAGGGCACAACCACATCACACAATTGCTCACACACTTGCAGATGTGTGTTGTGCAATGACACAAGGAAATGACAGTGGCAACAGGGGAAGAGTGCCTGATATCACTCTCTATGCCAGCATGGTGAGTCGTCTCTGGACGCTAGATTTTCCATCGCAACTGCCGCTGCACCATCCCTCGGTACGCCTTCCTCTGGAGACGGGTCGTCCTAGAGAGGCCAAAAGTACAGCACCGCATGCTCTTCTCAGGAGGCAGGTGAGGAGGGATCCCGTCTGTACGAGGCAGCCACCATTTAGAGGTGGCCCGTTGTTATCTGGGTCAGAGGCAGTGTCGCCTGCACCCTCTGGTGATATGGGCACATCCAAACAGAGGCTGTGAAGTGCATGATATGGGCACATCCAAACAGAGGCTGTGAAGTGCAGCACGTGCGGTGATGATGCGCACTGTCCACTTCCACTGGCACTGGTGCATCCGGTGCCCTTGAAAGCAACGGAAGCAGCTCTTCGGCACACCAATACAGCGCTCAGCCACAAATTGTGTGAAAGCATGTGGCGTGTTGTACAGGCCTTCTGCTGAGTCAGGTCTGTAATGTCGTGCAACTGGTGCAGGCAGCCATGGCTCCAGTGGGTAGACATAGTCTCCTGCATAACAAAAAATGATGCGGCTAAGCATGTCCTTTCTCAGTGATCTCAACAGCATTACAGGACACTCTGCTATACAGTAGAAGACTCACGCCAAGTAGCCCACATCCAGGCTTTGCTGAATATGACATTCAAGAGCATACATACATGCAGGATTTAGATGTATAAGTGAGCACTACTGTAAGGTCAGTCTTTTACCACCACATTCATATAAATGATGCGCTATGATTGCCTACAAAACACAAGCGCTGTCAGGTGCATTTTGCTTTGGTTTCTTCAACAGGAAAGGCTATGCATTTCAACGATGTAATATGTGTCCTGTGTTTCTGCTGCAATTATATTTACCAAAAGGAAAGGGTGGCAATACCTTGTATCATACTGTAAAGTGTCTGCATTTGTGTAACTGTCCAGACTGATTCTTGTAGCTTTAGCAGATCCGGCCAAATGCATAGTGCTGGAGCTCAATAGATGTGACTGAGTTCGCCCGACGGGTGACACGGCTATTTTACTGCTTACCCAGAAAAAAAATCACCGTCGTCCAGCAGGCCTTCCTCCGCCTCGGAATGCCGCCAGACAAACGCGTCGCGGAAGGATCCGGGTCAGCGCGAGTCCACGGCCAGGATGCACATGTTCGCGCCACAGATCTGAGAAAAAACAAGCACAGCCCGTACTCACTCTCGCTGCCGAGGCCCGCACTTGTAGCTCATGCACTTGTAGCACTTGAACTCATGCGGTCAAAAACAGTGGCCGAGGTATACTCACTATTACGTCCGCAGCGTAGAACCGCTTGCGGCTCGTTCGCAGCACTGCCCCCAGACTCCTTGATAGTGATGAGTGCCCAATCGACACACCCGACGACGCCGGAGATGCTGCCGCGGCGAACGTTTAGGCAAAGGACGCCCTCCTTCGCCGCCGCCTTCTCCTCGGGTCTCCTCGGAAAGCAAACACCCCCCTTCTGTTACCCAACGTTGACATTGGTCTCCGCTGCCCGCCGCAAAGGCTTGTTCACAGTCGGTTGGGCTGCGCCGACGTTTTCTTCATTTCCAACGGCGCCTTGAAACCCACCGGAGGCGAAGAAGCGCAGCGCGCACAGCACCTGCCGCTCCACTGACAGCGCACTCACCCGCGCACTTCCAAGTTCAACGGCGAGTTCGTCGCACAGACGCTGCGCAGTCTCCTCGAAATAACTCTCCCGCGCGTCAAAGTCGTCTTCATGCACCCTCCGACACCGTTGCTCGCGCGGTCACCCGCGTATACGACGATGTAAACAGCCGCCATTTTCTGTCTCAAACGTGTTGATACTACTTTTTCCAGTCTCAAAAAATCGTCTCAATCTGCCCGCATAATTAGATGGTCAACGTCACCACTTCTGCGCCATTTACGACGTCAGTCAGTGACGAAAAAAATCAAAATGGCCGCCGACCAATAGGAGAGAGGCAAATGATATACTTTTTGAGACAATTTCGATTGAGACTGATCCGTAATCGCGCCCCTGATGCAGCAGCATGCGTCTCTGCTATACAGCGTTCGCACGGATTCTGCTCGTACGCCGGCGTGGATGTATAAGACTAGCCTAGCGTTGTCACCATTGTGTTCAACGTGTGGTGTGTGTGGTGACAGAACATTAGCTCTTGTGCTGTACTTTGTACAACGCGGAACGGGCTGTGTTCTTCGGCTCCCTCAAGAAGGCAGGAGTTCCTCACAGTTCTCTTCAGGACATTGTTTTCCCGCGCGGGAGCCAGTCGAGTAGAAGGGATGCTTCTCGCCTTCTTCTACTTTACCTGCAGGACACGGATTTGGCCTCCACATGGTGACCTCAGGAGTGTCTATTTGGGTTTTTGCGGACAGTGTTTCTGTGATTTCTATTTAAGTGTCGCTACGGTGGAGCAATTGCCGGCAGCAACTGCAAGGCTAATCCCACCGGTAGTTTACAACCACTCAACTCAACTCAACTCTGCTATACAGCGACGGTGGACCAGCGTCGACGAGATGAACAGGAAATACTACATGCCATGAGTACTTGCAATCTGCTGAGCGTCGGGATAGAGCGCTGATTAGTGCTGCATTGTTTTCTTTGCCGCGATATCATTTACCATGAACTGTTATCCGGTCAGCGTCGCGCTCGTGAGAGGGCTCTATTGTGCGCTTTAACGTTCGCTCTATTCTAGCGTTGCACCTCTGATAACCGTTTCATGTTCACGTCCCTCGGGTGGTTGTACTATCGTGCGCAAAAGTGGAGAGACCACGGCTTCGACGGCAGGAGCGGCTCCGGGGCCGCACCACGGCGCTACTATCTCGCGCTGCGCGCTCGCTGCTAGAGTGCCTCGCGTGGCGCAAAACTTTTCCCTCGCTCTCGGGCTGGTGCTTATCATGACTGACAAAATTATAGTGCGACGTTCGATTACTCTGCTGCTGACGGTCTGCCTGGAAGGGGAGTGCGCATCGCAAGGAGGTCAGGAATAGCGCAGTGGCGCTTTAGTGAAACAAGCGGGCGGTGACACTGCGTCCACTCACTTCACTCCGTAGCGGCAGAGGCGATTTTAATTGCAGTTGCAGCGATGTTTCGAATTTTCTTCCCACAGATGGAAGAGTGGTGTGTTATCTTGATTTGCACACACGACTGCACGATATTTTCCCCTTCTAATCAAGGTGTTAGCTTAGTCCAATCGCGATAAGGAACAAGCTTTCTTCCTCCATGAACCAGAAAGCGCATTTCAGAAGATGATTCCCATTAAGAGCTTCAGTCCTGAATGGCTAGCGGTGACGCAGTGTTGTATTTTGCGCTGTGTCGTTCGGTCGGTGAGTTCCTCCATATCAGAGGTACGGAAGAGTGGAGAGACCACACGCGATGTGATCAGCTCTTTGTCTGTGCCATAAGACGGCGTGTGCCTGAATGCGCAATGCGTCCGTCCTAAACTTGTTGGCCTGCTAACCGAAGCGTTTCTATAAGGCACGGAGGGTTGGATACAAAAGATGCCGACGGCCGCTCTTTGCGTTTGCGGTGACCGCTGCCTGGACGAGCTATAAAAGCATACGAGCAGTTTTATCAACCGATCTGTAGCGTGAGCCGCTATCGCGTCGATGCTTTTCAACGTGCCACCAATAAAAGAGCGGTATTTGTTTTCTTTTTAATGAGCGTATGTTTGCCTAATGGCTTGGCATTCCGTCGGAAGCAGCGCGCGGTTCCCACTCCACTCCTCAATATTTTGGTAGTGACGAATATGCATCCAGGCATAAAATGCAGAGTACTGTGGCGACCTGCTTTGAACACATTCCCTTCAATAAATATGAACAAAATGTGAGGCACTTACACAATGCTTACTGTCGTTAAAACAATAAAAAACAATACTCATAATAACACAATACTTGGCGAATCCACAGCAATTACGCCTGCACGGCGCGGCATAGTCTCATAGAGCGATGTCACGAAGTCGTTGTGAGTGCGTAGTGTCTCCCACTCTTCTCGTACAGCAGTCAAAATTCGTCTGGCGTAGCCGTGTGCAGATTCCGCCGCGCCAACTGCGCCTTGATGCATCTCCACACATTTTTGATCGGATTAAGATTGGCGCCTACTGGTGGCCATTCAAGCGCTTGTATTCCTAGGCCTTCCAGCAAAGTGCTCACGACCCGTGCTTTGTAGACTGGGCTCCGGTCATGCTGAAAGTGAAAATATCCATCGCCGAATAGGCCATCAATCACGTAGGGGACCTGCTCTTCCTCTAGGATCGCACAGTAGGCTGAAGCGTTGGAGCGGCCCTCAATGCGAACAAGGGGGCCCAGTCCATCCTTGCTCATCGCACCCCATACGTTCACAGCGCACCGGCCACTTGAGAGGACGCTTGCGGTATACTCGGGCTTAAATCTATAAAACAGGAATCAGGAGAAAGGGTTAATGAGAAAAAGAAAATGAAGTAACACACGATTCGTCTCGGGAACTACAAGGCTAATGGTAGAAGAGAAACGTGTGTAAAAAAAAATCACCGAATATCTCCCAAGAATAAATCGAGCGCTTGACCAATCTTTTTTGTGGGGATCTTTGTTACAATAAGAAAATGCCAAATATCATGCTACCGCTGTTACACACCATCATCATGGCAAAGGTTCTTAAGCAAAGCGTCGAAAGGAAGTTTTATAATTATGACGCGGAACTGTTTTGAAGCAGGGCCTTTTTATGCGCCAAGAGCTTTAAACTAAATGGTAGTGGTCGACTCAATTTGTGATATACGCAATGTTTTTTGGTACCGAAAGAAAACAGTTGCAAATTCACAATAAAGGAGAACCTCCAAACACGCAATTGTGCTGAGCGTACGTGACGAATTGGGTCATGAGGATTCGGTCTAACAGTCTGCCATGAGGAGTCCGCCTTTTGTATGTGCGAACTTCGAAAAACTCTGTCCACCTACCTGCTGTTACACGGGCGCCAAACTTTCTGCTGTTGGTCCCATCAGCTGGAGAAAGTGCTCTCGTCAGAGAACACCACCTCCTTCCAATCGGCTTGTGTCCAATGCTGCTTGGCTTGCGCAAAGTTGAGTCGCTGAAGCCGTTGCCTACTGGTCAAATACGGCTTCTGAGCCGCGAGACTTCAAGGCCCAAGGCCTCCCGTATCTCCCGCGAATTCATAAATGGGTCTGCAACAACAGAAGCGACGATGAGCCTGTCTGTTTCCTCAACAGTAGACTTAGGTCGACCGCTTCGCTCCGCGTCTTTAAGTCGACCACCTTCATCCCGGCATGCGCGAATATTGCGACTAACCGCATTACGGGAACGGCCGAATAACCGACAGATTGCGCGTTGAGAAGTGCCTTGAAGACTACGCTCAACTATCCTTTTCCTTTCCACGAATGGTACAGGCGACGACATTTTTTCAAATGGCTGAGGTAGACGTGTGAAGGCGATTAATATAGCCTGCAAAATGCAGCCTTGTCAGGAGGGAATGACTATGCAGCCGTCGTGCGGTTGTTCAGACAGCTAGTAGAAACCTGCACGCAGATTCGTCGCGATAACACACATCAATAGCAAAGGGCTGTCGCTTCAGCATCCAAAATTTCGTGTCTTATATAAACGCTTCGGTTAACAAGCCAGCCTCATTAACAAGAGGACACCAGGCATTGAGCCACGCACCGTCATATAGCATTAAGAAGCAGTTCATATTTCGTGTGGTCTTCATTTTTTTGTATGTGCGCTCTGGAGGAGCTTAGTGACCGAACGATACAGCACAAAATACATCACGGCGTCGCGGTAGCCAATCCGAACTCAGCATCGTAATCCAGATCATCATTTGAACGGTGCTCTCCAGTTTATAGAGCAAGAAAGCCTGTTTCAGATCATCGATTGGAATTAGCTATTAGCTCCTTTAGAATGAAAACTATCGTGCAAATGACTTCTCAAATTAAGAGAATAGTTCCCAGACGATGCATTACATTCACGTCACACATACGCGAGAGAGCTACTTTACATTATCATGCTATATGAATAAGTTATCCCATATGTAAAGAAATGGCAGCGAGGTTATTGCTTGTTTCTGACTCAGTCTGTGGTGGAGATTTCTTTTTGGATGACCTAGACCACATGGGATATCCTATCACCGTCGAAATTTCAGGTGAAGCTTTCAAGCTCGATGGGATCATCATATCCTTATGATAACAGAAGTATGGATTTCGGTGCCATCTCCCAGAGACAAGCTGGTGATTTTACGAGTCTGCGATGCTTCGAACGGGGGACGTGGGGGTACAAATGTACCGAGCTTAGTAATTTTATCAAGACTGCGAGGTTTGAAGCGCTCGACGCCGACGACCATTATTTTCGACCTGGGGTTATTAACGAATATCGCTTTAAAATAAACCACTATTCCTTAACTGAGGAGAAAATACGAAATGTCGCTGCAACTAAAGTTTTGCCGCTGCGGAATGAAGTGCGTGGACGCAGGAGTAGGAGGAAAAACTTCTATTGCTTTATTAAGCAGAGGTGTTAGCGGCTTCCGGTTGTCTTCATCCCTTGGGCTGAAGTCCCGGTTGGTCCGGTGGTTGGTTCCCTTGTTCCAGGGCCCCACTGAGCCATGCCACCTCGCATGCGTGCTACACTAGTCCTCTTTCGACCGACAGCTCGCTGCTGGTGAGCAGGCCCTCCCACTGTTCCGTATTGGGCTCTTTTAACTTATGGAAGAAGAAGGGGACGCAAAGGTATCGTCCGCTTGCTTCACTAACGCGCAACTGCATTATCCCTGAACTCCTTGCGATGCGCGCTCCCGTTCCACGCGGCCGTCAGCAGCAGAGTAATCGAACGTCGCACTAGAATTTTGTCAGTTATGATAAGCACCAGCCCGAGAGCGAGAGAAAAGTTTTGCGTCACGCTAGGTACTCTCGCAGCGAGCGCTCAGCGCTAGGGTTCCACACTGGGCCAGCGCCGCTTTCAGGGTGAAGACACCGCTCCCGGCAGGGGCAGGTTGGGTCTCACTCTCCAGTTCAGTTGCATTGAGCGCAATGCGGCGGCGCGCCGTTTCGAAGAAAAACTGAATCTGCCGCGAGGAATTCAGAAAATTTGGCGTTCTTCCTTGACAGAGTGGTACTAGAGATAGTTTAAACAGTGAATCAGAGGTAGTTACTATATAGTAGACTATCTTTCGCAGCTAACCTGCCGATAAAGTCGGCGCCTTAAGAACAGTCGGTGCACTAATGCGTGTTTTTTCTCTTCTGTAGCGTTTATTCTGCGCAGTGTTCCTTCATAACAGCTTTCTTACAACTTGCGTAGCACATTCCAGTGCAACATTTTGACCCCAATACTCTGCATTTCAATTACTTTTCCAACAATCAGGATTACTGATTTCGAGCTGCAGTTGCATATTGGCCAAAGACTGCCATTCAGGCAGCTTTTCGTTCGCCATAAAATCAATGCGATAAGGTGCGTTTCATGGTTGCTAATTTAAATAATAATGAGTATGCAAAGATAAGTAGTGCATTATCCCTCCGTCCCAAGCAGAAATTGTTCTAGAAAACAAGCGTTTCGCATGCCTTACCTCTCATACTTTGAGGTTTACTGTTGTTCACGCAGTCTGGTTTGACCTGCGATTGGCATTTTTTTCGGAGCGCGCTGTCACGAACACAGCCAAATAGCCGGATCATTTCAGTAGTGCGGGCAGAACACCCGAGAACACAACAGACCCTCATAACTTGGTCTCTGACTGCTACATCACGCACACTACGAGCTCACTTGAAGCAAAGGGGCGTGGCCTGTTTTCGCCCCGGTTTTGCAATTTCTGTGCGTTCTCCGCCGCCTTTCTTCTTCCGATTGGAAGCACGTCGTTGTCGTTACACGTCGCGGCCTTTCTTCTCCCGATTACAGCCGCCTCGGCACATATAGCACGTTCTGCGCCACGCTGTAAAAAGTCGCATGTTTTGACCACCAGACCACAAGCGCTTGCACTGATGACGCAGGCCAAGAAAGCTGAAAGGCGAGTGCTAAAACCTGCCAGGCCACATCAAAAGTTGCCGAGCGGCTTTGTCTTTAAAACCTGATCACAAAGGCGTTTCGCAACAAGGCAGCCGTATTTGTATTTATTCATATTGTTAACCCTCTGCATGAGGGTCATTACAGGGAGGGAAACATATACAGACACAACTGCAATTCTCTTCGTTAAAAAAAAAAGAAACACTCAAATGCACAGAATTACAGATTTGCACAGCAATCTTCCAGGAACGCGTTCTCACCTATCACAAATTTTTCTACATCTGTTTGGTCCACAACGTCACTTGGTAGTTGATTCCAAATTTCTACAGCATCGGGAAAAAAGGAGTAGCGATAGACATCAGTACGTGTAATAATAGGTTGTAATACCTTACTGTGATTTTTCCGAGGGCAACGCTTCAGGGGAGGTGTAACATAGTGATGTTTATTAACATTGACCTTATCATTCATTATCAGAAAAAAAAGTTTCAATTTCTGCTTTGTTCTTCTTACTTCTAGTGATTCTAACTGACACTCTTTTAGCATTGCTGTGACTAAATCAGTGCGGCGGTATTTAGAGCATATAAAACGTGCTGACATCCTTTGCAATCTTTCCAGTTGCCGTTTTAAACCCTTTTGATGAGGACTCCACACTGCACTTGCGTACTCTATGATTGGCCGCACGAACGTCTTGTACGGAATCAATTTCTCTAGTCACATTCGGCAACTTCCTCCTCAGGAAACAGACCTTCTGGTAGGCTTTTAAATAGACATTTTCAATATGGGTGCGCCAGTTAAGATTATTTGTTAATGTCACTCCCAAGTACTTGAGACACTTTACTTGATCTAAGGAATTTTCACCGATATTGTATCGTAACATCATAACATTCTGCTTCCTTGTTACTTGCATGTAATTAGAATTTTGGTAGTTTATTTCCATACCCCATTTCAGGCACCACGAGTTTAACGACTGAAGACACCTATTTATGTTCATCTGATCTGCCGGGGAAGCCACAGGAGAGTAAATTAAACAATCATCGGCAAAAAAGTTTCATTCTGACAGGCGATTCGACGATAGCAGGAATATCATTTATATACAATAAAAACAAAAGCGGACCTAAACCGGAGCCCTGTGGCACCCCCGACAGAACTTCACGCCTATGCGATACTGCACTTTCTATTTTGACGACTTGACAGCGGTTACTTAGATAGGTCTGAATCGATAGTACTATATTTTCAGCGATTCCTAATCTGCGTAGTTTAAAAAGAAGCTTATGATGCGGAACTTTATCGAAAGCCTTCGAGAAGTCTACACAGACCACATCTACCTGCTGACGTTCATCTATAGCCTTGCAAAAGTCGTTCACTGTTTCAATTAACTGCGTTACTGTCGAAAGGCCTGTCCGAAAATCATGCTGAAATGGACACAATAGGTCATTTATTTCCAAAAAATGAAGGATGTGTTTAGCTATTATGTGTTCAAAAACCTTGCAACATACGGAAGTGAGTGAAACTTGCCTGTAGTTTTTTACAAGAAGTCGATTACCGCCTTTAAATACCGGAACTACTATTGCGCTGCGCCAGTCACGAGGTAAAGAATGATCCCGCAATGACTTTTCAAATAAAATTTGCAAATAATATGATAACCACTCAGCATACCGTTTAACGAATTCCGTCGGTATTTCATCGGGACCGCTCGATTTCTTCGGGTCCAGAGACAGCAGCTGCTCACAGATGCCCTCCCTATTGATGCGAATCTCGTGCATTGAGTATGGCAATGGGTAAATTGTTGTATGATCACTCTCAATATCATTGTCATCCCTACTAAAGACCGACTGGAAGAAATCATTAAACAGATTTGCAATATCGTTTTTATCAGTCACCTCATCGTCCCCATCCATTACCTGTGTGATTGCGTTCTTTTACGCTGAAAAATATCGCCAGAACTTTTGTGGTGAGCTTGTGAGAAAATTAGTCTGTTGTATTAAAGTAAGTTTTTTTTCGAATCTAATAACACTGTTTTGAGCTTCTTTTTGATATTTGAAAGTTCTGTCGCTCTATTTTTTTGCTTTCGTAGCCTTTTTACCTTGCGCTTTAACTGAATGATCTCTTGTGATCCAAGGATTGAGCTGCTTCGATTTCTTTGAGCGAGTGGGAACAAACCTATCAATGCAATATTTTAGTGTCCCCTTAAAACGTTGCCACAATTCCTCAACACTTTCATGGTGTGATGCAGTTGCAAACTGATTCAAGTTCTCTTCTAAGACGTCTATGATAGACGTATCGTCTGCCAAGCTGTAATCTTTGACCCGTATTAAAACATGCGATTTTTTGCGAACTTGTGTGTTCAACCGCACATTCAAACAGATCATCTTGTGGACAGATAATCCCGGCTTGACAGATACAGTGTGGTCTGCCACTTAAGGGGATAAGAAAACCAAGTCCAACAATGACTGGGACCCCGATGTAATCCTTGTAAAATCCTTTACTATTTGCTTAAAGTTATGAGTAAACATAATTTCCATTACTTTATTCGCACTGCTTATTTCTACATTACCTGTTGACAAAGTTTCCCAATTAATATGTGGCAAATTAAAGTCGCCAGCCATTATCAGTCTGGTGTTCTTATTTACATAAGAGTTAAGGAACAAAAGCAATTCATCCAAAAATTCAGGAGATGTAGAAGGCGGCCTGTACACAACACCTACTAAATGTACAAGGTTCCCAAAAGAAACCTTGCACCACACCATTTCAGAAAGGCTGCAGTTAAGAGCGACTGCAGATACTGTGCTTTTCATAACAATAGCCACCCCCCCCTCCTTTAGAATTTCTATCCCATCTAAAAACATGGTAGCCTGGTGGGAAAATGCTATCGTTACTAACTCCCTCATGTAACCAGGTCTCGGTTATTAACAATAAGTCAGGGTTCTCGAAAATTAGCAAATGTTCTAAATCAGTTGTTTTGTTTGCTACACTGCGGGCGTTTAACAATAATTCTGAGCTATATTTGCGAGCAATCGCTATGATCATCAGAATCTGCAGTTGATTTGGTCGGGGATAGCGAACTATGACCAGCAGACTCATCGTTAACTTTGGGTCGTCCTATCTTATCTTGGTGGGTTCGGTACAGACAACGCTCTTGTCGTTCATGATCCCATGCGTAAATGGTGTTGTTAATCTTAAGTTTATCATGTATCAGTTTGACCTTTGTTCCGTTATCTCCTTCTGCTTTACTACTTTGCCACAGTTTTTTTCGTACTGCTACTGTTTCCTTCGCATAGTCTGGGCTTACACTTATCGGGCCGCCTTTCAACTTCCCGCAATTCTTAAATACCAACTCTCTTTCTCTAGAGTCGAAAAAGTGCATAATGACAGGTCTATGGCTACCAGTTTCTTTCTTGCCTATACGATGAATTCTGTCTATAGTTTTCGCCTGAACGCCCAATTTTTCATTAAATATCTTCTGAACCACAGCTTCCCTCAAAATCGGAATCTGATTCGTCTTTTGCTTCTTTGACACCAAAAACCAAAATATTATTACTTCTGCTCCTGTTCTCGTATTAAGTCAACTTATCTGCCTGCTGACGAACAAGGGTCTCTAAAGTTTGCATTCGTTTGTTCATTTCTTCGATAATATCAAGAAATCCAGTCATCCTATCGCATTTTGCATTAGGTTCGGTCATTTCTGTTCTCAGTTTATCTATTTTAGTATCCGACGTGGCCTGGTTTTCTAGAATTAACTGCAACATTTCAGCAGTCTTTGGCCCCGAGTTTTTCTCAATATCACCAGAAACCAACAAAGACAATAACATAGACCATCATCATCATCATCATCATCAGCCTTACTACACCCACTGCAGGGCAAAGGCCTCTCCCATGTCTCTCCAATTAACCATATCCTTTGCCAGCTGCATCCACCCTTTGCCTGCAAACTTAATCTCCTCCGCCCATCTAACCTTCTGCCGCCCCCTGCTACGCTTACTTTCTCTTAGAACCCACTCCGTTACCCTTAAAGACCAGCGGTTATCTTGCCTTCGCATTACATGCCCTGCCCAAGCCCATTTCTTTCTCTTGATTTCGACTAGGATGTCATTAACCCGTGTTTTTTCCTTCACCCACTCTGCCCGCTTCCGATCTCTTAACGTTACACCTATCATTTTTCTTTCCATGGCTCGCTGCGTTGTCCTTAACTTAAGCTGAACTCTTTTCGTTAGCCTGCACGTTTCTGCCCCGTAGGTGAGTACCGGTAAGATTATGCTGTTGTACACTTTCCTCTTGAGGGAAATTGGTAAACTGCCACTCATGATCTGCGAGAATTTGCCATATGCGCTCCACCCCATTCTTATCCTTCTAGTTATCTCCCTCTCATGATCCGGATCAGCTGTCACTACCTGCCCTAAGTAGACGTATTCCGGCACAATTTCTAGGCTCTCGCTGCCAATTGTGAACTGTTGTTCCCTTGCTAGGCTGTTGAACATTACCTTGGTTTTCTGCATGTTAATTTTTAGACCCATCGATCTGCTCTGCCTGTCTAACTCGTTGATCATGATTTGCAGTTCACCTCCTGAGTGACTCAGCAAGGCAATGTCATCAGCAAATCTCAGATTATTTAGGTATTCTCCATTTATCCTTATTCCCAACTGTTCCCAATTCAGGCATCGAAATACCTCCTGCAAACATGCGGTGAACAGCATTGGCGAGATCGTGTCTCCTTGCCTGATGCCCTTCCTTATTGGAATTTTATTGCTGACTTTATGGAGGACTATAGTGGCTGTGCAGTTGCTATATATATCTTCCAGTATTTTGATATAAGGCTCTTCTACCCCCTGATTACGCAATGCCTGTATGACTGCTGAGGTTTCCACTGAGTCGAATGCTTTCTCGTAATCAATGAAAGCTATATATAGAGGTTGGCTATATTCTGCGCATTTCTCTATCACCTGATTGATAGTGTGAATATGATCTATTGTGGAATATCCTTTACGAAAGCCTGCCTGATCGTTTTGTTGATTAAAGTCTAACGTTGCCCTGACTCTATAAGCGATTACCTTAGTAAATAATTTGTAGGCAACGGATAGTAAGCTGATCGGCCTGTAATTTTTCAAGTCCTGGGCGTCTCCCTTCTTATGAATTAAGATAATGTTTGCATAGACCAACATAGACCAAGTGTCACTCAAAACAGTCAAAGCAGTCAACAATCTTCCAGGGCACGGCAGAACTTACAGAAAGCGGTTGTCACTCCTAACACTTCCAATATTAGTCAAATAACGAACCTGTAACAGCAGGATCGGAGGCTTAGACATGTTGCAGATTGTCCAGGTGCCGTGCCCTCTGAATGCTCCGGCGTCGCGCAGTTCCTTTTGTAGGCTAGCCACTGGTGACGTCACTGTCATCGACGGAAGACGCCCCTTGAACAGGTTATCGCTGATATCGCTGTCGTGATGGGTCGCGTAGAAAAATGGTGTTTCATTTGTTCCACAGGCGGAAATGCTTGCGGCAACAATCCACGGCAGGACCTGTAACAGCAGGATCGGAGGCTTAGACATGTTGCCGATTGTCCAGGTGCCGTGCCTTTACGCGCTCTTGCGGGTAAGCAAGTATGCGAAGCTCTCATCGCAGCTTTTTGTTCAGTTTATTATCTGTTTTGTCTTAATGCCACGAAGGCAGGAAGGCTCTCCTCTCTCCTTCTGTGCGCCAGCTCACTACGAATATCCTGGCGCCAAACCTATCTTCTGTGCGTCCGTAAGCAAAGAAGCCGTGGCTGCGTGACGCGAACGCAAGGCGGCTTTTTTCTTCAGTAACGGTTTATTTTCCTTCCTTTTCGTATCTCTTTTAAACAAAACACAACGGGGGAAAAAGGCTCTTTTCATTGCCCACACGCAGCCACGTGAGTAAAATTCGTCACGCGTGTTTCTGGCCAACATATCCTATAGATGACCCTTTTTTTTCCTCATTCGATGACAGCAGCAGCAGGGATGGGCGAAGCGCAAAGGCACCCGTGTGCTGTGCGATGTCAGTGAATGTTAAACGCCCCCAGGTGGTCGAAATTATCTGGGAGGCCTCCACTACGGCACCTCTTTCTCTGTTCTTTTACTCCAACCTTCCTCCCTTCGCTTGCGGCAGATATGTGAGACAATTACTGCGCCATTTCGTTTCCACAAAAACCAATATTCATTTTTTTTCCTTTGTTACTCCGGCTCCTCTTTCTTAGTTTACCCTGGCAAGGACAATGGTATTGAAAATAAATAGTTATCAGGGGCTGATTTTGTGAGGCCTCTTTTTGCATCAGTCGCTTATGATGATTTTTCTTCATGTTTTGAAACGAAAGAGAAATTGTTTAGTAAAATTTGTCCTCGAATATAGCGACTTAATCACTACGAATTAATTAAGAAGATGTCATCGCATCGCATCATCAGTCTACGTGTAGTCAACACCATCCAAAGGGAAACTTAACCACTTGCATTGCTTTGTTGCGGTACAAGCCACTAAGGAAAGCAGTTAAGTGTGACCATTTGACTTCAGACATGTCCTCAGCTTTCTACTCCAGAGCAGTGAAGTGGCAGATTACTTGGAAGAGAAATTTGACATTATTACGTGGAGTTTTTCACATACGGTGGAGCAACAAGACAAAGGAACTTCAGAAAATGTTGGAAAGTGAATGTTGACTACGCAAAAATATTATATTTGGCAGGACATGCATGCTCCGCGCTGCTTGTATGCAAGGGAAACTCGGGGCCTTGGGAACAATATTTACTTTCAAAACAACAAAGGCAGCATAATTATATAGAATTCGGTGACCCTAATATTGTCCATATTATCCTATCAAGGAAAACCAAATAACTTCTGTCCTTTTAAAGTGCAGCCGTTGACTTAAAAACACAGCAGTCCGTCATAACTTTTCGTTCGTCGTGTACTCAAAGCGAATGCATCATGCATAAAATTCTCTCAAAACTGCAAAAACTACTACCACGACTGAACAAATATGTACTATTTCCAGATTAGTAGCATCATTGCAGTCGCCACGCGACCACACAGAAACCGTACCAGACGCATAGCGCACTGCACGCAACTGACGCGTGAGACCCACCATGCCGCTGCGAGGGGCAAACGGCGGCGCGAGGTAGTACAAAGGGTGTCCCCACCCTGAAAGCGGAGGCGAGCGGGCATCCAGGCACCCTAGCCTCATCTAGGGTGCCTCGATGCCCGATCCCCTCCGCTTTCAGGGTGAGGACACTGCCCGCGAAAGCAACATGTTGGGTCACACTCTCCCGTTCGGCTGCCTAGAGCGCAATGCGGCGGCCGGCCGTTCGGAAGACAAAACTGCCGCAACCACGTGAATGCCCGCAGGGGCGTCCCCTCTAGGGGATGTTGGTGAGTAGTGCGCCACCACGTACCCCAGCACCCGCGCTTAGGCTGTGCGTGGCTTTGCCGTGTCTGGGGAAAAGGGAATCCTGGTGGCTGAGAAGACGCCCAGTGTTTGGACCTTAGAGGCCCCTCAGCAGACGCAACACTCCACTATGGCCCCAGCTTCCCACAGACGGTACGGGACCCCCGGATTGACCCGCCCGGGGGAAATCAGCCAGTTGCCATTTCCTGCCCTCTCCACACTTTTCTTTCCTATCTTCTCTCTCCCACATATCCTGTCATCCAACTCCTTCGTTATTTTCTTACTTCCCTGGCAGCGAGGGTTAACCCTGTGCGTACTGGTCTACCTTGGCCCTTATGCATAGAATTATAGTGGCCGCGTATGGTTAAGTGCGTCTAACGCATTCCCATGTTGGGCGCCATGATGGGCGACCAGCGCTGCTGCCGAACAACATACACAAACTTATGGCAAGCAAAAAACACCCTTCTGATCGGTCCCTGAAAAAGGGCCGGACCGACGTGAAACATGTCCCGCAAAAGTCGACGGAAAGCTTTCCAAAGTTTTTTGTTGTGCACTCCATAACCGACGAACCTGTAGCTGATTTATGAGCCTTTGCATTTGCAATGACTATCAGGGACTGTGTTGGAAAAGACTTCAAAGCGAAGAAGCAAAAAACAGATCTCCTCGTAGAAATCTAGACTAAAGACCAAAGTGTCAGACTGATAAATATGAAAAAGCTTGGCCAACTGGATGTGCAGGTCACACCTCACCGCAGCCTTAACTATACCAAAGGAGTCCTTTCAGAACACAACTTTTACAAAGCACTGATGGAGAGATTGAAGAACTTGCCGAGCAAGGCGTTATTTCCGCTCGTAGGATCACAATCAAAAAGAACAATGCAGAAATAAAAACAAAACATATTGTCCTAACATTTAATACCAATACTTTACCAGACTCCATTCAGGCAGCATACTTACATTGCAAGGTGCGCCCTTATGTACCAAACCCAAGGAGTTGTTTCAAATGCCAGGTTTTGGACATGGCTCAATGTCATGCCGAGGCAAGCCTACATGCGTCACCTGCGGCGAAGACGAACACACCGAAGAGAAATGTGAGCGTACTCCGAAATGTATCAACTGCACTGGCGCACATAGCGCGTACTCCAGGTCGTGCGCTATCTGGAAGCGAGAAAAAGAAATAATTAGCTTCAAGACAAAAGAGAAAATATCATACCGAGAGGCTAGGAAGCGATTCACCTTCCAAGAGAAGGGCACTTTTGTTGAAGCGGTGAAGCGGTGACCACAACCGCGTTCAGTTTCAGTTGGCACACAGGTCGAGCTGCTGGACCTGGTGTCGACCTCAAAACAGATCTCCTCGTAGAAATCGAGACTAAAGGCCGTGGCACAATCCACAAGCCTGAAGATTTCTCGGGAAGATCATGTGATCTCCGCCGGAGGCCCATCCTCGATGTCATCGGCAGTGGCCTCCTCTGTGACAGGCACCCAGAACAGAAACACTGAACTGGACCTGTCACCCCTTCACAAAGCAGCCAAAGGCTGCCCCAACAGACGCTGCTCCTGGAGCGGAGCCTGATGCAGCTGCTGCACCCAAAAAATTTCACGCGAAAGCCACGAGCCATCGCAGCACTGAACTAGCCTCCAGCTCCTCTGTGGAGGACATGGAGGTCTCAGTAACCCTACCGGCACCTTTGCCGCCGAAGGGCCGCCGCCCATCTGGCGGCCGTGGTGGCAGCGTCAAAGGAAAAATCCGTATCACAACTCCAGGTGAGAACGTGACGTAGTCTTTAAGGCGTAGTTTATAACAACGAATTGTGTTCCTCTTCATACTTACCCTGCGACTACACTCCATTATTTTTAAATATGGCTGTTTCATTGATGCAGTGGAACTATCGTGGCATAAGACATAACTATGACGATATCTGCATATTGTTAGAGGAACACCGACCGCACTTATTTTGCGTTCAAGAAACACTGTTAAACAAAACACACACATCTATTCAGACTCTACGCACTGTTTCGAAAGGATCGCTTTGGCACCGCTGGTGGTCATGTTGCCATTGTCGCGAACTGCGGTGTAATAGTCAAGGAGTTAAACCTGAACACTCGGTTAGAAGCCGTCGCAGTAAGAGACCAGCAGAAATGTCTGACTACTGTGGTCTCTATCTTCCACCAAATAGTTGTTCTTCGGTATATGACCTCCTAGACTTAGTCAATGTTACCAAAACCTTTTCTGATCCTTGGAGACATGAATGCTCATCACCCACTATGGGGCAGCCATAAGACAATTATTAATGGGAAAATAATCGAACAGCTACTTGACGCACAAACAGTATCGTCTTAAACAACGCCGACGCGACGTACTTTAGCACGGCGTACAGAAATTACTCTTCAATAGACCTGTCGCTTGCATCACCCAGATTATCCCTGGATTGTGGAGCGTGATGCAAAACCCTTTTGGTAGCGATCATTTTCCTATCCTCCTTCAAGCCACTACTACATGCGCAACGCAGTTTGTTCGGCCTCCTCGGTGGAAGCTGGGACAAGCCAAGTGGGATATATTTAAAGAATATGCCATAACACACGAAGGTCTCGCACACCTAACTATAGACGAAGAAAATACGGCGATCACAAAGATTATTATCTATGCAGCTTCAAGATCAATCTCCCGTTCTAGTGGAAATCTTTCAAAACGTCTAAACCGTGGTAGAATGACGACTGCCGTCAAATGAAGAAAGCACAAAACAAAGCATGGCAGATCTTCAAACGATATCCAACCATCACAAATCTCGTAGCATTTAAAGAAACAAAAGCGAAAGGGCGTTATGTTCGGCGGAAAGCAAAGGACAGGTCATGGAAAAAGTTCGTTTCTGGAGTAAACAGTGGTACTTCAGATAAACTAGTGTGGGAAAAAATACGCTAGATGGATGGTGGAAACAGGGCGTTTACGATCCCTCTTAATAACAATGCTGATGCGGGGAGTACATCCCTTAGAGAACAGTTAGATATATTGGGAGAACATTTCTATAATGTATTGAGTTCTGCAGGATATACAGAGAAGTTTTTGAAACATAAAGAAAACGCCGAAAAAAAGAGGCCACCGCACTCAAGTGCCAGCGAAGAGTGCAATTGCGATTTCACACTGTATGAACTCGAACTCGTGTTAGCAAAGTGCAAGGCCACTGCGGTTGGTCCAGATGGAATTACAGCATGCTGCAAAATCTCCCTCTTTATTCACTTGAATCATTGCTCTCATTTTAGTAACCATATTTGGAACGAAGGTGCACTGCCTAGCGAATGGAAAACTGCAATAGTCATTCCAATACTCAAGCCGGGGAAAGACCGATGCCTTGCCGAAAGCGATCGTCCGATAACTCTGACCAGCTGTCTCTGCAAAACCTTTGATCGCCTCGTCAATACGAGGCTAGTTTACATTCTAAAAATGAACAAGCGAATAGATCGATTCCAGTGCGGTTTCCGACGTCACCGATCTGCGGTAGACCTATTGGTGCGCCTTCAAACACACATCCGGGAAGCTCACGCAAATGGCCAATACTGGCTGTCGGTATTTTTCGATCTACAAAAAGAATACCGCACAACTTGGAGGTATGGAATCCTCCAGGACCTCGTAAACACGAATTGGTGGAAAAATGCTTCGATGTATTGAAGACTTTCGTTCCGTACCTTCAGAGTGAGATTGGGCAACACTCTTTCTGACGTGTTCGTTCAAGAAAATGGAGTCCCCCAAGGTAGTGTATTGAGTGTGACGCTCTTTTCCTTAAAAAGGAATTCATTAACTAATATCATCCCGCCTAGTGTGCAATACTCGTTCCACGTAGATGACCTGCAAATCAGTTTTGCATCCTGCAACTTTGCTATCTGCGAACGACAAATACAAACAACTGTCAATCGCCTCACAAAGTGGGCGGACTCAGGTTCTCGCCAGAAAAAACTGTTTCACTCTGCTTCTCACGCAAACGAGGCCTACTTCCACATTCATTCCTGCATCTCAATGAAAAAACCATTCCCGTAAAAACCGAACAAAAGTTTCTTGGTTTGATCTTCGATTCAAAACAAAAATTCGGACCACAAATCAAACAGATGAAGTTCCGCACTCAGAAAGCTACAAATAACCTTAAAGTTTTGTCCCAAAAGACATGGGGTGCAGACAGGCTTTGGTTACTCCGCCTATATCGATCACTGATACGCTCAAAGATGGACTATGGGTGCGTTGTTTATTCTTCAGCCCCACAATCCACATTGAATGCTCTAGACCCCGTCCATCATTCCGGATTAAGGATTATTCTAGGCGCATACCGAACGTCACCTATTCAGAGCCTATATGTGGAAGGCCACGAACCGTCTTTGCAATCGCGAAGAGCGTTTTAACACTGACATACGCACTAAAGATTTTTTCACCGCGGGAAAAACTCCTCCAAACCTATTTTAGAAAATACATGTCGACGGCTCTCTCCCGAAATAAGGCAACATACATACCAACCATGGGAATCAGGAGAGAGCAGACCGCCGAATCATATGAACTCAATCATTCTGTATAGCATTTGTTCCCATACGAAAATGACGTCGCACCTTGGATGAAAACGTCCGTGCAATGTAATTTTGCATTAGCCAAATACAACAAGAAAGCTGTACCATTTTCTGTTATACGAAGCAAGTTTTTTGAAATTGAAGAAAAATGTAATGAATTTACAACTTTTTGCACAGACAGCTCAAAAATTTATGACAGGGTTGGTGCAGCTGCCGTACAAAATTGTTCAACCAGCGTCGTGTCATTGTACTTAACCCAAAAGCAATTGTGTACACCGCGGAATTATATGGAGTATTGACAGCACTGGACGACATAAGTAATCAACACAATAAAAACGCAGTAATATACAGACTCCAGAAGTGCCATGAGTACAATTAGCTCGAAACATAGATCAAAAAACCCTCTTTTAATGTATATTATGCAAAAACTGCATCAGCTTGCGATACGCGGGTACACCGTACATTTCTGCTGGGTTCTAAGCCATGTTGGAATTCCTGGCAACGAGCTCGCAGACTCCATGGAAGGAAATGCAACCAGGAGTGACGTCTGCAAAATGATCCCCTGGCAGGACTCTAAAGAAAAAATTAAACGAGCGCTGAAATCTAAATGGCAGGCTGAATGAAACCATGCACTAAATAATAAACTGTACCTCATAAAGCCAAACATAAAAGAATAGAAGGCTTGCATCATGAAGATAATATGAAGTCATACATTCAAGACTAAGAATCGGACACACACACTTAAAACACAATTATTTACTCAAGGGAGCAGATTCATCAGAATGCGAGCACTGCAGTTGCCCGCTTTCAGTCATTCACATCCTTTTAACCTGTCCGTTGTATGAAACGCATCGTCATACTCATTTTGCAAACATTAACAAACATCACGCACCATTCCATCCATCTCTTTTCTTAGGTGATGAACCTTTGGTACCATTTGACAAAATTATAGTTTTTAAATAGCATTGCAATTATAAAGTTTTTATAGTTTTTTCATGTCACATCATTTAGAGTCCCCTGTAACAGACAAGGAAGCGCCGTAGCCATGCAAGGTGGGAGGCAACTCCTCGCCCTCTTGCTCTTGGCAGTATCCTAAATTCAGACTTCATTTCATTCCTCTTTTACAGCCATGATTATACCACATTTTAAATAATGATATTTAGATCTTATGAACTTGTTCCAGCCATTTACACTAAATTTTTACTCCTATTTGTTTATTGCGCACCGCATATCATAAGTACATCAGTTTCACTTGCGAACTAGGTATAAATAAGCATCGGTTTGGTGCTCTTTGGCCTTAGTCGCCCTTGCGCCAATAAACTCTCAATTAACTGACTATTTAACTAACCGCGTGAAAATCCGCAAACTTGATGTTCTAAGAAGAAAGGGTGGTACCAGAGATGTTTGAAACAGTGAATCTGAGTTAGTTAAGCTAAATAATGTCATGTTTTGCAGCTCATCTGCTGAGAAATTCGGCGCCTTGCGACCATTCGTTACATTCTCACAGCAGTAGTAACATTTCCAGCGCTCTCTGTACACGCGGTTACTCTACATCTTGATTGCTTTTCCAACAGTCAGAATTGCTTATTCAGAGCTGGAGTTTCATAATCGCCAAACACTGCCTCTCGAGCACTTCTAATGAGAATATCAAGCTTTCCTGTCAACGACAGTTTCGAGGATGTTTAGGCATTAACTTGCTCCTCTTTTGCTACTGCGACAAAGCAGTTGCAGTATATCAGAGATAAATATATATGAAAGCATAACAACTGTCAGAAGATTTTGACATACACTGCTCACCTCGTGTTTGGGGTGTTATTTTAACAGACCAGTGAACTGTGTAGGAGTCTCACTGTTTAATGGTAGCACAAACTTGACTCACATTATTTTACAATTTGTCTTGATTTCAAGAAATGTGTGAAACGGTCACCTTTGTTGAATCTGCTACTGCGTGGTTTTCTTTCGTAGTCTGCAATTAACTTTTGCGTGCGTATGATTCACTTTACACAAGAGCGTGATAGCCATCACCACTGCTTATTCGCCGTGAAATTTTGACTTCAGTTTGGGGAAGGTTCAATGCAATGCCAGCTCGTAATGACCAACCTGTCCACTTCAAAAAACCAAATTAAAAGAGATATTTTTTATGTCGGTACTCAAAGCCTCCGCACTTTTCGCCATCGGAATATGGCGGACATCAAATGCACTGACTATAGGAGTCGGTGTTGCTGAGTGAAACACAGCACGTAAATATCAGAACAGCCAAGAATAATTCATTTATTTACAATATACATGATATTCAATGTACACATTCCGCTCTGCGTTCTAAACCAAATGCAACTTGTATTCACTTAAGGCCTACGCCTGCTACTGTTTTGCTTCCATAGGATCGATCAGGAAGTTCAGGTGTGTTCAGCCATCGTGCGAAAAACGAAGCCTAAGGGACACAAAACGGTCAAGTTTCTTGAAACATTTCTGAGTGCTGTGTGCACGAAACTTGCGGGAGGGCCACACTACAAATAATCAATTGTCTTAGAGTCTTCATTGGTTTTTTGACACGACTATTATCTCTGGTTTCAGAAAAAAATTTAAATATATTTTCGCACTGCTCAGAAATTTTCAGAACTTCTTGGCTTGCGTAAGTTAAATTTTTCCCACCTTGTACAAACTCTTTCAGCTGAACGAGTTTGTGCTGTTCTCCGGGCTATTCCGCTGTCAGCATGCGCATGCATACCAAGCAATGTTCCACAGTAGACAAAATTGGCCTAAGAATTCTGCTAAATGAGAAAGTATGTCGCCCTCGTTAGAAGACACTGGGTGCAGATCGACAGCAATGAATTCCTCATTTTCGTCAGATTTGCACTGCCTCACATGCTTACCCGTGGTACAGCAGTGGAACGGGGAGTCCACCTCTTTGGACGCATGTACTATCTGCATCACATGCTGTATTTCTGGAGAGAGAAAATCAACTAGATAATCACTGTCGTCAATTTCGTAGCCGGATTTTTTGGAACTTTTAGAAACTGGCTCACTGATACAATTTTAAGGGTATTTTTTAGAACATATGAGCTGGGCACAGGCGCCCGCATTCGGATTACGGAAAATAAATTCTCCAAGCAGTCTTGGACAAGCCTGCCACTCAGTACAAATTTGTACCCGCAGTCTTTCTGGAAGTGAAGGTGTACCTTCGGCACAACATTCATCTGTCGACATGACTGCGCCTGACTGGTAGAGCTTCCACATTTTTCGCACGCCTATGCTGAGTTCCGAGACAACATCTGACGCATGGTTCAAACCTGAAACTGCTCGCTCATACTTTTCTTTGCCAATCATGCTTAAGGCGACCAACGGAAAAACCAAGCAGTGGATTCAGCTTCCGATTGTAATGCTGCTTGATCTACAAGGTACCTAATTCCTGCAGTGGCTTCTCTGAGTACCTGCACAGCTATTCCGACCTTCATTTTTGTGAAGTGACCATCTGAAAAATGAATTCAACCGAGGTATGAAGCAACCTTGAGCTGTTCGTCATGCTGATGCTCAAATTCTCAACATGCCCTATCAAAACTCCAGTGCTCGGCAAATTAAATCTTGACACACCCTTTTCACTAACATGCATGACATCCTTCCTCACAAGATGTCCTCTAACATTCTTAAGTACATGAGTAGGGTCGGGCTTAAAGTAAAGCTCTCTTGCATCGCAAGAGTGGGGAAAACTGCACATAGTCACCGAGTTACGTGAGCTCGACAGACTTAAAAACCTCCACATGGCTCGGTTGGAGGCACCCATGTCACAGATGACACAGACTACACGAAGAGAGATCTCCGAGCAGAGTCGTATGAGATGAAACACAAAATCTCTCAACGTGTCAAAAGAAACGTAAGCACCTGTAAAATGATAAGCTATCACTTGCTTCCAACGGCTGTTCATGCCTCCAACCATGAACACAAGAGCATGATTATCTGGTTGACCAGACTCTGGCAGAGTCGTCGTTCCAAGAAAAACATAAGAACTGCGATCTACCTCTAACTCTTTTCTAATCTCCATTTCGTCTAGGAACAATATGCAGTCTTTTTCATTATCGGCCATCATGGATACCTTAGTCTTCATTATTTCAAATATTTCAGTGAGCACGCCTGGTTGAAATGGAAGAAGCTGTAGCCTTCTGCAGAGTGTTCTCCTTGACGGCAGCGGATATCCTTGCTCAAGCTGAACATCGTATCCTGTACAGCCACAAGCAAACTTCAGCTGCAAAACCTTCTTTACTGTCGCTGGGCTCCATGAACAGCCCTTGATGTGCTTCTACAGGGCGACTTTTTGATCTTCGTTCAGGAAGCTGAGATTTGAGGTCAAAGTAGGCATCTCTTTCTCAAGGCGTTTTGTAGTTCTAATTTTTCTTTCCAGCTTTTTTAGTCAGAGAGCATCGTGCCATCAAAATCGAGTTCTTATTCTGAAGGTCTTGTACTTGTTTCACGAGCTCAGTTGCGGACATAGAAAACACATCTGCTCTGCGTGCTCCACTCTTCCTTTCATCTTGATGCTCTTCACTCACATCACTGTCAGTGGTCTCAGAACAGTATTCTTCTGCGGCTGATGAGCTCTGGTCACTATAACTGACAATGGTAGCTGGGAACGTTCGTTGACGAGGCGGCTTTCTGTATTTAGGTCGAGCTGAAAATGTTAAGAAAAAAAAGAAACAAATTACATTTAGGACACGAAGCACTGAACTTGTCTTGAATTTCGCATATGCTTTTAAATGGTTCCCTTCATCGGATTTCGAACGACATGCATAAGCTAGCAAACACAGACCTGTGATCAGGACCCGACATGCTTAATTCCTCCGTCTGAACTGGAGGAACTCTGAGGCAGATCAGCGAGAAAATATCATTATTATCTCTGCCTACTTTTTATGCCATCAGCATTTCGTAATATAATCCTCTCGCAGTACATAAAGACACTGCTTGGAGAGTATTTAAATAGAATCAGCATAAGTAGCGTTAGAGTCCCGATGTTTCTCAGTCGAAATGTTTGCTTTCGAGAAAGTATATATTTATTTCCCCACGCCTGAATTCAAAAATCGTCGGCAAAGCTGTGGATTTAAGCAGGCGCCGTCCATCCTACCGATGGGCTTCATATTGGTCTCGGTCAAAATGAAGCTGAAATAAAAAAATGCGTGGTAATACGAGGAACTGGAGCTTTTCATCAGTCAGATGTAAGGCTCGTGGTGTCATCAGCTTGACAAAAAGCAGTGATACCCAGCAGTTGCGATAAATATGAACAATCTTAGGGTAACGTGCCAAAACGCATGCAGTAGTAAATTCATAAACAGTACGTTCACTATTAACACAGATATATGCACCACCTTGACATGCACGCAAAAATATATATATATATATATATATATATATATATATATATATATATATATATATATATATATATATATATATATATATATATACCAAAACTCATTTTTGGCAGCTGATTGGTCAATATATTATAAAATCACAAAAAATTGAAAAACATAACAGCATTTAATTCACGACGTTTCGACTGGAGGACCAGCCTTTTTCGAATGTAGTAGAGCGTTTGAAACTCGCAGCTTTTATAGAGCGTGCGCGAAGTACAAAGTTACAGCAAAGGACGAGTTCACCAACTAGGGGTGGGGGAAAAGACCACGACGAAAAAAATTTACAAAAGAAGAGAGAGAATCTGTGACAATCTAAGAAGGTGATCTCCTAACCTGAGTGCAGGTGTTCCCAAGGGGGCGAAACAAAGAATAAAAAGATTAAAATGATAAAAAAATATAAAAAGGCGGAGTTTCTTTCCCCACCACTTCAGGGAACTCTTGGAAAGGCCCTCGAGGTGTCGCTCCTCACGGAATTGTGGTGACAAGCGTGAAGGGCTGGACCCCTGTGCAAGGAGGAGGCAACATTTTATATATATATATATATATATATATATATATATATATATATATATATATATATATATATATATATGTATATATATATATATATATAATATCAGGACTCCATATCCTGTTCTTTTGCTTTGTTCGCAAAGAAATGAAGACCGACAAGTCGCCTTTGACGACTGCTGATTTCAGTACTTACGAAGGTGCAACTTTTCAGTTGTGCATTATGCCTCCGCCCCAGCAAATATTGTTCTGAAATGGAAGCGTTTCACATGCCTTACCTCGCATACTTTGGAGTGGTCTGTTGGTTTCCTGCTGTCTCGAGGAAAGCGAAATAGCCACTGTCCTTTTCTAGTGCTGGCAGAACACCAGGGAACACAACAGCTCATCATAGATTGATATGCGACTGATTTATCATACAACACGAGCTTACTTCAAGCAGCCGGTTCGGTAGTGCCACGAACAGAGCAAGACCCCATCCGCTGACTCTTATGGTGTCTTCGACTGCTCGCTGCCGCGATCCGGTTAGGATCTGGCAGAGTGGGAGCCGCTCTTGCTCCGAGTGCATAGCGAGACTGGTCAAGCCGAATGGTCTGCGAATTCTTAGAGCGGAAGCGCAGGAGGCAGAAGGGGGCCGTCGCTTCGGGAACCCCGACGCGGCACCGATGGTGTCAACAGAAGCCGCACGTGGTCGCACAGAGTCTGCATCGCAGTCGCCGCTTCCGCTTCGCGTGTACCTGTCGCTACTTCGGCTGTCAGTCTCCAGCAAAAATGAGCGCCCCATGGGACCACTCTGGATACACCTCACCAGCCGAATTCGTGTTGACTACAATGATCGACGGTAAGTCAGGCCTTATTTGTCTTCCGGGCGACCAACGCGCTTTCGAGCCTATTCGCAGCGGCGTAGTTTTCAGGGCTGTGGAAGTTTCCAGCGACGTACGAGGCCGAAAGCATAATTGTGGTTTTGTCCCAATATCTTGCGCGTTGGCGTGCGATTGCTAGTGTAAAAAAATGGACAATACCTTTTGCTGTGGTGTGACTGTTTCAAACTGCGTTTTTTCCTTCCCTCGTGCTCCGTGCGTACGCCATGCACATCTTGTAGCAGCTCACGGAGGTCGCTTGTGCATGTCTATTCCTTGCCTTACTATCTCCAGAAAAACTTCAGTGCAATCTGCCTGCCCGGGAATGAATAATGGTCTTTGGTCGGCCGTTGAAATAAGCGTTCACCAATAACACTACTGGCGCGGCCGATAATTTTTTTCACGTGGCCAGCAGAAATGCGCAATCAACGTATGAAGTCCGTGTTCATAGCACCCGTGTCAACTGCATGTCTAGCATCCTGCACTTACCTCGCGTGTCGCTACACAGCACACTCCCCGGGGTTTCAGCAGTGTGTGTCTGTGTGAAGCCTCTGAGTAAAAAGCGTAACTGGGTCGACGGACACCTGAATCGTTCTGCGAGTAAACGGTGACGTCCACTTACAAAACTGAGGCAGTTATGCGTCTTTCTTTTTCTTAAAAACAGCGCAAAGTTTAGTCCCCTTTCATTTTGAGGAAAGGAAGGCCGTTCAACTGGCTATCTGGGTCAGTGTGCACCTAAAAAAAATAACGTGCTTTCGCTCAATATTGGCTTAGCAATGCTAAGCCGCAAGTCATTTTTTTTATTTTCATGTTTTCTCTACGCAGAGGAGGAAGACCGTACAATCCCTGAAGTTATGGACTCTTCAAAGAAGCCGAACGAAACTGTGGTGTCATTTGGCTAGTTCAGATAACAGACTTTCCTGAATGCATGTTAATACCGTCGCCATTCAGATGCAGTTTGAAAACCGGAGTTAGCTACCTTGCATGCATCAAATCAATGCGTCTTTCTGCCACTGTTATGCTTTAATGGTGAAGCTGCATGCTTGTTTTTATATACTCACCAAGAGGATGCTTTCATTTGACCTGGTGTGGTGAATATGCCTGAAAAAAGAATATAGAGAGCATGTATGCAATAATATATACCTGTTTGGTCGTGCTTGAAAGTTTCACTTAGAGTTAAACAACATACATAAAAAAGGTCTTAATAAAGATAAATTTCCAGGTATAATGTATATTTAAAACAAATAAACAACACTCAAACTTAATTGTGATACTTTGAATTCAAAAATGCCTATAGAAGCTTGTTTCACCTATTTCTTTTCCAACGCAGCTTCATGGGATGAACGGCAAACAAAGCTGCTTCAGGACTACTATGCACGCTATGCCAGAGACGTGGGCCCACTAAAGAAATTTCGCAGCAAGCGAGCTATTTTCGAACAAATTGCCTTTGATATGTTCGGCATTCTCGGCGTTCACCGCACTGTTGTGCAGTGTGAAACACGCTTCAAGACTTTGTCAAAGCGGAAGAGGAATGAAGAGAAGCAAAATAAGAGATCAGGAAATTCCCGCTGCCGCGTGAAATATGAGCAAGAGTTCGATGCTATAAAGGCTTTAGATGACAGCTTGGAGCCGGAAGTCTTGCGCGGTGTGAACATCGACAGATATAAGAAAGGGTCAGCTCGTAAAGCGAGTCCTCGACCATCAACCAGCGCAGACGTCCAGGAAAACTCAGAGTTCAGTATGATACCCTGTCTTTGATATCATGAGGGGGAGACTGTTCATTCGAAGCCGGTACAGATTCGCGGGACGAAGAGCCCAAGAAAAAGAGAGCCGACAGGAGGTTGCGTCCAAGCAACTCTAGAATGCAACACATGCAGTTGTTCTTTGACGAAATGAACAAACTGCACAGCGAGAAAGAAAAAAAAGTAAGATAGAGAACAAAGGAAGAATCAAAGGCATCGGGAGATGCTAAAAGTTCATTCTGAGCATATGACACTTTTGAAAAACTCTAGCAGAAAAGGAGTAGCATCCAGAACATGGTTTGAAGTGTACAGGCCCAGTTAAAAGAATATAATCTAGGGGTTTGCTTTTAAGCTATTTAGTTGGGCTCCCTAGCGCATCTAGCAGTCCAAATCTTGGGAGGACTGAGGAAGTGAAGCCATACCTTTTTGAGAGGTTATGGTCACTGAGGATGCATGCAAGAACCCGACCGCGGCGGCTGCGTTTTTATGGAGGAAAAACGCTAAGGCGCCCGCGTGCTGCGCGATGTCAGTGCACGTTAAAGACCCCCAGGTGGTCGAAATTATTCCGGAGCCCTCCACTACGGCACCTCTTCCTTCCTTTCTGCTTTCACTCTCCCCGTTATCCCTTCCCTTACGGCGCGGTTCAGGTGTCCATCGATATATGAGACAGATACTGCGCCATTCCCTTTCCTCCAAAAACCAATTATTATTATTATTATTATTATTATTATTATTATTATTATTATTATTATTATTATTATTATTATTATTATTATTATTATTATTATTTATTATTATTATTATTATTATTATGCATACAAGAGCCCTCAGAAGCAAACCCTCTTGGGCTGAGTACTTTTGACGGGAGGTACATATCCCGTGGAAACTGATTCTAATTTATTTACACAACACTTTTTTTTGCATGCAATAAATGTCTGCTCTGATCTTATTTTTCATACAATCGAAGCATGTCATTTGTAAAACGCTTTGGCAAGTAGTAGTAGTAAATGGTTTATTATTATAATAATAAAAAGAAAATAATATTAATAATAATCTGCCATCAATACTGATGCACCCGATCTGGGGCAGCAGAAGTAAAGGATAGCAGTCCGAATGAAGAAATGAAATTAAAGAGGTGAGGGGACAGGAAGAGGGGATAAGGAGAAGACGAAGTATGCACAAAAACTATTCATACAATAATATGTACAGGTTGCATTTGTGGTGAGTTCATGATGAAGCAAATTTGACAAGAAGAAAAACATTTGATGTGCAATAAATGTTTTTACAAGAACTTTATCTATGTGAATTCAGCTTAGAGGTTACCGGCCAAGGAATTTCTCCAATTTGCCCAGTCGGCGAAGAGCGCCTTCGCATTCAGACAAAGGCTGTCGACTTGCCCTTAACTCTACTAGGCTGAGCCTCTTGTGAAGGGCAGCATCAACTCTTCTTTATTTTCTTTCGCCATCTGTCAGCAAATCATTGACATCACTCACCTCCATCCAAGCATATGTTAAGGAGCACACAGCATGCTACGAAAAACTTTATTTTGTCTACAGTTGTAAACTCGACGTAGCGAAGCTGCTGAAACCTTTGCTTCAGCATTCCAAAAGCATTTTCAATGGTCATCCTTGTAGTTGCATGGCACTAGTTGTAATTAATTTTCGCTGCTGTCATTGGCCCGTAGTGTTTGAATGGTGTCAACAAGTGCTTTCTAATTGGAGAAGCGGCATCACCTAAAATGTGGAACTTGTTGATTTCGCACAGTGTAGACAAGTCTTCCTGCACTGGAGACAGCCTCAACACTCGTGCATCATGCGCTTTGCTTGGTGGCTTGGTGAAGACATCCATAAATCTTCCTCTTGCATCGCATATTCCTTTCATAGTTATTGACACCTGATCATGCCTATTTATATAAGTAGACCTGATCTTGTTGCTAGGGCACCGTATCGGTATGTCGGTTCCATCAATACATCCAATGACATTTGGAAAGCCTGCAAGCTGGAAAAGACGAGAGAGCCACAGTTACAATGGGAAAGCAAGGACCTTCTCCGTGGTTGATCAATGAAAATGCTAAAGCATGGTGGTATAACTTTGCGGCAAATGGGGGAATTTAGTTACATGACAGCAGTGTGCAAACTTAGGCAAAACCAACCGGTAACTAGGTTTTGCTTCTGAGCATTTTCTATTTGCCTCAGTTTTACATGCAAGAAAGGAGCACTCTTCAGCATGCTTAAGTTAAAAGCTAGAAAATTTAATGCATGAAATGCTGCAACATTTAAACATATGAATTGTTAACACTGCATTAAGCCCAACGATCATGGACATGGCATTGGTGAAATCAGTTATTCAAAGCTTAATAGTAGGCTAAGAGGGATTTAAACACTCACTTTCCGGAAATCTTCGGCCAACGTGTCCTTATCTGAAGAAAAGTGAACCACATTCCGAGCTATCTGGCAAAGAAAATCCAGGACCTTATTTATGACCACTAGCTGGGTTGACTCTGCCATGTTGAACAGGACAGAACACTCTCACATCGATGTCTTGTTAGCAGCATACCTGTTAAATGAATACAGTAAATATAATTTACCAAACCGGCAGTCAATATCAAACACTCTTGTAGTTACAAGGTGAATAGAAATCATGATAATTTAGTAGAACTATTCTGAGCAAGCCTTGCTACTTTCATCCAGTCTTTAAAAATTTGTTCACAGCATGCATGCTGGGATCTAATCAGAGGTATCACCGATTTATTTTTCCTCAGCACTCTTTTCAAGCGCATAAAATACAATGGTTTTGTAGAAGTAACCAAGACTAAATTTTAGAACGCGTGCTGCAGAAAAAAAAGTGGGGACATGCTGAGGGAGCTGTGAGCTTTGATCAAGCTGCCGTTCCTTCTTGCAGTTTTTACTCAACAGCCACCTCTTTGATGGAAATAAACTCTATTATTACTATATTATAATAAATACATATTCAACTGGAAGAAACTATAGCAAACATGAGTACATGAAAACATTAGTGAGGTTGCATATCTTGTTTTGTATCTACAAACAGCCACACAGACAGAAAAAGTTTTCATCTATCACGCGCATTATTCGCATCCCCACCTAACGTTTCTCATTTTCTTGGTGCTTAAAACGAAGTTCACCAGAGAAAGGAAAGAATGTGTTCCTCCGGCGCCTTTGCCGGAGAACCGCCGTGGTGTCTATTCGACGGGAAGCATTCACACTCTATGAACTTCGCAATGAGGTCATAGCTTGCCTGGCGTCTCAGGCGGAAATTCCTGCGGAACTGTAAACTATACTAATCGGACCATACTCGCGCATAAACACTTACCTCTTCTCCGGAGTAGTGTTGCACCACTGTGCAGGCGTAGTCAGCAACCTTCGGCACACAGTGTGGCACGCTGGAGATATCTTTGAACATCGCCTTGTAGACAGCACTGTCCTCCTCGTGTGAGCTGCTGCTGGAATCGCTGTTGTCATGTGCTAGATGTGACAGCAACACAGACGGCATTCCAAGCGTAGGTAACCGGCGCTTCTTGGACATTTTTTGTTTCACACAGCGCGGCCCACGCAAAACACAACTCAGCAAGGACGCTACAACTGCGTGACTACAACAAAATCCGTCACCTGCTTCTGCCTACGAGTAGGGGACGCCGCGGTTAACTCGTGCCGCTTTCGCGACGTAGCGGAAGTGGCTCTGTCACGTGAACACATCTCGGATCCGCTCCGACATTTTTCTCGGAGCGCGTCAGAGCGCTCTGAGCTGGAGGCGAGCGCTCAGAAAACACCAGCCGAATGTAGTCAGAGAGCCCGGTTTCAACCAGCCGAATGTGCGGTCGCCTCTCAGATCGCTCTAGAGCAATCTAAAGCGACCAGGCGAAGTCACCATTAAATAGACGTCTCCCGATTGTAAATAACGTGGCGCCAAAAATGCGCGACATGACGCGCGAAATTTTTCACTACCGCCTTGGCCTAGCATGTTTCCAGCATTCCCTGCCGCCTTTATCCTCCCGATTAGAGACGCCTCGGCACAAAATGCACCTTCTACCCCACTTTTTTGGAACCCCCTCCCCCCCTATCGCCCCATCTACTTCTTAGCGCCAGTTCACCCCGAATATGCCGGTGCCGTACCTACCTTAAGCGCGTCAGTAAGCAAGAGAGCATGCGTGACGAATTACACTCTCGTCAAGAGGCGCCTTAATTTTGGTATCGCTTTTCACAAAATCCCTACTGGATAAAATATTCAACTTTGGTTGCCGTCACCTAGGTGACGGCAACCATCTCATCTCGTGGCTATAGCTATAGCCACGAGATAAGTAAAATTCGTCACGCGTGCTTCTGGGCAGGCATGTCCTGGAGCTTACTTTTTTCTCTTTCTTGATGACAGCAGCGAGGGTGAGAGCTTGCCTGTCGCACGTCTTCTTGCTCAACACGAGTCAAATCCTTTCCTCCTCTCCCTTCACCTCGTTTATTTCATTTATCCATTCTATCTGCTATCCTTTATTTCCACTGCCCCAGCTCAGGTGCTTTCGTATCAATGGCAGATGTCGGAGTTAGCAGAAATCTTTTCCTTCCTTTTTATTATTTTAATAAAACCACTTAGTACCACTAGCCCGGACCAGTACTTAATGAGAAGTCTACTGCCTTGGCCAGCGACTATGGAGTAAGGTGGCAAGCCAGCGTCTTTTGGCAACCAGAGCAGACAATTGCACTGAAGCGAGAAAGGCGGCCTGTGTTGCTCCGAATCCCTTTAGTTGAGTTAGGCGTGAATGGTGGCATTGAAATGAAGCCGTAATCTAGAATTGAATTTTTCTGGTTTCTTTGTGAATCGGTCGCTTTTGTTGTTTTTCCTTCATGCTTTGAACTGAAGGAAAAACTAACGTTTTTGTATACTTAGGAACAGAAATTTGTTGTTGCTATGTTGCCTTATTCAATTACGAATTTCACTGTACCGATTATTTTTAAATATTTCTAAGAAAAACCAATAAAAAAGACAGATGCCTTGCTGAATAATCAGCAAGGTGTCGCACCCTACTATCAATCAACGTCTATTCAACACTATTCAGAGGGAAACTTTGATCATGTGCATAATTTTTTTGTGGAACAAGCCTTTAGCAAACGAGAAAATATGAACGTATTCTTTCAGACATGCACTCAGTTGTCCACCCCAGAAGAGTGTGGCGACGGATCGCTTGGAAAATAAATTTCCTATTACCGCTTGGAATCCTGTACTAATGGCGGAATAATAAGACAGTCATCCCAGTTAATGTTGGACAAGCGGGTCTTAACCACGCAAAAAATTGTTATGTTCGGCAGATCATCCTCCGCGCTGCTCGCATACCTGAGAAACTTGGCATCTAGTAAACAGCTTTTAAGTTAGAACAGCAAATGTAGCATAATCCAGCAGCATTTGGCGACCCTGATACTGTAAATTATGACTACGAAGGAGGCGCCAATAACCGCAGGCTTTTTTTCAGTGTAGCCAGTGAGTGGGGGAACGCAGCGAACAGTCATACCTTTTCGATCGGTGTGCATTCGCAGCGACTGCATCATGTAAAAAAACATTCAAATCTGGCAGAATATTGCTTCCACGAGCGAAAAAAACCATGTAGCGTGAATTTCCAGTTTATTCGCATCATTACAGTCGCCACGCAACCGCACAAAAACCGCGTTACATGCAAGCGCGCAGTAACACGACCGGCGCGCGTGACCATAATGCCGCTGCGAGGGGAAACGGCGGCGCGGGGTGCTACAAAGGGTGCCCTCACCCTGAAAGCGGAGGCGAGGCGAGCGGTCATCGATCCACACTAAACACAAATCAACCCAGATGGGTGTTTTTGGCTTGTCCTCTAGCGTCCTCCCAAATCGAGGATCGATATACACCGTTAGACTTGGGGTAGATTTCAGCACCAAAAATACGGAGGACTTACGGTTGGCGAAGGGAGCATATTGGGTGTAAATTTTTACACCAAAAAATATGAAGCACTTGCCGTTGACAATGGGACTATATTTGGTGTAGATTTTTACACCAAAAAATACAATGCACTTCCGGTTTGCAATGGGACGTTTAAACCGCGGCGATACGCTGAGCGGTGGCTGCGGTGTCGCGTTTATGCAGGCGCCGATTTTGCAACGCCGGCATTTAGAGGAGGTGATGACAGCGGTCCGTTTTTCAATATTGCATTTTTGCTCTTTCTTACAGGGCTACTAGAACTGCTAACAATATAGACGGAACGGTGCTAGTTAGTTAATCACAATAATCAGGTTCGAATGCGTTTTGTATTCATGAACAAAGCCCAATCGAACTTCAATTTTGAGATATAACAACGAGCCCCGTTCCGTCCATGCCGTTACGAAGTAGTACTGTAAGGAACAGGGCAAGAACGCTGGATACAAAGTGCATCGAACCGTTGTCTTCACCTCCTCCTGGATGCCTGCGTTGCACGATCGTGGCGCCATGCATACACACGACGTCGCAGTCACGTCGCAGCGTATACTGCCGTACATCGCGGAAACAAAACGAGAACAGCAGTGGCGGCAAGGAAAGGTCTTTAATCTGACTCCGCTGAGTATACGGCACTTCTGTAAAAAATACACAAACCATGGCTCCGGCGCTAGCCGAAAGTATATTGACGGGGTGGTTCGCAATGGGCAAGAAAAGCAGTTGGGGAGACGACAGGCAATGAAACTGAAAACAAGAGCGTGGTAACAGATCTACGTGCCAAATTCCTGCAACACATTTTTCTTGTAAAAGTATACCATCTCTTTACTGTGGCATAAAAACCGAATCCCTGAAGTTAAAGAACCTGAATAGTGCACAAGCCACTTGCGGGCAGCACCATTTTGGACAAATAAAGTTTGCCATCTCTCTGCTTTAGAAGTTTTTAAAAAGAATGCATTTGTATATTGTATCCTTAAAATCCGTTCATTACTGTTACTTAATTTTCCAGCCCATAATGAACCTTTACAAAGAAAATTTTGAATTCCGTGCTCCACTCGCGCATTGAAAATATTTTTAGAGCACTATTTTAATCCAGTCTATAAATCCTCAAAGTCGATAAAAGCAGGATTCGCAGTAAGGATTATACAAAAACATTGCATATAGCTTGTGCTCCGTGGTTTTATTTTCAAACAAAAATATAGTTCTTGGATTTTACCTTAATAGTGCAAGGTAGGTGTGTAAGTTTCACAAACTATATTTTCGTGACTGCAGTTTTAAGCACTTTACAGAACATTGTTACTAGCACGTCCTCAAAACACTGTTCGCAATTTAACTTGTGCATGCGACTTACATTCATTCCATTGGATGTTCGAAAATACTGAATACGCAGACCACCGCTACAAATAGCACTGGATTATCACAAATGTCAGTTAGTAACCTACACACATATCTGAAATAATAACACCAGCAGCATTAAAAGGCTGCTTAACATGTCAAGCTTATTCAATTGAAAAGAAATTAAAGAGCCTGCGTAAAGTAAAGAAAAGGTCACAACGACCTGTAGATTACAATTTCATTCTTTTAACTGGAGGACAATAAACAACATTTGAAACCACAATTCTTGGACAGGTATTAGAGATAAGGACTAACTTGAAATCAGCACCTAAAAGTAATCAAAACGATACAATACCAAATCATGAAAAACAATGCAGAGTTGACTTGAAAAGTTCTTCGCTACACTTCAGGATAACTGGTGCTGTCCGATAAGATTAGCTAAAAAAATATGCACTAGACAATTCCCAGTGGCTAATTCCAAGAGGCTAACTTCAAGATGCAGATTACAAACTACAGTAAAAGAAATACTAAACAGACATCCTAAAGCAACCCACTAAATCTACAGTAAAATATCACAGGTATCCAACCTCTAATGTTCGTGTTTGTTCTTGAGAAACACATACGATGACCATAACCTTAGAAAACGTATACAATACATTCAGTTTAACACAGTCACATAAAAAGAACACAAAACCAAACTTTACACTCAATATATGGAGGCCTATGCTCTAGAGAAAGTTTATGTGCCCCGAAAGATATGTTACCCACCCATTTGAAGGAGCCTGTCGGAAATAAAATGCAGGACCCATAACTTATATGAAAAAAATTAGAGTACAGAAACACATGCACACATGCTTTTCAATCTAGCTAACAAGTATTGACGAATGCTGAAACACAAGGAATCAGTCAACCTGGCATCACGTGACTGTGCGCACTACAAGCAAAGCAAAAACCCATGGGCTTAGGTCAAAGCCCTCAGCACACAGGCATTCTCTTTGATCGCGGGAAAAGTATTCATCACCTTCACTTTAGGACGAAGTGAAGAAAAATTCTAGAAAAGTTTCCATGGCAACTGATCAGACTAAGGACTAGTAACTTTGTGATTAAACAAGGAATTGAATTTCTGAAGACCTGTGTCTAAGCACATATTTCCTTGAAAACTTAATTGTGCACCAAATCAATTATCACCATTATTTTTTTCTAATTAAAGGATATGTATAAATGCTAGCAAATGTCATGTGGCAGAACGGGAAGTCCCTTAAAAACAAAAAAATACAAAATGCTGACAGTGCTTCCAGGAAGCTGTCCGAGCTAGATGCAAAAAGATAAAAACCATGACTAGCCCATGCAGGGACAAGAAACCAGTGGGGTGATGAATCTTAGGGTCAACGAAATGTTGCTATTCCTGTTTGTCATGTCTTTCCATGCTGTCACATAATGCGAGTACAGCATTTGTCGAAGTTTAGAACCCAAGAAATTCGCTTCTGAGCCTTGTTGTGCATCGATAGCATTCCAGATCTTTTGAAGGTATAGAAAATGTTGCCCTGACCACCGTGAATGTTGGACATCCGTGGATGCTCAGAGGCCTTATTACACGGCTCAGAAGCCAAACCCTTTGGCTCTGTACTTTTTGACAAAGGCTATACATCAGTTTTCTCTCACACATTCATGCTGATATTGTTTTCCTTTTTCTTCACTCTGGCCAACTGTATCATGTTAACATTGATTATTTATAGCAGCACAGTTTGTATTCCACTACCAGTATTCCAAACAGTACTAAAAACCAGACATGTAAAACATGTACAGGCAGATAGAAGAGGCCACTGCGAAGGAAAAACGAAGTGGTTTTTAAAAACTGATGAGCTCAAAACCATCGAAGCGTGGTTTATTTAAAGCCAAATATCTAAAAGCACTCTCAAGAAAAGTCAGCAGACAGAGTGCCTTCTTTAGATTTTCAAAACGCAACACACAGAAGGCTGCAAACAGCAGAATCCCCACAGAAGCGATGAGGTTTTCACTACAGGGTGATGGCCAATGAACAGAAAAACTGCGCCTTGATAGGTGAGGAGGCATGCTGTGAGTGCTTGGTCCTGCAAAATTAAAAACGAAATATAACTGACATTTCTAACACTTGTAGAAGTGAAAAATAATACTGTCACATTTCAGTATAATGCACATTATGACTACACTATCCTAGGGATGAATTCATGAGGGGGTGGTCTCCCCTCCTCAAAGTGAGAAGTTTTACATGGAAAAACCATGCTCAACCCAATTTTTTCAAGTGCAAAGTAAAAAAAATGCGAGGTTCAAACATGTCACTGACCGATTTTTAAAGATAATTGTAACCAGGTTAAGCTACTTGGAGCTATCAACACTGTCTAGCATCAACTTCATTGCCCACCACTATGTGCAGGAGACCTTGGTGACAAGTTTTGTATCAAAACTTTTTCATTCATGATTCGTTAGTATGGATGAAACACTTTGCGAGAATTTTGCTGGGAAACCAGTGTCCATATTACAGAGGTGCAACTGTACATATGATTTGTTCATTAGAGCCATGATCACATTTACTGGGCCACCACAACTATGCAAAAGTTAAACAAAAAGCTGCAATGGCCTCCCTGCCAAAGATTTGAAAACCATATTCTGGCTATAAGACAACTGAGCTGCTTAATCTCATTTAATTGCAACCAGCGCAGCAACAGCCTAACTGTAATCGAACTAGAGGCTAAAGAAACAATGGTGAGCCACTGCTCGTTAGGGAGCGTGATACAAAGTGCGTATTCGACAGGTACAGCTGCACATGAAGTCTACCACTTATGCTTTTTCCGTGACATTTGATACATATGGCGATTACAAGAATTTTTGCTGAGCATCGAAGAAAATGTTTTCTAGGGAATCACATTTTGAGCACCTATAACAGGTCGGGATGCAACAATCAGTACTCCCCATGAATTATATTTGCGTGTGTATAATGAAGACCAAAAAATACAAAACTGGTATGGTGTTGTTCAAAGTGTATATCGCCATTATACACAGCTTGTGAAGTAGCACTCCACAATGATTGGATGCCATCGAAGACTACAACACAAAACACTCTTTTCCAACTGAAAATAAAAAATAGCTGCACCGTATACAGACCTCATTACCATTTGGCAATAAAATGAAAAAACCACAGTCGCAAAAATCAAATGGTGATCGCCTCTCCATAATTTCGTGCAAGTCTGAAGAAACCACAACCGCCTCAACATTGGGTTAATGGTTAGTTGAAAAGAGTGGTAGTAAACACGCGTGAAAATGAGACAGTAGCAATGCAACTCCCAAAATAGCGTCTCAGTACGCTGTATCTGGTTTAGTCATGAAATTACTCTTTTTTCAGAACTGAGCATAGTTGCAGCAGTTACACTGGCTCCTTATTCATATTATTGTCTTTTTTTAATTGCAGAAGTAACTATGCCTGAATTTTAACAAAAATCCCTTCGGGGTCAGCAGCTCCTTAATGCCACTGTTTGCATCCCGCGTCTTTGAAGATAACGAAACACCACGGCTTTGTGCCAGCCCCATTCTAAAATAATCACAAAACCCAAGCTTTGCTAAGGCTCGTGACATCAATGACTAAATTTGAGTAAATCCTGTGCCTAAAAGGTAGTCATCAGATGGTCAGATAAATACTGAGCTGCTATTTTTGTACAAAAATTTCATTTCCTGCCCATGTCCACCAATAATTTGCACAAAAATACCTACAAGTGTTGCAAGGGGCATCTTTCTTTGCGACTTAACTCTGAACTGTTTGGTACTGCTTGTAGATTAAACTGATGCAACCTTGGAGTTCTTCATAGATTAGAACCTGTATAGAACAATGTCCAGTCAGGTTTGATACCAAACAAATCATTATGAATAAAATGTATGTCGTTTGAATTACTGGCTCCGATAATGATAGGTGAGCACGGCAATGGAGTATGTGATGCTTTGAAATTAAAGCAGCTGTTATATTTTCAGAAATAGTGACAGCACGTTTACACTGCACCCATCGAAGTTATGCCGCAACGAACCGCAGAACATAAAGCAAGAAATGACAGCCGTTGCTTTCTCGTTTTCACTCGTGTTCCAGTGACAAAGAGATTGCACCATTGACTGAAAGCAACAAATAATCAGATTGGAATTCTAAATGTGGCGGCCGAATCTATGACGGCAGAATACAAGTATGCACTTCAGAAGCTTTGAGCACATTCATAAATTTGCTGCGACGCGCACGATAAGCAAAATTATGTTGTTTTTTTTGTGGGGAACCATGGCATTTTAGAAAAAGCGACCTGATTTTTTATGTTAATAGCGATGACGCATACCTCGTTCTGCGAACATGCATGAAATTAAGAGTGGCCAAAAATGCTGCACATATACAAACTAAAGTGACACAAATGCTTCGGAGGGCACAAAAATAACAATGCCGAAAACATACAGCTGCTTGCAAGGTGTACTTCTGTGCAGACGCAAGGAGACTTGTACTACAGAGCGCTCGTGCGGTGCTTTGCGGAATGAAGGTGGACTTATAACGCAGGCAGTGGGATTGACTGACAATGCAGGTGCTCAAGCGCTGGCGCATAGTCATATAAAACAACCCATACACTGGCAGCGCGTCGTTAAGAAAACTGCGCTAATGTTTTGCTCCATTCCGCAGCACAGTGCTTCAGCGCTCCACACAAGCCTGCTCACGTCTTTATCTTACAACAATATTTAAGACGCAAAATCACTTACCATGACGGCGAGATGGACGTGAGACGGCAGGGATTCAAAAATATCCTTTCCGGCAGCAGTGTCGAGGTAGAAATTTCTCTCCCGCTGGCCAAGGGCGCGGCAAATCCAGCGCTTGTCTCAATTCACACACAACGGCGCCATACCGCCATTCGCAAACCAGAGCGAGGGGAAAAAGCCCAGCCGTCGTTTACGACATCTACTTCGGTGAACTCGGTTAAGCATCCATTTTCCCTTTCTCCGTCGCGCATCGAAAAGCAGCAGCAGCAAACGCACAGTCGCCCCTCACGATATCCGTTCCAAGAGAGGCTCCAGACAACCCGCCGCGCTCACTTCTGCGACGCAATCCGAGACGGCCCCGCTGGCGCTGCTAGGCCTAGCGCCTACGCCGCTTCGGTCACAGCGTCCTCACTCGCGAGTCACGACTCTCTCGCCGTTTTCTGATCTTTTGCGCCGCCTGCTGTCGATTGCATCTCGACTGAAACCAAAACTTGCTGCTTCGTTCCGGAACTAAGCGAAACAGATAAAAGTACACAGTTCCACTGGCGCGTTCTTTTGAACAGCAGCAGGAATTTGACCTCGCTCCGTCCCAGTTGCCGTACGGTGTTTTTTTCTACACCGTTCGGAAGGTTCCGAATGGCGACAACCACTCCGTTTGAGACGGCTGCTGAACGATTGCGGACCTCGTTAGCACACCGTCAGTTCTAGCTGGTGTTGCTTCGGTGTTTATGATATGTGCACCGTTTGACCGGTGTTCTCGTCTGGCGATGCGGTGTTTTAAAGCGGACGAACACGGATAAACCTCCCATCTCGTGTCATTCGTGTTTAGTGTGGAGGCACCCTACGCAGCGCGAGATAGCATCGCCGCGGTGGTGCCCCGGAGCCGCTCCTGCCGCCGAAGCCGTGGTCTCTCAACTTTTGCGCACGATAGTACGTACCGGGAGTAGCGCCCTATAAGGTTAGTTATGCAGAAACCATACTTCCACGTACAGTAAAGAGCCGTTTTACTAGTGCGTGTGGGTGCATCACTCGTCGGGCGAGACGATGGCCCTATATCTCCAGTAACTGCGTGGCGCTAAAAGTTAGCCATAATAGAGCATTCGTGCTTCATTCCGAGCTCCTGCAGATTTTCAGGGCTGAATACGATGTCCGTGCACTAAGTTTTCAGTATCATAAATGAACCTGTCGTCCCCCCCCCTCGACTGATATCGACACGACTTGGTGTTCATAAGCACACGGTTATATGTACTCAGCTGCAATGGCTCGAGCAACGGGACTAAAGACAAGTAAAAAGAGTGCGTATAATTGATTCTGTCGTTCACTTGACAAATGACGTGACTAACTCTTATGGCAGCGTTTGCGGCCGCTGCATAATTTCAACCGGACACAAGCTGTACTTAACACGAATGAAACATTACTGTACTCCGCATAGCTCACGAGGCGTACAGAAAAAGACGCACGTGGCACTACGCTACTCGTGCAAATGCTTTACAGCTAAAAGTTCGTCCTGCTGCGCGTTCTTGTCTCGTCCCGCTGCGAGTCACGAGGTGTGGGATGGACGCGAACTTTTTCGGCGAGGAAAAGCCTCCAAAGTAAAAAAAAAAGACTAGAGAGATAGCTGCACGAGATACATGTGTGTACTATCGGGCCGGAATGAAACGGGAACGCCTGGCCTGCGGTCAACTTTCATACAGAAAAAACACCGAAGTTTGGGCCAGTTGGTAATGATCCATCTTGAGAAAACGAAGGAGCATGAGAAAACGGGGACGAAAAAGACACACATACGAGAGGACGAATAATAATAATAATAATAAACACCTTTATTTTCAGACAGCACATTTACAATTCTTAGGACAAGTCTGCCCAAGTCATAAAGGCTTGTCGGGCAGTACTCGGCAGTCGGTGAATGACATATGAAAAACAGGTGTGACAAGCAAGCAAAGAATGATAAACCTTACTATGAAAAGCAAAGAAGAAAAAGAAAACAGATTAAATAACCGACATATCGGTTTTTAAGAAGTTCCTTATTTGTGACAGCGAAGAAACTGAAAAGATCGAATCAGGCAAAGAATTAAAAATTTTGGGTATGTAATAATTACGAGTGAAGTGGCCATAATGAGTGTAGCAGCGAGGTACCGTGAAACGGGGGTGATGTCGAAAAGAACGCTGCACTTCCAACTGATTTTTATTGAGAATACTAAAGCTTAAATACAGCGCTACTATCGCCTCATGGCAATCAACCGAAATGATTCAAAAACGCCATTTTATTATCAAGAAGAGACAAGGAAGCGGTGCCGACACACTGACCACCAGCTTTTCTGATGTGATATGCCTCAATAATCTATTTCCACCCGATCTCTTCCACGCCCAAGAATTTTAGCTTTCCGAAATATGGGTTTACACTTGCAATCCCGGCAGTGGATAGCAAGATGACCACTCTTCCCTTCTTTCACCAGATTATAATGCTCTCTAGCTCTCTCATTAAAACAGTGTCCCGTTTGACTAATGTACACTCTATTGCAAGTGAGCGGAATGCTGTACACTACCTTAGTAGTGCAACGGCTGAAAACGAGTTGGTGGTTTATAGTGCAAATCGGCCTTTTCTTACTAATCAGCATTGGACAAACTTTTGATAGCTTGCTTGGGGCGGAGAAGAGCACGTCAACACCGTATCTGCTTCCAACTTTCTTATGATTATGAGAAACTCTGTGAATATATAGAATTATTTGAGTTGGCAGCCTCTGGTCTTGCTTATCCGTCTTTTTGATGCACTTTTTTTTTGCAACAGCATCTCTGCAACAGCTGACATTAAATCTGGAGGAAAGCCGGACATGCGCAATCGCTCAGTTTGCATTTGGACACTTTCAAACATTTGATGCGGACATGATTTTTCCAAAGCAGAATTGAGGAAATTCGTGGCTATTGCTCTTTTGATTATTTTTATAATGAGCACTACTGTAAGGAAGGAGTGCCTTTTGTGTCATAGGATTGTACACCCAGCATATATGTCCGTCCAAGAAATGAGCTCTCAGGTCAAGGAACTGTACACAGTTTCCACTAGGGGGTACAAAAGTAAACTTTAAGCCTTTTTCAACCGTTTTGAACGATGCAAGAACATCATCAACAGCTTCGTCAATAGATAAAACATGCGGCTTGTCCATTATCACCAAATAATCATCAACATATCTAAAAATGCGTGGGTTAGGTCGTAAGCTATGCAAGCTTTTGTCAATGCAGGAAAGAAAAATGTCAGAAAGAACGGGAGCAACGCACGACCCGATGCATATTCCTGCTTCTTGTATCTAAAACCGGTTGTTAAAATTAATGGCAGTTGACTGTAGATACAGCTCTAAAAGGGCTAAGAAACTGTCACTGTTCACTTCCCGCCCTGTTTTGAAAAGGCACTTCTGCCGAATCCTGAATTACCGATCTAAAAGCTATGGGTAATTCAGGATTCGGGAGAAGTGCCTTTTCAAAACAGGGCGGGCGTGAACAGTGTACCGTTTCTTAGCCCTTTAGAGCTTTATCTACAGTCAACTGCCATTAATTTTAACAACCGGTTTTACCGATCCAAGTCCCACACAAGTCGCAGCAGTGCTTGAACTTCGAGGGGAACAACGCCTTGCTTGATGCAAAAAGAAAGAGCCCGGCACTGGCATGTGGTAACTGCGATTAAATTCACACACTTGACAATAGGACTCTGCCTGGTTTGGTGGGATGAGAAAGAGCCCAGTGTAGAATAAACACTATGCAAAAGCACCGAAGTTTGGGCCAGTTCGTAATGATCCATCTTGAGAAAACGAAGCAGCACGAAAAAACGGGGACGAAAAAGACACACATACGACCGGACTAATGCAGCACTTCCAACAGATTTTTATTGAGAATACCAAAGCTTAAGTACAGCGCTACTATCGCCTCGTGGCAATCAACCGCGATGATTAAAAAACGCCATTTAGTTATCAAGAAGAGACAAGGAAGCGGTGCTGACACACTGACAACCTGCTTTTCTGATGTGATATGCTTCAATAATCTCTCTTTCTGTCCGATCTCTTCCACGCACAAGAAGTTTAGCTTTCCGAAATATGGGTTTACACTTGCAATCCCGGCAGTAGATAGCAAGATGACCGCTCTTCCCTTCTTTCACCATATTATAATCCTCCCTAGCTCTCTCATTAAAACAGTGTCCCGTTTGACCAATGTACATCCCATTGCAAATGAGCGGAATTCTGTACACTACATTAGTAGTGCAACGGGTGAAAACAAGCTGGTGGTTTATAGTGCAAATCGGCCTTTTCTTACAGATCATCATTGGGCAAACTTTTGATAGCTTGCTTGGGGCGGAGAAGAGCACGTTAACACCGTATCTGCTTCCAACTTTCTTAAGATTATGAGAAACTCTGGGAAGATATGGCATTACTTGAGTTGGCAGCCTCTGGTCTTGCTTATTCGTCTTTTTGATGCACTTTTTCTTTTGTAGCAGTGTCTCTCCAACAGCTGTCGGGTCGTGCGTTGCTTCTGTTCTTCCTGACATTTTTATTTCCTGCATTTACAAAAGCTTGCATAGCTTACTACCTAACCTACGCATGTTTAGATATGTTGACGATTATTTAGTGATAATGGACAAGCCGCATGTTTTACCTTAGTACTTAGAGAAACTTGGTCACTAAGAGAAACTTGGCCACTAAAAGAAACTTGATCACTTATGAAAACTTTGTCACTTAGAGCTTTATTTACCTAACGACACTTACATATTTAGAGAAACTTGGTACTTAGATAAACTTGGTACTCAGGGCACTTGGTACTTAGCAGAATTGAGTACCTACAAGAACTTGGTACTTATAGATAATTGGTTACTTATAAATTCTTGGCTACCTAGAGAAACTTGGTCACTTAGAAAAACTTCGTACTATGAGAAAGTTCGTACTATGAGAAAGTTGGCACTTAGAGAAACTTGGTAGAGAGAGAAGATTGGTACTTAGAGAGACTTGGTACTAAGAGAAACTGTCACTTAGAGAAACGTAGTCTCAGAAAAACTTGGTCATTTTGAGAAAATTGGTACATAGAGAAAGTTGGTACACAGAGAAAGTCGCTACTATAGAAAGTTCCTGCTATGAGAAAGTTGGCGCTATGAGAAAGTTGGCACTATCAGAAATTTGGTTGATATAGAAGTTTGGTAGAGAAGGTTGGTAATTGGAGAAACTTGGACACTTACCGAAATTTGGTACATAGTGAAACTTGGTACTTAGAAAAACATGGTACTTAGAGGCACTTGTGGTAATTAGAGGCACTTGGTACACAGAGAAACTTGGAACCAAGAGAAACTTGGTATTTACAGACAATTTGTCACAGAGAAACTTGGTTCCTTAGATAATCTTGGTTCCTTAGAGAAACTTGGCTCCTTAGAGAAACTTGATTCCTTAGATAATCTTGGTTCCTTAGAGAAACTTGGTTCCTTAGAGAAACTTGGTTCCTTAGAGAAGCTTGGTACACAGAGAAAGATGGTACATAGAGCAAGTTGGTGCATAGAGAAACTTGTCACATAGGGAAAGTTTTTGCATAGAGATAATTGGTACATAGAGAATGTTGGTCACTTAGAGAAACTTAGTTACTCAGAGATGCTTGGTCATTCAGAGAAACTTGCTACTTAGAGACACTTGCTCGCTTAGAGGCACTTGGTCATTAGAGACAATAGGTCACTAAGATAAACTTGGTCACTAAGAGAAAGTTGGTCACTTAGAGAAAATTGGTCACTTAGAGAAGATTGGTTACTTAAAGAATATTGGTTATTTAGAGAAGATTGGTTACTTAGAGAAGATTGGTTACTTAGAGAAGATTGGTTATTTAGAGAAAATTGGTCACTTAGAGAAGATTGCTCACTTAGAGAAGATTGCTCACTTAGAGAAACGGTGCAAAGAAAAACTTGGTACATAGAGAAACATGGTCACTTAGAAAAGCTTGTCACTTGGAGAAGCTTGTACTTAGAGCAATTTGTAACATTGAGAAACTTTGTACTTAGAGAAGGTTGGTACTTCGAGATACTTTGTAGTTTCTCTTTGTAGAGACACTTGGTAGTAGAGACACTTTGCATTAAAGAAACTTGACATAAGAGAAACTTGGTATTAGTGAAAGTTGGTCACATAGAGAGACTTGGTACTTAGAGAGATTTCGTACATATAGTAGGTTGATACTGAAAGAAAGTTGGTACTTAGATAAGTTTGGTACTTGGACAAAGTTGGTACTTAGAGAAACTTGGTACTCAGAAAAAATTGGTTTTAGAAAAACTTGGTACTGAGAGAAAATTTGTCATTCAGAGAAACTTGGTCACTTAGAAGAATCACGGTTAAAGAATGCCGCGCTAAAAACAAGTGCAAACGAAGAAGTACACAGGACTGGCGCTGACTACCAACACATTTATTCAAAGGAAAGAGCAGCCATCCAAAAATGCGATTCAAAAACCACGTGGCGAAATAAATCAGCTGCCGTAATAAAGTTATCTAACACAGACACAAATCATTGCCCACAATATCAATGTAGCTGCACATCAAGGCGACGCAACGTCAGCCCCGAACCCAAAATCAGAGGACCAGGAAGAGCCATAACATGGAAGCATACACGTCCTCGCAGACGAGGCAAATGACAGAAACAAGTACAGACAACCAAAACAAAGACGAAAACAACATAGTCATCGCAAAAACTGTGTCAAAACTCGAAGCAAAGGAGAGTCAAGGGGCTAAACGCTTAACAAAACCAAACAAAACGCTACGCTAAAGCTGAGTCAACCGCTAAAACCATACAGAGTTATAGAAAAGTTAAAAAGTTCTAAAGAACAAGACTGATTCCGATTGAAATGCAAAACAGAGTCGTTATTATAAAGTTCTAGAGAACAAGACTTATTCCAATTGACATCCAAAACAGAGTCGTAATTAGAGTGTGCCTAGAAACCTGGACTCCTTGTCAGAAATTAAAATTGAAGGCGTGCTTATGCGCTTGTCTTATTTGGCGATCATCCGCGCCTTTATAATGACCCTTCCAATTTCGGTCCTCGCATGTGGAATAGTTCGCACCTTTTCAAGTACTGCATTGGTCGTCCAGGTGCCCGCCGCTTTTGACGAAGCTGTGGCTTATGTTCTCGCATCGTTGAAAACGGTTGCAAAAGGCTTAACGTTTACCTTTGAACACCCTGTTGGAAACTGTATACAGTTCCTTGACCTGAGATTTCATTATTTGGACGAACCTATATGCTGGATTTACAATCCTAGGTCACAAAAGGCACTCCTTCCCTACAGTAGTGCTCATTCAAAAATAATCAGAAGTGCAATAGCCAAAAATTGTCTCAAATGCGCTTTGGAAAAATCATGTCCGCATCAAATGTTTGAAATTGTCCAAATGCAAAGTGAACAATTGCGCATGTCCGGCTTTTCTCAAGATTTATTGTCAGCTGTTGCAGAGACGCTGCCACAAAAGAAAAAATGCGTCAAAAAGATGGATAAGCAAGACTAGAGGCTGCCAACTCAAGTAATTTCATATCTTCACAGAGTTTCTCATAATTTTAAGAAAGTTGGAAGCAGATACTGTGTTAACGTGCTCTCCTTCGCCCCAAGCAAGCTATGAAAAGTTTGCCCAATGATGATTAGTAAGAGAAGGCCGATTTGCACTATAAACCACCAACTCGTTTTCACCTGTTGCACTACTAAGGTAGTGTACAGCATTCCCCTCACTTGCAATAGAGTGTACATTGGTCAAACGGGACGCTGTTTTAAGGAGAGAGCTAGGGAGCATTATAATCTGGCAAAAGAAGGGAAGAGTGGTCATCTTGCTATCCGCTGCCGGGATTGTATGTGTTAACCCATATTTCGGAAAGTTAAAATTCTTGGACATGGAAGAGATCAAATGGAAATAGATTATTGAAGCATATCACATCAGAAAAGCAGGTAGTCAGTGTGTCAGCACCGCTTCATTCTCTTCTTGATAATGAAATGGTGTTTTTGAATCATTTCGGTTGATTGCCATGAGGCGATAGTAGCGCTGTACTTAAGCTTTGGTATTCTCAATAAAAATCAGTTGGAAGCGCAGCATTCGTCCTGTCGTATGTGTGTATTTTTCGTCCTCGTTTTTTCGTGCTGCTTCGTTTTCTCAAGATGTTTCGTACAGCACGCGCCTTTTAGCAGCGCCAGCGATAAGCTTCTGACGTGTGCGCTGTTTGCAGCTCTATCCCTAGCCGCCCTCTGAGGAACCAACGCTCGATTTGCTGCAGTGTGACAATCCCCGTCTGGCGCCTGCATGGCGCTAGCCGCGTCACTTCGAGCCATGTCCACGGTCCGGGCCAGCGGGATGGCGTTGCGGTTTCTGTCCTTTCGATGACCGCGTTATCTCGTTGTGCGAATAATAATAATAATAATAATTGGTTCTGGGGGAAAGGAAATGGCGCAGTATCTGTCTCATATCGTTGGACACCTGAACTGCGCCGTAAGGGAAGGGATAAAGGAGGGAGTGAAAGATGAAAGGAAGAAGAGGTGCCGTAGTGGAGGGCTCCGGAATAATTTCGACCACCTGGGGATCTTTAACATGCACTGACATCGCACAGCACACGGGCGCCTTAACGCCTTAGCGCCTTTTGTTGCGGAAGAACGCCAGAGGTGCCGTGAAAAATACTCCCAAATTATTTTGCTTCTATTCACTACTAATGGTCACAAAACCAAAAGTAAAACCGGAGCATCATACCGCAATACCTTGAACAAATGAAATTTCAGTTGAATGTCTGTGATGCACAAAATTAGTCACAAACATCGCGCCGGAGCGGCTGTCACTCGCACGATCACGACAGAGCTCATTCGGCGGACGAAGCTGTGCCATCGCACAGAGATAACGCAACCTTCAAAACAAGAGAAAGCCGCAACATCATTCGGCTAGCCCAGACCGTCGACAAGGCGAGCGTGACTATCGAGGCAATGCGGCTAGGGCCATGCTGGCGCTAGACGCGGATTGCAAAACTATAGTGCCTAGAATACTTGAAGTGCAATTACCGCCAAACGGTGCGTATTGGAAGCTTTGACGCCGCTTGGCGCTGCTTCCGTTAGATGGCGCGCTCTACAGCTCACAGGAGGTCAAGAGGGCAATAGAAAAGCGCAAGGAAGCATCCAGGGAACACAGATATTCCAAGAAGAGGGGGGAACCAAAACCCGAAGTAAACAGAAAATGGTATACCTTCATAAAGTGTAGAAGGGACGCATCCTATTTGATTAATGAGAAAATTAGAAGAAAGGGTGCCCAATGGATGTCAAAAGTAAATAAAAAGGATAGAAAAGCAGCCCAAAAATTCTGGAAACATCTAAATGCAATGAGTAATAAAACTAGGCTAGAACAAAGGTTTATTGTTACATATGAGGGTATTCGACTAGAAGGCGATGAAGCAATAAAACACATAGGAACAAGGATGACGGAAAAATTTTCAGCAAAGCACGTGGTACATAATTTATCGAAGGAGGATAGACCGGTTACAGCAATAGCTTCACTTGAGCAAGGAGAGTGGGAAAAGGGCAGAGAAGAAGGTTCCTAGTGGCACATCAACAGGACCAGATGGTATCCTGATTACGTTGATAAAGAAGTTAGGACCAAAATCCAAGCAAACATTAATTCAGGTTGTGAACAAAATGATAGTGGATGAGAAAGTTCCCGATGAATGGCGATTAAGTAGAATGAACATGATATATAAGGGAAAGGGGGACAAAGCAGACGTAAGTAACTATCGCCCCATAACAGTGACATCTGTGGTTTACAGGGTGGTGATGAAAATTATAAAGGATAGACTGCAGGCTTGGGTGGAGAACGAGGGGGTGTTAGGGGAACTACAGAATGGGTTCCGGAAACAAAGGAGGTTGGAGGACAATCTATTTTCATTGACACAGTGTATAAAAATTGCGGAAAAGGAACATAGGCCCTTATTGCTAGCATTTCTGGATATTAGGGGAGCCTATGACAACGTTACTCAGGAGCATTTGTGGGACATATTGGGCACATTGGATGTGGAAAATGGAGTAATTAATCTTTTAAAAGATATATATAGAGGTAACAGAGTGCTCATAAAATGGGAAAAAAATGTATCAGGGCCTGTAGAGATACAGCGGGGGCTTAGACAAGGATGTCCTCTGCCCCCTTTGTTGTTCATGTTGTACCTGCAAGGTTTGGAGGCCAAGCTAGAGGGGAGCGGACTAGGTTTCAACCTATCTTTTTTCAAGCAAGGGGAATTGATTAAACAGACATTACCGGGACTAATATATGCGGACGATATAGTGATAATGGCTGAGAACAAGGAAGACCTGCAGAAGTTGTTAGACATATGCAGTACAGAGGGAGATAGATTAGGCTTCAAGTATAGTAAGGAAAAATCTGCAGTCATGACATTTAATGAAGAGGGCGGCGAGCATAGAATACAGGAGTTCGTGCTAAAAGTAGTGAATGAGTACAAGTATCTTGGGGTGTGGATAAATAACAGTGTTGAGTATCTGACAGAGCATGAAAAATATGTAATGAATAAAGCTAGTAGGAATGCAGCTGTCATGAAAAATAGGGCACTGTGGAATTACAATAGGTATGAGGTGGTAAGAGGGATCTGGAAAGGGGTGATGGTCCCTAGCCTGACCTTCGAGAATGCGGTCCTGTGTATGAGGCCAGATGTTCAAGCAAGGCTGGAAATTAGGCAACGGGGAGTAGGGAGGCTAGCTTTCGGAGCACAAGAAATACACCAAATTAAGGGGTACAGGGTGATATGGGATGGGCGTCGTTCGAGAGCAGAGAAGATAGTAGTAATATAGCATTTGAGGAGCTATTGAGAAGAATGGGGGATAAGCAGTGGGCTAGGAAAGTTTTCAGTTACCTGTATATAAAGAATGTTGACACGCGAAATAGAGAAAGCGAACTAGAAAATTGACAAGCAAATATCTGGACAGCAGTAAGGGGTCAAATCAGCAATTATCGGATAAGAAAAATGTTAAAGAAGCAGAGAGAGCTCTGTGGAAAACAGGGATGCTTACGAAATCGGCACTGGGAACATACCGGACCTTTAAGCAGGAAATTGCCAAAGAAAAAATCTATGATAATTGTAGGGGAAGCTCTTTGCTGTTTGAGGCCAGGACTGGACTTTTGCGAACTAAGACATATAGAGTCAGGCACCACGAGATAGACCCGTTGTGCGGTGTGTGTGGAGAGGAGGAGGAAACGGCTGAACACTTGATACTTTTCTTTAAAGGGCTTCACCCTACTGTGGAAAGAAGCGGTGCTGATTTACCCAAGGCATTGGGGTTTAAGTATAGTGAAGGGAAAGTAAATTTTAAGCGGGTAGAAGTAACCAAACGAAGGTTATATGATTGCTGGCTAAAAGGAAGAAAGGAGTAAAATTTCACAAATCATGACTAGGTGGCTTGAGCCACCGCCCGATATATAGGGTTCAGTCGTATTCATCCATCCATCCTGACAGCCATGACAGTCATGGTTAGGTGGCTTGAGCCGCCGCCTGATTGAAAGGGTTTAGCTGTATCCATCAATCCGTCCATCCATCCATCCGTCCGTCCGTCCGTCCGTCCGTCCTTCCACCGATCCACCGATCCATCCATCGATCGATCCATCAATCCATTCATGTGAAGGAAAGGTAGATTTTAAGGGGGTATAAGTAACCAAGGGAGGTTACCTAATTGGTGGCTAAAATCAAGACAGGAGTACAATTTCACAAGTCATGGCTAGGTGGCTTGAACCACCGCCCGATTTAAAGGGTTCAGCCTTATCCAGCCATCTATACGGCAGGCCGCCACATGGAGTATATGGTTGGATCCTCGGCTGCGTGTGTTGCCAGCGTTTTGTGCTGCTTTTTTGAGCAAATGCTGCCTTGAGGATGCGCGAGGAGGCGACGACAGAGTAACTATTTTGTACACGACGAGCTGTCGAACAAAATAGTAAAGTACTGGATTCTTGCTAGGTTTCATTTTTTCCCAAGTCCCTCAATAAAGACATCGACTTTTAGCTAGCAAAAGAACGAAACGTATCTGAAACCTAAATCAACAATAACTTGAATAACAGCTATATATTTTCAACTTTCTTAGTGTACTCTCGTTTGACGTAAAAAACATTTAAAAGTAATGTCCAATAAGTTTGTAACAAAAGAAAAAAAAAGCTATATAGTTGTCTGCAATTTATAAATTTGTTCAATGTTTTAGGGTCATTCATTTTGTTTTCATCATTGAAGAAAACCGTCAAACAATTCAGGCAAAAATCATTGAAACAAATAACGTCTGACACAGGAAGTTATTTTTTCAATTAGCTCTATCAGAAGGGAACTTGCCAGATTTTGCTCCTCGTGCGCCGCTTGCTCAGCAAAGTGCGTTAACTTTGATAGCGGCGCTGCAACCGCACTTCGGCTAAATGTCGTTAATTTCAGTGCACCTGCGATTGCGGCTCAACGTTTCAGAAAACTGGGGCTTCTAGAATGAGTTTGATAAAGAGCGCGATAAAGATAGATATAAAGTGATAAAGAGTTTGATACAGAGCGCGAGAGTCGAGAGCGATGTGTAACAATGAAATTCACAGCAGAAAAAAAATCCTTCTACGAAAGTAGTTATTCACACAGGCACGACACATATTGTTTGCAAATAAAGATACTGCATACATGTGAAAGTCTAAGAACAAAATAAGCGCAGCGGATCTCAGACATATCGCCAAACGCGGCCGGTTTCTTTCGCCGCAAGCAGATGACTTCGCAGCGAGCAGACGTGTTAGCTGACGTCAGCCCCACCTAGACCTTTCCCAGAGCATCGCGGAGGTAAGTCACCCTAGCGGAGGGGCCTTAGCGCTGGCGGTGCTGTAAGCACAGTTCCCCTTTTCTAGACATTGCAACCGCGCTCTCAGTATGCTTTCAACGGCTGACAATGTCGGGTGCGCTGGTATACCTGACTACCTCGTCTGTGCCCGATCGCCGCGTAGAGAGCGCGCCCGTGACGGCGCTGTTTGGCCGCTTTTTGCCCCGGCGGCTGCAACATTACGCTCGCGTCTCTGCCTATGCGTTCTAGTTTCCTCATCGCGCTGGCCGGTACGGCGAGCGAAGCGCTCATGCTGCGCTTGCCATTTAAGTTCGTTGCCAGGGTCTGCCGTTATTTAAACAAAGGAAATCTTATAAGCAGCGTGCTGCGCCTCCAACTGGATTCCATAGTTGGTCCCAGAAATTTTTTTCGCACTTAACAAAGGCAAGGACAAAACGGGAACAGAGCTAACGCGAGTTGGTGTAGCTCGGAAGGCTAGATAGAAAATAATTCTGCTAGATAAATTTTCCGGTACTAGTTCACTTTTCTCTTTCACATCGCGCACCCGTGTGTTTTCGCAGATAAGTGTCGTATTTCCGCTTGAGTGTCCACGGTGCTCTGGAGATGATTCTTGAGTGTGGAAAGAAAGTGGCATGTTTCCTGTACAAGAAAAAAAGGTAGATGAGTTATGATTCCAACTGAATCTCTTCAGTCATGTCAGTTTCCATTGGCATGATTCCAGGTAATGCCGGAAAGCACATTGTTGTGACTTGCCGCATAAAAAAGGTGCTGTTTAGGCCGACTGGGAAAACTTGCTGTATACGCATCGTTCGGAAGGGTGGAAAAGGTGCGCATTACTAGCATATAACATTTTTGTCAGACCAAATCTAGAGTACGCCAACAACGTTTGGTTTTCCTTTACTAAGAAGCTCATTAAAAAACTTGAAGGCGTGCTCACAAAGGCATTAAGTTGTGTATATAATATACACCCCCTTACAGACTCACCAACACAATTACTAAAACGTGCAGAACTCCTAACCCTAGAGAACAGAGCAAAATTTGCAAGACATAAAATTATGTATCACCTAACACACGACCATCTAAAAGTGTCCGCTACAAAATGAATAACGACCACGAGTAAATCGACCTGCCAAAATCTCACATACAAATTAAGCGAATTTCCATTCCGTACCGGCATATTCAAATACTAATTTTTTTAACCAGCTGCAATCGAATGGAACAATCTGAACAAAGGTATTACTAACAGCTCATCATTAGATGCGTTTAGTGCCCTGGTTACAGATCAGCGGTTTGTTTCACAGTAGTTATTTTCATTTTTCACACTCTCCTATTCTGACCTGTCTTTACCGTTTGTTCGTGCCCAGGCTAATATTACAGCACTAATTGGAGCCGAATTATTTTTTTTGTGTACTTGGCACCATATTTGCAGCCTACTATTTGTACCTCATCTTGAATTCTCTAACCGATTTGGTAAATTTTCTTGCATATATTATTTTTCAAGTTGTTTTACCTATTGATATGGGCACAACTGGTTGCATCATTCACAGCCGTTCCCGTTGCAGTCCCTGATGGGACTTACAGTATCAAATAAAACAATGATAACTTGGCGCACTTTTCGCATCTTGGTGCCGTTGATAACGCGTCCTCGGTGTCATGCCGAGTTGCTACTGGGGCAACGTGTACGTCGTATATACGCAGGACACGTCCTAACGCTTCTTTTATGCCAAGTGCATAAGAAATGGCAGCACGTGGTCGGCACTGTTACCGACAGGTTCCGCTGGGTGAAACTAGTCACTGTACAAGTGCATAGAGTTGCGTGTAGGTCTGCCGAGTTGCTGCAGATAGCCTCCAATTAAATAATGAGGGAAAGCCGCAACTCCTGCATACTGGAGGCGGACGCGGACTTCGTGCAGTTGTTAGGATGTGTTCAAGCTCAATCTGTTTATTTATTGCTGACGAAATTGCTTTACGCAAATTGCCTTGCATTGAATGTCGCAGCTTGATAGTAATTCGTCGGCTGCACGGAGGCCTACCTCCACGGAGTTAAGGACGGATGGACGGAACCTATAAATCCGGCACTGGCTCAAGCAACTTAGCCATGACTCCTGAAATTTTACTGTTGTTTTGATTTTAGCCACCAATAGATAACCTTCACTTGGTTAGTTCTACCCGCTTAAAATGTATTTTCCTTCACTGTCCTTAAACCACATTGCTTTGAATAAATCAGCCCCGCTGCTTTGCACCGCAGGGTGAAGCCCTTTACAGAAAAGTATGAAGTGTTCAGCTGTTTCCTCCTCCTCTCCACACGCACCGCACAACGTGTCTATCTCATGGTACCTGACTCTGTATGTCTTAGTCCGCAAAAGCCCCGTCCTGGCCTAAAACAACAAAGAGCTTCCCCTACAAATAATATAAATATTTTCTTTAGTAATTTCCTGCTTAAAGATCTTGTATGTTCCCAGCGCCGATTTCGTCAGCTTCCCTGTTCTCCACAGAGCTCGCTCTGTTTCTTGAACCTTTTTCTTAACCGATATTTACAGATTTGCCCCCAATTGCTGTCCAGATATTTGCTTGTCGACATTCTAGTTCGCTTTCTCACTTTTGTGTCCACATTCTTCATGTACACCTAACTGAAAGATTTCCTAGTCCACTGCTTTTCCTCAATTTTTCTCAATCGCTACTCGAATGCTATCTTACTGCTAGCTTCTCTGCTTTCGATCAACGTCCATCCCATATTATTTATTTCTAAACACTGCTGTCTCAGTGTGAGACATTGCAGGGGTGGTTACATAGGTTTTGTTTATTGCGATTTAACGTCCCAAATGGACTGAGGCTATGAGAGACGCCGTAGTGAAGGGCTCCGGAAATTTCGAATACCTGGGGTTCTTTAACGTGGACTGACATAGCACAGTACACGGGCCTCTAGATTTCGCGTTCATAGAAATTCTGTCGCCGGGGCCGGGATCGAACCCGCGTCGTTCGGCTCAGCAGGCGAGCGCCGTAACTACTGAGCCACTGTGGCGGATCGGTGGTTACATAGAAAAAATAGTCACAATACATGATAATGCATTTCTTTGACAAACTGCTCAGTAGGTAGGTGTCGCAAAGAGTCGTAAAGTTTATTCCACATTTCTTCTTTGTGCGGGAAAAAAGAATTTATGACAATCGAGGAAAGACCTTACTGATTTAATGCTATAAGACCGCTCCGGAGGGTTACACGAGCAGAATGACTCGGAAATGAAATCAGAGCAGCTAAAGAAACAGACTTGTGCCCAATTTTGTGTATCATGATAAGCCGGTCACGCTGGCGTCTTTGCCCTCGTGAAATTAGTGCTAACGCAAGGTAATGCTTTGAAAGTGAAATGTTACGGTCATAGCTTTTAGAAATGCATCTTATCACTTTTTTTGTACCGACTGTAGCTTCTTTGTCATTCGCAAGATGAAGTGACCTCCCAACTGACGCGTATTTAAGAAGCCTGTCTAGGAATTTATAAGCTGTTAGTTTGCATTCTTTAGTCTCGCCTTTTAAAGTTCTTAGGTAGCCTGTTTTTTGCAATTTTTTTGCTCATATAGCGTCAAAATGTTTGTGCCATTTTATTTTAGAGAAAAATACTGCGCCAATGTTCCTGAAATTCGGGGACGCTTTCTAATGCGTGTTCCGCATTGCCGTACTTGAATTGCAATGGTTGTTTTTTTTACTAAAAGTCATACTTACTGTTTTCTTCAATTTCACCTCCATTTTCTAAGTTCTGCTCCAATCGCAGAAAGAAGGCATACCTGATCATTAACGCCAAAAACGCTCGAATAAAAAACACAATCGTCTGCCTACAAACTAAAGTTAAAAGTACTGATAGAAACAACTTGATGATATAATTAACATATATTGTGACTAAAGAGTCCCACAACGGAACCCTGTGGAACACCCTTGAAAATGCGAACCGGTGATGACTGCTCATGATTGTAATTGAGTCCTGAGTTGCGAATAATCTGTGATCCATCCGAGTAATTTATCACCATAGAAGCCTGTAAGAAAAGTGAGAAGATTAAAAGGCAAGATTTATGTGGCATACTTTGTAGAACGCCCTGATTTGGTATATTTCACAAGTCCATGTACTCCCAGAGCTAGCCTCCGTACGCCGCGTTGTTTAATTTCTAACCTTGCTTGATGATCTGGTCTCATGCACAGGACCGAATTGCTGATAATCAGACTAAAAACCCTCACCCCTTTCCAGATCCCTCTTATCACTTTGTACCTATTGTAATTCCGCAGTTCCCTATTTTTCAAGACAGCGGCATTCCTATTAGCTTTAGTCATTACATATTTTTCATGCTCTCTCAGATACTGAGCACCGTTATATCTCCACACCCCAAGATACTTGTACTTATCCCTGCTTCTAGCGTGAACTCCTTTATTCTATGCTCGCCGCCTTCATCAATAAATATCATGGCTGCAGATTTTTCGTATTAAACTTGAAACCTAATATATCTCCCTCTGTACCACAAATGTCTATCAACTTCTGCAAATCTTCCTTGTGACCATCCATTAGAACTATATGATCGGTGTATATTAGTCCCAGTAATGACTGTTTAATTCATTCTCCTTGCTTGGAAAAAGAAATGTTGAAGCCTAGTCCGCTCCTCTCTAGCTTGGTCTCCAACCCTTGCAGGTACAACGTGAACAACAAAGGAGACAGAGGACATCCTTGCCTAAGCCCCCGCTGTATCTCTATAGGCCTTGTGCGAAATGCGCTGCTATCTAGCGGCCGCCGCGCGCTATATAGCAGACATGCTATATAGCTATATATAGCTATATAGCGCTATATAGCTATATAGCAACACGTATATTCATGTACGCAAGACACGCGCACTCAAGTTTATTCTTTCTCAAGGTGCCCACATATTGTTCTGTACCTTGCTGTACACAGAAGACGCAGAATGGCGCCCAGGAATATAGGTAAGGGCACTTGATTCGATCGAATTTCTATTTTTCGGCGGCGATCACCGGCATCCGCGACACTAATTTGCGGAACCGTCGCCACTTGTCTTTCGAGAGCATAACGCGACGTATTTACCGCTAGGCCTTAAAAGAGATTAGTAGGAAGACATTTTTTAGGAATCAAGAAAATAGTATACTAAAGCTGTTTTTTCAGTACTGTTTAGGTAAAGTGCTGAAAATATCGGCGTCGCAAGGGGCAATCGTGATTCGTTCGTTGTACTGGTGCGGGCCGCGGCTTGTCATAGTTTCTTCTGCTACCGCTATCCGACGCAGCGGTTTCAGGCGTTAGTTTTGTCCGTATGTGTGCTTTGCTTTAAAGAAGACTAATGACTGGAACATAGGCGAGTGAAAATGGTTACTCTGGGCGCCCGTCGCACATATATTTAGCAGCAAACGAAAACTGTACTTGCCTCGACCATTTCTTCGTCTTTAGCGCCGCAGGCAGACATATAACTGCATGCAAAACTTGTACCTGAGTTTTCTGCGGCGCACCGAATGTCTTCTGGACGCGTAATAAGTCTCTGAAAATTTGGTTGGAAACCTTAGCAGCACGGATAGGCCAACTGACCACACAAGACTCAATTTTACAACCCCAGTTGCCAGGAAATATATCTTCCAACAAGCACACGCCGTACAAATGCTATCGCAGGACGCACGCGCCACAGCAGAGGAGGCACTGGCCACAGTCATCCTCCACCCTGGCGACGTTTCACTGCTCTCGCTTTTCTGCAAGAGATGGCGGCACTTTTTCATGTGGCCTATAGGCTCTGATGCATTTTTTGCATATATATATATATATATATATATATATATATATATATATATATATATATATATATATATATATTATACTAACGAATAATTACTGCCCCTTTCACATCAAATGAGCCCAGTGTGTCCAAGTCCTCTTGAATAACATTCCCGCAGGCTTCACTGATATGCAGAAATGCTAGCCATAGGGGCCTGAGTTCTTTTTCAGCAATTTTTATACACTGCGTCAATAAAAACAGTTTGTCCTCCAACCTCCTTTCTTTCCGGAATCCATTTTATAACCCCCTAGCACCCTCTAAATCTCCACGCAGGCCTGCAGTCTGTTCTTTATAATCTGCATCACCACCCTCTAAACAACAGATGTCACTGTTATGGGACGGTAGTTACTTATGTCAGCATTGTCCCGTTTCCCTTGTATATCATGTTCACTCTGCTGAATTGTCATCCACTATCATTTTCTTCACTACCTCTATCTGTAACGAAGCGGTGGCCAAATAGTTGAGCATCCGCCTCGCATGTCGGAGGTGCGGGGTTCGATCCCCAGTGCCGCCGGGTACCCACCGGTGTTACAATTGGTTCGCATGGTCTGGTGCTCGAAATATTTAGGGGGAAATTCTTGACAAATGGGTCTTTGACCCCACCTTAAGAAAAAGAAATCACCTTGTGTCTTGGCGCTCTTGCGCCCTTATGCCCTTGCGCCATAAAATCAATCCTCATCATCACTACCTCTATTAATCTTTGCTTAGGATTTGGTCCTTTCCTCAATATGAACATAACAGGAATAACATCTGGGCCTGCTGGCGTGCTACTAGGAACCTTATCTGCCCTTTCTCATCCTCTTTGCCGATGCGAAGCAATTACGGTGTCAAGTCTATCCTCCTTCGATAATTTCTGTGCAAAATTTCTCTTCTAAAATTTTTCCCTCAGCCTTGTTCATACGTGTTTCATTGCTTCATTCCCTTCTAGTCGAATACCCTGATCTGTAAATATGAACTTTAGCTCTAGCCTAGTCTCGCTACTCAAGGCGTTGTGATGTCTCCAGAATTTCTCAGCTGCTTTTCTATACTTTTAATTTACTCTTGACATCCGTTGGGCACCTATTCTTCTAATTTTCTCGTTGATCGAATAGGATGTTGCCCATCTACACTTTATGACGGTATCCCATTTTCTGTGTAGCTCATTTTCTTATTCCCCCTTTTCCTAGAATATATGTGTTCACTGGATGCTTTCTGACCTTTCTGAATGGTAATCTAGACCTCCTCAATCCACTAACTCTTGGTTCGCGCTTTATTTTTCCTTTTGGCTTTACTCGCATCTTGGCTAGCTCTAGCTAAGGTAATCGAGTTAATATGGTATAAGTTCATTGTAGGGCATTATTCTCAATATTTACTTTCTCAATTGCTTTGGATGCTGCTTCCAATTCCTTCTGAGTAGAAGTTCCCCTTTGATTGTGCATTTGGCTGCAGTCCTGCATTGGTGTCTCTTCTGAAACCCAACTTCATTCGTTTGTGGTCACTACCTAGACTTCAGGAGCCTTGCTCATCTATGCTCATTAACCCTAACCTCTTATTCATCCAATCTGACTTAAGAGCATAATCTATCGTCGAGTGCGGACTCCCGGCATGCCATGTTATGAGCCCTTCACACTTCTCGGTACTGTTGCATGCAAATAAATCATGCCGGTCACAGATATTCAGCAGCATGCTTCCTATCGAAACTGTGTACCCATCTAGCTCTTCTATGTGTTCACTCATGTCGCCTTTTATAATATCACTAATATCACCCTGTCCTCCAAGCTCATCAATGTCGCTTGCAATACATTCTATCATTTTTCTGTTTTCACCTTTCGCATTACCTCCTGTCCGCAGGTATACTAAGCCAAAGAGTGTTTGATCCCCTGCTACTTTTCTTTTAGACATAAATGTTGCTTGCATCGCAGCTTAACCCTTTGAATATTCATACTTTTATGAATGAATGCCCCAATTCCACCTTCCTTTCTGCTGCACTTTGTTCTATTGCAATGTTCCCATGCGTAGTCTGGGTTGCAGTACGGTTGCTCCATGTCCCTAATATGTGCATCCTCTAACCCATATACGATTAATTCCTCCTGCCTTAACTGTTCTCTATTTCCTACAATTTCAGCCTATTCCTGCCTCCTTGCATGTTAATGTGCCCCATATCTGACTTAACTTGGCAATACTGCTTCTGTCTCAATCTTCTCCTATGGTTCCATCGTTTCTTAGATATTGGTTCTTCCATTGGTTCGTCCTTGCTTACAGTGGTTTTTCAGGACTCTGAATGCCCTCATAAAGAGCTGCTGCCTGGCGACATATCCTATTCCCAACCCTCTTGCCCGCTGCATCATTGTAGTGAATGCCATCCTGAGCAAAAGAGTGGGAGCTAGCCTGGTACACGTCGCTGTTAACTTCCATTGCCCCATATGTAAGTCGTCGTCTCTTTAACCTAATTGTCCGGTTAGCGTAAACGACCCTCCTTTCCGTCCCGCTAGACAGGCTGCACACCTCTGAGATTGTGCACTTGGTCGCATGCACCCTATCTGAGGCCTCTTTATGCCTACGCATCTCCAATTCAAACTGTTTCTCGAGGTTCTGGCTCCTCCCCTTAAACGCAACTTTGAGATCAACATGGATAAAGGCAAGGTGTTCTTTATCCATGTTGTTCCCAACCACCTCCTGGGTTTTGGTCATTGCGGTTGCCATGCACTTTCCTGATCGGGTGTCCTCCTGCACCCAGCTGTCCGCCTTCACTGTCCTTAAAACGCCTTCCTCATCCCTCGCTATGTTCGGGTCACCGACTACCAGAACCCTTCTGCGCTCTAGCCTTTCACTTCCTGCTTGCCACTGTTGCCCTCCGGATAGCGTTAGCTGGCTCCTGCCGCCGAACGCTACTGCTGCGCGTCACCATGCCCGTTGTTACCTTTCCGTCTTCTCCACTGAAAGCGTGCTGCACTGCCGCGCCGTAGGGCCGACGAGCCTCCTACATTTTACTGCTATCTTCTCCCTGAGGGACAACAGTATTTAGGTGTACTACGCTGTCCTCGTCAATCACCTGACACTACCCCGAATTTAGGTGAACTGCCTTCCGCGACTTGAGCACTTCCACCTGGTCTTCTAGCTGGACCCGTCTTTCCCGCTCTTCTTTCAGCTCGCCCACAGTTCGCTCCAAAAGGTCGGCCTTAGACCCCTCCCTCTTAAGCGACTCGTCCGGCTTTGTTTCAAGCTTGATTCGTTCCTCTTGCTCCACCTTCAGGTCCCCTTTGAGTTCCTTAAACCTGGCTCCCATCCCGTTCCAACATTCTACCGGCGTCCTCAAAACACTTCTATAGCCTGCACGCGAAGCTGGCCTAGTCTGCCTCAGATAAAGTCCCGAAGTCCGTCCCGTCTACATAAATCCAACGCCCACAGTCATCGCACTGCACTAGCTCCCCGTCAACCCTGGGTTTCCTAGGTTGCGGACCCATCGTCCGGAAGACTACGTAACATAAAAGCCCTCCAATATTCCTACACAAAACCCTACGGTACACACAACTCCGCTAGCCCTCCTACCCGTAACGAAGTTTAAAACCACCACACCTAGAACATGTACAAAAACAAATACCAAAAACGACTTAGCTTCGAACGCAGTCACTGGAGCTCCAAAAAGCGTCCTCCGACAGAGTCACGAGCAAAAGCCAAATGTGAATGTGTGGCGCCATTCGTTGTATATGCCACAAATCACAAACATTTCCGTTTAAATTTCGCAAACATTTGTGATAAAACTGAATGACATTCGTAACAAAACTTCTTTTTCAGTCAGGATGTGCTCTGGCGCAAAAAAAGGCAGCAGTGCATGACGATAGGTGCACGAATTTTCTGTCAGCAACGGTCTTATGCTAAACGAAGCAAAGGAGTTGGCTTCTCCACATTTCATGCAGGCTTTACAACTATGTGATCGGTTTGGCTAAAAGAAGCGAGAATGGTTCAAGGAAAACAAACCCGCAACTCTAGGTACTTATTCAGCAACACTAGCTAAGCGAGCGGTGCTGCGCGGAATACAAACAATTGTTGCGTTAACCACAACTCTCTTAATATAGAGATGAAAGGGGTTTCACGTGCAGAAAAAGAAAGCTGTGGGGAGTAGTAACGCTTGAATGCAATAACAGGAAACACAGATGGGACTGGAGCCTAACCGCCCAACGCTTCGGGAGCGCCATCATGGGCTAAGGGGTTTACGAAAGCCTCAACAACGACAGTCCTGATTTTGCCTGCGAGCGTCTTGGGAGCGGACGTCACTTGGGGTTCACACAGGTAGCTGCGGCTCATGGCGGTGTATTCACACTGAAAACAGAGTAGTTATGCTGTCCTCGTACATACCTGACGAAATCGGTAATAGAAGGAAAGGATGTAAGCCGTAACAAAACACCCGTGCGAAGCGGTTTTACAAACGCCTCAAACACGACAATCGTGATGTCGCTTCCGGCCGTTTTGGGAGCGGACGTCACTTGGGGTTCACACAGGTTGCTGCGGCTCTTGGCGATGTATTCACGCCGAAGAGAGTGAGAGTAGTTCTGCTACTCTCGCGAGTACCTGACGAAATCTGTAATAGAAGGAAAGGATGTAAGCCGCAACACAACGACCGTGCGACGTGGTTTTACAAACTCCTTAAACTCTACAATCCTGATATCGCTAGAGGCTTATGGTAGCGGACGTCACCATAAGTTCACACAGGTTGCTGCGGCTCTAGGCGCTGAGTTCACAACGAAGAGAGTGAGAGTAGCTATGCTGTCCTCGCACGTAGCTGACGAAATCGGTAATAGAAGGAAAGGTTGTAAGCCGTAACACATCGCCCGTGCGACGTGGTTTTACAAACGCTTCAAACTCGACAATCCTGAAATCGTTAGCGGCTGTCTCTGGAGCGGACGTCACTTGGGGGTCACAAACGTTGCTGCGGCTCCTGGTTGTGTACTCACAGCGAATAGAGTGAGACTAGTTCTGCTGTCCTCGCACGTACCTGAGGAAATCGGGAATGGAAGGAAACGATGTAAGCCGTAACACAACGACCGTGTGACGTGGTTTTACAAACGCCTCAAACTCGAAAATCCTGATATCGCTTGCGGCCGTCTTGGTAGCGGACGTCGCTTGGGATTCACACAGGTTGCTTCGGCTCTTGGCGATTAATTCACACCGAAGAGAGCGAGAGAAGGTCTGCTGTCCTCACACGTACGTGACCAAATCGGTAATAGAAGGAAGGTATATAAGCCATAACACAACGTTAGCGCGACGTGCTTTTACAAACGCCTCAAACTTGACAAACCTGATATCGCTTGCGGCCGTCTTGGTAGCGGACGTCGCTTGGGATTCACACAGGTTGCTTCGGCTCTTGGGGATTAATTCACACCGAAGAGAGCGAGAGAAGTTCTGCTGTCCTCACACGTACGTGACCAAATCGGTAATAGAAGGAAGGTATATAAGCCATAACGCAACGTAAGCGCGACATGGTTTTACGAACGCCTCAAACTTGACAAACCAGATATCGCCCTCGACCGTCTTGGTAGCGGACGTCGCTTGGGGTTCACACAGGATGCTTCGGCTCTTGGCGAATAATGCACACCGAAGAGAGCGAGAGAAGTTCTGCTGTCCTCGCACGTACGTGAACAAATCGTTAATAGAAGGAAAGTATATAAGCCATAACACAATGTCAGCGCGACGTGGTTTTACGAATGCCTCCAACATGACAAACCTGATATCGCTTGCGGCCGTCTTGGTAGCGGACGTCGCTTGGGGTTCACACAGGTAGCTTCGGCTCTTGGCGATTAATTCACACCGAAGAGAGCGAGAGAAGTTCTGCTGTCCTCGCACGTATGTGAACAAATCTGTAATAGAAGGAAAGGATATAAGCCGCAACGCGCAGTCCGTGCGAAGTGGTTTTACACACGCCTCGAACTCGACAATCCTGATGTCGCTAGCGGCTGTCTCTGGAGCGGACGTCACTTGGGGTTCAGAAAGGTTGCTGCGGCTCCTGGCTGTGTATTCACACCGTATAGAGTGAGAGTAGTTCTGCTGTCCTCACACGTAACTGACGAAATCAGTAAAAGAACGAAAGGATGTAAGCCATAACACAACGCCCGTGCGAAGTGGTTTTACAAACGCCTCAAACTCGACAATCCTGATGTCGCTGGCGGCCGTCCTGGGAGCGGACGTCACTTGCGGTTCAGACAGGTTGCTGCGGCTCCAGGCGGTGTATTCACACCGAAGACACAGAAGTTCCGCTGTCCTCGCGCATACTTGACGTAATAGGTAATAGAAGGAAAGGAATTATGCCGCAACACATCTATGCGACGTTGTTTTACAAACACCTCAAAGTCGACAATCCTGATGTCGCTTGCGGCAGTCTTGGGAGCGGACGTCACTTGCGGTTCACAAAGGTTGCTGCGGCTCCTGGCGATGTATTCACACTGAAGAGAATCAGAGTAGTTATCCTGTCCTCAAACGTACCTGACGAAATCGGTAGTAGAAGGAAAGGATGTAAGCCGTAACACAACGCCCGTGCGACGTGGTTTTACAAACGCCTCAAACTCGACAATCCTGATATCGCTCCCGGCCGTCTTGGGAGTGGACGTCACTTGCGGTTCACACAGGTTGCTGCGGCTCCTGCGATGTATTCACACCGAAGAGAAGTAGAGTAGTTATCCTGTCCTCAAACGTACCTGACGAAATCGGTAGTAGAAGTAAAGGATGCAAGCCGTAACACAACGCCCGTGCGACGTTGTTTTACAAACGCCTCAAACTCGAGAATCTTGATATCGCTGGCGGCCGTCTTGGGAGTGGACGTCACTTGGGTTCAAACAGGTTGCTCCTGCTCCTGGCGATGTATTCACACCGAAGAGAGTGAGAGTAGTTATGCTGTCCTCAAACGTACGTGACGAAATCGGTAATAGAAGGAAAGGATGTAAGCCGTAACACAACGCCCGTGAGACGTGGTCCTATAAATGCCTCAAACTCGACACTCCTGATGTCGCTAGCGGCCGTCTTGGGAGTCGACATCTCTTGCGGTTCACACAGGTTGCTGTGGCTCCTGGGTATGTATTCACACCGAAGAGATTGAGAGTAGTTATGCTGTCCTCATACGTACGTGACGAAATCGGTAATAGTAGAAAAGGATGTAAGCCGTAACACAACGCTCGTGCGCCGTGGCTTTACAAACGCCTCAAACTCGACAATCCTGATGTCGCCTGCGGCCGTCTTGGGAGTGGACATCAATTGCGTTTCACACAGGTTGCTGCGGCTTCTGGGGGTGTATTTTCACTGAAGACACAGAAGTCCTGCTGTCCTCGCACATACCTGAAGAAATCGGTAATCGAAGGAAAGGAAGTAAGCCGCAGCACAATATCCGTGCGAAGTGTTCTTACAAACGCCTCAAACTCGACAATCCTGATGTCGCTGACGGCAGTCTTGGGAGTGGACGTCACTTGCGGTTCACACATGTTGCTGCGGCTCCTGTCGAACTATTCACACGGAAGAGAGTGAGAGTAGTTCTGCTGTCCTCAAACGTACCTTACGAAATCGGTAATAAAAGGAAAGGATGAAAGCCCTAGCACAACGCCTGTGCGCCTCAAACTCGTCAATCCTGATGGCGCTTGCAGCCGCCTTGGGACTGGACGTCATTTGCGGTTCACACAGGTTGCTGCGGCTCCTGGCGATGTATTCACGCTGAAGAGAGTGAGAGTAGTTATGGTGTCCTCAAACGTACGTGACGAAATCGGTAATAGAAGGAAAGGATGTAAGCCGTAACACAACGCTCGTGCGACGTCGTTTTACAAACGCCTCAAACTCGACATTCCTGATGTCGCCTGCGGCCGCCTTGGGAGTGGACGTCACTTGCGGTTCACACAGGTTGCTGCGGCTCCTGGCGATGTATTCACACTGAAGACAGAAGTTCCGCTGTCCTCGCACATACCTGACGAAATCGGTAATGGAAGGAGTGGAAGTAAGCCGCAAAACAACATCCGTCGGACGTGGTTTTACAAACACCTCAAATTCGACAGTCCTGGTGTCGCTTGCGGCCGTCTTGGGAGCAGACGTCGGATGGGGTTCACGCATGTTGACGCGGCTCCTGGCGATGTATTAACACCGAAAAGAGTGAGAATACTTCTGCTACACTCGCACGTACTTGAAGAAATCTGGAATGGAAGGAAAGGATGTAAGCCATAACACAACGACCGTGCGAGGTGGTTTTAAAAACGCCTCAATCTCGACAATCCTGATGTCGCTGACGGCCGTCTTGGGAGTGGACATCACTTGCGGTTCACACATGTTGCTGCGGCTCCTGGCGAAGTATTCACACGGAAGAGAGTGGGAGTAGTTCTGCTGTCCTCAAACGTTCCTGACAAAATCCTTAATAAAAGGAATGGATGAAAGCCGTAGCACAACAACCGTGCGCCTCAAACTCGTCAATCCTGATGGCGCTTGCAGCCGTCTTGGGAGTGGACGTCAATTGCGGTTCACACAGGTTGCTGTGGCTCCTTTAGATGTATTCAAACGGAAGAGAGTGAGAGTAGTTCTGCTGTCCTCAAACGTACGTGACGAAGTCGGTAATAGAAGCAAAGGATGTCAGCCATAACACAACGACCCTGCGACGTGGTTTTACAAACGCCTCAAACTCGACAATCCTGATGTCGCTGGCGGCCGTCTTGGGAGTGGACGTCAGTTGCGGTTCACACAGGTTGCTGCGGCTCCTGCGATGTATTCACACCGAGGAGAGTGAGAGTAGTTATCCTGTCCTCTAACGTACCTGAAGAAATCGGTAATAGAAGAAATGATGTAAGCCGTAACACAACATCCGTGAGAAGCAGTTTTACAAACGCCTCAAGCTCAACAATCCTTATGTCGCTGGCGGCCGTCTTTGGAGCGGACGTCACTTGGGGTTCACAAAGCTTGCTGTGGCTCCTGGCCAAGTATTCACACCGAATAGAGTAAGAATAGTTCGGCTGTCGTCGCACGTACCTGAAGAAATTGGTAATAGAAGGAAAGGGTGTAAGATATAACAGAACTTCCGAGCGAAGTGGTTTTACAAACGCCTCAAATTCGACGATCCTGATGTCGCTGGCGGCCGTCTTGAGGCGGACGTCTCTTGGGGTTCACCCAGGATGCTTTGGCTCCTGGAGATGTATTCACACCGAAGGCACAGTAGTGTTTTTACCCTCGCACATACCTGATAAAATCGGTAACATAAGGAAAGGAAGTGAGCCGCAACACAACATCCGTGCGACGTGATTTTACAAACGCCACAAACTCGACAATCCTGATGTCGCTGGCGGCCGTCTTCGGAGTGGACGTCACTTGCGGTTCACACAGTTTGCTGCGGCTCCTGGCGATGTATTCACACTGAAGACACAGACGTTCCGCTGTTCTCGCACATACCTGACGAAATCGGCAATCGAAGGAAAGGAAGTAAGCCGCAGAACAACTTCCGTGCGAAGTGGTTTTACAGACGCCTGAAACTCGACAATCGTGATGTCGCTGGCGGCCGTCTTGGGAGCATACGTCACTTGCGGTTCATACAGGTTACTGTGGCTGCTGGCGATGTATTCCCACCGAAGAGAGTGAGAGTAGTTCGGCTGCCCTCGCATGTACCTGAAGAAATCGGTGATAGAAGGAAAGGATATAAGCCATAACACAAATTTAGTACGAAAAGGTCTTACAAGGGCCTCAAACACCTCGATCCTGATGCCGCTTGCGGCCGTCTTGGCAGCGGACGTCACTTGGGGTTAGCACAGGTTGCTGCGGCTACTAGCGAGGTATTCACAAAGAAGAGAGTGACAATAGTTCTGCGGTCCTCGCAAATACCTGACGAAATCGGTAAAAGAAGAAAAGGATGTAACCCTTAACACAACGTGAGTACGACGAGTTTTACAATCGCCTCAAGCTCGACAATCCAAGTATCGCTTGCCGGCAGCCTTGGGGCGGACGTCATTTATGATTCACACAGGTTGCTGCGACTCCTGGTTATGTATTCACACCGAAGAGAGAGAGAGAGAGAGAGAGTAGTTATGCTGTCCTCAAACGTACGTGACGAAATCGGTAATAGAAGGAAAGGATGTAAGCCTTAACACAACGCCCGTGCGACGTGGTTTTACAAACTCCTCAAACTCGACAATCCTGATGTCGCTTTCGGTCGTCTTGGGAGTGGATGTCACTTGCGGTTCAAACAGCTTGCTGCGGCTCCTGGCGATGTATTCACACCGAAGAGAGTGACAGTAGTTATGCTGTCATCAAACGTACGTCACGAAATCGGTAATAGAAGGAAAGGACGTGAGCATAAACACAACGTCACAGCTACATAGTTTTACAAACGCCTCAAACTCGACAATCCTGATGCCGCTTGAGGCTGTCTTTGGAGCGGACGTCACTTGGGGTTCACACAGGTTGCTGCAGCTCCAGGCGATATATTCACACCGAAGAGAGTGAGAGTAGTTCTGCCGTCCTGGCCCGTACCTGAGGAAATCGGTAATTAAAGGAAATGATGTAATCCATAACACAACATGAGTGCCACGGGTTTTGTATACTGCTGAAACTCTTCAATCCTGATCTTGCTTGCGACCGCTTTGGGAGCGTACGTCACTTGGGTTTCTCACAGGTTGCGGGAGCTCCTGGAAATATATTCGCACCGAAGAGAGAGAGTAGTTCTGCAGTCCTCGCACGCACCTGACGAAATCGGTAAAAAAACGAAAGGATGTAAGCCATAACACAACATGAGTGCAACGGGTTTTACAAACGCCTGAAACTCGTCAATCCTGATGTCACTTGCGGCCGTCTTGGGAGCGGACGTAACTTGGGGTTCGCACAGGTTGCTGCCGCTCCTTTCGATGTATTCACCGAGAATACAGTGAGAGTAGTTCTGCTGTACTCGCACGTACCTGGCAAAATGGATAATAAAAGGAAAGGATGTAAGTCTTAACACAACGTGAGTGCGACGGCTTTTACAAACGCCTGAAACTCGTCAATCCTGATGTCGCTTGGGGCTGTTTTGGGAGCAACGTCACTTGGGGTTCAAACAGGTTGCTGCGTATCCTGGCGAAGTATTCACACCGAAGAGAGGGAGAGTTGATCTTCTGTCCCCGCACGTACCTGCCGAAATCGGTAAAAGAATGAAAGGATGTAAGCCATAACACATCGCGAGTGCAACTGCTTTTACCAGCGCATGAAACTCGCCATTCCTGATGTCGCTTGCGCCCGTTTTTGGAGTCGACATCACTTGAAGTTCACACAGGTTGCTGCAGCTCCAGGCGATGTATTCACACCGAAGAGAGTGAGAGTAGTTCTGCTGTACTGGCACGTACCTGACGAAATCCGTAATAGAAGGAAATGACGTGTGCAATAACACAACGTCACTGCGACATGGTTTTACAAACGCCTCAAACTCGACAATCCTGATGCCGCTTGAGGCCGTCTTGGGGGCGGAAGTCACTTGGGGTTCTCACAGGTTGCTGCTGCTCCTGGCGATGTATTCACACCGAAGAGAGTGAGAGTAGTTCTCTTGTCCTGGCACGTACCTGACGAAATCGGTAATAAAAGGAAATGATGTAATTCATGACACAACATGAATGCCACGGGAATTTTAAACGCCTTAAACTCGTCAATCCTGACGTCGCTTGCCCCCCGCAGGGGGGCGCCTGCAGTCTGCAGGCGTCCCGACGGTGTGTGGCGACACCCCGCAAGGGGATGATGGTGAACAGTGCATCACCACGGACCCGAGCACGCACGTTTCGCCGTGCGTGGCATCGCCGTGTCAGGGGAAAAGGGGATCCTTGTGGTTGAGCCGATGCCGAGCGTTTGGACCTTTGAGGCCCCTCGGCGGAGGCAACACACCACTTTGGCCCCTTCTTCCTGTAGACGGCACCTTCGTCCTAACCCGACCGAGGGAAATCGGCAGAGGCCTTTTCCTATTCTCCACTTCATCTTTCGCTTTCCTACCCTTTTCTCACAACTCTGCTGTCTCCTACTCACTTCTTGGTTTTTTTCCTTTTTCCTGGCGGCGAGGGTAACCTTGTGTGGCTGACAAACCTTTGTTACGCCATATTTGGTTATAGTGATGGTGTACAGCTGGCGTGGACAGGGCTTTTTGAAGGCCCCTGTACCGTCATCATGTAGCGCTCCATGGTGCGTGGCTGCCACCATTGCCGAACAAAGAACACATTCCATGGCTTCTCATTTTTTTTTAACCCGATCTCCCTCGAAAAAGAGGGCGCACCGAGACAAATAAATTCTTCAGAAAAAACGCTACAAGCTTCCCTCGATTCCACGTTGTTCACAGCGAACACGAGGAACAGACTGCTAGACAAGTGTCACCATTCATTGTTACTAGGACTTTAACAAGTGCCATAGGAGAAGGGTACAAGATAAAAAAACTAGCAAACGAAGAGCTTCTTTTAGAAATTTTATACAACCACCAACAAGAGAAATTGTCAAAAGTGAAGTCATTTGGAGATATACCGGTCACAATCAGCACACAACAATTTTTGAATACTGTTCGGGGAGTTATCTCAGATGATGACTTCAGATATGTAACTGATGAAGAACTTCTGGAAGGTTTGAAGGAGCAAAACGTGACCAACGTGTACAGGATAAAAATTAGACGAGATAATAAATAAATCCTCACAAAGCACATTGTCCTGATTTTTGCCTCTAGTATTCTCCCCGACTCCGTAGAAATAGGCTACATAAAGCTCCAAATAAGACGGTACATACCAAACCCACGAAGCTGCTTCAAATGCCAACGTTACGGCCACAGCTCTCAGAGTTGCCGGGGCCAACTCACATGTGATAAATGCTCTTCCCATGAACACGATTCTGAAAACCGTGCAGTTGAACCACACCTATGTGTAAATTGTGAAGGCAACCATCCTGCATACTCACGCGCAAGTCCAGTTTGGAAACAAGAACAGCAGATTGTCACAATCAAAGTCAAAGAAAACAACATTTAGGGAAGCGTGGAAGAGGGTAGCTTCGATACAAAAACCTACTTTCTCCGATGTCGTGCAAAGGGGCACAGCACCGCAGCCGCTTTTTTCCACTCAGGCCACACGCAGTGAGCCTGTAGCGGGGCCACCTGTGCCCAAGTTGACAGCATCTAGCGCTGCGCCACCACTCACAAAACAGGACGCGCGGGCCTCCAGGTCCGCGGGCCCCAACGTCCCTCCCCACACGGAGAGGCCGAACATGAAAACAAACGTGCGGCTCGCACGTTCGTCCAGCGTGTCGGAGGATGCGATGGACACAATGAACACAAGTCAAAGTAGTCCTATGGCGTCGACGTCGGATGGGCGGCTGGGCTCCATAGACCGAAAAAAAAGAAAAGCACCGAATAATGGCGCCTGAAAATCCAACCTAGTTCCTTTCAGTACCCACATATTACAAGATGGCTTTTATACACTGGAACTGCAGGGGACTCTTACAAAACCTAAGCGACATAAAAGACATATTAGCCACATACTCACCTGTCGCCTTTGAGTGTACAGGAGACAAATTTAGGCTCTCAACACGAAATCATTTTAAAACACAATAAGATCTTCCGCCGTGACCGAGAACAGGCGAGCCGTCTTTCGGGAGGCCTAGCCATCATTGTTAACAGTGGAATCGCAGCCCGAGAACACAAGTTTAAAACCAAATTAGAAGCTGTGGCGGCCATCCTGCACACATTTAAAAACTCACAGTGTGCTGCGTTTATATAGACACACATCTTAAAATAACAGTCAAAGACCTACACGACCTTTTAGCGCAACTACCAGAACCGTTTTTGATGGTCGGAGATTTTAACGCCCACTCCAGTTTTTGGGGCAGTAACAAAACAGACACTAGAGGCCAACTGATTGAGGATTTTATGCTCTCCAATAACCTTTGCCTCCTGAACACTGGCAAACAAACCTATTGTTTCCCTAGCTCAGGAAAACTCAGTTGCATAGATTTGTCTTTTAGTTCATCCTCAGTTTTTACAGATTTTAATTGGGATGCCTTAGAAAACCCATATGGAAGTGATCATCTACCCATATTAATTAGCTTAGCACACTCACCCGAAGTAATCCCAACTAAACCACAACGATGGAAACTGCACTTAGCCGACTGGGCACTGTCCCGTGAAAAAGCCAGCCTAGATAGAATAGTTTCTGACGACTTGAGTGTAGACGTACTAAACGAGTTTCTCACAAACTGTATTATTGCCGCTGCACGCCAAGCTATTCCTCAATCCTCTGGAATAGTAAAACAAAATCACAAATATTGGTACACAAAATAATGTAAAGAAGCAAAAAAGAAACAAACCAAAGCCTGGAGCATTTTTCGCAGATACCCTACACAGGAGAATTTTATAAAATTTAAAAGGCGAGAGCAAAAGCTCGTTATATCCGTCGTAGTGCCGAAAAATCTTCTTGGAAAAATTACGTGTCTTCGATAAACAACTCAGCCACATCAAAACACATGTGGGAGAAGGTCAGAAAGCTAAAAGGCAACTACTCTCCATTCACAGTCCCCCTTCTTACCGCTCCCGGTGTACAGACTAGTCTAGAACAACAGGCAGATATTTTAGGCGAATATTTTTCCGAACCATCCAGCTCATCCAACTACAGCGATTCATTTCTAATATACAAAAAGGCAGCAGAGAAACAAAGACTGCAGACAGGTTGCGGCACAAATGAACCGTACAATAGTTTAATTACAAGACATTCAAACAGTACTTTCTTCCGGTAAACATACTGCCCCCGGCCCACACCAAATACATTACCAAATGCTAGCCCATCTTTCTGAACCTGCCGTAGAGGCACTTCTAAAGTTTCTAAAGGATGTAATCCGTAACACAAGGCATGTGCGACGTGGTTTTGCAAATGAAAAACTCGACAATCCTGATGCCGCTGGCGGCCGTCTTGGGAGTAGACGTCACTTGGGGTTCAAACAGGTTGCTGCTTCTCCTGGCGTTGTATTCACACCGAAGAGAGTGAGAGTAGTTATGCTGTCCTCAAACGTACGTGACGAAATCGGTAATAGAAGGAAAGGATGTAAGCCGTAACACAACGCCCGTGAGACGTGGTCTTACAAACGATTCAAACTCGACAATCCTGATGTCGCTAGCGGTCGTCTTGGGAGTCGACATCCCTTGCTGTTCACACAGGTTGCTGTGGCTCGTGGCTATGTATTCACACCGAAGAGAGTGAGAGTAGTTATGCTGTCCTCAAACGTACGTGACGAAATCGGTAATAGTAGGAAAGGATGTAAGCCGTAACATAACGCTTGTGCGACGTGATTTTACAAACGCCTCAAACTCGACAATCCTGATGTCGCTGGCGGCCGTTTTGGGAGTGGACGTCACTAGCGGTTCAAACAGGTTGCTGCGGCTCCTGGCGATGTATTCACACCGAAGAGAGTGAGAGTAGTTATGCTGTCCTCAAACGTACGTGACGAAATCGGTAGTAGAAGGAAAGGATGTAAGCCGTAACACAACGCTCGTGCGACGTGGTTTTACAAACGCCTCAAACTCGACAATCCTGATGTCGCTGGCGGCCGTCTTGCGAGTGGACGCCAATTGCGGTTCACACAGGTTGCTGCGGCTTCTGGGGGTGTATTTTCACCGAAGACACAGAAGTCCTGCTGTCCTCGCACATTCCTGACGAAATCGGTAATCGAAGGAAAGGAAGTAAGCCGCAGCACAACATCCGTGCGAAGTGGTTTTACAAACGCCTCAAACTCGACAATCCTTATGTCGCTGACGGCCGTCTTGGGAGTGGACGTCACTTGCGGTTCACACATGTTGCTGCGGCTCCTGGCGAACTATTCACACGGAAGAGAATGAGAGTAGTACTGCTGTCCTCAAACGTACCTTACGAAATCGGTAATAAAAGGAAAGGATGAAAGCCCTAGCACAACGCCTGTGCGCCTCAAACTCGTCAATCCTGATGGCGCTTGCAGCCGCCTTTGGAGTGGACGTCACTTGCGGTTCACACTGGTTGCTGTGACTCCTTTAGATGTATTCACACCGAAGAGAAAGAGAGAGTATTTCTGCTGTCCACAAACGTGCGTGACGAAATCGGTAATAGAAGGAAAGGATGTAAGCCGTAACACAACGCCCTTGCGACGTGGTTTTACAAACGCCTCAAACTCGACAATCCTGACGTCGCTTGGGTCCGCCTTCGGAGTGGACGTCATTTGCGGTTCACACAGGTTGCTGCGGCTCCTGGCGATGTATTCACGCTGAAGAGAGTAAGAGTAGTTATGGTGTCCTCAAACGTACGTGACGAAATGGGTAATAGAAGGAAAGGATGTAATCCGTAACACAACGCTCGTGCGACGTGGTTTTACAAACGCCTCAAACTCGACAATCCTGATGTCGCTGGCGGCCGTCTTGGGAGTGGACGTCACTTGCGGTTCAAGCAGGTTGCTGCGGCTCCTGGCGATGTATTCACACCGAAGAGAGTGAGAGTAGTTATGCTGTCCTCAAACGTACGTGACGAAATCGGTAATAAAGAAGGAAAGGATGCAAGCCGTAACACAACGCTCGTGCGATGTGGTTTTACAAACGCCTCAAGCTCGACAATCCTGATGTCGCTGGCGGCCGTCTTGGGAGTGGACGTCACTTGCGGATCAAACATGTTGCTGCGGCTCCTGGCGATGTATTCACACCGAAGAGAGTGAGAGTAGTTATGCTGTCCTCAAACGTACGTGACGAAATCGGTAATAGAAGGAAAGGATGTAAGCCGAAACACAACGCTCGTGCGACGTGGTTTTACAAACGCCTCAAACTCGAAAATCCCGATGTCGCTGGCGGCCGTCTTCGGAGAGGACGTCACTTGCGGTTCAAACAGGTAGCTGCGGCTCCTGGTGATGTATTCACACCGAATAGAGTGAGAGTAGTTATGCTGTCCTCAAACGTACGTGACGAAATCGGTAATAGAAGGAAAGGATGTAAGCCGTAACACAACGCCCGTGAGACGTGGTCCTACAAATGCCTCAAACTGGACACTCCTGATGTCGCTAGCGGCCGTCTTGGGAGTCGACATCCCTTGCGGTTCACACAGGTTGCTGTGGCTCCTGGGTATGTATTCACACCGAAGAGAGTGAGAGTAGTTATGCTGTCCTCAAACGTACGTGACGAAATCGGTAATAGTAGAAAAGGATGTAAGCCGTAACAAAACGCTCGTGCGCCTCAAACTCGTCAATCCTGATGGCGCTTGCAGCCGCCTTTGGAGTGGACGTCACTTACGGTTCACACTGGTTGCTGTGACTCCTTTAGATGTATTCACACCGAAGAGAAAGAGAGAGTATTTCTGCTGTCCACAAACGTACTTGACGAAATCGGTAATAGAAGGAAAGGATGTAATCCGTAACACAACGCTCGTGCGACGTGGTTTTACAAACGCCTCAAACTCGACAATCCTGATGTCGCTGGCGGCCGTCTTGGGAGTGGACGTCACTTGCGGTTCAAGCAGGTTGCTGCGGCTCCTGGCGATGTATTCACACCGAAGAGAGTGAGAGTAGTTATGCTGTCCTCAAACGTACGTGTCGAAATCGGTAATAAAGAAGGAAAGGATGCAAGCCGTAACACAACGCTCGTGCGACATGGTTTTACAAACGCCTCAAGCTCGACAATCCTGATGTCGCTGGCGGCCGTCTTGGGAGTGGACGTCACTTGCGGATCAAACATGTTGCTGCGGCTCCTGGCGATGTATTCACGCTGAAGAGAGTGAGAGTAGTTATGGTGTCCTCAAACGTACGTGACGAAATCTTTAATAGAAGGAAAGGATGTAAGCCATAACACAGCGCCCTTGCGACGTGGTCTTACAAACGCCTCAAACTCGACAATCCTGACGTCACTTGAGCCACCTTGGGACTGGACGTCATTTGCGGTTCACACAGGTTGCTGCGGCTCCTGGCGATGTATTCACGCTGAAGAGAGTGAGAGTAGTTATGGTGTCCTCAAACGTACGTGAAGAAATCGGTAATAGAAGGAAAGGATGTAAGCCGTAACACAACGCTCGTGCGACGTCGTTTTACAAACGCCTCAAACTCGACAATCCTGATGTCGCTGGCGGCCGCCTTGGGAGTGGACGTCACTTGCGGTTCACACAGGTTGCTGCGGCTCCTGGCGATGTATTCACACTGAAGACAGAAGTTCCGCTGTCCTCGCACATACCTGACGAAATCGCTAATGGAAGGAGTGGAAGTAAGCCGCAACACAACATCCGTCGTACGTGGTTTTACAAACACCTCAAATTCGACAGTCCTGGTGTCGCTTGCGGCCGTCTTGGGAGCAGACGTCGGATGGGGTTCACGCATGTTGACGCGGCTCCTGGCGATGTATTAACACCGAAAAGAGTGAGAATACTTCTGCTACACTCGCACGTACTTGAAGAAATCTGTAATGGAAGGAAAGGATGTAAGCCATAACACAACGACCGTGTGAGGTGGTTTTAAAAACGCCTCAATCTCGACAATCCTGATGTCGCTGACGGCCGTCTTGGGAGTGGACATCACTTGCGGTTCACACATGTTGCTGCGGCTCCTGGCGAAGTATTCACACGGAAGAGAGTGGGAGTAGTTCTGCTGTCCTCAAACGTACCTGACAAAATCGGTAATAAAAGGAAAGGATGAAAGCCGTAGCACAACAACCGTGCGCCTCAAACTCGTCAATCCTGATGGCGCTTGCAGCCGTCTTGGGAGTGGACGTCAATTGCGGTTCACACAGGTTGCTGTGGCTCCTTTAGATGTATTCAAACGGAAGAGAGTCAGAGTAGTTCTGCTGTCCTCAATCGTACGTGACGAAGTCGGTAATAGAAGCAAAGAATGTCAGCCATAACACAACGACCCTGCGACGTGGTTTTACAAACGCCTCAAACTCGACAATCCTGATGTCGCTGGCGGCCGTCTTGGGAGTGGACGTCAGTTGCGGTTCACACAGGTTGCTGCGGCTCCTGCGATGTATTCACACCGAGGAGAGTGAGAGTAGTTATCCTGTCCTCTAACGTACCTGAAGAAATCGGTAATAGAAGAAATGATGTAAGCCGTAACACAACATCCGTGAGAAGCAGTTTTACAAACGCCTCAAGCTCAACAATCCTTATGTCGCTGGCGGCCGTCTTTGGAGCGGACGTCACTTGGGGTTCACAAAGCTTGCTGTGGCTCCTGGCCAAGTATTCACACCGAATAGAGTAAGAGTAGTTCGGCTGTCGTCGCACGTACATGAAGAAATTGGTAATAGAAGGAAAGGGTGTAAGATATAACAGAACTTCCGAGCGAAGTGGTTTTACAAACGCCTCAAACTCGACAATCCTGATGTCGCTGGCGGCCGTCTTGGGAGTGGACGTCACTTGCGGTTCAAGCAGGTTGCTTTGGCTCCTGGAGATGTATTCACACCGAAGGCACAGTAGTGTTTTTACCCTCGCACATACCTGATGAAATCGGTAATATAAGGAAATGAAGTAAGCCTTAACACAACGCCCGTGCGACGTGGTTTTACAAACGCCTCAAACTCGACAATCCTGATGTCGCTTTCGGCCGTCTTGTAAGTGGATGTCACTTGCGGTTCAAACAGCTTGCTGCGGCTCTTGGCGATGTATTCACACCGAAGAGAGTGAGAGTAGTTATGCTGTCATCAAACGTACGTCACGAAATAGGTAATAGAAGGAAAGGACGTGTGCAATAACACAACGTCACTGCGACATGGTTTTACAAACGCCTCAAACTCGACAATCCTGATGCCGCTTGAGGCCGTCTTGGGAGCGGATGTCACTTGGGGTTCTCACAGGTTGCTGCTGCTCCTGGCGATGTATTCACACCGAAGAGAGTGAGAGTAGTTCTCCTGTCCTGGCACGTACCTGACGAAATCGGTAATAAAAGGAAATGATGTAATTCATGACACAACATGAATGCCACGGGAATCTTAAACGCCTGAAACTCGTCAATCCTGATGTCGCTTGCCCCCCGCAGGGGGGCGCCTGCAGTCTGCAGGCGTCCCTAAGGTGTGTGGCGACACCCCGCAAGGGGATGATGGTGAACAGTGCATCACCACGGACCCGAGCACGCACGTTTCGCCGTGCGTGGCATCGCCGTGTCCGGGGAAAAGGGGATCCTTGTGGTTGAGCCAATGCAGAGCGTTTGGACCTTTAAGGCCCCTCGGCGGAGGCAACACACCACTTTGGCCCCTTCTTCCTGTAGACGGCACCTTCGGCCTAACCCGACCGAGGGAAATCGGCAGTGGCCTTTTCCTATTCTCCACTTAATCTTTCGCTTTCCTACCCTTTTCTCACAACTCTCTTGTCTCGTACTCACTTCTTGGTTTTTTTATTTTTGCTGGCGGCGAGGGTAACCTTGTGTGGCTGACAAACCTTTGTTACGCCATATTTGGTTATAGTGATGGTGTACAGCTGGCGTGGACCGGGCTTTTTGAAGGCCCCTGTACCGTCTTCATGTAGCGCTCCATGGTGCGTGGCTGCCACCATTGCCGAACAAAGAACACATTCCATGGCTTCTCATTTTTTTTTAACCCGATCTCCCTCGAAAAAGAGGGCGCACGGAGACAAATAAATTCTTCAGAAAAAACGCTACAAGCTTCCCTCGATTCCACGTTGTTCACAGCGAACACGAGGAACAGACTGCTAGACAAGTGTCACCATTCATTGTTACCAGGACTTTAACAAGTGCCATAGGAGAAGGGTACAAGGTCAAAAAACTAGCAAACGAAGTCCTTCTTTTAGAAATTTTATACAACCACCAACAAGAGAAATTGTCAAAAGTGAAGTCATTTGGAGATATACCGGTCACAATCAGCACACAACAATTTTTGAATACTGTTCGGGGAGTTATCTCAGATGATGACTTCAGATATGTAACTGATGAAGAACTTCTGGAAGGTTTGAAGGAGCAAAACGTGACCAACGTGCACAGGATAAAAATGAGACGAGATAATAAAGAAATCCCCACAAAGCACATTGTCCTGACTTTTCCATCTAGTATTCTTTCCGACTCCGTAGAAATAGGCTACACAAAGCTCCAAATAAGACAGTACATACCAAACCCACGACGCTGCTTCAAATGCCAACGTTACGGCCACAGCTCTCAGAGTTGCCGGGGGAAAACTCACATGTGATAATTGCTCTTCCCATGAACACGATTCTGAAAACCGTGCAGTTGAACCACACCTATGTGTAAATTGTGAAGGCAACCATCCTGCATACTCACGCGCATGCCCAGTTTGGAAACAAGAAAAGCATATTTTCACAATCAAATTCAAAGAAAACAACATTTAGGGAAGCGTGGAAGAGGGTAGCTTCGATACAAAAACCTACTTTCTCTGATGTGGTGCAAAGGGGCACAGCACCACAGCCGCTTTTTTCCACTCAGGCCACACGCATTGAGCCTGAGTGACACAAGTCAAAGTAGTCCTATGGCGTCGACGTCGGAAGGGCGGCGGGGCTCCATAGACAGAAAAAAAAGGAAACCCTGAATAAGGGCGCCTGAAAACCCAACCTAGTACATTTAAGTACCCACATAATACAAGATGGCTTTTATACACTGGAACTGCAGGGGACTCTTACAAAACCTAAGCGACATAAAAGACATATTAGCCACATACTCACCTGTCGCCTTTGTGTTTACAGGAGACAAATTTAGGCTCTAAACACGAAATCATTCTAAAACACAATAAGATCTTCCGCCATGACCGAGAACACGCGAGCCGTCTTTCGGGTGGCGTAGCCATCATTGTTAACAATGGAATCGCAGCCCGAGAACACAAGCTTAAAACCAAATTAGAAGCTGTGGCGGCCATCCTGCACACATTAAAAAAACTCACAGTGTGCTGCGTTTATATAGCCACACATCTTAAAATAACAGTCAAATACTTACAAGACCTTTTAGTGCAACTACCAGAGCCGTTTTTGATGGTCGGAGATTTTAACGCCCACTCCAGTTTTTGGGGCAGTAACAAAACCGGCACTAGAGGCCAACTGATTGAGGATTTTATGCCCTCCAATAACCTTTGCCTCCTGAACACTGGCAAACAAACCAATTGTTTCCCTAGCTCAGAAAAATTCAGTTGCATAGGTTTGTCTTTTAGTTCATCCTCAATTTTTACAGATTTTATTTGGGATGTCTTAGAAAACCCATATGGAAGTGATCATCTACCCATACTAATTAGCTTAGCACACTCACCCGAAGTAATCCCAACTAAACCACAACGATGGAAACTGCACTTAGCCGACTGGGCACTGGTCTGTGAAAAGCCAGCCTAGATAGAATAGTTTCTGACGACTTGAGTGTAGCCGTACTAAACGAGTTTTTCACAAACTGTATTATTGCCGCTGCACGCCAAGCTATTCCTCAATCCTCTGGAATAGTAAAACAAAATCACAAATATTGGTACACAAAATAATGTAAAGAAGCAAAAAAGAAACAAACCAAAGCCTGGAGCATTTTTCGCAGATACCCTACTCAGGAAAATTTTATAAAATTTAAAAAGGCGAGAGCAAAAGCTCGTTATATCCGTCGTAGTGCCGAAAAATCTTCTTGGAAAAATTACGTGTCTTCGATAAACAACTCAACCACATCAAAACAAATGTGGGAGAAGGTCAGAAAGCTAAAAGGCAACTACTCTCCATTCACAGTCCCCCTTCTTACCGCTCCCGGTGTACAGACTAGTCTAGAACAACAGGCAGATATTTTAGGCGAATATTTTTCCGAACCATCCAGCTCATCCAACTACAGCGATTCATTTCTAATATACAAAAAGACAGCAGAGAAACAAAGACTGCCGACAGGTTGCGGCACAAATGAACCGTACAATAGTTTAATTACAAGAAATCCAAACAAATACTTTCTGCCGGTAAACATACTGCCCCCGGCCCACACCAAATACATTACCAAATGCTAGCCCATCTTTCTGAACCTGCCGTAGAGGCACTTCTAAAGTTTTTTAACAGAGTTTGGGTATCAGGAAAAATACCCAATGCTTGGAAAGAAGCTATTATTGTGTCGTTTCTTAACCCCGGGAAGCTACCAACCTTTCCGAACAGTTATAGACCCATAGCCCTTACCAGTTGCCTCGCCAAGTCCTTTGAAAGTGTCCTAAACATAAGATTAACTTTTGTCCTTCAATCCCGTGAACTTCTCGACAGCCATCATTGTGGTTTAAAAAAAAATGGTGCACCACAGATAACCTAGTCCGCCTTGAAAATACTGTCAGAGACGCGTTTATACACAGACAACACTGTCTTGCAGTCTTTTTTTTTACATAGAAAAGGCATACGACACAACCTGGAGGTTTGGGATTCTGCAAGACCTTGCCGAGCTTGGCGTCCGCGGCAGGATGTTAAATTGCATAAAAGACTTTTTATCCAATCCCGCATTCCATGTGCGCCTAGGCTCAACCCTTTCAAAAAATTTTATTCAGGAAAATGGGGTACCCCAAGGATGTATTTAAGTAAAACTCTCTTTGTCGTAAAAATGATTTCTATTAGGAAAATATTCCCAAGGTCTCTTATGTATTCTGTCTATGTTGACGATCTTCAGATAGCATGTACATCCTCAAACATATCCACTTGCGAAAGACAAATACAGCTAACAATAAATAAACTGGCAACATGGGCAAACAGGAATGGTTTCCAGTTCTCTGCACAGAAAACAATGGTTAAAAGATTAGAAAACTGAGCTAGTTGGTTCATTCTTCTCTGTGTGTTCCTTTCTGTGTCTGCGTTTTGGTTTTTTTCGACTGTTCCCACCAAGAGGAAAACAATGGCCTTACTTTTTTCACTGAAACGGGGTCTACAGACAGATCCCACATTACACCTAAACGAAACCCAGTTACCTTTTAAAACTAAACACAAATTCTTAGGCATAACATTTGACCAAAATATAACTTTTCAACCTCACATAAATGCTTTGAAAAGAAGACTTCTCGAGCGCTGAATATACTCAAAGTGCTTTCACACAAATACTGGGGTTCTGACAGGGCAAGCCTTGTACACATCGATCGCTCTGTGGTACGGTCCTGCTTAGACTATGGTTGCCTGGTGTATGGTTCTGCAAGGTGATCCTACTTGAAACGACTAGATCCAGTGCATAATGTGGGGTTGTGTCTTTCCACTGGCGCTTACAGGACGTCGCCCGTAAACAGTCTTTATGTCGAAACAAACGAACCATCACTTACAAATAGAAGAAGCATGCTTACATGCTCATACGTCCTAAACATCCGTTCCCTTCCCAAACACATCTGTTATGAAATAGTTACAAAGTGTCCATCCTGAACAATCTTTAACAACAAACCGCAAACCACCAGGCCACTGCTCTTACACTTTGAAGAGATCTGCCAGAGTCTCGGCGTAATGAACACATTGCCCAGCATTGCGCAAAGAGGAGGTCCACTGCCTCCATGGTACGATTTTTCTACATTGTGCGATTTCACTCTCACAAAGTTACGCAAAAAGCAAACTCCACAACACCAAATAGTTCAAGAATTTCTTGTACTTGAGGAAAAATACAATGGTTTCACAGCCTTTTATACTGACGGTTCGAAAACGGATACTTATGTAGGATGTGCAGTGGTGCGAGGGAATTCGGAGACAACAATATGACTTCCACAGTGCGCATCCATCTTCACTGCAGAATGTTACGCAGTATATGTGACCGTAGAATAGATACTCGGCGAGAACTTCAAAAGCACTGTTATTTACACAGACTCTTTAAGTATACTTACAGCCCTCCACTCAAGAAACGCCGTCACTCCTATACTTGGTGACATTATACACAACATAGTAACAGCCACAGCTAGAAGACAAAACATTAAACTCTGCGGGGTCCCGAGTCATGTCGGCATAAAAGGCAAAGAGCGAGCAGATCTCTATGCTGCTCAAGCTCGTGGCAAGCAAATAAAAAAAGTAAATATACCCTTGAATGACTGCATGAAATTAGTACAAAGGAAGTTAAGGAAAAAATGGCAATCGGCTTGGAACAGCGGACTGAATAATAAACTACACTTAGTAAAGCCGATTTTATGTGAATTTAAGTCATGTGTGCACCTAGAACGTTTTAAAGAAGTGATTTTGTGCCGTCTCAGAATAGGCCACACGCACCTTACGCACAACTTCCTGCTAACAAAACAAGATAAACCTCTTTGCGAAGAATGCGGAGATGAACTTACGGTTAACCACATTTTATTCTCATGTACCAAACTAGAAAAACTAAGAAAAAGTACTTCACTAAATTTTATTATGAATGCATTCCTTTCCACCCTACATTGCTTTTAGCTGATAATGCCATTGTTAACATACATTCCATTTTTAGCCTTTTTAAAAGCTGCAGGCGTACTTGAAAAGCTGTAATTTTTTAACCACTGGATCGCTTTTATACATGATACACCTCAGCCACTTTCTCATGCTTGAGAAGTAGGCTGAGGCTGTTTATTTGATTGTTTGGGAGCCTCCGGATCCTTGCTAGACAAGGAAAGCCACTAAGGCTGCCAGACCTTCTTTAAGGCTTTTACCATTAGCCATTCCCAAATTTCTTTCCTTCTTTTATTACTAGACAGTACAATTTTTTTAGGTCGTTTGCACCATCGCCTATTTTTCATACTCCAAAACATTCTGTAGAAGAGCAATTCTATAACTTGTGCTTGGCGCATGATGGCCTTAGCTGCCTATGTGCCATAAAACCCAACACAACACGCCTGATGTCGCTTGCCACCATTTTGTGAGTGAACGTCCCTTGGGTTTCACACAGGTTGCGAAAGCTCCTGGAAATGTATTCACACCGGAGAGGGAGAGAAGTTCTGCTGTCCTCGCACATACCTGACGAAATCGGTAATAGAAGGAAAGGATGTAAGCCATAACACAACATGAGTGCAACGGGTTTTACAAACGCCTGAAACTCGTCAATCCTGATGTCATCTGTGGCCGTCTAGGAAGCGGAAGTAACTTGGGGTTCGCACACGTTGCTGCCGCTCCTTGCGATGTATTCACCCAGAATACAGTGAGAGTAGTTCTGCTGTCCTCGCACGTACCTGACAAAATAGATAATAAAATGAAAGGATGTAAGTCTTAACACAACGTGAGTGCGATGGGTTTTACAAACCCCTTAGTCTTGTCAATCATGATGTCGCTTGGTGCTGTTTTGTGAGCAACGTCACTTGGGATTCAAACAGGTTGCTGCGGCTCCTGGCGAAGTATTCACACCGAAGAGAGTCAGAGTAGATGTCCCTGCACGTACTTGACGAAATCGGTAAAAGAAGGAAAGGATGTAAGCCATCACACATCGCGAGTGCAACTGGTTTTACCAACGCATGAAACTCGCCAATCCTGATATCGCTTGCGGCCGTTTTTGGAGTGGACATCACTTGAAGTTCACACAGGTTGCTGCAGCTCCAGGCGATGTATTCACACCGAAGAGAGTGAGAGTGGTTTTCCTGTCTTCGCACGTACCTGACGCAATTGGCAATAGATGGAAAGGATGTAAGCCATAATACAACGTGAGTGCGACGAGTTTTACAATCGCCTCAAGCTCGACAATCCAGATATCGCTTGCCGGCCGCCTTGGGGCGGACGTCACTTGGGGTTCACACAGGTTGCTGCGACTCCTGGCTATGTATTCACACCGAAGAGAGTGAGAGTTGTTCGAGTGTCCTCGCACCTACCTGATCAATCGGTAAGAGAGGAAAGGATGTGAGCCATAACACAACGTGAGTGCGACGGGTTTTACAAATGCCGGAAAATCGTCAATCCTGAGGTTGCTTGGGGCCGTCTTGGGAGCGGATGTAACTTGGGGATCGCACAGGTTGCTGCCGCTCCTGGCGATGTATTCACACCGAAGAGAGAGAGAGTAGTTATGCTGCCCTCAAACGTACGTGACGAAATCGGTAATAGATGGAAAGGATGTAAGCCGTAACACAACGCCCGTGCGACGTGGTTTTACAAACGCCTCAAACTCAAAAATCCTGATGTCGCTGGCGGCCGTTTTGGGAACGGACGTTACTTGGGGTTCGTGCAGGTTGCTGCGTATCCTGGCGAAGTATTCACACCGAAGGGAGGGAGAGTTGATCTGCTGTCCCCGCACGTACCTGCCGAAATCGGTAAAAGAATGAAAGGATGTAAGCCATAACACATCGCGAGTGCAATTGCTTTTACCAGCGCATGAAACTCGCCATTCCTGATGTCGCTTGCGGCCGTTTTTGGAGTGGACATCACTTGAAGTTCACACAGGTTGCTGCTGCTCCAGGCGATGTATTCACACCGAAGAGAGTGAGAGTAGTTCTGCTGTACTGGCACGTACCTGACGAAATCGGTAACAGAAGGAAATGACGTGTGCAATAACACAACGTCACTGCGACATGGTTTTACAAACGCCTCAAACTCGACAATCCTGATGCCGCTTGAGGCCGTCTTGGGAGCGGAAGTCACTTGGGGTTCTCACAGGTTGCTGCTGCTCCTGGCGATGTATTCACACCGAAGAGAGTGAGAGTAGTTCTCCTGTCCTGGCACGTACCTGACGAAATCGGTAATAAAAGGAAATGATGTAATTCATGACACAACATGAATGCCACGGGAATTTTAAACGCCTGAAACTCGTCAATCCTGATGTCGCTTGCCCCCCGCAGGGGGGGCGCCTGCAGTCTGCAGGCGTCCCGACGGTGTGTGGCGACACCCCGCAAGGGGATGATGGTGAACAGTGCATCACCACGGACCCGAGCACGCACGTTTCGCCGTGCGTGGCATCGCCGTGTCCGGGGAAAAGGGGATCCTTGTGGTTGAGCCGATGCCGAGCGTTTGGACCTTTAAGGCCCCTCGGCGGAGGCAACACACCACTTTGGCCCCTTCTTCCTGTAGACGGCACCTTCGGCCTAACCCGACCGAGGGAAATCGGCAGTGGCCTTTTCCTATTCTCCACTTCATCTTTCGCTCTCCTACCCTTTTCTCACAACTCTCCTGTCTCCTACTCACTTCTTGGTTTTTTTATTTTTCCTGGCGGTGAGGGTAACCTTGTGTGGCTGACAAACCTTTGTTACGCCATATTTGGTTATAGTGATGGTGTACAACTGGCGTGGACCGGGCTTTTTGAAGGCCCCTGTACCGTCTTCATGTAGCGCTCCATGGTGCGTGGCTGCCACCATTGCCGAACAAAGAACACATTCCATGGCTTCTCATTTTTTTTTAACCCGATCTCCCTCGAAAAAGAGGGCGCACCGAGACAAATAAATTCTTCAGAAAAAACGCTACAAGCTTCCCTCGATTCCACGTTGTTCACAGCGAACACGAGGAACAGACTGCTAGACAAGTGTCACCATTCATTGTTACCAGGACTTTAACAAGTGCCATAGGAGAAGGGTTCAAGATCAAAAAACTAGAAACGAAGAGCTTCTTTTAGAAATTTTATACAACCACCAACAAGAGAAATTGTCAAAAGTGAAGTCATTTGGAGATATACCGGTCACAATCAGCACACAACAATTTTTGAATACTGTTCGGGGAGTTATCTCAGATGATGACTTCAGATATGTAACTGATGAAGAACTTCTGGAAGGTTTGAAGGAGCAAAACGTGACCAACGTGTACAGGATAAAAATTAGACGAGATAATAAATAAATCCTCACAAAGCACATTGTCCTGATTTTTGCCTCTAGTATTCTCCCCGACTCCGTAGAAATAGGCTACATAATGCTCCAAATAAGACGGTACATACCAAACCCACGATGCTGCTTCAAATGCCAACGTTACGGCCACAGCTCTCAGAGTTGCCGGGGCCAACTCACATGTGATAAATGCTCTTCCCATGAACACGATTCTGAAAACCGTGCAGTTGAACCACACCTATGTGTAAATTGTGAAGGCAACCATCCTGCATACTCACGCGCATGTCCAGTTTGGAAACAAGAACAGCAGATTGTCACAATCAAAGTCAAAGAAAACAACATTTAGGGAAGCGTGGAAGAGGGTAGCTTCGATACAAAAACCTACTTTCTCCGATGTGGTGCAAAGGGGCACAGCACCACAGCCGCTTTTTTCCACTCAGGCCACACGCAGTGAGCCTGAGTGACACAAGTCAAAGTAGTCCTATGGCGTCGACGTCGGAAGGGCGGCGGGGCTCCATAGACAGAAAAAAAAGAAAACCCTGAATAAGGGCGCCTGAAAACCCAACCTAGTTCCTTTCAGTGCCCACATAGTACAAGATGGCTTTTATACACTGGAACTGCAGGAGACTCTTACAAAACCTAAGTGACATAAAAGACATATTAGCCACATACCTGTCGCCTTTGTGTTTACAGGAGACAGATTTAGGCTCTAAACACGAAATCATTCTAAAACACAATAGGATCTTCCGCCATGACCGAGAACACGCGAGCCGTCTTTCGGGTGGCGTAGCCATCATTGTTAACAATGGAATCGCAGCCCGAGAACACAAGCTTAAAACTAAATTAGAAGCTGTGGCGGCCATCCTGCACACATTTAAAGAACTCACAGTGTGCTGCGTTTATATAGCCACACATCTTAAAATAACAGTCAAAGACTTACAAGACCTTTTAGTGCAACTACCAGAACCGTTCTTGATGGTCGGAGATTTTAACGCCCACTGCAGTTTTTGGGGCAGTAACAAAACCGGCACTAGAGGCCAACTGATTGAGGATTTTATGCTCTCCAATAACCTTTGCCTCCTGAACACTGGCAAACAAACCTATTGTTTCCCTAGCTCAGGAAAATTAAGTTCCATAGATTTGTCTTTTAGTTCATCCTCAATTTTTACAGATTTTAATTGGGATGTCTTAGAAAACCCATATGGAAGTGATCATCTACCCATACTAATTAGCTTAGCACACTCACCCGAAGTAATCCCAACTAAACCACAACGATGGAAACTGCACTTAGCCGACTGGGCACTGGTCCGTGAAAGAGCCAGCCTAGATAGAATAGTTTCTGACGACTTGAGTGTAGACGTACTAAACGAGTTTCTCACAAACTGTATTATTGCCGCTGCACGCCAAGCTATTCCTCAATCCTCTGGAATAGTAAAACAAAATCACAAATATTGGTACACAAAATAATGTAAAGAAGGAAAAAAGAAACAAACCAAAGCCTGGAGCATTTTTCGCAGATACCCTACACAGGAGAATTTTATAAAATTTAAAAAGTCGAGAGGAAAAGCTCGTTATATCCGTCGTAGTGCCGAAAAATCTTCTTGTAAAAATTACGTGTCTTCGATAAACAACTCAACCACATCAAAACAAATGTGGGAGAAGGTCAGAAAGCTAAAAGGCAACTACTCTCCATTCACAGTCCCCCTTCTTACCGCTCCCGGTGTAGAGACTAGTCTAGAAAAACAGGCAGATATTTTAGGCGAATATTTTTCCGAACCATCCAGCTCATCCAACTACAGCGATTTATTTCTAATATACAAAAAGACAGCAGAGAAACAAAGACTGCCGACAGGTTGCGGCACAAATGAACCGTACAATAGTTTAATTACAAGAAATCCAAACAAATACTTTCTGCCGGTAAACATACTGCCCCCGGCCCACACCAAATACATTACCAAATGCTAGCCCATCTTTCTGAACCTGCCGTAGAGGCACTTCTAAAGTTTTTTAACAGAGTTTGGGTATCAGGAAAAATACCCAATGCTTGGAAAGAAGCTATTATTGTGTCGTTTCTTAACCCCGGGAAGCTACCAACATTTCCGAACAGTTATAGACCCATAGCCTTTACCAGTTGCCTTGCAAAGTCCTTTGAAAGTGTCCTAAACATAAGATTAACTTTTGTCCTTCAATCCCATGAACTTCTCGACAGCCATCATTGTGGTTTTAAAAAAAGATGCTGCACCACAGATCACCTAGTCCGCCTTGAAAATACTGTCAGAGACGCCTTTATACACAGACAACACTGTCTTGCAGTCTTTTTTTACTTAGAAAAGGCATACGACACAACCTGGAGGTTTGGGATTCTGCAAGACCTTGCCGAGCTTGGCGTCCGCGGCAGGATGTTAAATTGCATAAAAGACTTTTTATCCAATCGCGCATTCCCTGTGCGCCTAGGCTCAACCCTTTCAAAAAATTTTATTCAGGAAACTGGGGTACCCCAAGGATGTATTTAAGTACAACTCTCTTTGTCGTAAAAATGAATTCTATTAGGAAAATATTCCCAAGGTCTATTATGTATTCTGTCTATGTTGATGATCTTCAGATAGCATGTACATCCTCAAACATATCCACTTGCGAAAGACAAATACAGCTAACAATAAATACACTGGCAACATGGGCAAACAGGAATGGTTTCCAGTTCTCTGCACAGAAAACAATGGTTAAAAGAGTAGAAAACTGAGCTAGTTGGTTCATTCTTCTTGGTGGGAACAGCCGAAAAAAACCAAAACGCAGACACAGAAAGGAACACACAGAACGTAGACGAGGCTCAGAGCCTCGTCTACGTTCTGTGTGTTCCTTTCTGTGTCTGCGTTTTGGTTTTTTTCGACTGTTCCCACCAAGAGGAAAACAATGGCCTTACTTTTTCACTGAAACGGGGTCTACAGACAGATCCCACATTACACCTAAACGAAACCCAGTTACCTTTTAAAACTGAACACAAACTCTTAGGCATAATATTTGACCAAAAAATAACTTTTCTACCTCAAATAAATGCTTTGAAAAGAAGACTTCTCGATCGCTGAATATACTCAAAGTGCTTTCACACAAATACTGTGGTTCTGACAGGGCAAGCCTTGTACACATCTATCGCTCTGTGGTACGGTCCTGCTTAGACTATGGTTGCCTGGTGTATGGTTCTGCAAGGTCATCCTACTTCAAACGACTAGATCCAGTGCATAATGTGGGGTTGTGTCTTTCCACTGGCGCTTACAGGACGTCGCCCGTAAACAGTCTTTATGTCGAAACAAACGAACCATCACTTACAGATAGAAGAAACATGCTTACATGCTCATACGTCCTAAACATCCGTTCCCTTCCCAAACACATCTGTTATGAAATAGTTACAAAGTGTCCATCCAGAACAATCTTTAACAACAAACCGCAAACCACCAGGCCACTGCTCTTACACTTTGAAGAGATCTGCCAGAGTCTCGGCGTAATGAACACATTACCCAGCATTGCGCAAAGAGGAGGTCCACTGCCTCCATGGTACGATTTTTCTACATTGTGCGATTTCACTCTCACAAAGTTCCGCAAAAAGCAAACTCCACAACACCAAATAGTTCAAGAATTTCTTGTACTTGAGGAAAAATACAATGGTTTCACAGCCTTTTATACTGACGGTTCGAAAACGTATACTTATGTAGAATGTGCAGTGGTGCGAGGGAATTCGGAGACAACAATATGACTTCCACAGTGCGCATCCATCTTCACTGCAGAATGTTACGCAGTATATGTGACCGTAGAATAGATACTCGGCGAGAACTTCAAAAGCACTATTATTTACACAGACTCTTTAAGTATACTTACAGCACTCCACTCAACAAACGCAGTCACTCCTATACTTGGTGACATTATACACAACATAGTAACAGCCACAGCTAGAAGACAAAACATTAAACTCTGCTGGGTCCAGAGTCATGTCTGCATAAAAGGCAAAGAGCGAGCAGATCTCTATGCTGCTCAAGCTCGTGGCAAGCAAATAAAAAAAGTAAATATACCCTTGAATGACTGCATGAAATTAGTACAAAGGAAGTTAAGGAAAAAATGGCAATCGGCTTGGAACAGCGGACTGAATAATAAACTACACTTAGTAAAGCCGATTTTATGTGAATTTAAGTCATGTGTGCACCTAGAACGTTTTAAAGAAGTGATTTTATGCCGTCTTAGAATAGGCCACACGCACCTTACGCACAACTTCCTGCTAACAAAACAAGATAAACCTGTTTGCGAAGAATGCGGAGATGAACTTACGGTTAACCACATTTTATTCTCATGTACCAAACTAGAAATACTAAGAAAAAAGTACTTCACTCAATTTTATCATGAATGCATTCCTTTCCACCCTACAATGCTTTTAGCTGATAATGCCATTGTTAACATACATTCCATTTTTAGCCTTTTTAAAAGCTGCAGGCGTACTTGACAACCTGTAATTTTTTAACCACTGGATCGCTTTTATACATGATACACCTCAGCCACTTTCTCATGCTTGAGAAGTAGGCTGAGGCTGTTTATTTGATTGTTTGGGAACCTCCGGATCCTTGCTAGACAAGGAAAGCCGCTAAGGCTGCCAGACCTTCTTTAAGGCTTTTACCATTAGCCATTCCCAAATTTCTTTCCTTCTTTTATTACTGGACAGTACAATTTTTTTAAGTCGTTTGCACCATCGCCTATTTTTCATACTCCAAAACATTCTGTAGAAGAGCAATTCTATACCTTGTGCTTGGCGCATGATGGCCTTAGCAGCCTATGTGCCATAAAACCCAACACAACACGCCTGATGTCGCTTGCCACCATTTTGTGAGCGAACGTCCCTTGGGTTTCACACAGGTTGCGAAAGCTCCTGGAAATGTATTCACACCGGAGAGAGAGAGAGAAGTTCTGCTGTCCTCGCACATACCTGAAGAAATCGGTAATAGAAGGAAAGGATGTAAGCCATAACACAACATGAGTGCAACGCGTTTTACAAACGCCTGAAACTCGTCAATCCTGATGTCAACTGTGGCCGTCTTGGAAGCGGAAGTAACTTGGGGTTCGCACACGTTGCTGCCGCTCCTTGCGATGTATTCACCCAGAATACAGTGAGAGTAGTTCTGCTGTCCTCGCACGTACCTGACAAAATAGATAATAAAATGAAAGGATGTAAGTCTTAACACAACGTGAGTGCGATGGGTTTTACAAACCCCTGAATCTCGTCAATCATGATGTCGCTTGGTGCTGTTTTGGGAGCAACGCCACTTGGGATTCAAACAGGTTGCTCCGGCTCCTGGCGAAGTATTCACACCGAAGAGAGTCAGAGTAGATGTCCCCGCACGTACCTGACGAAATCGGTAAAAGAAGGAAAGGATGTAAGCCATCACACATCGCGAGTGCAACTGGTTTTACCAACGCATGAAACTCGCCAATCCTGATATCGCTTGCGGCCGTTTTTGGAGTGGACATCACTTGAAGTTCACACAGGTTGCTGCAGCTCCAGGCGATGTATTCACACCGAAGAGAGTGAGAGTGGTTTTCCTGTCTTCGCACGTACCTGACGCAATTGGCAATAGATGGAAAGGATGTAAGCCATAATACAACGTGAGTGCGACGAGTTTTACAATCGCCTCAAGCTCGACAATCCAGATATCGCTTGCCGGCCGCCTTGGGGCGGACGTCACTTGGGGTTCACACAGGTTGCTGCGACTCCTGGCTATGTATTCACACCGAAGAGAGTGAGAGTTCGAGTGTCCTCGCACCTACCTGATCAATCGGTAAGAGAGGAAAGGATGTGAGCCATAACACAACGTGAGTGCGACGGGTTTTACAAACGCCTGAAACTCGTCAATCCTGATGTCGCTTGGGGCTGTTTTGGGAGCAACGTCTCTTTGGGTTCAAACAGGTTGCTGCGTATCCTGGCGAAGTATTCACACCGAAGAGAGGGAGAGTTGATCTGCTGTCCCCGCATGTACCTGCCGAAATCGGTAAAAGAATGAAAGGATGAGAGCCATAACACATCGCGAGTGCAACTGTTTTTACCAGCGCATGAAACTCGACAATCCTGATGCCGCTTGAGGCCGTCTTGGGAGCGGAAGTCACTTGGGGTTCTCACAGGTTGCTGCTGCTCCTGGCGATGTATTCACACCGAAGAGACTGAGAGTAGTTCTCCTGTCCTGGCACGTACCTGACGAAATCGGTAATAAAAGGAAATGATGTAATTCATGACACAACATGAATGCCACGGGAATTTTAAACACCTTAAACTCGTCAATCCTGACGTGGCTTGCCCCCCGCAGGGGGGCGCCTGCAGTCTGCAGGCGTCCCGACGGTGTGTGGCGACACCCCGCAAGGGGATGACGGTGAACAGTGCATCACCACGGACCCGAGCACGCACGTTTCGCAGTGCGTGGCATCGCCGTGTCCGGGGAAAAGGGGATCCTGGTGGTTGAGCCGATGCCGAGCGTTTGGCCCCTCGGTGGAGGCAACACACCACTTTGGCCCCAGCTTCCTGTAGACGGCACCATCGGCCTGACCCGACCGGGGGAAATGGGCAGTGGCCTTTTCCTATTCTCCACTTCATCTTTCACTTTCCTACCCCTTTCTCACAACTCTCCTGTCTCCTACTCACTTCTTGGTTTTTTCCTTCTTCCTGGCGGCGAGGGTAACCTTGTGTGGCTGACAAACTTTTGTTACGCGATATTTGGTTATAGTTATGGTGTACAGCTGGCGTGGACCGGGCTTTTTGAAGGCCCCTGTCCCGTCTTCATGTAGGGCTCCATGGTGGGTGGCTGCCACCATTGCCGAACAAAGAACACATTCCATGGCTTCTCATTTTTTTAACCCGATCTCCCTCGAAAAAGGGGGCGCACCGAGACAAATAAATTCTTCAGAAAAAACGCTACAAGCTTTCCTCGATTCCACGTTGTTCACAGCGAACACGAGGAACAGACTGCTAGACAAGTGTCACCATTCATTGTTACCAGGACTTTAACAAGTGCCATAGGAGAAGGGTACAAGATCAAAAAACTAGCAAACGAAGACCTTCTTTTAGAAATTTTATACAACCACCAACAAGAGAAATTGTCAAAAGTGAAGTCATTTGGAGATATACCGGTCACAATCAGCACACAACAATTTTTGAATACTGTTCGGGGAGTTATCTCAGATGATGACTTCAGATATGTAACTGATGAAGAACTTCTGGAAGGTTTGAAGGAGCAAAACGTGACCAACGTGCACAGGATAAAAATGAGACGAGATAATAAAGAAATCCCCACAAAGCACATTGTCCTGACTTTTCCATCTAGTATTCTTTCCGACTCCGTAGAAATAGGCTACACAAAGCTCCAAATAAGACAGTACATACCAAACCCACGACGCTGCTTCAAATGCCAACGTTACGGCCACAGCTCTCAGAGTTGCCGGGGGAAAACTCACATGTGATAATTGCTCTTCCCATGAACACGATTCTGAAAACCGTGCAGTTGAACCACACCTATGTGTATATTGTGAAGGCAACCATCCTGCATACTCACGCGCATGCCCAGTTTGGAAACAAGAAAAGCATATTTTCACAATCAAATTCAAAGAAAACAACATTTAGGGAAGCGTGGAAGAGGGTAGCTTCGATACAAAAACCTACTTTCTCTGATGTGGTGCAAAGGGGCACAGCACCACAGCCGCTTTTTTCCACTCAGGCCACACGCAGTGAGCCTGTAGCGGGGCCACCTGTGCCCAAGTTGGCAGCAGCTAGCGCTGCGCCACCACTCACAAAACAGGACGCGTGGGCCTCCATTTCCGCGGGCCCCAACGTCCCTCCCCACACGGAGAGGCCGAACATGAAAACAAATGTGCGGCTCGCACGTTCGTCCAGCGTGTCGGAGGATGCGATGGACACAATGAACACAAGTCAAAGTAGTCCTATGGCGTCGACGTCGGAAGGGCGGCGGGGCTCCATAGACCGAAAAAAAAGAAAAGCCCCGAATAATGGCGCCTGAAAACCCAACCTAGTTCCTTTCAGTACCCACATATTACAAGATGGCTTTTATACACTGGAACTGCAGGGAACTCTTACAAAACCTAAGCGACATAAAAGACATATTAGCCACATACTCACCTGTCGCCTTTGAGTGTACAGGAGACAAATTTAGGCTCTCAACACGAAATCATTCTGAAACACAATAAGATCTTCCGCCGTGACCGAGAACAGGCGAGCCGTCTTTCGGGTGGCCTAGCCATCATTGTTAACAGTGGAATCGCAGCCCGAGAACACAAGCTTAAAACCAAATTAGAAGCTGTGGCGGCCATCCTGCACACATTTAAAAAACTCACAGTGTGCTGCGTTTATATAGACACACATCTTAAAATAACAGTCAAAGACCTACACGACCTTTTAGCGCAACAACCAGAACCGTTTTTGATGGTCGGATATTTTAACGCCCACTCCAGTTTTTGGGGCAGTAACAAAACCGGCACTAGAGGCCAACTGATTGAGGATTTTATGCTCTCTAATAACCTTTGCCTCCTGAACACTGGCAAACAAACCTATTGTTTCCCTAGCTCAGGAAAACTCAGTTGCATAGATTTGTCTTTTAGTTCATCCTCAGTTTTTACAGATTTTAATTGGGATGTCTTAGAAAACCCATATGGAAGTGATCATCTACCCATATTAATTAGCTTAGCACACACACCCGAAGTAATCCCAACTAAACGACAACGATGGAAACTGCACTTAGCCGACTGGACACTGGTCCGTGAAAAAGCCCGCCTAGATAGAATAGTTTCTGACGACTTGAGTGTAGACGTACTAAACGAGTTTCTCACAAACTGTATTATTGCCGCTGCATGCCAAGCTATTCCTCAATCCTCTGGAATAGTAAAACAAAATCACAAATATTGGTACACAAAATAATGTAAAGAAGCAAAAAAGAAACAAAGCAAAGCCTGGAGCATTTTTTGCAGATACCCTACACAGGAGAATTTTATAAAATTTAAAAAGGCGAGAGCAAAAGCTCGTTATATCCGTCGTAGTGCCGAAAAATCTTCTTGGAAAAATTACGTGTCTTTGATAAACAACTCAACTACATCAAAACAAATTTGGGAGAAGGTCAGAAAGCTAAAAGGCAACTACTCTCCATTCACAGTCCCCCTTCTTACCGCTCCCGGTGTACAGACTAGTCTAGAACAACAGGCAGATATTTTAGGCGAATATTTTTCCAAACCATCCAGCTCATCCAACTACAGCGATTCATTTCTAATATACAAAAAGACAGCAGAGAAACAAAGACTGCCGACAGGTTGCGGTACAAATGAACCGTACAATAGTTTAATTACAAGAATTCCAAACAGTACTTTCTGCCGGTAAACATACTGCCCCCGGCCCACACCAAATACATTACCAAATGCTAGCCCATCTTTCTGAACCTGCCGTAGAGGCACTTCTAAAGCTTTTTAACAAAGTTTGGGTATCAGGAAAAATACCCAATGCTTGGAAAGAAGCTATTATTGTGCCATTTCTTAACCCCGGGAAGCTACCAACCTTTCCGAACAGTTATAGACCCATAGCCCTTACCAGTTGCCTCGCCAAGTCCTTTGAAAGTGTCCTAAACATAAGATTACCTTTTGTCCTTCAATCCCGTGAACTTCTCGACAGCCATCAATGTGGTTTTAAAAAAAGATGCTGCACCACAGATCACCTAGTCCGCCTTGAAAATCCTGCCAGAGACGCGTTTATACAAAGACAACACTGTCTTGCAGTCTTTTTTTACTTTGAAAAGGCATACGACACAACCTGGAGGTTTGGGATTCTGCAAGACCTTGCCGAGCTTGGCGTCCGCGGCAGGATGTTAAATTGCATAAAAGTCTTTTTATCCAATCGCGCATTCCATGTGCGCCTAGGCTCAACCCTTTCAAAAAATTTTATTCAGGAAAATGGGGTACCCCAAGGATGTGTTTTAAGTACAACTCTCTTTGTCGTAAAATTGAATTCTATTAGGAAAATAATCCGAAGGTCTATTATGTATTCTGTCTATGTTGACGATCTTCTGATAGCATGTACATCCTCAAACATATCCACTTGCGAAAGAGAAATACAGCTAACAATAAATAAACTGGCAACATGGGCAAACAGGAATGGTTTCCAGTTCTCTCCACAGAAAACAATGGCCTTACTTTTTTCACTGAAACGGGGTCTACAGACAGATCCCACATTACACCTAAACGAAAACCAGTTACCTTTAAAAACTGAACACAAATTCTTAGGCATAACATTTGACCAAAAAATAACTTTTCTACCTCACATAAATGCTTTGAAAAAGAAGACTTCTCGATCGCTGAATATACTCAAAGTGCTTTCACACAAACACTGGGGTTCTGACAGGGCAAGCCTTGTACACATCTATCGCTCTGTGGTACGGTCCTGCTTAGACTATGGTTGCCTGGTGTATGGTTCTGCAAGGCCATCCTACTTGAAACGACTAGATCCAGTGCATAATTTGGATTTGTGTCTTTCCACTGGCGCTTACAGGACGTCGCCCATAAACAGTCTTTATGTCGAATCAAACGAACCATCACTTACAGATAGAAAAAGCATGCTTACATGCTCATACGTCCTAAACATCCGTTCCCTTCGAAAACACATCTGTTATGAAATAGTTACAAAGTGTCCATCCAGAACAATCTTTAACAACAAACCGCAAACCACCAGGCCACTCCTCTTACACTTTGAAGAGATCTGCGAGAATCTCGGCGTAATGAACACATTACCCAGCATTGCGCAAAGAGGAGGTCCACTGCCTCCATGGTACGATTTGCCAACATTGTGCGATTTCACTCACAAAGTTCCGCAAAAAGCAAACTCCACAACACCAAATAGTACAAGAATTTCTTGTACTTGAGGAAAAATACAAAGGTTTCACAGCCTTTTATACTGACGGTTCGAAAACGGATACTTATGTAGGATGTGCAGTGGTGCGAGGGAATTCGGAGACAACAATATGACTTCCACAGTGCGCATCCATCTTCACTGCAGAATGTTACGCAGTATATGTGACCGTAGAATAAATACTCGGCGAGAACTTCAAATGCACTATTATTTACACAGACTCTTTAAGTATACTTACAGCCCTCCACTCAAGAAACGCAATCACTCCTATACTTGGTGACATTATACACAACATAGTAACAGCCACTGCTAGAAGAAAAAAACATTAAACTCTGCTGGGTCCCGAGTCATGTCGGCATAAAAGGCAAAGAGCGAGCAGATCTCTAAGCTGCTCAAGCTCGTGGCAAGCAAATAAAAAAAGTAAATATACTCTTGAATGACTGCATGAAATTAGTACAAAGGAAGTTGAGGAAAAAATGGAAATCGGTTTGGAACAGCGGACTGAATAATAAACTACACTTAGTAAAGCCGATTTTAGGTGAATTTATGTCATGTGTGCACCTAGAACGTTTTAAAGAAGTGATTTTAGGCCGTCTCAGAATAGGCCACACGCACCTTACGCACAACTTCCTGCTAACAAAACAAGATAAACCTGTTTGCGAAGAATGCGGAGATGAACTTACGGTTAACCACATTTTATTCTCATGTACGAAACTAGAAAAACTAAGAAAAAAGTACTTCACTCAATTTTATCATGGATGCATTCCTTTCTACCCTACATTGCTTTTAGCTGATAATGCCATTGTTAACATACATTCCGTTTTTAGCCTTTTTAAAAGCTGCAGGCGTACTTGAAAAGCTGTAATTTTTTAACCACTGGATCGCTTTTATACATGATACACCTCAGCCACTTTCCCATGCTTGAGAAGTAGGCTGAGATTGTTTGATTGTTTGGGAGCCTCCGGATTCTTGCTAGCCAAGGAAAGCCGCTAAGGCTGCCAGACCTTCTTTAAGGCTTTTACCATTAGTCATTCCCAAATTTCTTCCCTTCTTTTATTACTAGGCAGTGCAATTTTTTAGGTCGTCTGCACCATCGCCTCTTTTTCATACTCCAAAACATTCTGTAGAAAAGCAATTCTATACCTTGTGCTTGGCGCATGATGGCCTTAGCTGCTTATGTGCTATAAACCCCAACACAACACGCCTGATGTCGCTTGCGACCGTTTTGTGAGCGAACGTCCCTTGGGTTTCACACAGGTTGCTAGAGCTCCTGGAAATGTATTCACACCGGAGAGGGAGAGAAGTTCTGCTGTCCTCGCACATACCTGACGAAATCGGTATTAGAAAGATAGGATGTAAGCCATAACACAACATGAGTGCAACGGGTTTTACAAACGCCTGAAACTCGTCAATCCTGATGTCAACTGTGGCCGTCTTGGAAGCGGAAGTAACTTGGGGTTCGCACACGTTGCTGCCGCTCCTTGCGATGTATTCACCCAGAATACAGTGAGAGTAGTTCTGCTGTCCTCGCACGTACCTGACAAAATAGATAATAAAATGAAAGGATGTAAGTCTTAAGACAACGTGAGTGCGATGGGTTTTACAAACCCCTGAATCTCGTCAATCATGATGTCGCTTGGTGCTGTTTTGGGAGCAACGTCACTTGGGATTCAAACAGGTTGCTGCGGCTCCTGGCGAAGTATTCACACCGAAGAGAGTCAGAGTAGATGTCCCTGCACGTACCTGACGAAATCGGTAAAAGAAGGAAAGGATGTAAGCCATAACACAACATGAGTGCAACGGGTTTTACAAACGCCTGAAACTCGTCAATCCTGATGTCAACTGCGGCCGTCTTGGAAGCGGACGGAACTTGGGGTTCGCACAGGTTGCTGCCGCTCCTTGCTATGTATTCACCCAGAATACAGTGAGAGTAGTTCTGCTGTCCTCGCACGTACCTAACAAAATAGATAATAAAATGAAAGGATGTAACTCTTAACACAACGTGAGTGTGATGGGTTTTACAAACCCCTGAATCTCGTCAATCATGATGTAGCTTGGTGCTGTTTTGGGAGCAACGTCACTTGGTATTCAAACAGGTTGCTGCGGCTCCTGGCGAAGTATTCGCACCGAAGAGAGTCAGAGTAGATGTCCCTGCACGTCACTTGGGGTTCACACAGGTTGCTGCGACTCCTGGCTATGTATTCACACCGAAGAGAGTGAGAGTTGTTCGAGTGTCCTCGCACCTACCTGATCAAATCGATAAGAGAGGAAAGGATGTGAGCCATAACACAACGTGAGTGCGACGTGATTTTACAAACGCCTCAAACACGAAAATCCTGATGTCGCTGCCGGCCGTCTTGGGCATCAACGTCACTTGCGGTTCAAACAGGTTGCTGCGGCTACTGACGATGTATTCACACCGAAGAGAGTGAGAGTAGCTATGGTGTCCTCAAACGTACGTGACGAAATCCGTACTAGAAGGAAAGGATGTAAGCCGTAACACAACGCTCGTGTGACGTGGTTTTACAAACGCCTCTAACTCGACAATCCTGATGTCGCTGGCGGCCGTCTTGGGAGTGGACGTTACTTGCGGTTCAAACAGGTTGCTGCGGCTCCTGGCGATGTATTCACACCGAAGAGAGTGAGAGTAGTTATGTTGTCTTCAAACGTACGTGACGAAATCGGTAAAAGAAGGAAAGAATGTAAGCCGTAACACAACGCTCGTGCGACGTGGTTTTACCAACCCCTGAATCTCGTCAATCATGATGTCGCTTGCGACCGTTTTGGGAACGGACGTTACTTGGGGTTCGCGCAGGTTGCTGCAGCTCCAGGCGATGTATTCACAAAGAAGAGAGTGAGAGGAGTTCTGCTGTCCTGGCACGTACCTGACGATATCGGTAATAAAAGGAAATGATGTAATTCATAACACAACACGAATGCCACGGGAATTTTAAACGCCTGAAACTCGTCAATCCTCATGTCGCTTGCGACCGTTTTGGGAGCGTACGTCACTTGGATTTCACACAGATTGCGGGAGCTCCTGGAAACGTATTCACACCGAAGAGAGGGAGAGTAGTTCTGCTGTCCTGGCACGTTCATGACAAAATCGGTTATAAAAGAAAATGATGTAATTCATTACAGAACATGAATGTCACGGGAATTTTAAACATCTGAAACTCGCCAGTCCTGATGTCGCTTGCGACCGTTTTGGGAGCGGACGTCACTTGGGATTCACACAGGTTGCTGCTGCTCCTGGCGATGTATTCACAGTGAAGAGAGTGAGAGTAGTTCTGCTGTCCTGGCACGTACCTGTCGAAATTGGTAATAAAAGTAATTGATGTAATTCATAACACAACGTGAGTGCGACGGGTTTTACAAACGCCTGAAGCTCGTCAATCCTGATGTCGTTTGCGGCCGTCTTGGGAGCGGACGTAACTTGGGGTCGCACAGCTTCCTGTGGCTCCTGGCGATGAATTCAAACCGAGGAGAGTAAGAGTAGTTATGCTGTACACGCAGGTACCTGACGAACTCAGTAATAGAAGGAACGGATGTAAGCAATAACAAAATGTGAGTGCAAGGGGTTTTACAAATGCCTGAAACTCGTCAATTTCAATGTCGCTTGCGGCCGTTTTGTGAGTTGACGTCAATTTGGGTTCAAACAGGTTGCTGCATCTCCTAGATATGTATTCACACCGAAGAGAGTGAGAGTAGTTGTGCTGACCTCCCACGTACCTGAGGTAATAGAAGCAAATTATGTAAAACAACACAATGTGAGGGCGAAACGGTTTTACAAAATAATCATGCTCGTCAATCCTGATGCCGCTTTAGGCCGTCTCGGTAGCGGACGTCACCTTAGGCTCACATGTGTTGCTGCAGCTCCTGGCGATGTATTCACAGCGAAGATAATGTGAGTAGTTCTACTGTCCTCACACTACCTGACGCAATTGTTTATAGAAGGAAATTATATAAGCCATAACACAAAGTGAGTGCGAAACGGTTTTACAAAGGCCTGAACATCGTCAATGCTGATGCGCTTGCGGCCGTCTTGGGAGCGGAGGCCATTTAAGTTCGTACAGGCTGTTGCGGCTCCTGGCGATGTATTCACTTTAAAGATAGTGTGAGTAGTACTACTGTCTTCGCACGCACCTGACGCAATTGATAATAGAAAGAAAGGGTGTAAGTCATAACACAACGTGAGTGCGAAATGGTTTTACAAAGCTTTAATACTCATAATTCCTGATGCAGCTTGCGGCCGTCTTGGGAACGGGCGTGTATTTGGGTTCACACAGGTTGCTGCAGCTCCTAGCGATGTATTCACACCGAAGAGAGTGAGAGTAGCTCTGCCGTCCTGGCACGTACCTGACGAAATCGGTAATAGCAGGAAAGGATGTAAGCCATAACACAACATGAGTGCAACGGGTTTTACAAACGCCTCGAACTCGTCAATCCTGATGTCGCTTGCGGCTGTCTTGGGAATGGGCGTCACTTGCGCTTCACACAGGTTGCTGCAGCTCCTCGCACTGTATTCACACCGAAGGCGAGTGCGAGTGGGTCTGCTGTACTGGCAGGTACCTCGCGAAATTGGTAGTAGAAGGAAAGGATCCAAGCCGTAACACAACGTGAGTGCAATGGGTATTAGAAGCTCCTCGATATCGTCAATCCTGAATTTACATGCGGCGGTGTTTCGAGCGGACGTCACTCATGGTTCACGCAAGTTGCGGCTTCTGGCGATGCATTCACCGTGAGAGTAGATCTATTGTCTTCGCACATACTTGACCAAATCTTTAATAGAAGGAAAGGATGTAAGCAATAACACAACGTCCATGCAACGTGGTTTTACTAACGCCTCAAACTCGTCAATTCTTATATCGGTTGCGGCTGCATTGTGAGAGCAGGTCACTTGGTGTTCATGCAGGCTATTGCGGCTCCTGGCGATGTATTAACACCGAATATAATGAGAGTAGTTCTCCTGTACTCGAGTGTATGTAACGAAATCGGTAATATGTAAGGATGTAAACCGTTACACAGCGTCCATGCGAGATGGTTTTACAAACGCCTCAAACTCGACAATCATGATGTCGCTTGGGGCCGCCTTAGGGCGGACGTCACTTCGGGTTCACACAGGTTGCTGCGGCTCTCAGCGATGTCTTCACACCGAAGAGATGGAGAGTAGCTCTGCTGTCCTTACACGTACGTAACGAAATCAGTAATATGTAAGGATGTACCCGTAACACAAAGTCCGTGCGACGCAGTTTTACAAACGCCTCAAACTCGTCAATTCAGATGTCAGTTGCCGCTTCATTGTGAGCGCAGGTCACTTGTTCACGCTGGCTACTGTGGCTCCTGGCGACGTACTCGCACTGAAGACAGTGAGAGTAGTTCCGCTGTACTCGCACGTACGTAACGAAATCGATAATACGTAAGAATGAAAGCCATAACACGACGTCCGTGCGACGTCGTTTTAAAAATGCCTCAAACTCGACAATCCTGAAGTCTCTTGAGGCTGTCTTGGGAGCGGACGTCGCTTGGGGTTCACACAAGTTGCTGCGGCTCCCGGCGATTAATTCACTCCGAAGAGAGTGAGCGTAGTTCAGCTGTCCTTGCACGTACCAGACGAAATCGGTGATAGAACGAACGGATGTAAGCCATAACACAACTTTAGTGCGAAAAGGCATTAAAAAGGCCTCAAACTCCTCAATCCTGACGCCGCTTGCGGCCGTCTTTTTCGGACGTTACTTTGTGTTCACACAGCTTGCTGCAGCTCCTGGCGACGTATTCACACCGAAGAGAGTGAGACTAGTTCAGTCCTGGCACGTACTTGAAGAAATCGGTACTAGAAGGAAAGGATATTGGCCATAACACAACTTCAGTGCGAAAGGGTATTACAAAAACCTCAAGCTCGTCAATCCTGATGCCGCTTGCGGCCGTCTTGGGAGCGGACGTCACTTGGGGTTCGCTCAGGTTGCTGCGGCTCCTAGCGATGTAATCACAACGAAGAGAGTGACAGTAGTTCTGCTGTCCTCGTAAATACCTGACAAAATCGGTAATAAAAGCATAGTGTGTCAGACGTAACACAACGCGAGTGTAAAGGGTTTTACAAACGCCTGAAACTCGTAAATCTTGATGTCGCTTGTGGCAGGTTTGCGAGCGGACGTCACTTGGTGTTCACACAGAATGCTGCAGCTCCTTACGAAGTATTCACACCGAAGAGAGTGAGAGTGGTTTTACTGTCCTCGCACGTACCTGGCGCTATTGGCAATAGAATGAAAGGATATAAGCCATCACACAGCGTGAGTGGGACGGGTTTTACAGTCGCCTCAAACTCGACAATCCTGATATCGCTTGCGGCCGCCTTATGGCGGATGCCGCTTGGGGTTCATGCAGGTTGCTGCGGCTTCTGGAAATGTAGTCACATCGAAGAGAGTGAGAGTAGTTCTGCTGTTCTCGCACGTACCTCACAAAATTTGTAGTAGAAGGAAAGGATGCAAGCCGTAACACAACGTGAGTGCGACGGGTATTAGAAGCTCCTCGAAATCGCCAATCCTGATATTACATGCGGCCGTGTTTGCAGCGGAGCTCACTCATGGTTCATGCAAGTTGTTGCGGCTTCTGGCGATGCATTCAATATGAGAGTACATCTATTGTCCTCGCACATACATGACGAAATCATTAATATAAGGAAAGGATGTAAGCGAAACCACAACGTCCATGCGACGAGGGTTTACTAATGCCGCAAACTCGTCAATTCTGATATCGGTTGCGGCTGCATTGTGATAGCAGGTCACTTGGCGTTTCTGCAGGCTATTTCGACTCCTGGCGATGTATTCACACCGAAGATAGTGAAAGTAGTTCTCCTGTACCCGAATGTATGTAACGAAATCGGTAATATGTAAGGATGTAAGTCGTAACACAACGTCCATGCGAGGTGGTTTTACAAACGCCTCAAACTTGACAATCATGATGTCGCTTGCGGCCGCTTTAGGGCGGACGTCACTTGGGGTTCACATAGGTTGCTGTGGCTCCTTGCGATGTATTCACACCGAAGAGAGTGAGAGTAGTTCAGCTGTACTCGCACCTACCAGACGAAAGCGGTAACGGAAGGAATCGATGTAAGCCATAACACAACTAGAGTGCGAAAGGTTTTTACAAATGCCTCAAATCTCTTCAATCCTGACGCCGCTTGCAGCTGTCTTGGCAGCGGTCGTTACTTCGGGCTCACACAGGTTGCTGCGCTGCTGGCGATGTATTCACACCGAAGAGAGTGTGAGTAGGTCAGCTGCACTGCATGTACCTGACGAAATCGTTGATGGAAGGAAAGGATGTAAGCCATATCACAACTTTAGTGCAAAAAAGGTCTTACAAAGGCCTCAAACATATCAATCCTGATGCCGCTTGCGGCCGTCTTTGGGAACGGACGTTACTTGGGGTTCAGCCAGCTTGCTGCAGCTCCTGGCGACGTATTCACACCGAAGAAGGTGCGAGTACTTCTGCTGTCCTGGCACGTGCATGACGAAATTGGTAATAGAAGGAACGACTGTAAGCCATAACACAGCTTCAGTGCGAAAGGGTTTTACAAAGGCCTCAAAATCGTCTATCCTGCTGCCGCTTGCCGCCGTCTTGGGAGCGGTCGTCTCTCTGGTTCGCACAGGTTGCTGCTGCTCCTAGCGATATATTCACAACGAAGAGAGTGACAGTAGTTCTGCTGTCCTCTCAAATACCTGACAAAATCTATTATAAAAGCAAAGGATTATAAGGCACTATTAAAATCTACTCGGCGCAACTTTTTTTCTCATGACTTGTCTTACATGCTGGAAAATAATATTCGCCGTTTTTGGCATGTGGTAAACCCAGTAATTCGACCTGACATCACTCTTACAGATTCTGTTGGTGTTCCCATCCCTGATTCAGAGTGCGCTCAACTTCTTAACGATGCGTTTGTAACTATGTTCACAGATGAAGACATTACATCCTTGCCTACATTAAGCGCACTAGTGGAACTAACTATGGACGAGATAGCCATCAGTGAGCCTGGTGTTTTATCTCTACTAAACAATCTCAAAACATCTTCTAGCGCTGATCATATGGGCTTCAATAATAAAATTTTAAGGAATACATCACATAGCATTTGTTCCATGTTAACCGCATTATTTTCCCAGTCGCTATCAACTGGCACCATTCCTAACGACTGGCGCATATCTAAGATAATACCCATTTTCAAATCAGGTGATCGTGCTTCTCCGCTTAACTATCGTCCCATCTCTTTAACAAGTACAGTTTGTAAATTACTCGAGCATATTATACATACTCAGGTCATCAACTACGTTGAAGATCATAGCATTATCTTCGATCATCAGCACGGTTTTCGCAAGGGCTACTCATGCGACAGCCAACTTGCCGGTTCTATTAACGATATTCATGCACTGATTGACGCTGGTTTCCAAGTTGACGCAATATTTTTAGATTTTTCTAAAGCATTTGATCGCGTTCCACACCAAAGGTTGTTGCTTAAACTTTCCCAACTGAACATTCACCCTAATATTATTGCATGGATAGCAGATTTTCTCTCATCTAGAATTCAGTTCACATCAGTTAACAACTCTAACTCATGTTACGCTAATGTTACGTCTGGAGTTCCACAAGGCAGTGTACTGGGACCTTTACTTTTCCTTATCTATATTAATGACTTACCCAATTGCGTGACGTCCAGAATCAGACTATTTGCTGACGATTGTGTGCTTTATCGACGTATAACCTGTAACACTGACAGCCAGCCACTGCAGTCTGATATAGAAGCGATAAGCACATGGTGTTCTAATTGGTTAATGCCTTTACATCTTTCCAAAACTAAGCTCATGTCTTTCACTAACAAGCCACGTTTTCCTACCGCCTACTTTCTTGATAACAATAGTGTAGAATTCACCACAAATTACAAGTATCTTGGCATTAACCTACAATCCGACTTATCATGGAATCATCATATTAATCTCACTCTTGCCTCCGCTAACCGTACTTTCGGACTTCTCAAACATAATTTAAAAGAGGCCGCGACACATGTAAAAAAACTAGCGTACACCACATTAATCCGTCCGAAACTCGAATACGCGTCTGCCATTTGGGATCCTCATCAAAATTATATCATCAGTAACATCGAAGTTCTGCAAAACCGTGCTGCACGATTCATCTTTTCTGATTATTCATGTTACACCAGCGTCACCTCATTAAAGACTAAAGCCGAGTTAGATAACTTAGCACTGCGCCGAAAAATTTCCCGTCTGTCACTTTTCCACAAGCTTTATCACCATCCTTCCCTTCATGATGAATTCTTTCAGCCACCGCCAGTTATCTTTCCACGTCGCGATCATCCTTACAAAGTTAAACGCGTTAACTGCCAGTCATTCCATTATGCCTATTCTTTTTTACCACGCACAATAACCGAATGGAACGCTTTGCCATCAGAAATTGCCACTGAATCTGATCTAAATAAATTCCAACATCTTATGCACTCATGGTTCAACAACTAAAAAGGTATTTTTTGAGCGTTCTTTTCTTCCGCCTTGTCTTCTTTTTATTTTATATTTTTTTTGTACTTCAGCGCACCTTTTCCAGTGTTGTCTTTTTCTTTTTCTAGCGGTGCTGTGATTTATGCTCAAATTTTGCTGTTATGTGCATTGTTGCGACCCTTTCTGTGAATGCCTATTTATGATTAATATTTTGTGATTTCTATTTTATTTTAGTGCAATATCTTTAACCTTATAACAATGCTTTGTAGTTACTCCCCCCCCCCCCCCACGAGTAATACCCTCAAATGAGGGCCTTTGGGGGTATTTTGAATAAATAAATAAACAAATTCTCTTCAATCCTGATGCCGCTTGCGGCCGTCTTGGGAGCGGCCGTTACTTGGGGCTCAGACATGTTGCTGCCGCTGCTGGCGATGTATTCACACCGAAGAGAGTGAGAGTAGTTCAGCTGCACTGCATGTACCTGACGAAATCGTTGATAGAAGGAAAGGATGTAAGCCACAACACAACTTTATTGCAAAAAAAGGTCTTAGAAATACCTCAGACATGTTAATCCTGATGCCGCTTGCGGCCGTTTTTGGGAGCGGACGTTACTTCTGGTTCACCCAGCTTGCTGCAGCTCCTGGCGACGTATTCACTCCGAAGAAAATGCGAGTACTTCTTCTGTCCTGGCACGTACATGACGAAATTGGTAATAGAAGGAAAGGATGTAAGCCATAACACAGCTTCAGTGCGAGAGGGTTTTACAAAGGCCTCAAATTCGTCTATCCTGATGCCGCTTGCAGCCGTCTTGGGAGCGGACGTCTCTTGGGGCTCGCACAGGTTCTGCTGCTCCTAGCGATATATTCACAACAAAGAGAGTGACAGTAGTTCTTCTTTCCTCGCAAATACCTGACAAAATCGATAATAAAAGCAAAGGATCTGAGCCATAACACAACGTGATTGCGTCGAGTTTTACAAACCCCTGAACTCGTCAATCCTGATGTTGCTTGGGGCTGTTTTGGGAGCAACGTCACTTGGGGTTCACAAATGTTGCTGCGACACCTGGCTATGTATTCACGCCTAAGAGAGTGAGAGTAGTTCTAGTGTCGTCGCACCTGCCTGAACAAATTGGTAATAGAAGAAAAGGATGTGAGCCATAACACAACTCGAGTGCGAAAGGGTTTTACAAACGCCTGAAACTCGTCAATTCTGATGTCGCTTGTGGCAGGTTTGCGAGCTGTCGTCACTTGGGGGTCACACAGGTTGCTGCAACTCATTACGTTGTATTCACACCGAAGAGAGTGAGAAGGGTTCTACTGTCCTCGCGCGTACCTGGTGCAATTGGCAATAGAAGGAAATTATGTAAGCCATAACACAACTTGAGTGTGACGAGTTATACTATCGCCTCAAGCTCGACAATCCTGATATCGCTTGCGGCCGCCTTGGGGCGGACGTCAGTTGGGGTTCACGCAGGTTGCTGCTGCTCCTGGCGATGTATTCACATCGAAGAGATTGAGAGTAGTTCTGCTGTCCTGGCACGTACCTGACGAAATCGGTAATAGAAATAAATGATGTAATTCATAACACAACATAAATGCCACGGGTTTTATAAACGCCTGAAACTCGTAAATCCTGATGTCGCTTCCGACTGTTTTGCGAGCTTACGTCATTTGGGTTTCACACAGGTTGCGGGACCTCCTGGAAATGTATTCACACCGAAGAGACGGAGAATAGTTTTGCTGTCCTCGCACGTACCTGACGAAATCGGTATTAGAAGGAAAGGATGTAAGCCATAACACAACATGAGTGCAACGGGTTTTACAAACGACTGAAAGTCGTCAATCCTGATGCCACTAGCGGCCTTCTTGGGAGCGGACGTATCTGGGGGTTCGCACAGGTTGCTGCCGCACCTTGCGATGTATTCACCCAGAATACAGTGAGAGTAGTTCTGCTGTCCTCGCATGTATCTGACAAAATGGATAATAAAAGGAAAGGATGAAAGTCATAACACAACTCGAGTGCGACGGGTTTTACAAACCCCTGAAACTCGTCAATGCTGACGTCGCTTGCGGCCGTTTTTGGAGTGGACATCACTTGAAGTTTACACAAGTTGCTGCAGCTACAGGCGATGTATTCACACCGAAGAGAGTGAGAGTGGTTTTACTGTCTTCGCACGTACCTGACGCAGTTGGCAATAGAAGGAAAGGATGTAATCCATAACACAACGTGAGTGCGACGAGTTTTACAATCGCCTCAAGCTCGACAATCCAGACATCACTTGCCGGCCGCCTTGGGGCGGACGTCACTTGGGGTTCACACAGCTTGCTGCGACACCTAGCTATGTATTCACACCGAAGAGAGTGAGAGTGCTTCTAGTGTCCTCGCACCTACCTGATCAATTCGGTAATAGAAGGAAAGGATGTGAGCCATAACACAACGTGAGTGCGACGGGTTTTACAAACCCCTGAATCTGCTCAGTCTTGATGTCGCTTGCGGGCGTCTTGGGAGCGGACGTCACTTGGGATTCACACAGGTTGCTGCTGCTCCTGGCGATGTATTCACACCGAAGAGAGTGAGAGTAGTTCGGCTGTATTGGCACGTACCTGATGAAATCGGTAATAAAAGGAAATCACGTAATTCATAACACAACATGAATGCCACGGGAATTTTACGCCTGAAACTCGTCAATCCTGATGTCGCTTGCGACCGTTTTGGAAGCGTACGTCACTTGGGTTTCACATAGGTTGCGGGAGCTCCTGGAAATATATTCACACCGAAGAGAGGGAGAGTAGTTCTGCTGTCCTCGCACATACCTGACGAATTCGGTAATAGAAGGAAAGGACGTGAGCAGCAACACAACGTCACTGCGACATGGTTTTACAAGCGCCTCAAACTCAACAATCCTGATGCAGATTGAGGCCGTCTTGGGAGCGGACGTCACTTGGGGTTCGCAAAGGTGGCTGCGACTCCTGGCTATGTATTCACACCGAAGAGAGTGAGAGTAGTTCGAGTGTCCTCGCACCTTCCTGATCAAATCGGTAATAGACGAAAGGATGTGAGCCATAACCCAACGTGAGTGCGACGGGTTTTACAAACCCCTGAATCTGGTCAGTCTTGATGTCGCTTGCGGGCGTCTTGGGAGCGGACGTCACTTGGGATTCACACAGGTTTCTGCTGCTGCTGGCGATGTATTCACACCGAAGAGAGTGAGAGTAGTGCGGCTGTCTTGGCACGTACCTGACGAAATCGGTAATAAAAGGAATGATGTAATTCTTACCACAACATGAATGCCACGGGAATTTTAAACGCCTGAAACTCATCAATCCTGATGTCGCTTGCGACCGTTTATGGAGCGTACGTCACATGGGTTTTTACACAGGTTGCTGCCGCACCTTGCGATGTATTCACCCAGAATACAGTGAGAGTAGTTCTGCTGTCCTCGCATGTATCTGACAAAATGGATAATAAACGGAAAGGATGTAAGTCATAACACAACTCGAGTGCGACGGGTTTTACAAACCCCTGAAACTCGTCAATGCTGACGTCGCTTGCGGCCGTTTTTGGAGTGGACATCACTTGAAGTTCACACAGGTTGCTGCAGCTCCAGGCGATCTATTCACACCGAGAAGAGTGAGAGTGGTTTTACTGTCTTCACGTGTACCTGCCGCAATTGGCAATAGATTGAAAGGATGTAAGCCATAACACAACGTGAGCAATCGCCTCAAGCTCGACAATCCAGATTTGGCTTGCCGGCCGCCTTGGGGCGGACGTCACATGGGTTTCACACAGGTTGCGGGAGCTCCTGGAAATGTATCCACATCGAAGAGAGGGAGAGTAGTTCTGCTGTACTCGCACGTACCTGGCAAAATGGATAATAAAAGGAAAGGATGTAAGTCCTAACACAACGTGAGTGCGACGGGTTTTACAAACGCCTGAAACTCGTCAATCCTGATGTAGCTTGGGGCTGTTTTGGGAGCAACGTCACTTGGGGTTCAAACAGGTTGCTGCGTATCCTGGCGAAGTATTCACACCGAAGAGAGAGTAGATCTGCTGTCCCTGCACGTACCTGACGAAATCGGTAAAAGAAGGAAAGCATGTAAGCCATAACACATCGCGAGTGCAACTGGTTTCACCAACGCATGAAACTCGCCAATCCTGATGTCGCTTGCGGCCGTTTTTGGAGTGGACATCACTTGAAGTTCACACAGGTTGCTGCAGCCCCAAGCGATCAATTCACACCGAAGGGAGTGAAAGTGGTTTTACTGTCTTCGCACGTACCTGACGCAATTGGCAATAGAAGGAAAGGATGTAAGCCACAACACAACGTGAGTGCGACGAGTTTTACAATGGCCTCAAGCTCGACAATCCAGATTTCGCTTGCCGGCCACCTTGGGGCGGACGTCACTTGGGGTTCACACAGGTTGCTGCGACTCCTGGCTATGTATTCACACCGAAGAGAGTGAGAGTAGTTCGAGTGTCCTCGCACCTACCTGATCAAATCGGTAATAGAAGGAGAGGATGTGAGCCATAGCACAACGTCAGTGCGACGGGTTTTACAAACCCCTGAATCTCGTCAATCCTGATGTCGCTTATAATAATAATAATATATTAATAATAATTGGTTTGGGGGGAAAGTAAATGGCGCAATATCTGTCTCATATATCGTTGGACACCTGAACCGCGCCGAAAGGGAAGGTATAAAGGAGGATGTGAAAGAAGAAAGGTAGAAGAGGTGCCGTAGTGGAGGGCTCCGGAATAATCTCGACCACCTGGGGATCTTTAACGTGCACTGATATCGCACAGCACACGGGCGCCTTAGCGTTTTTTCTCCATAAAAACAGCCGCTGTGGTCGGGTTCGAACCCGGGAACTCCGGATCAGTAGTCGAGCGCCCTAACAACTGAGCCACCGCGGCGGGGCATGTCACTTGCGGCCGTTTAGGGTACGGACATTTCTTGGGGTTCGCACAGGTAGCTGCAGCTGCAGGTGATGTATTCACACCGAAGTGAATGAGAGTAGTTCTGCTGTACTGGCACGTACCTGACGAAATCGGTAATAAAAGGAAATGATGTAATTCATAACACAACATGACAGCCACGGGAATTTTAAACGCCTGAAACTCGTAAATCCTGATGTTGCTTGCGACCGTTTTGGGAGCGGACATCATTTGGGTTTCACACAGGTTGCGGGAGCTCCTGGAAATGTATTCACATCGAAGAGAGGGAGAGTAGTTTTGCTGTCCTCGCACGTACCTGACGAAATCGGTAATAGAACGAAAGGATGTAAGCCATAACACAACATGAGTGCAACGGGTTTTGCAAACGCCTGAAACTCGTCAATCCTGATGTCACTTGCGGCAGTCTTGGGAGCCGACGTCAATTGGGGTTCACACAGGTTGCTGCCGCTCCTGGGATGTATTCACCCAGAATACAGTGAGAGTAGTTCTGCTGTCCTCGCACGTACCTGACAAAATGCATACTAAAAGGAAAGGATGTAAATGCGACGGGTTTTACAATGTGAGTGCGACGGGGTTTACAAACGCCTGAAACTCGTCAATCAAGATGTCGCTTGGGGCTGTTTTGGGAGCAACGTCACTTGGGGTTCAAACAGGTTCCTGCGGCTCCTGGCGAAGTATTCACTCCGAAGAGAGTCAGAGTAGATCTGCTGTCCCCGCACGTACCCGACGAAATCGGTAAAAGAAGGAAAGTATGTAAGACATAACACATCGCGAGTGCAACTGGTTTTACCAACGCATGAAACTCGCCAATGCTGATGTCGCTTGCGGCCGTTTTTGGAGTGTACATCACTTGAAGTTCATGAAGGTTGCTGCATCTCAAGGCGATGTATTCACACCGAAGAGAGTGAGATTGGTTTTACTGTCTTCGCACGTACCTGACGCAATCGGCAATAGAAGGAATGGTAGTGAGCCATAACAGAACGTGAGTGCGACGAATTTTACAATCGCCTCAAGCTCAACAATACAGATATCGCTTGCCGGCCACCTTGGGGCGGACGTCACTTGGGGTTCACATAGGTTGCTGCGAATCCTGGCTATGTATTCACAGCGAAGAGAGTGAGAGTAGTTCTAGTGTCCTCCCACCTACCTGATCAAATCGGTAATAGAAGTAAAGGATTGAGCCATAACACAACGTGAGTGCGACATAGTTTTACAAATGCCTTAAACACGGCAATCCTGATGCCGCTTGAGGCCGTCTTGGGAGCGGACGTCACTTGGGGTTCACACAGGGTGCTGCTGCTCCTGGCGATGTATTCACACTGTAGAGAGTGAGAGTAGTTCTGCTTTCCTGCACGCACCTTACGAAATCGGTAATAAAAGGAAATGATGTAATTCATAACACAACATGAATGCCACGGGAATTTTAAACGCCTGAATCTCGTCAGTCCTGATGTCGCTTGCGGCCGTTTTGGCAACGGACTTTACTTGGGATTCGCACAGGTTGCTATTGCTCCAGGCGATGTATTCACACCAAATAGAGTGAGAGTAGTTCTGCTGTTCTGGCACGTACCTGTGTCACGGATCTCTCCGGAGAACACTCGGACTGAAATAATGGACTAGGTGACGGGTGTACCCACACAAACGAACATTTCATACACCCTACGTGACACACACAGTAGAACACAAAACTGACAAAACTAACACAAAGGCTATAAATACAGACGACCCGGGCACACTGCTACCAGTGTCTACTACTAGCCTTCTACTATTCGTGGTCGGCGTTCGTGCTCACGGTTGGTTCGGTGCGGCTGCGGCGTTGGATGGATTCCGTAGCCGGCGTCGAGGCGGCGTTCGGCGTTCTTGGGCTGGCGTTGCTGGCGTTGTTCGACGTGCTTGGGCTGGCGTCGCTGGTGGCGTCGCTGGCTGTGTCGTACAAGCTCTCGGTCCAAGCGCCCGTGGAGGTGAAGCCGGTGTTGTGGCGTGGGGGCACCACCCGGATGGGTGGCAACAGCGCTGGAGACACCCCTGGCCGTAGCAGGTGGTAGCGTCTTGTGTTGACTCCCCGGAACGGGCTCAGGCACGGCAGGAAGTCCACGATGCGCAGTCGTAGAACGCGAGCTCACCGGAACAGTAGCCGGCGTCGCTCTCTTCTAGCCGATTGTGTCCCTGACCCGCCGAAGCCTCCGCTTCTCTGCTGTTCCCAGTCCCTCGCTCTCACTCGCCCTTTTAAGCCTCGGTGTTAGTCCACGTAAGCCTTGTCGTCTTCTCTTCTCCACCAATCACCTCTCTCCACCTCACCGAATGCTTCTACACCAATCATCTCTCTCCACCTCATCGAATGCTTCTTCTTCCTCTTCTTTACTCTTCTGTTAATTCGCATCGTCTTCTTCACACCTTTTTCCTTTAAAATTTAATTTATGCTCCTTAATATATGTGACAAAGTCCCCCTCTCTCAAGTGTTTTTCCATGAAAAACTGCTCACGTCCTCCTCATCTTCAAGTCATCAAGCCAGCCGACTATCTTCTGGGACGATTTTGGACCCGAACACAGCACACCACAGAGGTCCAGCACACACCAAACGCACATCACGAACACAGCACACCAAATTGCGTTTTCAGCACACTAACACACCACTGCCGCTGTCTGTACAGAGTCCTTAAAAACATGTTCGTGTCCACAACACACTCCCTTACATGATCAAACACCAACAATAGCAGCAACAACAACAACAACAACAAGGTAAATCCCAGAGATACATTAACACAACAACAACAAGATATATTCCAGAGACACCCAGAGCTGACCAGTTAGCTCTATCTCTATACAAGCCAAATTTGTAACATCGACGCTCTTGAAGCGGTACAAAACCGCGCCGCTCGATTCATCCATTCGTCGTACTCATATGACGTAAGCGTCACGTCACTGAAATCACTATCTGGGCTTGCGGACCTCGTTTTACGTCGGCGCATCACTTCCCTTTGTCTTTACCACAAATTCTTTTACAGTCCTATCCTTCATCAAGCACCATATATCACGCCCGCAGCGCGCATATCATACCGGACGAGACACTCGCTGCAAGTTTCACGACCACGCTTACGAACATCAACATTTTTAGCCTCGTTTTTTCTTCGCATGGCGGCCGACTGGAACGGCCTCCCAGCTGCCATTGTTGACATAATCTGCCCATCCGTATTTTTACAACATATTACTGACCATCTCCAATTGCATTGTACATGATGTTTCCTTATATGTGTTTGTATTTACATACGTGTATGTTGGTCTGCATATATAGGCTTTGATATGTGTAAGTACATGTGTGAATATACTTGAATATGTATACTATGTATATATATATATATATATATATATATATATATATATATATATATATATATATATATATATATATATATATATATATATATATGCGTGCTTGAACTTGAACGTTACTTGAACTAGTGTTAATCCAAATCTTGTACCACCCCTTATGTAATACCCCTGAAATCAGGGGTCTTTAAGGAAAATGAACTGAACTGAACTGATATGACCTCAGTTTTGCTGGGCCCATCCCAAAACGTCTCCCCCTTGATTTGGAGTAGAGCTGTAATCCTCTGTCTGCATTCAAATTGGGCTTCTTCAGTACCTCATCCCCTCCTGCGTTTTTCTTCCCACTGAACGTGAACACCTCGGCAGCATCACCTGTCTCCTCGGCCACTACCGAACCAGCTGCCCTGGGGGTGTACCGCCGTACGGCACCTCGTTCTTCATATTTCTTCAACATATTGACATGGAAAACCCTCTTAATGCCATCTATCAATACCTCATAATCGATACCATTTTTCTTCCGCGTCACAAGGTACGGGCCCTTCCATTGCATCATTAACTTATCATGATCCATGGGTAGCAACACAAGAACCCTGTCGCCCGGATTCAGATTTCTGTGAATGGCTTTCTTTTCATAACATCTCTTGTGGCGTTCACGCGCCTTTTCCAGGCTTTCATGTGCAAGCCTGCATGTTTCCTTCAACATATCCCGCAACTCAAACACGTATGTGTATGTTGTCTTAAGATCTGATGCAATCTCTTTATTGGCCCACAGCTCCTTGAGTATTGCAAGTGGACTTCTAACGGTTCTCCCATATAATATCTCCAAAGGCGAGAAACCAAGACTCGTTTGCGGTACTTCCCGGTAAGCGAACAAAAGAGCTGGGAGATATCTATCCCAATCAGTAGGTCTCTCCTGGCACATTTTCTTGATCATATTTTTGAGGGTGCCGTTGAACCGCTCTACAAGCCCATTACACATGGGATGGTAAGGCGGCGTCAGTAACTGCCTCACTGACAAAAGGCGGTTAACCTCCTTCATTAGCTCCGATGTGAAGTTCGAGCCCCGGTCACTCAAAATTTCCCTCGGGAAACCAAAGCGCGAAAACATTTCCAAAAGACCCTCCGTCACTTGGATACTGTCAATAGTTCTCAGTGGAATAGGGTCAGGATAACGAGTGGCCACGTCAACTAGAGTCAGCACATATCTATTGCCTTTGGCGGATACTGGAGAGATTGGCCCCACAATGTCAACCGCCACTCGCTGAAACGGTGGGTCGATGGCTGGAATCTTGCCCGGAGGTACGGGACCAACTCTTCCCTTCGGAACTGTGCGCTGGCACACGTCACATGAGCGAACAAAGCGCTTAACGTCACTCTCAACACCCGGCCAAAAGAACTCCTCGGTGATCCTAGACACCGTTTTTTGAACACCCTGGTGTCCGGCCAAAAAGACGTCATGTTCTAAGCGTAGTACGGTCTCTCGCATATCTCTTGGTAACACCAGCTGTTGGACCCGCCTTCCTGAACTAAATATGCATTCCCTGTGCAGAAGACCATTTACCAATTGATATTCGAATGACGTCCGACTCTTTCTTTTCACTCTTTCCCGACTCTTTCGAAACAAGCCTTCAAGCTCGGGTCTTCCTTTTGCCTAACTGTAATTTCGCCCGGTGTTACGCTCAGGCACAATGTAACAGGAGCAGAGAGCGGACACTGCGTTGCTCGGGCTGTCGCTTGAGCTCTTGTCTCCACTGCCGACAAAAAACTGACTGCACCCGTCTGAGCTGTCGCAGGCCTTCCCTCCTTTGGATCCTCTTCACCGTCGAGCATCCTCCAATCGGCATCGGGGTCTTCGACACCTCTTGCACCCGTAATGTTCCTTCCCCAAGATGAGATCGTAGATGGGTTGGTCTACGCATTTTGCCACAACCTGTCCAGTATAATATGGCGTGGACACTAGAATCCTTGCTTCAGGAAGGTACCTCAGTGTGCTATCTACAAGAGTGACGGCCGACGCTTCCGCTTTAAGATCCTCGCCCTTCACCAGGCTTCTACGAACCAAGACTGTGTTGGCTCCGCTGTCTCTAAGCACCAATATAGGACGGTCCTCAATTTGCCCAACGACCACTGGCATTGCTGCTTTCGACTTGGGTGTTCCACTCACTGCCTCATTTTCCAGCGGCGTTTGCTCTCTTTTCAGCTGTGGAACTTCGGATGGCGTGACAAGTTCTACCCTTGAGTCGACAACGCATGCAGCTCGGTGCTGCGTTCTGTATCGGCACTCATCCAGAGTATGACCCCTCCTCTTACAGCCTTGACACGCAACCTGTGTTTTCTGGGCAGCGCTACTAGTCCGACAGTCAGCTGCAGGGTGTCCCACTTTGCCGCAGAGAAAACACCTTACTGGCGCCTTAGACGCACCGCCATAAGCTCTTGGTTTTGCGGCATCTGTCTCTAGGACCTTTTGGGTTTCCTCCTTTGCCTTACTTAAATTTCTTAGCCGTTGAGCCTCGAGGAATTGGTCTGCAGTGTCGGCGAACTCTTCTAATGCACACAACTTTCTTTCTTCAGGAATAGCGCCAGCTTTGAGCTGCAACACGCTAAAAATTGCTCTCTGACCAGCTTTTCCCGCACCCCTTCAAAACTCTTTTCTGTGTTTGACATATCAAGCCACCTATCAAAATAGTTGTATAGCCTGCAGGAAAACTGCATAGCGGTTTCCGAATCCTCAGGTTTCGCGGTGCGAAATCTCACACGAGAACCCTCGGCCGTAAGCCTGAATCTTTGGAGGAGCGCCTTTTTGACTTTCTCGTAGTCCATGGAATCAGCAGCGGGCATCCTTCCAAACACATTCAGCGCCTCTCCGACTAAACACAGGCTTAATGCCGTGGCCCATTCACTGCGCTCCCAGCCTTGCCCCAAAGCTGTCCGCTCGAATCGTTGCATATATGCGTCCAGATCATCTCTTTTGTCATCTAAAGCAGCCATCAGCTTTCTCGGACAAACTCTGGCCGGTCTAAGAGATTCTGTACCCGCTAAGGAACGCTGATCATTGTCCGTGATCTCCTCATATCACCCACCGACATGCGCCTGTTTCCATAAAATAAACTCCTTCTCCCGTTCTATCCTTCTTTTCTCCTGTTCTTCTCCCTCGCGAGCTCTTCTCTCTGCCTCGCGAGCTCCTTTCTCTTCGCGCTCTTCTGCATCACGAGCGTCTGCGCGTGCTTGCGCCCTTTCCTCTCTCTGCCTCTTTCCCTCCTCCTCATAGAGATGCATCGCCTCTTCCTTGCTTAACCCTAGCTTGAGCGCCAGTTCTAACGTTCTTGCCAAATCCATCCTTTCTGCCGTCGAGAGATCGGAAAGATCCGAGACAAAGCAAAAAAGTAAATGTATCCTGCCACAGACTCGCCACTTATCTTTGTCACGGATCTCTCCGGAGAACACTCGGACTGAAAGAATGGACTAGGCGACGGGTGTACCCACACAAACGCACATTTAGTACACCGTACGTGACACACACACTAGAACACACAACTGACAAAACTAACACAACACACAAAGGCTATAAATAGAGACGACCCGGGCACAGTGCTACCAGCGTCTACTACTAGCCTTCTACAATTCGTGGTCGGCGTTCGTGCTTAGAGTTGGTTTGGTACGGCTGCGGCGTTGTATGGATCCCGTAGCCGGCGTCGAGACGGCGTCCGGCGTGCTTGGGCTGGCGTTGCTGGCGGCGTTCGACGTGCTTGGGTTGGCGTCGCGGGCTGTGTCGTACAAGATCCCGGTCCAATCGCCCGTGGAGGTGAAGCCGGTGTTGTTGGCGTGGGGGCACCATCCGGATGAGTGGCAACAGCGCTGGAGATACCCCTGGCCGTAGCAGGTGATAGCGTCCTGTGTTGACTCCCCGGAACGGGCTCAAGCACGGCAGGAAGTCCACGATGCGGAATCATAGAACGCGAGCTCGCCGGAACAGTAGCCGCCGTCGCTCTCTTCCAGCCGATGTGTCCCTGACCCGCCGGAGCCTCCGCTTCTCTGCTGTTCCCCCCAGTCCCTCGCTCTCACTCGCTCTTCTATAGCCTCGGTGTTAGTCCACGTAAGCCTTGTCGTCGTCTTCTACTCTTTTCCACCAATCACCTCTCTCCACCTCACCGAATGCTTCTCCACCAATCATCTCTCTCCACCTCAATGAATGCTTCTTCTTCCTCGTCTTTATTCTTCGGTTAATTCCCGTCGTCTTCTTCACACCATTTTTCCTTTAAAATTTACTTTTTGCTCCTTAATATATGTGACAACCTGACAAAATCGATAATAGAAAGAAATGACGTGAGCAGTAACACAACGTCACTGCGACATGGTTTTACAAACGCCTCAAACTCGACAATCCTGATGCCGCTTGCGGCCGTCTTGGGAACGGACGTCACTTGGGGTGCACACAGGTTGCTGCTGCTCCTGGCGATGTATTCACACCGAAGAGAGTAAGAGTAGTTCTGCTGTCCTGGCACACACCTGACGAAATCGGTAATGAAAGGAAATGAGGTAATTCATAACACAACATGAATGCCACGAGTATTTTAAACGCCTGAAACTCGTCAATCCTGATGTCGCTTGCGCCCGTCTTGGGAGCGTACGTCAGTTGGGTTTCACACAGCTTGTGGGAGCTCCTGGAAATGTATTCACACAGAAGAGAGGGACAGTAGTTCTGCTGTCCTCGCATGTACCGGACGAAAATGGTAATAGAAGGAAAGGATGTAAGCCATAACACATCGCGAGTGCAACTGGTGTTACCAACGCATGAAACTCGCCAATGCTGATGTCGCTTGCGGCCGTTTTTGGAGTGTGCACCACCTGAAATTCACAAAGGTTGCTGCAGCTCCAGGCGATGTATTCACACCGAAGAGAGTGAGAGTTGTTTTACTGTCTTCGCACGTACCTGACGCAATTAGCAATAGACGGAACGTATGTAAGCCATAACACAACGTGAGCGCGACGGGTTTTACAAACGCCTAAAACTCGTCAATCCTGATGACGCTTGGGGCTGTTTTGGGAGCAACGTCACTTTGGGTTCAAACAGTATGCTGCAGCTCCTGGCGAAGTATTCACACCGAAGAGAGTCAGAGTAGATCTGATGTCCCCGCACGTACCTGACGAAATCGGTAAAAGACGGAAAGGATGTAAGCCATAACACATCGCGAGTGCAACTGGTTTTACCAACGCATGAAACTCGCCAATCCTGATGTCGCTTTCGGCCGTTTTTGGAGTGGACATCACTTGAAGTTCACACAGGTTGCTGCAGCTCCAGGCGATCTATTCACACCGAAGAGAGTGAGAGTGGTTTTACTGTCTTCGCACGTACATTTCGAAATTGGCAATAGAAGGAAATTATGTAAGCCATAACACAACGTGAGTGCGACGAGTTATACTATTGCCTCAAGCTCGACAATACAGATATCGCTTGCCGGCCGCCTTGGGGCGGACGTCACTTGGGGTTCACACAGGTTGCTGCGACTCCTGCTTATGTATTCACTGCGAAGTGAGTGACAGTAGTTCTGCTGCACTGGCACGTACCTGTCTAAATCGGTAATAAACGGAAATGATGTAATTCATAACACAACATGAATGCCACGGGAATTTTATACTCCTGAAATCCGTCAATCCTGACGTAGCTTGCACCGTTTTGGCAGCGTACGTCACTTACGTTTCACACAGGTTGCGGGAGCTCCTGAAAATATATTCACACCGAAGAGAGGGAGAGTAGTTCTGCTGTCCTCGCACGTACCTGACGAAATCGGTAATAGAAGGAAAGGATCTAAGCCATAACACAACATGAGTGCAACGGGTTTTACAAACGCCTGAAACTCGTCAATCCTGATGTCACTTGCGGCCGTCTTGGAAGAGGGCGTAACTTGGGGTTCGCACAGGTTGCTGCCGCTCATTGCGATGTATTCACACCGAAGAGGGTGAGAGTAGTTCTGCTGTCCTCGCACGTACCTGACAAAATGGATAATGAAAGGAAAGGTTGTAAGTCTTAACACAACGTGAGTGCGACGGGTTTTACAAACGCCTGAAACTCGCCAATCCTGATATCGCTTGGGGCTGTTTTCGGGGCAGCGTCACTTGGGGTTGCTACGGCTCCTGGCTATGTCTTCACACCGAAGAGAGTGAGAGTAGTTCTAGTGTCCTCGCACATACCTGATGAAATCGGTAATAGAATGCAAGGATGTGAGCCATAACACGTGACTGAAACTGGTTTTACCAACGCTTGAATATCGCCAATCCTGATGCCGCTTGCGGCGTTTTTTGGAGGGGACATCACTTGAATTTCACACAGGTTGCTTCGGCTCCTGCCTATGTATTCATCGTGAAGAGAGTGAGTAGTTCCACTGTCCTCGCGCGTACCTGACGCTATTTGTAATAGAAGAAAAGGATGTAAGCCATAACACAACGTGAGTGCTAAAGGGTTTTACAGAGGCCTCAAACTCGTCAATCTGGATGTCACTTGCAGCCGTCTTGAGAGTGGACGTCACGTGGGGCGCGCACAGGTCGCTGCGGCTACTCACGATGTATTTACACCGAAGAGAATGAGAGTAGTTCTCCTGTCCTGGCACATACCTGACGAAATCGGTAATAAAAGGAAATGATGTAATTCATAACACAAGATGAGTGCGATGTGGTTCGACAAAGGCCTCAATCTCGTCAATCCTGATGTCGTTTGCGGCCGTCTAGGGAGCGGCAATCACTTGGGGTTCGCACAAATTGCTGTGGCTTCTGGCGATGTCTTCACACCGAAGAGAGTGAGAGTAGTTCTGCCGTCCTGGCACGTACCTTAGGAAATCGGTAATTAAAGGAAATGATGGAATCCATAACACAACATGAGTGCCACGGGTTTTATGAACGACTGAATCTACGTCAATCCTGATGTCGCTTGCGACCGTTTTGGGAGCGTACGTCATTTTGGTTTCACACAGGTTGCTGTAGCTCCTGGAAATGTATTCACGCCGAAGAGAGTGAGAGTAGTTCTGCTGTCCTCGCACGTAGCTGACGTAATCGGTAATAGAATGAAAGGATGTAAACTATAACACAACATGAGTGGAATGAGTTTTACAAACGCCTCAAACCCGTCAATCCTGATGTCGCTTGCGGCCGTCTTGGGAGTGGACGTCACTTCCGGTTGACACAGGTGGCTGCGGCTCCTGGCGATGTATGCACACCGAAGAGAGTGCGAATAGATCTGCTTTACTCGCAGGTACCTCACGAAATTGGTAGTAGAAGGAGAGGATGCAAACCGTAATAAAACGTGAGTGCGACGGGTATTAGAAGCTGCTGGAAATCGTCAATCCTGATATTGCATGCGGCCGTTTTTGGAGCGGACGGCACTTATGGTTCACGCAAGTTGTTGCGGCTTCCGGCGATGCATTCACAGTGAGAGTAGATCTGCTGTCCTCGCACATACCTAACGAAATTATTATTAAAAGGAAAGGATGTAAGCCATAACACAACGTCCAAGCGACGTAGTTTTACTAATGCCTCAAACTCGTCAATTCTGATACCGGTTGCGGCTATTGTGAGAGCAGGTCACTTGGTGTTCATGCAGGCTATTGCGACTCTTGGCGATGTATTCCCACCGCGGATAGTGAAAGCAGTTCTCCTATACTCGCACGTATGTAACGAAATCGGTAATATGTAAAGATGTAAGCCATAACACAACGTCCATGCGAGGTGGGTTTACAAGCGCCTCAAACTCGACAATCATGATGTCGCTTGCCGCCGCCTTAGGGCGGACGTCACTTGGGGTTCACACAGGTTGCTGCGGCTCCTGGCGATGTATTCACACCGCAGAGAGTGAGAGTAGTTCAGCTGTACTCGCACGTACCAGACGAAAGCGGTAACGGAAGGAAACGATTTTATTTATTTATTTATTTATTTATTTATTTATTTATTTATTTATTTATTTATTTATTTATCACAGTACCCACAGCGCCAGTTTGGCATTACAGTGGGGGGGGAGAAGTACATATATCATTGACAAACAGCAGTTTATATAGAATACAGATAGAATACAGTTTATATAGAAGATACAGATCAGAGCAAATCGCCGTCACAACAAAAAGAAGGAACAAAGAAGCAGAGCATAACCGTACATGTACGCAAGCACAAAGTACAAAAAAAATTGCAAGTCATACTGCTGAAGCAAAGGCATCATTTGAAGATAGCGATACAACATCGCCGGGCAACCTGTTCCAATCACTGACCGTCTTAGGAAAAAATGACATCCTAAAAAGCTCCGTTCTGCATCTATACTCTTTAATCTTAAGTGGGTGATCGCGCCTGCCAGGAGTGTACTCCGGTGGCCTTATGTAGCTATCACGATTAAGGCCGGTTTTAGAATGATATATATTGTGCAAAAATTTTAATCTGAATGTTTTTCTACGATTTTGAAGTGTATTCCAGCCTAATGTTTCCTTTGCTTGGGATGCGCTAAAATACCGAGTATAATTTTGAACCACGAATCGGGCTGCTAATCTTTGTACTCTTTCTAGTTTCTTTATGTCTGTCGCAGTCCACGGGTCCCAGATAGTACAAGCATATTCCAGTATTGGTCTTATGTTAGTCTTGTAAAGCAGGTTCCTTGTTTCTAAAGTAAAGCACTTCGCATTTCTACGTAGCATAGCAAGAACTCTATAGGCCTTAGCAATTATATAGTTAACATGAAGGTGCCAGCATAGTTGAGGGGTCAAGTACGCCCCAAGGTATTTATATTCGCACACGGATGCAAGATTTGTCCCGTTAATGCTATATGTATATACATTTGGTGACCTTTGTCTCGTGAAGCACATCTGCACAGTTTTATCAAGATTTATACTCATGCCCCATTTATCACACCACTCTGCAACCTTGTCTAAATCCTTCTGTAGTTCATTATAATCATGGGGACCTTTCATAACGCGATACAGAACGCACTCGTCCGCAAACAATCGGATGAAAGACGATATGCCAACGGTAATGTCATTCATGTATAACAAAAACAATACCGGACCCAAAACTGAACCTTGAGGCACCCCCGATGCCGCATCAACACAATGCGACAGCCTACCTCCAACGACTACACGTTGTGTCCTACAATTTAAGTATTCTTTTATCCATTCAACAACCGTTTTATTTATGTTGTACCACGATAATTTTTCAAGTAGTAAAGAATGGGGCACTAGGTCAAAAGCCTTCCTGAAATCTAAAAAGATGCTATTTACACATCCCCCTTTGTCAAGAGTGGATGCTAGGTCGTGCGTTAATTCTGTAAGCTGAGTAATACAAGAAAAACCACTTCGAAATGCGTGTTGCTGAGAGATCAACAAAGAAAACAAATTTAAGTGAGTCATGATATTGCTAAAAAGTACATGCTCAAGGATCTTGCAAGGTACGCTAGTCAAGGACACCGGTCGATAATTAAACACAGATTTTCGAGGTCCTGACTTCGGAATAGGAACAAGATTGGCAATTTTCCAGTCTATAGGACACATTCCGCAAGTCAAGGATTTGGCAAAGAGCACATAAAGGTATTTAGACAACTACATTGCGAAAGGTTTTTACAAATGCCTCAAACTCTTCAATCCTGATGCCGCTTGCGGCCGTCTTGGGAGCGGACGTCACTTGGGCCTCACACAGGCTGCTGCCCCTGCTGGCGATGTATTCACACCGAAGAGAGTGAGAGTTGTTCAGCTGCACTGGCACGTACCTGACGAAATCGGTGATAGAAGGAAAGGATGCAAGCCATTGTTGTGTCCGTGATTAAGTTCGGTCTTCGGATGCGGACGCGTGCAGCCGCGTAGTGGGAGTGTCGGGAACTACATGTGAACGCTCCCCACAGTGTCGATGGGTGGCGCCACATCCCTAGCAAGCCCCTGGTGTGGGACAGTCACGTGGACAGCGTGTTCGCGCCAAGTGTCATAGTGTGGTCGCCATCTCCGGCAGTGCTACGTTCATTATGTGTTGTGCTACGTGCAGAATAAAGTAATTCTCTGTACTTAACATTGGCGACGAGGCGGATCACCCGTGGCAGGGAAGCCCAGAGGGCATAGTGGAGCATCCAGTGAATCATGGCTGAGCACCAGCATGTTTTTTCTGCACGTTTTGAGGAGTTTACTGGCTTCAACTTGGCATCGTGGTTCGGTCGCTACAATTTTTCTTTGAGGCCAACGATGTGACTCAATCTGTCAAGCAACGAGCACACTTGCTTACACTGTGCGGTGCTCAAATTTACGATGTGGTTTGTGCGCTGCTTCAACCGAAGATGCCCGACCAAGTGAGCTATGCCGAGATCGTGGCCGCACTTCAGGCACACTACGACCCTCGTCCGTCCGAAGTCTACAGTCGTGCGATGTTCCTAAGGCGAGACCAGCTCCCAGGTGAGTCGGTAAACGACTATGTTGCCGCTCTACGCAAGTTGGCTACGAGCTACAATTTCGGCACGCTGCCGACGGCAACAACTGCTACGGCGACGCCAGCTGAGGGAACGGCATCACCAACACAGCAGGGAGCTACGGGCTGCAATCCAACGCTTCTGCCATTAGATGTGATGTTGCGCGATCGCTTCGTGTGTGGTCTCCGCGACCAGAATCTTTAACAGCGACTATTTGCAGAGAAGAACCTGACCTTTTCAAAGGCTTATGATTTCGCTATTCGAGCGGAAAGCGCCGTCCAGCAGCAACGACAAATAAAAGCTGATCACGCGGAAGTCAACAAGGCGGCTACGCGCGCCGGCGCCAGCGTTTCGATTTCTAAGACGCACCCTCACCAAGGGCAACGCTGCTGGCGTTGCGACGATTCGCACAGTCCCAAGACGTGTAAGTTCAGCACAACTATTTGCAATTACTGCCGGAAACAAGGGCACATTACCAAGGCTTGTATTTCCAGGAAGAAGGCTGAGAAAAAGACATACCAGCGTAGCATCTCCTTAGAAACTTCACGGACTGCGGAAGGGACTAACGAAACCAAACATGAGGTTTCAACGTTGCATGACCTCTGTGCAGTGGCAGACGGATTCAGCGCCCGAAGTTTACACTGAGGCTTACAGTGCACGGCAAACCTGTGACTTTTTAGGTCGACTCCGGTGCAGCGTGCACCATGGTTAGCAGAGAGACATTTCAAACCGTATGGCATGCACACCCACCCTCTCTGAGGCAGGACAACATACATCTGCGCACCTGGTCAGGTCAGCAACTGCAGGTTGTCGGATCGGCGACAGTAATGGTTCGTCACAAGAACACAGCTTGCAAGCTACCGCTTCTCGTTGTCGAGGGCACTGGATGCAGCTTGTTGGGACGCAATTGGTTTGACAGGCTGGGCATCGAGCTTCACGGCATTCACCAGACAACAGAGGAAGGCAGTTTAACCGAGTTGCTACAGCAGCATGAAGACATTTTTCGTGAATACGCCACAGGACACAAGGGTGCACCAGTAAATCTGGAACTGAAGGAGGGGGCAAGCCTTAAGTTTTTGAAGGCACGGCCTGTACCCTTTGCCATGCGCGCATCAACAGACGCGCAGATTGACAAGTACGTAGAAGACGGTTTTTGGGAGCCCGTACAACACTCAGAGTGGGCTACACCGCTAGTATGGGTGCGGAAAAAGTTGGAAGCTTGCGCGCCTGCGGTGACTACCGCTGTAAAGTAAATGAGGCTGCGAAAAAGGCTTCATGCCCCCTGCCCACAACAGTGGAAGTGTTTAGCACTTTGAAAGGTGGCCGGGTTTTCAGCACCTTGGACTTGGCTCAAGCTTACACTCAACTTCATGTGACTCCAGCGACCGCACAGATTCTCACAGTGAACACTACAAAAGGGCTGTACAAGGTAAACTGGCTTCCAATTGGTGTTTCAGCCACCCCAGCAATTTTCCAGCAGTTCATGGAGACCACCTTGAGCGGCTTTCCATTAGTTTGTGTTTACCCGGACGATATCATCGTGAGTGGAGAAACAGCAAGAGCACAAGGACCGCCTAGCGTCAGTTCTCCAGCGGCTGGCTCAGGCAAACCTTCGATTGTGCAAATCCAAGTGTCAGTTTGGTGTAGCGGAGGTTAAATTCCTGGGTCATAAGATTGATGCAGCAGGGATTCACACATCTGAAGAAAAAGTGGAAGCTATCGTGAAGGCACCAGCGCCCACAAGTAAGCAGACACTGCAGTCATTTTTAGGCATGTTGGCCTTTATGATCGCTTTCTGGAGCGCCGTACTACAGTGGCAGCAACCCTGTATGAACTTCTGGCAAAGGATACGACTTGGAAGTGGGAGCAACGGCATCAAAATGCGTTTATAGAGCTCAAACAAGGCTTCTTGTCGGGGACTGTCCTGTCGCACTATGACGAAAACAGGCCCCTCTTGATTTCATGTGATGCTTCACCTTATGGTGTAGGTGCCGTGCTTGCTCAGCTGGACAGCCAAGGCAGAGAGGCGCCGATTGCGTTTGCATCCCGGACATTGGGTGCTGCCGAACGTAACTATGCACAACTTGACCGTGAAGGTCTCGCTGTAGTTTTTGCAGCCACCCACTTCCACAAGTACATTGTGGGTCGAGAAGTCACATTCGTGACTGACCACCAGCCGTTACTGGAGATTCTCGGACCACGGAAGCCAGTACCGGAAATGCTTTCGCCCCGAATGAAAAGGCGGTGCCTTAAACTGTCAGCATACAACTACGACCTCCAGTATCGTGCCGGTAGTCGTCATCAGAATGCAGATGCGCTGAGTAGACTGCCTCTGCCAGACCACATTGAAGAGCTTAACCCACCTGGAGGCGTGCTCATGTTCGAGGCGTTACCACGACCACCGTTGACAGCTGAGGTTGTGGCCACACTAACGCAAGAGGATCCAATTCTAGCAAAGGTCTTTTCAGCAGTACAGAATGGCACCGCGCAGCGTCTGCAGGGAAACAGTTTCACCCCACACCGCAGAAGAGCCACCGAACTTGCTATCCATCGAGGATGCAACAGCTGGGGCTCAAGAATGGTCATACCGGCAGGAGCACGAGAACAGGCCATTTCATTGGTGCACGCAGGCCATCGTGAATTGTAGCCATGAAGGCTTGTGCACGCAGTTTTCTTTGGTGGCCTGGCTTGGATGCCGAGATCGAAACTGTCCAGTCATGCGCCCAGTGCCAGCGCACCCAGAACGATCCAAAAAAGGCTCCAGTTCCAAATTGGACTCATCCAACGACACCATGACACACATTGCACGTGGACTTCGCAGGTCCGGCAGAGGGACATACCTTTTTGGTTGTTGTCGACGCTTTCACCAAGTGGGTGGAGGTGCGACCGATGAACAGCCCGACATCAACAGCAGTCATTAGTGTGCTGCGCTCTTTGTTTGCCACATTTGGCATACCATGCAATGTTGTGTCGGACAATGGGGCTGCATTTGTGTCTTTCGAGATACAAGACTTCTACCAGAGAAATGGCATTCGAAGCGTAACGTCAGCCCCTTACCACCCTGCTACAAATTGGCAAGCAGAACGTTATGTTGGAGAATTGAAGAGGGCACTGGCCAGGGAACCGTTCGGTTCGCTCAGTGTTCGCTTGTCACGTTTTCTGTTTCGGCAGCATACCACTGTGCATCAGTCAACCGGGCTAACACCGGCTAAAGCCATGTTCGGGCGAGAGCTGCCAAACCAGTTGGGCCTCATCATTGCTTCGGAAGGACAGGAGGCTGCACAACCTGACCTACCTAGGAGTCGTCAACTCATGCAAGGAGAAGCCGTATGGGTAAAACAATTCAGCAAGGGGCCAGATTGGGCAGAAGGAACAACTCTGGTTAAGAGGATGGGCCACAGATGTTGGCTTGTGAAATGCGCAGGAAGAATTGTGAGACGCCATCTAAACCAGCTCAGGAAGCGTACTGGCGAAGTTCAGGTGCACAGACAAGCCTGAGCAACGCTCACGTGGGGCATGGACAGTACTCCAGCAGAAAGCACTCCAGCTATGCTCTCTTCACGTCCAGGAATCCTTCTAGTGGGGGAAAAGGGTTGTGTCCGTGATTAAGTTTGGTCTTCGGATGCGGACGGGTGCAGCCGCGTAGTGGGAGTGTCGGGAACTACATGTGAAAGCTCCCCACAGTGTTGATGGGTGGCGCCACTTCCCTGGCAAGCCCCTGGTGTGGGACAGTCACGTGGACAGCGTGTTCGCGCCAAGTGTCATAGTGTGGTCGCCATCTCCGTCAGTGTTACGTTCATTATGTGTTGTACTACGTGCAGAATAAAGTAATTTCCAGTACGTAAGAGGGATAACACAACTTTAGTGCGAAAAGGTCTTACAAAGGCCTCAAACATGTCAATCCTCATGCCGCTTGCGGCCGTCTTTGGGAGCGGACGCTACTTGGGGTTCACACAGCTTGCTGCAGCTCCTGGCGACATATTTACACCGAAGAAGGTGCGAGTAGTTCTGTTGTCCTGGCACGTACATGACGAAATCAGTAATACAAGGAAAGGATGTAAGCCATAACACAACTTCGGTGCGAAAGGGTTTTACAAAGGCCTCAAATTCGTCTATCCTGATGCCGCTTGCGGCCGTCTTGGGAGCGGACGTCTCTTCGGGTTCGCACAGGTTCTGCGGCTCCTAGCGATATATTCACAACAAAGAGAGTGACAGTAGTTCTGCTGTCCTCGCAAATACCTGACAAAATTGATAATAAAAGCAAAGGATGTGAGCCATAACACAACGTGAGTGCGTCGAGTTATACAAACCCCTGAAACTCGTCAATCCTGATGTCGCTTGGGGCTGTTTTGGGAGCAACGTCACTTGGGGTTCACACAGGTTGCTGCGATTCCTTGCTATGTATTCACGCCGAAGAGAGTGAAAATAGTTCTAGTGTTGTCGCACCAACCTGTACAAATCGGTAATAGAAGGCAAGGATATGAGCCATAACACAACGCCAGTGCGAAAGGGTTTTACAAACGCCTGAAACTCAATTCTGATGTCGCTTGTGGCAGGTTTGCGAGCGGTCGTCACTTGGGGTTCACACAGGTTGCTTCAGCTCATTACGATGTATTCACACCGAAGAGAGTGAGAGTGGTTCTACTGTCCTCGCACACACCTGGCGCAATTGGCAGTAGAAGGAAAGGATGTAAGCCATCACACAACGTGAGTGCGACAGGTTTTACAAACACCGGAAACTTGTCAATCCTGATGTCGCTTGGCGCTGTTTTGGGAGCAACGTCACTTGGGGTTCAAACAGGTTTCTGTGGCTCCTGGCGGAATATTCATACCGATGAGTCAGAGTAGATCTGCTGTCCCCGCACGTACCCGACGAAATCGGTAAAAGAAGGAAAGAATGTAAGCCATAACACATCGCGTGTGCCCCGCAAGGGCACCTTGAGTCTCAAGGTGATGGTGCTTGGTGCTACCACGGACCCTAGCTCCCATACCGAAGCTGTCTTCCGCACAGTGGCAGTAGGTTTTAAGGTGAAGGCTAGAAACCATGAACGGTGGCGATCGGGGCCACGGCAAGCCCGGCCGACGGGCTCCCCATCTGTATACCAGGTGGGGGCTCCGGGACCTTTTTGTGTCTTTAAGGGTGAAGCACAAGGGACAGAATTGGAACCCTTAATCCATACATGCCGCATGGATTCTCAATTTCCCTGCCCCCAAAAAACAATGATGGGAACAGAAAACGGTACCGCACCGAAGGAATCGTAGTTCCAACTGCAAAATCTACTCAAAATTTTCCACAGTTCTTGATAGTCCACGCTTTTGAGCAAAACGCTCCAGTGGTAGCACAATCCCTGTTTGTAAAACAAAAGTGGCTAGTGGCTAACATAGGCGAGGAATATGAAGCAAAAAACTATCGTCAGGAGATCTAGTACAAGTGAAATCCAAAAAGCAGAATGATGCATTACTCAAACAAGAGAAGCTTGCCGATCTTGACATTACTGTAACACCCCACAGAAGTCTGAACAGCGTTCAGGGAGTTATTTCTGAGTGCTTGCTAATGACAGAGGATGAAAAAGAGCTCCTCGAGAATTTGCGTGACCAAAACGTGACGTCCCTTCGCCGCATCACAATAAGGCGTAACGGAGAAGAAATGACGTCACCTCATATCGTTCTAACATTCGGCAGCACTCGTTTGTCGGAGTCTGTCCGAGAGGCATTCATCAGGTGCCCAGTGCGCCCGTGCATTCCTAACCCTAGGAGATGTTTCAAATGCCAAAGGTATGGTCATGGCAGCAATACATGCAGAGGCAAGGATAGCTGTGGCAAATGTGCCGAAACCGAACATAAAACAGACAACTGCCAAGCAAGTGAAACGAAATGTGCGAATTGCAAAGGTCCACACGCAGCCTACTCGCGAACCTGTGAAGTTTTCAAGAAAGAAAAACAAATCATCAATCTGAAAGTACGAGAAAATATATCTTACCCTGAGGCAAGGAAAATGTTTAAGGAAGAGACAGCCAGGTCATATGTTGACGCCGTGCGCCAGGGGGCCGAGCGGCGTCTGGTGACAGTGGGCACACAGTACACCATCGTTGATGTGTGCCTGCCCCGTCCCCCACTCGAACGGCACTCCGGTGTCGGCACCATTGACATTCCAGAGGTGCACCTGACGGCGGCCTCTGGCACAACCAAACTTGGCGGGAGTGGTGATACACCACCCCAACTTCAGGCCACTGCCCAGGCAGGGTCATCCACATCTTTGACAGGTGCAGCCTTGGCTGCACCTGTCATCACAAAAGAAAGACTCGCTGGCCCCTGAGCCGGTAGGCCGCACGGCTTCCCCCGTAGGGAGAAGCCACAAATCCGTATCCCCGCGGGTTCTCCGGGGAAATCCATCGCCTCGCATGAGGCGATGGATATAAGCAGTAGCCCGCCTCCGCAGCAGCGGCAGCGGAACTCCCTTGCACACAAAAAGGGAGCGAAAACTCCAATAACAAGCCCCACAAAACCGGGAGCATAGGTTTTTTAAATATATCACCAAACGTTATTGGATATGGCGTTCCTAATTCACTAGAACTGTCCAGGCATACTAAAAAACTACAGTGACGTAACAGATATTCTTGATTTGTATTCCCCGGTTGTTTTGTGTCTCCAGGAGACAAACATGAGGTCAAAAAACACAAAAATATTTTAAGTAAATATAAAGTGTTTCGGCACGACCGAGAGCAACCAAATAGGCTCTGTGGAGGTGCCCCCACAGTCGTTTAAAGAAACATGGCCACTCGTGAAGTCAAGCTTCAAACTACATTTTAAGCCGTTGCAGTATCTGTAGTTCATTTTAAAACATTTACAGTATGTTCCGTATACCTCCAACCACACCTGACAGTAACACTTCATGACTTAGAAGACCTTTTAAAACAATTACGAGAGCCATATCTGTTAGCGATTTTAATGCTCACTCCAAATTGTGGGAAGCGAACAAACGGACACTAGAGGTCGTATTTTAGAAGATTTTATTCGGTGCAATAATATAAGCCTGCTCAACAGGGGCAAACACACATATTGTTCTCCAAGCTCCGGAAAATGGAGCTGCATAGATTTGTCTCTTACATCGCCTTCTGTTTTTACTGCTCTTAAATGGGATGTCTTGGGCAACCCGTATGGCAGCGATCATCTACCCGTTCTTAAAGCCTAACATCATCTCCGCAAATCGTTCCTATAAACCCACGACGTTGGAAACTCCATTTGGCCAACTGGGCACTGTTTCAAGAAAATGCCAGCTTAGAAAAAATAGATCAAAATAACTCAGGTATAGATGAACTTAATGAAATTATCACAAACGGCAGTTTCTCCGCTGCGCGCCTGGCTATACCTCAATCTTCTGGAGTGGTGAAACAAAACCACAAAACCTGGTATACAAAAGAATGTAGACTAGCAAAAAGAAACCTAACAAAGCATATGAGAAACTTTCGGAGGTACCCCACGCATAAAAATCTCAAACTTTATAAAGGCAAGGGCAGAAGCCCGATTTATTCGCCATAATGCTGAAAAAACGTCTTGGCAAAGTTACGTGACATCAATAAACAGCTCAACCACATCAAAAGAAATGTGGGAGAAGGTACGAAAGGTAGATGATAAATACTCCCCATTCACACTTCCCTTCTAACAGCTCCTTGTATAAAGACAAACATCGAAGAACAGGCAGACATTTAAGGTGAATATTTTTCGGTAGTTACCAGCTCATCACACTACACAGAATCATTTCTAAGTTACAAAAACACAGCCGAGAAACAGACTCCCTACAAGTGGATTTACAAATGAGCCATGTAATAATTTATTCACAGTTCAAGAAATCAGCACAGTTTTGTCCGCTGGCAAACAGACAGCACCGGGCCCGCATAGAATACACTATCAAATGCTGTCCCACCTCTCCGAACCTGCCATAGAGGCACTTTTAAGTTTTTTTTAATAAGCTTTGGGTGTCGTGTAAACTACGCGAAACCTGGAAGAAGGCCATCATTGTTCCATTTTTAAACCCCGAGAGACCACCAACCTCTCCCAGTAGTTATAGGCCCATAGCCCTCACCAGCTTGCTTGCAAAATCATTTGAAAGTATCGTGGATATTAGACTAACCTTCGTGCTAGAAGCCCGTAAGCATCTCGATGTCCATCAGTGCGGTTTCAAAAAGGTATGCTCCACAACAGGCCACCTAGTTCGCCTTGAAAATACTGTCCGTGAGGCCTTCATACACAAACAACAATGTCGTGCTGTTTTTTTCGATTTAGAGAAAGCAAATGACACAACCTGGAGGTACAGAATTCTTCACGACTTGGCTGAACATGGCATTCGTGGCAGGATGTTGAACTGCCTAAAAGATTTCCTTTCAAACCGTTCATTCAATGCATGCCTCGGTTCAACCCTCTTGAGAATTTTCATTCAGGAAAATGGAGTGCCTCAAATAAGTGTCTTAAGCACGACCATCTTTGTTGTTAAAATGAATTCTATTAGCAAAATAATTCCAAGGTCTGTTATGTATTCGATCTATGTCGATGATCTGCTGATAGCCTCACGTCTTCAAACATATCAACGTTCGAAAGACAAGTGCAGTTAACAATAAATAAACTTTCAACATGGGCTGACCGAAATGGTCTCCGGTTCTTCCCACAAAAAAAAACAGTGGCCATTCTTTTCTCACTCAAACGTGGCCTACAGACAGATCTTAGTCTATACTTGAACGAAACGGAATTACCGATAAAAAGTGAACACAAATTTCTGGGCATAACGTTTGACAAAAAACTGACCTTCTTGCCTCACATAACGAACCTGAAGAAGAAAACTTCTCGATCAATAAATATCTTAAAGGTACTTTCACATAAACTCTGGGCGTCTGATGGAACCTGCCTTTTGCACATCTACCGCAGCGTAGTTCGCTCTTGCCTAGATTATAGGTGTATAGTGTACAACTCAACTCGACCATCCTACCTTAAGCAATTAGAACCAGTACATAATTCAGCTTTGCTCCTTGTAAGTGGGGCATACAGGACATCACCAATAAAGAGCCTATATGTCGAATGTAACGAGCCAGCCCTCGCAGCTAGAAGAGCCATGCTCACATGCGCATACGTCCTAGCAACCCGTTCACTACCAAAACATCTCTCCTACTCCATAGTTACGAAGTGCCCGTCTAAGCAGTTTTTTAGTAACAAACCGAATGCGACGAGACCCCTTATCCTCTGTTTTGAAGACATTTGCAAGGAATTTGGTATTTTAGACACACTACCTGATGTCGCATTGAGTCCCAAACCACTGCCACCTTGGTACACCTTTCCCGCAGTAGAGAACTACACAATGACACAATTTCAGAAAAAGCAAACTAAACGTGAACACATACAACAAAATTTTTGGCACTAGAGGAAAAGTAGAAAGAATACACAACATTTATACAGACGGTTCTAAAACATCACATTACGTCGGAAGTGCTGTGGTGAAAGACAAATGGGAAAATGTAGTGCGGTTACCTCAGTGCGCGTCAAATTTCTCAGCTGAATGTTATGCCATTTCGGTGGCTGTGTCAAAAGCAGTTGAAAAGAGCATTCAAAACAGCATTATCTACACGGACTCGCTGAGTGCAATCACAGCGCTGAAAGCCAGAAACGTAAGGGAAGCTTTAATAGGAAATATAATGCATGACATAATAACTGCTGAAACACAAGGTCATGAAATTAAGCTCTGTTGGATACCAAGGCATCTCGAAATTCGTTGCAACGAAAGAGCTGACACCTGCGCTGCTCAAGCTCGCCATAAGGAAGTCCAGACTGTAAATATACCCTATGCAGATTGCTCGAAGTTAGTAAAAAATAAACACAGAAAAATGGCAATGTACATGGAATAGTGAAGAAAATGACAAACTACATTTAGTAAAACCTATTCTGGGAGAATGGAGATCATGCACGCATCAGCAACGTTTTATAGAAATAATTTTATGCCGCCTGCGCATCGGACACACACACCTAACACCTAACTTTCTACTGACAAATCAAGACAAACCCTTATGTGAGAAATGCGGAGATGGCTGACAGTTAATCACATTTTATTCTCGTGCTCACAACTTAAACGGCTAAGAAAAAAATATTTACTGTTTTCACGATGAACGCATTCACTTCCATTCCAATTTACTTTTGGGAGATAATCTACTTGTAAGAACTTCATCTGTTTTATTTTTTCTGAAATACGCGGCCATCTTAAACAAAATATTATATAAAATATCATCATCATCATCATCATCAGCCTTACTACACCCACTGCAGGGCAAAGGACTCTCCCATGTCTCTCCAATTAACCCTATCATTTGCCAGCTGCATCCACCCTTTGCCTGAAAACTTCTTAATCTCATCCGCCCACCTAACCTTCTGCCGCCCCCTGCTGCGCTAACTTTCTCTTGGAATCCACCCCGTTACCCTCAAGGACCAGCGGTTATCTTGCCTTCGCATTTCATGCCCTGCCCAAGCCCATTTCTTTCTCTTGATTTCGACTAGGATGTCATTAACCCGTGTTTTTTTCCTCACCCACTCTGCCCGATTCATATCTCTTAACGTTACACCTATCATTTTTCTTTCCATGGCTCGCTGCGTTGTCCTTAACTTAAGCTGAACTCTTTTCGTTAGCCTGCACGTTTCTGCCCCGTAGGTAAGTACCGGTAAGATTATGCTGTTGTACTTTCCTCTTGAGGGAAATTGGTAAACTGCCACTCATGATCTGCGAGAATTTGCCATATGCGCTCCACCCCAATCTTATCCTTCAAGTTATCTCCCTCTCATGATCCGGATCAGCTGTCACTACCTGCCCTAAGTAGACGTATTGCGTCACAATTTCTTGGCTCTCGCTGCCAATTGTGAACTGTTGTTCCCTTGCTAGGCTGTTGGACATTACCTTGGTTTTCTGCATGTTAATTTTTAGACCCATCGATCTGCTCTGCCTGTCTAACTCATTGATCATGATTTGCAGTTCACCTCCTGAGTGACTCAGCAAAGCAATGTCATCAGCAAATCGCAGATTATTTAGGTATTCTTCATTTATTCTTATTCCCAACTGTTCGCAATACAGGCCCCGAAATACCTCCTGTAAACATGCGGTGAACAGCATTGGCGAGATCGTGTCTCCTTGCCTGGCACCCTTCCTTATTGGAATTTTATTGCTGACTTTATGGAGGACAATAGTAACTGTGCAGTTGCTATATATATATCTTCCAGTATTTTGACATAAGGCTCTTCTACCCCCTGATTACGCAATGCCTGTATGACTGCTGAGGTTTCCACTGAGTCGAATGCTTTCTCGTAATCAATGAAAGCTATATCTAGAGGTTGGTTATATTCTGCGCATTTCTCTATCACCTGATTAATAGTGTGAATATGATCTATTGTGGAATATCCTTTACGAAAGCCTGCCTGATCATTTGGTTGATTAAAGTCTAACGTTGTCCTGACTCTATTAGCGATTGCCTTAGTAAATACTTGGTAGGCAACGGATAGTAAGCTGATTGGCCTGTAATTTTTCAAGTCCTTGGCGTCTCCCTTCTTATGAATTAAGATAATGTTTGCATTCTTCCAAGCTTCTGGTACAGTCGAGGTCATATGGCATTGCGTATACAGGGTAGCTAGTTTTTCTAGCACGATGTCCCCTCCATCCTTCAACAGATCTGCTGTTACCTGATGCTCCCCAGCTGCTTTTCCCCTTTTCATTGCTTCTAAGGCTTTCTTAACTTCATCTTTCGTTACTGGCGGGATGACGCATTGCTGTGCACTGCTGTCTTTCTCATTAACGCTCTGATTACATTGGCTACTGTACAGGTCTGTGTAGAACTCTTCGGCTACGTTAACTATCTTATCCATATTGCTAATGACATTGCCCTGCTTGTCTCTTAATGCATACATCTGGTTTTTACCTATGCCTAGTTTCCTCTTCACTGTTTTTAGGCTACCTCCGTTCTTTATAGCGTGCTCGATTCTCTCCATATTAAACTTCCTTATGCCGGCTACCTTGCGCTTATTTATTAACTTTGATAGCTCCGTTAGTTCTATTTTATCGGTAGGGTTAGATGCCGTCATGTTTTGGCGCTTCTTAATCAGATCTTTCGTCACCTGAGATAGCTTCCCGGTATCTTTTCTAACTGTCCTAACGCCTACTTCTGCGCACTCCGTAATTATCGATGTCAGATTATCGTGCATTGAATGAACATCAAGATCATCTTCCTCAGTTAAAGCCGAATATCTGTTTTGCAGCGCTATCCTAAACTCCTGTGCTTTCCCTCTTACGTCTAACTCGTTAATGGTCTTCTTCTTCACTAGCTTCTTCCGTTCCCTCTTCAAGTCTAAGCTAATTCTAGACCTTACCATTCTGTGGTCGCTACAACGCACCTTTCCGGGGACGGCCACGTCCTGAATGATGCCAGGTTTAGCGCATAGTATGAAGTCAATTTCATTTTTAATCTCACCATTGCGGCTCTTCCAGGTCCACTTCCTTTTTTCTCGTTTGCGGAAGAAGGTATTCATGATCCGTAAATTATTTCTATCCGCAAATTCGACTAATAACTCTCCCCTGCTATTTCTAGAGCCTATCCCATAGTCACCTACCGCGTGGTCGTCAGCCTGCTTCTTGCCCACCTTCGCATTGAAGTCGCCCATCAGTACAGTGTACTGCGATTTTTATTCATTGCCGATTCTACGTCCTCATAGAAACTTTCAACAGTCTGGTCATCATGGCTGGATGTGGGTGCGTAGGCCTGCACCACTTTCAGCTTGTACCTCCTATTCAGCCTAACTACTATAGCTGCTACCCTCTCGTTAATACTGTAGAGCTCCTCTACGTTGCCAGCTATATCCTTATTAATGAGGAATCCCACACCTAGTTCTCGTCTATCCTCTAACACGCGATAGCACAGCATGTGTCCGTCCTTTAGTGCTGTATACGCCTCACCTGTCCTCCTAACTTCGCTAAGCCCTATCACATCCCATTTAATTCCCGCTAGTTCCTCAAACAGCACTGCTAGGCTAGCCTCACTAGCTAAAGTTCTAGAGTTAAACGTTGCCAGGTTCAGATTCCAATGGCGGCCTGTCCGGAGCCAGAGATTCTTAGCACCCTCCGCTGCGTCACAGGTCTGACCGCCGCCGTGGTCAGTTTCTCTGCAGCCGCTGGGGACTGAGGGCCGAGGGTTAATTGGTTTGATCATAGAAGGTTGTGGCCAAGTACTACACCAGGGTGGCCAAATCCTGCTCTGGTGAGAGAGTGCGTTCTCGGTTCTGGTCACCGAGATCAGGCCGCACTCCAAGCCTGGTTATGCAATTCCATCGACACGCGGATTTTTTTTTTAAACCCGGTGGAGAATTCCGCGGCACCAGGATTTGAACCCCGGTCCTCTTGCACGCGAGGAGGATGTTCTACCTCTACGCCATCGCTGCATATCAGACACATGTACAAATATACAAGTGGGCAGAATGATGGCATGCGACATGAGGGGGGAGGGCAGCACATTGGCACGCTGCCTAGGTTTGCACTGCCGATTTTGCACTGCCGACGGAGCTAAAAGAGGACCCCGCTACAAAAAGCTAAAGGCTAAGATTCTGGCCGTTGAAAGTATAGGGCGGGTTCATTATGAGAGTGGGTTCATTACGCGGGTACATACGGCACATGCTAGACTATATCCATTGACCGTCTAAGCAGCTGCATAAGCAATTATGTGATTTTGGCTTCGGACTTTTCGGAAGACAGCTCCTCCAATTTTTAATTTGTAGCGCCCCAAAGGCACAAGTCAGCTAAGAGGGACAATTAGTGGATGGCTCGGGACTAGTTTCTACCAGTTAGAATTCTTCCAATGAGTGCCAAAGTCAGCGAGCCCAGGAACATTTTTGCTTTCAGCTAAATTGAAATTTAGCCAACCTAGCTGCGATTCGACCCCTCAATCACAGCAGCTATGCAAAGCATCAACATAGTGAGACAAAATTATGCCCCTTTGCTGCGAGGTACTTGTCCAGTTTTTCTTACATTTGAAAATTCATCGTCCTCAGTGGCTACGAAATAATTTAAGAGCAGTTTAGTGCACAAGCGCAGTGCCATACATGTAGCCGAGCCCACTCCCTAAAAGGTCAAGAGACCGATATCAGCCGGCAACAGTCGCAGGCAAGATTAGGCAGCACAGGCACAGCATTCATTACCTAATAAAGCCAGTCAGATTCGGTCACTTTTGCCATTTTGACGCCAACATTGCATTGCAAATCACATTCAGATTGCAGCTGCATGTCAACCTTGCTGCTGTATGCACATTTTCTTTCAGCTCCTATGCTAGATACAGTTGCAAGGCAAAGCTAATGAAGAGAAAGAAAAAATTTGTGGCTTGTTCTACGTCACGCTTGCTTGTATCCTCAAAGATATATGCACGGTGTATCTACGTTTGTGCATCAGCTCAGTGCAGATTCATATATTCAGAGGAGTTGAGTGGCCTTTTACATGACACTGCACTTGCACCCCCTCTGGTGTATTCACATTCCACGGCTGGCGTGCACACAAAGGAAAGACTCACCGTTGGCAGACTTGTCGTCGCCCGGCTTCCTGAGTTGAATATAGGCAGGCGGCAGTGTGCGTGGCTGCCTAGGAATCGGCGGTCCCGCCGCGGAGCCACCTGGGACCAGGCCACGGCCACTGCCTTGCAATTCAGGCGAGGCAGAGGACTGCTCCGGGAATTGAGCAGTCAGCCGAGAAGACATCCCAAACTTCGGCCTAGCACCTCTGTGCTGGCTGGGTACCAATATCAAATATCGCAGAACTAATAATTCTAAAAATTTTTAACCCCGTGCTTTCGCGCCTTTTATGACGCACCTCATCTATTTTCTCAGTCCTGAGAAGAATGCTGAAGTCTGCATTCGATTTTATGGGCTCCTCGGAGTCCTTATCCGGACAAGGACTTTCGCTGAGGACACCCAATTTTTGAAATAAATTATGCCATGTGTTTGGCGCATGATACCCTAAGTTGCCTATGCGACATAAAACCCCATAAAATACAATACATCGCGAGGGCAACAGGTTTTACCAACGCATGAAACTCGCCAATACTGATGTCGCTGGCGGCCGTTTTTAAAGTGGACATCACTTGAAGTTCACAAAGGTTGCTTCGGCTCCTGGCTATGTATTCACCGTGAAGAGAGTGAGAGTAGTTCTACTCTCTTCGCACGTACCTGGCGCAGTTTGTGATAGAAGAAAAGGATTTAAGCCATAACACACCGTGAGTGCTAAAGGGTTTTACAGAGGCCTCAAACTCGTCAATCCGGTTGCCGCGTGCAGCAGCCTTGAAAGTGGACGTCACGTGGGGTGCGCACAGGTTGCTGCGGCTACTGGCGATGTATTTACACCGAAGACAATAAGAGTAGTTCTCCTGTCCACGCACGTACCTGACGAAATCTGTAATAGAAGGAAAGGATGTAAGCCTAAAAACATTATGGGTGCGATGTGGTTGGGCAAAGGCCTCAAACTCGTCAATCCTGATGTCGTTTGCGGCCGTCTTGGGAGCGGACGTCACTTTGGGTTCGCACAGGTTGCTGTGGCTCCTGGCGATGTAGTCACACCGAAGAGAGTGAGAGTAGTTATGCTGTACACGCATGTACCTGACGAAATCAGTAATATAAGGTAAGGATGTAAGCAATAACACAATGTGAGTGCTACGGGTTTTACAAACGCCTGAAACTCGTCAATCCTGATATCGCTGGCGGCGGTCTTTGGAGCGGACGTCACATGTTCCCTCAGGTTGCTGCGGCTCCTGGCGACGTATTCACACCGAAAAGAGTGAGAGCAGCTCTGCTGTCCTCACACGTACGTAACGAAATCGGTAGTATGTAAGGATATAACTGTAACACTACGTCAGTGCGACGTGGTTTTACAAACGCCTCAAACTAGTCAATTCTGATATCATTTGCGGCTGCAATATGAACGCAGGTCAATTGGTGTTCACGCAGGCTACTGCGGCTCTTGGCGATGTTCTCACACCGAAGACAGTGAGAGCAGTTCTGCTGTATTCGCATGTATGTAAAGAAATCGGTAATATGTAAGGATGTAAGCCGTAACACAAAGTCCGTGCGACGTGGTTTTACAAACGCCTCAAACTCGGCAATCCTGATGCCGCTTGAGGCCGTCTTGGGAGCGGACGTCGCTTGGAGTTCACACAGGTTGCTGCGGCTCTTGGCGATGTATTCACTCCGAAGAGAGAGAGTAGTTCTGCTGTCCTGACACGTGCCTGACGAAATCGGTAATAAAAGGAAATGATGTAATTCATAACACAACATGAATGCCACGGGAATTTTAAACGCCTGAAACTCGTCAATCTTGATGTCGCTTGCGACCGTTTTCGGAGTGTACGTCACTTGTGTTTCACACAGGTTGCGGGAGCTCCTGGAAATGTATTCACATCGAAGAGAAGGAGAGTAGTTCTGCTGTCCTCGCACGTACCTGACGAAATCGAGAACAGAAGGAAATGATTTAAGCCATAACACAACGTGAGCGCGAAAGGGTTTTACAAAGGTCTCAAACTCGTCTGTGCTGATGCCGCCTGCAGCCTTCTTGGGAGCGGACGTCATTTGTGGTGCAGACAGGTTGCTGCGGCTGCTTGCGATATATTCACACCGAAGAGAGTGAGAGTAGTTCTGCGGTCCTCGAACGTACCTGACGAAATCGGTGATAGAAAGAAAGGATATAAACCATTACACAACTTTAGTGCGAAAAGGTCTTACAAAGGCCTCAAATTCCTCCATCCTGATGCCGCTTGCGGCCGTCTTTGGGAGCGGAAGTTACTTTGGGTTCACACAGCTTGCTGCAGCTCCTGGCGACGTATTCACTCCAAATAAGGTGAGAGTAATTCTGCTGTCCTGGCACGTACATGACAAAATCGGTAACAGAAGGAAAGGATGTAAGCCCTAACACAACGTCAGCGCGACGTGGTTTTACAAACGCCTCAAACTCGGCAATCCTAATATCGCTTGCGGCCGTCTTTTGATCGGGTGTCACTTGGGATTCACACATGTTGCTGCGGCTCCTGGCTGTTTATTCACACCTAAGAGAGTGAGAGTAGTTCTACTGCGCTCGCACGTACCTGACGAAATCGGTAATAAAAGGAAAGGATGAAAGCCGTAATAGAACGTGAGTGCGATACGGTTTTCCAAAGCCCTGAAGCTCTTCAATGCTGATGCCGCTTGCGGCCATCGTGGGAGCGTAGGCCACTTAAGGTCGAACAGGTTGCTGCGGCTCCTGGCGATGTATTCACACCGAAGATAGTGTGAGTAGTATTACTGTGTTCGCACGCACCTGACACAATTGATAATTGAAGGAAAGGGTGTAAGTCATAAAAGAACGTGAGTGCGAAGCGGTTTTACAAAGGCCTCAAGCTCGTCAGTCCTGATGCCGCTTGCGGCCTTCTTGGGAGCGGGCGTCACTTTGGTTTTACACAGGTTGTTGCAACTCCTGGCGATGTATTCACACCGAAGAGAGTGTGAGTAGTTCTACTGTCCTCGCATGTACCTGACGCAATTGGTAATCGAAGGAAATCATGTAAGCTATAGCACAAAATGAGTGCGACGGGTTTTACAAACGCCTGAAACTCGCCAATACTGATGTCGCTTTGGGCCGTTTTAGGAGCGGACGTCACTTGGGGTTCGCCCAGTTATTTTTGAAACGTACACTCCCGGCCAGGCGGGATTCCGTCACACGCTGATCTTCACGTTGTGTTAAGGCTTACATATTCTCCTTCTATTACCGATTTCGTTAGGTGCGTGCAAGGACAGCAGAACTACTCTCACTCTCTTCGGTTTGAATACATCGCCAGGAGTCGCAGCATCCTGTGTGAATCCCAAGTGTCATCCGCTCCCAAGACGGCCGCAAGCGACATCAGAATTGACGAGTTTGAGGCCTTTGTAAAACCCTTTCGCACTCAAGTTGTGTTATGGCTTACATCTTTTTCTTCTAATATCGATTTCGTCAGCCACAACCCAACCAGTGCGACGCGGTTTTACAAACGCCTCAAACTCGTCAATTCTCATATCTTTTGCCGCTGCATTATGAACGCAGGTCACTTGGTGTTCACACAGGCTACAGCGGCTCCTGGTGATTATTCACTCCAAATACAGTGAGAGTAGTTCTACTGTACACGCACGTACATAACGAAATCGGTAATATGTATGGATGTAAGCCGTAAAACAACGTCCGGTGCGACGTGGTTCTATAAACGGTTGAAACTCGTCAATCCTGATGCCGCTTGTGGCAGTTCTGCAAGCGGACGTCACTTGGGGTTCACACAGGTTGCTGCGGCTCCTGGCGATGTATTCACACCGAAGAGAGTGAGAGTAGTTCTGCTGTTCTCGCACGTACCTGACGAAATGGGTAATTCAGGGAATGGATGTAACCCGTTAGAAAACGTGAGTGCGACGGGTTTTACAAACTCCTGAAACTCGTCAATCCTGATTTCGCTTGCGGCCGCCTTGGGAGCGGACGCCCTTTGGGGTTCCACGCGTTCTTGCGTCTCCTGGCGATGTATTCACACCGGAGAGTGATAGTAGTTCTGTCCTCACAGGTACCTGAAAAAATCGGTAATAGAAGGAATGAACCTAAGCCGTACGACGACGTCAGTCAGACGGTTTTACAAACTCCTCAAACTAGTCAATTCTGATATCGGTTGTGCCTGCATTGTGAGCGCCGGTCACGTGGTGTTCACACAGGTAGCTACGACTCCAGGCGATGTATTCGTACCGAAGATTGGGAGAGTAGTTCTGCTATACTCGCGCGTACCTGACGAAGTCGGTAATAGAAGGAAAGGATGTAAGTCATAACTGCAGAAAGAACGATGTTTACGTGGTCGTACAGTCTGAAATTTTGTTCACCACCTAAGCACATATATCACCAAATAGTCACAATATGCCTATCTAGCACACTATATCACTAACAGCAGACTACTAGGCCACTGCTCTTACGTTTTGAAGCGGTGTGCAAAACCTGGGTATAGTGGACACATTACCTGGCTTTGCTGGAAAACGAGATTCACTGCCTCTACAGTATTATTTTCCTTCAATCTCTCCACCTCTATACGCTTGCACAGTTCCGTAATGCAGGAACATATAATGCTGGAGTTTCTGCCCTTGAAGAAAAATACAGTACTTTCACACATTTTTATACAGATGGCTTAAAAACAGATGTTTACTTAAGAAGCGCAGTGATACCAGGGAACTGCAATAAAATAGGCTTGCAAATTGTGCGTCAATCTTCACTGACGAGTGTTACGTCGTCTGTGTAGCCACTGAACAGAGTAAACGAGTACCTTACCAACAGTATTATTTACGGAGTCTCTAAGTTTACTAGTTGCTCTCCACACTTGATATGCTATCACTCCGACGCTTGGCGACATCATACACACTATGACAAATGCCATAGCCCAAGGGCAAAACAAATTTTTCTTGGTACCGAGTCGATCGGAGTTACAGGGAAGGGGAGAGCAGACTCCTGCGGCGCTCAAGCTCGTGACAAGCAAATCAAAAAAGTAAATATATCATTAACATTAGGTAGTCGTAACTAAGACAGAAATGGCAGTCCTTAAAGAACAACGAAGTAAAGAACAAACTACACGTTGTAAACCACTTTTAGGTGAATTGTAGACTGGTGCCCACCAGGAATATTTCAAGGAAGTGGTTACCTGCTGTCTTGGTATGGGACACACCCATAATTTCCTGCCAACAAAAGAATCTAAGATCTAATTTGAATTATGCGAAGATGAGCTAAGCGTACACCACGTTTTTTGTTCTTGCAGAAAAGTCTTAACACTGAGGAAAAAACATTTTCTTTATAATCAAGGCTTACCATTCCATACAACATTGATCTTAGGTGAACATGCTCATGTCGGCCTTTTTTGAAGGTAGCAGGTGTTTTAAACAAATTATAGATTTAATAAATTATGGTCAGTTTATTACAAGCACACTTCTTATCCACATCTCAGTCATTCATTTCTCAGTAGAAGGCTGAGGTCTTTATTTCATTGGTGTTTATTCACGTGCAGGGAGAGAAATTGTAAAAAGCCTTCCCACAGAGATTCCAGACGCGTTTTCAAAAGCAACCACGCCGTATCAATCAATGCCTTCACTTACACTAATTAACTGTTAGTCATAAGGAATCGAATAGAACAAGTCTTTCATGTCAACAGAAAAAGGTAAATATTCATCATTGCTTCAGAAATTCAGGTTTTTGGTAATTTTTTTATGTGAAAATGATTGTGTACGGAAATTAGTTACGGCATAGTTCACTTTGAATAAATTCAACAAGGCAAATCTGTCAAGCCCCCGTCCCTGACACATTTACACGCCGTGGGCATTCAGACTTGCGTGTTTTGGCAGAGATGGACGCTGTTTAAATGAACACTGCTCTTAATTTCCAAGAGTAATTTCTGGACACCTTGGAAATTACTGCCGGTATTGTGCATGGTAAAAAAGGAAGTGTGTGCCGCTTTATCGTGAAGCAGTGATCGTAAAAAACATGGACTGAACTGCAAGGATAATGTAGGCATACAAGATATTGAAGCAGGCAAATGTTTGTCTGCGACCGTTCGTTAGCACTACGGTAAGAAGCCCCGCGTGAGATGCCTTGCGGCCTTATAGTATCGCCTTCTCTAAAAGCTGCAATAAATTTTTAATATGCCCCGACACAAGACTTCTAGGGACAATTCCAGGCGGCACCCGAATTCTTGACAGTGGAATAAGAATTTACGATAACGTGCATTAATTGACGAAACTTTCGTATTTCATCAGTCATGAAATGATTAATTTACAGTACACTGCTGAAAATGCAATGCCAAAAAAGTGCTCTTAATCCTAAAAAGCCTATTTGCAAAAATTGTCCAAAGTCTGAGGTGAAATACCCTTCTTGTAATAATAGAACGATCGGTTATTTTGCACCTTGTGCTGCTTTAAATCAACAATCTCCTCGGGCACTCTGCAGCAACGAGGTATGCCATGCGCAAAGTTTTTATCTTCACACATTTATTACCTCCAGGAATTGTGTGGAAGTATGGGTGCTCTTTAGCACTGCAAGATAGGGCTGTGCCCTGCACCTGTGTATCATGCAATTCAGTTGTCATCCATTTTTTTCTTGCTTGTTATCAGTCCATATTGCCCTAATCAGTTTTCTTTCACTTCCTGCTGCCTTTTGAACGCAGAAAAACTCTTGGCTTCCTCTTCACACTTTCGAAGTAGGGGATAGTTGGTCAAAACGCGTCATTTTGTTACACAGCGCTGCCTGAGTTATCAACGAGCAGTCGATTGTAATCTCTTAGCTCAAATGACGTACAAGATGCACAATCGAACTGAACTTGCAGCTGGCGAGGTTGCCCTTTCCCAAGAGGAGAAATTGCGAGTGAGCATTGGTGAACAATATAGTGGACAAGCGGTGCGAATTTGCTCGCCTCACGTTTTCGGAACATTTTAGCACAACCAAAGCAGTCCCATGGATTATCTTCAGCGGTTAATACAATTAGTTATTCTTATAGTTTATGCAAGAGGGTTTGCCTGTGGCCTGCTTATACGATGAATTTTTTAACAAGCTACACATATGCGAGAAAACGCGAATTCATGTTGTTCGCCTGCGTATAGATAACGAGTTCATGGCTGGATCGAAAGCTGCACCTCTATTTTGTAGCTGTTTACTATGGCCGGAACGTAGGCGACACAAAGCTTTGGAGAGCATGAAACAGAGTTGGGTCGTTCTTGGGGCCGCCGTAGCAGATTCGACCAATGGAATCCTTAAATAGAAATTCCTACTGCGGGTGTTCATACCCAATTAAATCAGCAACGATTTTCAACAACCCTTGTCTCCAAGCCTTTAGATCTCTACAGAGGGTCCCTCCAAAGGAAAATGAATCAAGGCGAATTAAGGCGCAGCACTAAACGAAAAATCTTTGGAATCCAGGCGGTCCACTCTTTCCGAGTAGCGAGAACGGCAAAGCTTCTCCAACACATCCTGTAGCCACTGCGGTGGCTAAGTGGCTTTCAAATGGGACTGATTCCAAGCTTCTGCCGTTATTCAAAAGTGGCCAAATAGAAAAGATCATTGCGAGTATAATTCGTGCTACTCTTAGAATACCACACTTTTGAAATTCATGAGTCGTTCATTGTTTCAATGTCACGCATATGCTAGCACCGAAGGAAAATTTGCACAAGACAAATCATACTACACTTGTTTGTTTACATCAGTTGCGAGCACCCGGAGATGAAGTACCATGTACGACATGTCTGTTTGGAATCATCGCCGGTTATCGCACCTCTCCGCAAGGATTTCTTAATTTCATTTACTTTTCAATTGTGTCACGAGTTTCATTTGAAGTTGGTCTGGCGGACGCAACGAACGAGGACCCTAGATTTGCCTTTAAGATGTTTATAGACGTTTTAGGCACGCAGAAAGCCAGGCATACAAAAACAATCACACTAAAATAGAAAAATGTGGACACAACCACCTTCGAGTGGGGACAAGAGCACTTTGAAAATTGTAGTGCTTGAAGGCGCGAACAGACAAAGTAGACTACACGGACACGAAGAGAACTTTTTATTCTGTTCGCATTTGTATAGATACTCCACAGCATACCACAGCGCGTCATTGTATATTCCACAGCTTGTTTTTATCTCAATTTCAAGAAACCATATCTCTCGAAGCGCTATAGATAGAACACACGAACTTATCTATCTGTTTTTGTTTCTAACTTCCACAGCACCATACGTTACTTTTTTTTCTGCTTACATTTTTCCTGAAATCTGCTTTACGGAATTACTGAGCACACCAATTTCTGAGCTTTTTATACAGATGTTTCAAAAACTCACTTACGTTGGAAGCGCAGTGTTACAGGCAAATTGAAATAAAATAGTAAGACTTCCACAGTTTGCTTCCATCTTCACTGCGGAGTGTTACACAATCTGTGTAGCCATAGAAAAAACAGTAAATGATATGATTTCACTCACACACTTCCCTAAAGAACAAATTCCGCAACAACATGTAATACAAAAATTCCTCACAGTTGAAGGAACGTATTTCTCAGCTTTTCTTACAGACGGTACAAAAATAGACATTTACGTTGGAAGCGCAGTTGTACAAAGAATTGTAATAAAATAGTAAGACTTCCACAGTGTGTTTCCATCTTCACTGCGCAATGTTACGCTATCTGTGTAGCCATAGAAAAGATAGTAATGGGAACCTCGGCAACAGTATTATTCACAGAGACTTGCTATGCGTGCTCAAAGCCATTCATTCTAGAAATGCAATAACTCCGCTGCACGGCGACCTCATTCACAACATCACAACAGCCATAGCTGAAGGACAAAACATAAGACTGTGCTGGGTACCATGTCATGTCGGCATAAAAGGCAACGAAAGAGCATATTTGTGCGCTGCTCAAGCTTGTGGCAAGCAAATAAAAATTGTAAATATGCCTTATAAAGATTGCATGAACTTAATAAATTGTAACGCAAGGAAAATTTTGCAGTCCGCTTGGAACAGCGAAGTAATTACCAAGCTACACCTAATCAAACCTGTTCTAGGTGAATGGAAGTCATGTGTGCACAGAAGCGTTTAAAGGAAGTCATTATCTGCCATCTCTGTATAGGCCACGAACTCATTACACAGAAGTTTCTGCTAACAAAAGAAAACAAACCAGTTTGTACATGTGGAAATGAACTTCCACTCAGTCATATTTTACTTTCATGTTCGAAACTTTAAAAGACTGCTCTTTGGTGAGAATGCAATTGAGGACATGTCCTGCGTTTTTAGATTTTTGACAGAAGCTGGTGTTCTTAAAAAATGCAAAACATGACCTAGTGCTTTGGCTGATGCACCTAAGCCACTTTTTCATTCCTGATTAAAGGGCTGAATTTTTTTTTATTCTGTTTGGTTGAGGGCTCCACTCCTTGCCCAGCCAAGGGCGGCTGATGAGGTTACCCAGCCTCCTTTGAAACCTTTAATATTGTTCGTTTGTGAATCTTGTTTTTCTCTCATTACTGGGCAGAAGGAAATAGCCTTTTAGGCTTTCTACACCGCCATATTTTTATACCTTTGTAAAAATCTACATAAAGCAATTTCTCGTACTTTGAGATTGGCGCATAATAGCCTTAGTTGCTTATGCGCCTATATTTAACACAACAACAATCTTAAAAATGCCCGTACCGCTGACTCTGTCAGGTGCGGATATTTGAACCTGACGTGGATTGAAAAAGAAAAAAACAATCACAAATAACTAAATGGGGCTTTAATTTTCAATACAGTCGGATAATACCATGAAAAATGTGGCAGCATATTCACGTGAACAAAAAAGAAGTGAATAAGGCTCTACAATAATTGAAACAGCCTTATGCTGGTCTGATTACCAATGGTCTTACTGGCCTTCAATGTATGTGACCGCTGTTAGCAGTGCTCTATGAGTGCTAATACGGGATACTTACCACATACTCCAGAGCGGTAATTACCAAACACACACGAGTAAAACGACTATCCAGGTTGCAATAGGCGGGAACAGGGAATCAACCAAAGTTCTTCAGTTTTGAAGCATAAGTAACTGCTCCAAGCTCACCATCACTGATAAGCAGGATACAGCTTTAAAGAGTGCCCATGATAGCTACCATATAATACAAATTTATACGCACCAATAGTATCATTCATGGCTTCTTTCTCAAGGGTCTGTTTGTTTATTTCAGAGCCCTTGAGGCAGGATCTCGCGAGCACATCAGATCCAAAAATCTAGCTGGCAAGTTCCTAGGTATATACTGACGTCTGCGAATTTTCGATCCTTATCATTATGATCGCAGGTATGATGTCTGAGCCAAACTTGACCCAAAACAAGAAAGATGAACAGATAAAGCAGCTCATTTATTTGCTAATTATAGAGTGAAATGTCAGCTTCCTTGAAAATAAATATGAAAAGATGAAACAGTGACTTCCAATTCATAGCAGTACATTTTTCCTCTTTACTTTGTTGCCAAATTCTGTTTAATTGTAAAATTTATGTGCTCATTTGTTCTTCAATTACTGTTCGGTTTATTTCGATGGCTTTTTTAGGCTTGCCGTCAAAATTAACAGATTTGCCTCTGCTAATACATTCCTTAAGGGGACCATCAGGTCTGAGAATTGAAACTAAAGACTCCTAGTTAGGTAGATGCTGAAAGGTGCTGCACTATACCACATGCCTCAACATTAAACAATACATACGTTGATAAAATTTCTGCATAGGTTCACTTGACAGATGCAGCCCTTAGCTACATCATCATTAAAAATTTTAAATGTAGCTTTAGTTGCTGCAGACCTAAAATGTTAAATGATAGCGCCTCCGTGATAATCCAGTTCATGTGTAGCTGTTATAAATGAACAGTACACTTAAAGGCGTCATGATATGGTCTACCAAGAAAGCGTGGCTTTACATTGGAGCTGCTAGCCACGACATTATTATGCATAACTAGAAAAGAACGAGGCCTCTATGCACGCATTTCAGCTAGAAATGTTTTTTTAGAAATTATCGGCTCTAAGCCCCTCCCACTAGCAGTGATGACCATGCAGAAGTGGAATGCGTGAAATCATGACCCGACCACACTGTCGTCTGCTGTAAAACTGGGTGCATGTGCATTCACGGCCAGTCTGAAGCCAGAGCTTACACTAATGGTTCATATCTTCAGTTAGGTGTTTCACAGTGCTTCGAGAGGCGACAGTACATTCAGCTGGTTGATATTTTGTGCTCTAATTGCACTCAGCTCACCTCACCTCCAGCTCAGAGTCAAGGAACTCAGACTTTCTTCTCAGAGCAGTTGGAGCCAGTTACGGCGCTCTGAGTCACATAGGTATTTTGCGCATGTCCCAGCCTAGCATTGGCATGGTGGCAACATACAATGTAGTGATCGCGGTGACAGGTGGCGAAACGGCTGTGCGGCAGTGTTTTGATGTTCTTTATTAAGAGTTCTGCACAAGATTCAATCCAACAAAGTACATCAGCATCTGCAGGAGTTTTAGAACATTTCTAAGATGTGAGTAGCAGCACAGATCACTGCGCTAATGCCGGCAAATGCATCAGTGACGCTTATGAGTACGGAAAAGGCCTAGTACGGAGAGCCTTGAGTGGTGTCCTCCGCACACTGCATTTTTTGCGATACGTTTTGCAGCTTAGCTCTTTTGTTTGCGCCAATGCAATGGAGGTGCTCATTAGAATGTGCAGTGCAAAAAATACTGTACATACAAAGCGTCTTTGCAACTCTTTTATACTTTATAGTATTAGTGTCAGCCGAGGAACTTATCACGTGCTGACCAGGTTGGAAAGTTACCTTGACGTGCGGACCAAATGGCTCGCTGCCCGTGAGTGCACCAAAATGGAATATGGGTGTGCTTTGACAGAAATATAATGCAGAATAAAATTCGTCCAATGCTGCCAGCAGTTGCCCGTTTTCCCTCATGGCGCTCTCAAAGCACCTTACATATCTGACTTGATCTTGCCTTCTCCGAATCTTGAGTTTACCTGTATCTGCGCACTCTGGATCACAATACATGATTTTGGGCGCTAAGCCTGCTTTTCACCCTATGTTTTACCCCAGTTCCAGGCAGCGACACCAGCGTCACCGCATCTTGCTGACACCACAGATTGGTTTTTGTCTATAGTGCTAACTGTTATCAGAACTGATTTTCATCTTGACCGACAAAATCAGTTAACAGCCATTTTTAACTGCCCGACTGGCAGCAGTGGCCATCCTACCATCCAATGTTCGCCGAATGTGACAGATAGTGATAACATATGGCTGCAAAGACATCTTTTTTTTCAAATAATCTGTACCGATTCAGCAAGATCTCCCGAACTACTTAACTGTCCAAATGGCAGCAGCAGCCATCCTACAATCGAATGCATGCTGAATGTGACAAATGGTGAAAATATATGTCTGTAAATGCCATCATTTTTTCAAATGTGTATAAAATATTTAAAAAAAGATGGCGTTTACTGCCAATTGTTTCAATTTTGTCGCATTCAGCGAATATTCTATGATAGAATGGCCGCTGCTGCCATTTAGGCAGTTGAATAATCTCTGTTAACTGCCTTTGTCAGTCATGACTCCGATCATTTTTAACCACAGTCGGCACTACAGGCCAACACTGACCCATAGTACGTTGAAAAATGCAATTTTTTCATAACAATGAAAATTTCCGATGACTAGCTTGCACAAGCTGCACAAGAAAAAGCTGTGTAACCTGCAACTCAGCAAACAAAGTTGCTTAAAGTTTGTGCTCATTTTTTCCTTCAGAAAGCAGAATGTTGCTGAAAATTTCATTCTTTCTGTTAAATGATGCGAGAGACCTGAAAATACACGAATTACTGGGCGGTATTTTCCTACAACCGCTAAATAATTTATAACTGAATTTTTTCTCTCTTGATGTTTGGTTTTAATCAACCTAACGACGACTGTGACGTCAAGTTAATATTTAGGTCTTGTGATCCACTAGAAAAACTGATGTAATTGCTGATATATAGTTTTAATTCGCAGCGACATTTAATCCAGCCTCTTTGAAGACCTGGATTGACAAAAAACGACCTGTCAGCAATTTAGAGCCGATTTTTTGTGCCTCATGTGACCTCAACACCAAATACCCGTCACAGTCATCGTTCGAGTTATGCAACTTATACAGCGTCAAAACATTCAGTTATAAAATATATATCGCTCGAACTCCAATACGACAGGGTGCTCAATTTATGCGAATTTCTAACGCATCGTTTGAAAGGAGAAAACAAGCAAGCAAAAATTTGGCGTCTATAGTTCTTTACGCCTTAGCAAAAAATTATTTGGCCCAAGTTAAAGGCCTACTTGACTGAAAGATTACGTCGCCTAATTTTGCTCTCTACATTGCGTGCATGTTATAAGCAATATATATAGTTTTAATATTAGGGCTGCGAAGCACCTAGTATTTTAGTCAGAAGCGCTCAAAAACCACTCTAATAGACTACAGTCCACAAAAGGTGGGTTAGACTACTAGCAAGCTAGACCGGAAATGATGCACCATTGAGGCACCGGCATCGCCGGTTTCAGGAGTTCCCAAGTGAGCACATTTCACAGTCACCTCAAGCTTTTCGTGTAGGCCCTTTTTCCAGCCCGTTTCTTGCTGTTTGCACCAAAAAGTGTATGGTCGCCGAGAAAAGTCAGCTACTAGAATCATGTCGACGCAGTGCATAGGTACGGAAAGGAATGCGAGGAATGCAGAAAGCACCACTGTACCTTTTCGGCTACCGCCATTTGCACCCGATCTTAAAAGCTGGAGGCAGATGTCTAGAATTCTGGTTCTACCATAAATTCCTAGCCTTCAAAAAGAAGGAGTAAATAACAATGATGCCATACTAACGATTCTGCGTTGTACTAACTCATTTTGAGCAGTGCAGGAATTGCAGTTTTACAGTTAGCAGACCTCTCCCGGTCGACATCATCAGAGCAAGTGTTTCTGGTGAGATCAGAAAATCATGCGCGTACCAATGGGACTATAACCGGGAGAAGAAAGGCTGTGGGGAGTATCTAATCGGCAGAGTAAAGACGACGAGAGAGCACTGGTCACAAGCTAGATTAACCAGTTAAGACGCTAAATTGGACAGTTTTGCTTATAGGCCCAATTGGTCTCCATTTGATTATGCGTCCTTCCTTCACAATATCCAAACTTTGCACAAACTGTAATCGAATACTGCCAGGCAGGCAACTCTCACTAGCTTTGCAACGCGATCATCTTCACTGATGTTAGAAGATGACTGACGCCAACAAAGATATCTTTTAAAAAACTTGACGTTTCGGGACCGGCTTGCTCCCTTTTTCATGGTGTGACTACGGGCGAGGCGCAACTTGGCTTTTAAAACCCTCGTTTGGAAGACTTCTGGGTCAGTGGCCGCAAACCATGGATGCAAGAAGAGGAAAGTGTCCCCAGGGAACGACTAACATTATTCCGAGTCTTTTCGATGCGCCACGACTCAGGTAGAAACCTCCTGTGCAGGTTAGCTTTGGTTTTCAGTACAATAGTGCCGTCAATGTCAGTTCGGTGGTCGCATGCCTCGCAATGTGCGGCCATAGCTGTGCATTGACGGCTCATTTGTCGGGCGTCCACTTTGTGTTGGCTCAGGCCCGTTTCACATGCTGCGAATTTTGCCTACCGACACTGCAAATTCAGCGCCGCCGCTGATGGTGCAATTCGATTGCCGCTCAGTCCTTTCACATGCAACGCAGGACGTTCAAATTCATTTGGAGTGACCGCAAGGTTGCTAGATGTCTGCTTATGCACCGTGAATAAACGCGGCATTAATGCAACATAGAATGTGGTCGTGTTGTATTCATGCGTACTTTTTGACACAAGGAAACATTTCGAATGTTTTTTTATGAAAGTAAACAGTTCTGAATTATTCAAAAAAGTAAGTTGATGTGCTGAATGAAATCACTGAACGTGAAAGCAGCGCGCGCCACCAGTGCGTCAATATAACGCTCAAGATAGCTCAGGTTCGTTCCTCATTTTGGCAGTGGCGGCAGATGGCACTTACGATCCTGAACGCGTGCACCTTCCTATCCTCGAGGAGTGCTACCTTCACGAAAAAAAAATACTCCTTGCCACGCAACCAGAAAGCGTCTGTAGAGCAGAAGATGTTGACACGCCGGCACTTTCCGCTTCCTTCGAACATGGAATCCACGGGCTCCTGCTGCTCGAGGAGTACTGATTCCACGAGCAGAAGTTGTTGGGAAACCTGCACATCCAAGTGTTTGTGGATGCGGCCGCTCTAGGTGAATAGAAAGACAGAATCTGAATTCTACACACCCGTGAGTTTGAATTTCCTAAATATCGCCTGGTGGGCGTTTTCACATATTTGCTGCTTACCAAGTCCAGCCATAATCATGGCGTGCAGATTCCTCTCCTGATAAGGGGAGACCAAGACTGCTTTCGGAAATACTACCAGATGACGCCAGAGCTTTTTGAGCAGCTGCACGTCCCGGTGGAGGATCCGCTGACAAAAGGTTACCTCACGCGTGAGCCACTCCCTTAACGATTGAGGCTGGCGACCACTTTCAGGTATGTGGCTTTAATGCTTGCAAGTTGGTGGGGTGTCTGTTCGTCTGCTGCCGTTCTGTGATCTGAGATTTTCATTCCTGGAATCAGTAGTTGTGGACTTCAAAAGTCATGAAAGTCACCGCCAATACTAGAACGGGCGGACGGTCGCGTCCCTTTACCTTGTTGCTACACGGCAATCGTAAAACTGAGCTGCAATATCGAGGCAAAAATTGTTTTTGGGGCAACTGCTTCGGTAGGCCCACAACTGTTTCGTTGAACCGACAAAGTTTTGAGGAAAAGAATTGTTTGGTGTGTAGAAAGTTTTTCTGAATTCAGAGAGACTGCTCAGTGCCACAAATCTTTCATTAAATTTCGCCTTCTCTTCCTCTTTTTTCTTTAGGTACTTGCCATAGGGGATGCATATGAAGGAGGTGGCCTTGGCTTCAGGGTAGGCATCTCCACAGTAGCCGGGATAACTCATTTCACATGTCGGCTCCTGTGGAGGGTGGTGCAATCTCTCTGCTTAAAGAAATGCTTTATTGCATAACTGCCTAAAGACTACAGGCTTTAGTTATCATGCATCCATTTTTAATTTTAGGGGTGATGGCTATATGTCCCATGCTTTCGTCGTTCATTTTGTAAGGAAATCGGCATGCACCGACTGCAGACATAATTCAGTGAGTGCTTCCAGCTGTACCAAGGCTCCCAAGAAGGTGTGATGAGAGGCCAGTGGGCATGACGTGAATAAAAACAAACTAAACAGTGCCAGTAAGAAGAGAGCGCAGACATTCAACTAGAGAACCGGAATGTAAAGCTCGTCCTGTCTACTCTACCTTTGTCTAGTCTAGTACGGCAATTTTTTATTTTTATTTTGAGTTCTACAATGTTTGCTACTGAATGCGCCAGTAGCTTATGCAGATATGAGCGTTTAAGCATTGCATCACTATTCATATGTAAGAAAAATGTGAATAATAAGAGAACCTGGAAGAGATTTCATAAAATGGCATTGTTTTTTATTCAACTACAATACACAACGATACCATACATTGTTACACAATTCAGTTGAACAGTGTCATTATAATGCTGGTGCAAGAAAAATGTTTAGTCTGGTTTAATACCTTGATGTCTGAGTCCAACAAACCGCTGGAATCTCGATTAGCCCTTCAGTATATAAATGCCACCACCACCATCACTGCCTTCATGAGATAAGCTGATCTCTTTTACACCACTTCCGCTCATAAATGTGCATCTCATGGCATGGCAAATTTTCATTCCAAATTCCAAGAACTGAAAAGTGGCAAGAGATTGCAGACGGCTTCCACCAGAAGTGCAACTTTCGCCACTGCGTCGGCGCAGTGGATCGAAAGCATATACAAGTACAGGCTTCACACAATTCTGGAAGCCTGTATTGCAACTACAAGGTATTAATTGTGCTTTGCTATGTTTCACGAGTAGTACTTATTGTTTTTATTACTTGCAGGGCACATCCTCTATAGTGTTGACGGCAGTCGCCGACAGCAACCTTAAATTCGTTATGGTTGATGTCGGTGGCTATGGTCGGCATAGCGACGGCGGCACACTAAGTGCATGCAGGTTTGGGAAGTGCCTGGAGCAGGGCGTTCTTGGCCTGCCAGCCCCCAAGCAACTTCCCGGTTCTGCAGTTATTGCACCCAATGTATTTATTTGGGACAAAGCCTTCTAGCTTCCACCAGATTCTCTCAGGCCCTACTCTGGAAGGTGCCAAGATGAAGAAAAAAGAATACAATTATCGCATGAGCCGGGCAAGGTAAAATATCGTTTTAAATTCTTTTCTTAGAACATATATTAATCGATGTTATTTATTTGCAGGAGGTGCGTCGAAGGTGCGTTTGGGTTGATGGCCTCACGGCACTGCAATTTCCGGCGTGTCATCAACCTCAAGTCAAAAAATGCGATTTTTTTTGTGGTGGCCAAATGTGTTTGGCACAAATTCCTCACTGAGGATGAGTGCTAAATGGACGCTCAGTATGTGAACCAAGAGGAGCACTTTGGCAATTTGAACAAGAGGCACTGGTGCTCAACCCTGGCAGCTGATGGTGGCTCAGCCATGCTCGGCCTCCTGCTGGCTGTAACTTCTCCAGAGCAGCTGCGAAAGGGCGGGATATTTTTTCTTATTTTGCGAGTGCTGCCGGCTCTGTCCCATGGCAGCGTACGTCTGCCGCATTGCGACCAAAAGCAAGGTCTCTGGGGTGCTATCTGCAGAATTGAAAAAGTTGGGTTAAACTTGTCATAAGCTGCACATGGGCTAATAGTCTCCACAGTCGAGAGCTCCGGGTTAATTTCAGCCGCTTGGGGTTCGTAATGTGAACTAATAGTCATCACCTATTCATCATCTCAACGACTGTTGCTGGAGGCCGTCTTCGAGGGCGCATTTTGCTGTTATCCTAGCACCTTCAAAAGTTCTACAAGAGATCTTGCATGCATAGAAGGCCCAAGCCATTGCACACTTCGGATTGCTTTTTTATTTAATAAGTGACAAGCGGAAGACCACGGACATTTTATCTGAGAAAAACATGTTATATTGCAAATTCGGCATTGACTTGAAGGGTTAAATTCATTCGTACCACTGTGCAAGTCGCAGCACATGCAAGGTAATGGTTTGGTGTGACTTCAACCTTTTTTCATAGCTAAAACAGTCATACATTTATGTTTGTTGTTTTATGTTACAACACAAGCGCCGAGAGATGCAGCTTTTTTTTCTATCGGCAATGTTCAGCCGCTCCATTTGCAGGCGGTGCCGCATGCTTATCAAAATTGTAGATATGGATGTGCGGTTTTAACATCTGTGATTGTAGTGGCTATTCGAATACATTGCAGCTATTTTAATACATAAATGTGGCACTTGCGGCGTTGTATCATGTTTTTTTTGCTTTTAATGACTTTTTATTGTTGTACGGTGTATTTTGACAGGTGAAATAAATGACGTGACACGCAACATAGATCCTCGCGCTTGTTTGTTCATATTTTCGAGTTATACCGCATCACAGGAGAAAGAACTGTGAACAAGATTTGGCACACCGAGTGCTATGTGTGCGCCAATTCTTTTCACTCCTTTCTCTTGTGATGTGCTATAGCTCGGAAACTTGGCACATATACTACATTTAAGTTTTTCACGGAGGGGTCACAATGCTTGGTTACACACCTTGGCTGTACTGGCCAACAATATTAAGGAGCTCCATCTGAATGTGGTGCCGCATGGCGTTTGGCACTGTGCCTATGTATGGCTTCAGGGACAGAAGGAAATGCTCATTATGACAAATAGGCATTTGAGCAACAAGAACACTTCTCACAGCACTGAGCAGATAATTGACTTTTTCAAGGTCTTGCTGGACTTTTCTTCGTTTCGGAGGCCTCTGCGTTTCTGTCTTTTGTGAGGTGCATGGTGCTTTATATGATGGAGATGGCTCTGCAGTTCATGCTTGTATATTGTCAGGCGACACAAAAATTTCGTAAAAAGGCTGTTGTGGCGAATCTGGCCGACTTTGGTCTCCACCTTCAGGCATCAGTTCTGGTTCGACACTGCTCTTTCGTCTGCAGGTTGAATGTCATGTGTAAGCATTGATTACACGCTCAGCATAGTATTTGACTTGTAGCCTTTGTTGGCAGCACTGTGAAAACCTGGGCTTCACGGAAAATCATGGCAAATAAACCAACTTCTCTGTAAATCTCCTCGTTCTGTATATTATGTGAAAACTAGCAACCAAAAAAATGTGCATAAAATTGGTTCTCAGAAGAAAATGGAGTGCTACTTACAGGCGCATATCCATTTGGTCCTTCAGGAACCGCATCCTATCCAAGTATTCCCAAGCTTTCTCTTTCGGAATATCTCCCGCACCACTCTTCTGCTGTTTTGGATCTCTCTGTTTTTTGCAATAAATGTCCTTCAGATTTCGCCACCTCGTCTGAACAATCTCCACAGATACTGCAAACATTGCGAAAATTAGTTAAAAAACAAAATAGCGAGCAAAAAAAGGTCAAATGCTTTTCAGCACGTGCAAGAAAGAGCACTGCGCATTCCCAGAGTTGGCTTTTAGGAACAAAATTTGAACTGGATTCACGCTACCATAAAAGCAGTTATTATGCGCTAAGCAGTTTTCGAATGGATTGTCTGTAATATATTCAGTGCGGCTTTACAGACAACATAACTGCGCATGCTGTTCGGTAGCGATCGGTGCCGAGAAATTGCGTTTCGACGTTTGAGCAGAGAAATGTCAGCAGAACAAAACGATCCATAATAATTCTGGTCACTTAGGTTCATTTAGTGTACAGCACGAAGCTATTTTTGGCAGTCAGTCTGCCGCTATCATAAATTGTAGCCTTAACTGGCGCAGTTATCACGCACTCGGCGGTAAAATATCGTGTATGGCAATCCTGAATTTTATTTTTTTAAGAAACGGAAGTGAAGCACAAGTCCACGTGCCGCCGTTGGCTGCCGCGGAATGCAAACAATGGCAGAAAAGTGTTTATGCCTCGAGCCAAACATATATGGAGAACACGCTGTTGGAGCGAGTCGGGTGCACAATCGCAGCGCGCCACTCCGCCCATATTTGTACTGCGCGGTTTATTTCCTAATAAAGAGCACAGTACATACTGCTTTACCGATCTTGTTATTTCTTTGTGAAAGGGAGCGAGGCAGAGTACGGCTGCTGGGTGCTGAGAATTCATGTGTATATATTCCGCTGAACATGTTGCATGCTTCTGACAATTCTTAGCTGTCTGCCGGATAATTTTATTAGAGAAGAAGCACAATCGCTTGTGGTTACCGCTTTGACATGGCAATTAACATGCGTATAGAAAGAAAAGGAGGGTGGACAGCGGAAAAAACATACGGGTACTTGCCTGTGGTGTCGATTTTCCTTAAGACATCTCGTACATCCTCCAAAAGTCTGCTCTCGTTGCTTTTTCTGAATTCTTTTGCTGGCGCGTTCCACAAACGTGGCCGCTTTGCCACCTCATTATTCAAAAACTCATTGAAGGAAGCACGGCCTGCTTAGCAGGCGCTGATGCCAGATGCCATGATGCGACCCCGTGCGTACGCCATAGACCAAAACATACTTTGTGTTTGCCGCGGTGCTGCTTCAGCTGTGGCACGTGAGCGCAAGTGACGTCAGACCGCTGAGGCGTGACTGCCAAGACAGCCGTAGCTCTCCTAGCCAAGCCTGACGGGGAGTCAAGCAGAGGATGCTTCCTATTGGTCAGTCGCAGAGCGAACGCTCCGACGCCTGGAATGAATTCCAACCGGACGGAAATCGTTCGCATGCCTTCTGTGGCAAGAGCGGCGGCCCTCTCCAGACGCAGACCGAATGAATTCGCAGTGCCGCACGGTGTAATTCGCAGCATGTAAAACGGGCCTCATTCTTTCCACAAAGTTTTTCGTTTCCCCAACGTACGAGGCCTGGCAGCCCAAGCAGGGGATTTTGTATACAACGCCTTGGGCCATTTCTTTAGGCTGATGGTCTTCCGGGCAGGGGAAAAACGTCCGATAGGGTAGTCTGTGAGTTGTTAGCACCCCTTCTTTACCGAGAATGCGAGCCAGCGTCTCGCTCACGCCTTTCATGTATAGAATGCAAATGCGTTTTCGCTTCAGGCACATTCTTGGAAAAAGAATAGAGCTGTTCTTTTTGTCTTTTCTTGTTTTTGGTTAATTATTCGGGTGAATGAGCTGCGGTACCCGTTTTTTGAAGAACAGTGACGACTCGGTTCTTGTCGTTCGTTTTTCTTCCTGTGAGGAACATATGGTGCCGGCTCTCTTCAGTAAAGAAGTAATGACAGATGTCTAGTCGGGAGTGGAATTGTTCGAGTTGAAATGGAGGTACCGACCCGTGTGGGTTGGCTTCCTTTATACCGAGAACGGCAAGCCTTTGTTGTGCCGTGTGAGTGGAACGTCGAAAAAAGGCAGACCACCCTGCTGCACACGTTCAACTTTAAATGTTATGACCGGCTCATTTGAAATTAGATGGGTTAGGAGGTCTTTTTTATTTCTGAAATAGAAAATAGATAAATAAAAAACCTCCTAACCCATGTGAATTCAACTAAAAAGCGTGAACGAGACGCCGGCTCGCATTCTCGGTAAAGGATGCGAACAACGCACAAAACCGACTACCGCCATCAGACGCCTTCTCCCCCGCCTGAAAGACCATCACCCTAAGGAAAGGGCCCAAGACATCGTATACAAAATTCTCTGATCGGTCTGCCCGGCCTCGTACATTGGAGAAACGAAAACCTTTGCGGAAAGAATTATTCAACACAAGCGGACGTCCAACAAATGAGCCGTCAACGCACAGTTGTGGCCGAACACCGCGAGACATGCGACCATAATAATTAATAATTGGACTTTTACGGCACTATTGTATTGGAAACCGAAGCTAACCCGAGCAGGAGGCTTCTACTCGAGTCGTGGCACATCCATCAGACACGGAAGAATGTTAACCGCTCCCTGGTGACACTTCCCTCTTCTTGCATCCATGGCTTGCGGCCACTGACCCAGAAGTCCTCCACACGAGGGCTTAAAAAGCCAAGCTGCGCCTCGCCTGTAGTCACGCCATGACATGCGTTGCGGACCAAGCCCGTTCAGAAACGTTGTTGTGCCTAAAATTAACTTGGTTGGCGTCAGTCATCTTTCTCCGAAATCAAATTTCCTTACCAGACAGACTTGTGTTAAATGTTTTCTTTTCACTGATGTGCGAGGAGGTTTCTAGTAAACCACAGCAAATAAAAAAGTTTAAAACTTCTTCTGAAGTGTTTCTAATATTGGTGATCATTTTACGCTTGTGCTTCGTGGTTTTATGTTTTAGTTCATACATAACCATTATGCACCAAGCAAAATGTTGCATGCGCCGCCAGTATCAGCGTTTAGCACGAGTTGCAACAAGCAGACACTCCGGACCTATCTACACTCCGTCATAAACAAAAGTCACTTCCTGCGGGGAGTAATGTAGGCCGTTTTTTCAGGTTCAATATTCGAAACGCTGATTTTTGCCTGCCATTGGCACCTTAACTGCTTGAAGCTGGAATGTAATGTTTTGTGGCTGACATACTCGGGGGTTTACTATAATAAAAGAGAACCTTATTACGATTTGCAAAACTTCGGTCAAGTAGGCCTCCAAAGCCAAACATGTAATTTACTCCAAACTATCTCCCCCTCTTTTCCTCAAAACCTTTTCTATTTTCTTTTCCTACTGGTCGTGTCGTGGTCTATAATACACTCATTCGGTATTATTCTTTGACAAAAGCCACACGAAAGTGCCACTACTGCCGCTTCGCAAGATTGTCAAACTCGGACCGCCTGCTGGTTACCAGGAAATTCGCTTCTGAAAGGAACCTTCAATCTCGCGTGGGCTGGCAGCAACCAGAACCAGCCCGCGTGCTGCTGAGTTTCGCCGCAACGTGTTCATACGGTAGAAATACGGTCCTCGGATGTGAAACAAATGTTATGAAGTTAATGAAGGTGGACTCAGAATGCAGAACAAACCACAGGTTGCGCTTACACACGAACACAATGGCGACAAGGACGCGGTCATTTGGCCTTCGGTACATTGTGTGCAATCGCGGAGATTCTCAAACACATGTGACCAGCAGTCACACTCGTCTATCATCCGACACCTCAGCTCAGTGAAATCTGAGTGTGCACTTCTCATCAAACTACATGCCGTGCTCTGGGATAATCGCATTTGTCAACTACGAAGCAAGTACGATTGTAGACAAATGACCCTCCTGTGGTGACTGCAATTTATATCTTTGTGAACCGCTTCTGGTTGTAAGTTCAACACAACCAAGATATATTCCGCCCAAGTATAGTTTGTTACACTCCAGCTGTTGCATGCCGGCAAGGAATGTATGCATAACCTCGACAAATGCACGCAGGCTGCTTGAACGTTTTTTTTCTTGCAAGGTGCACGGACTGCCAATACAAATTTAGCTACATATCTCATCTGTATGCTACATACTTGACGCTAGGAGCGAGCACCTGGATGAAAGGCGCTACAATCCAGCCTGGCGACTCACGTACTGCATGTGCATAATGATCCCCAATGGGAAATTTCTCACATACTTTGCAGCATTTCTCAAAGAAAACATGGAAGACTACACGCTCATATCGTGCTTCACACAGGGACTACATTCATGCATGTGCCTAAGTGCGTACTCTGAGCTGGAATTTGTGGCTACTCTCGACAAAGGCCTCAAACACCATCGTAATATCAGCCGGGTGCACAGGATTGAGAGCCGAATTATTTTGTCCATTCGAACTAATGAAGTCGGCATATGAAGGCAATATGAAGTTGGCACTATGCACGCGGGAGACGAGACAAGATATGAACGTACGCACGCACTCGAAATAAACAGCAAGCTGCCTCAAAAGTATTAATTGCAGAAGACAAAGATGATGTGCACTTTGGAGTAGCCTAAACGAGTGCATGCATGAACTGGACAGCAAAAAAAACTTTGTATGGAGAACAGCAACTCTTTTAGTCCTTACAAGAATGGCTGCGCGCGCTCCCCTCTTCTTACTACCTCTGTCGTCTGCTAGCGGTTCGAGCGATGCCAGCTCAAAATCGTCCTGGGGTGTCTGACTGCCTGCAGGCCGCCCGAGACCGCCCAGCCAGAGAAAAATATTTTCTGCAAAAGCCACAGGAAGCGCACAGACCAAGAAAAGACAAACAAGAACCTGGTTCCACACTCTGCCAGCCTGCAGGCAGCCAGAGGTGGATAATCGAAGAGGCTCATTTTTTGATTGTGAACAGCATATATCTGAGTTAAAAGGCTACAATTTCAACAAACTTTCACTACAACAGTTGTTTACATCTAACGGGATGGCCAAAAATCTCGGTCCACCAATGTTTGCTGCAGCACCAGCCATCCCTGCAGTCCTTAAACACTCCACAAGGCTTGGCAACTCTATAAAAGGACAGAACGTTATATAAAGCAAACATGAGCACCACTGCACATTGGTGCTTGAAATGTGTGAAGTTCAAACTTCCCCACTCTCTACAAGCATACTAACTGCACACATAAAAGAACGCTATTGAGTCACAACATTAATTGCACTCATCACCTGAGCAATAGAAATTAACCATTTGTTTCTATTGCTCCTATGCAAAGCCTGAAGACATCAGATGAAATCCCTTGTACTTATGATTTATGGGGGTTTTACGTATCAAAGCAGCTCAGACTATGACGGACTCCATGGTGAAGGGCTCCTTAAATTTCAACCCTCTGGGATTCTTTAACGTGTGCGACATCCCACAGTACACGGGCCTCTAGAATTTCGCCTCCATCGAAATTCGACCACCATGGTCGGGTTCGATCCCGGTCGCGGTGGTCGACTTTCTGATAAATCGCCCCTGAAGAGACAGCACCTAAGATATCGGTGTACTGTACAGTCGCCAAACATATAGCTACCATCGCATAGCACTGACCACAATGAGATTGGAATGCAAGGAGGCAGCGCCCGTATTCTACCCACATAAAGTAATGTGCCTGAGAAGAAAGTGTGCTAATATATATGATGTCAGCCTCTCAGCTAAATGGGCCCACTTGCTTGAAATATTGCGTCATGCTCACAACTCCAGTCACAGCTAAAATTACTGAAATAAGTGCTTCGACTGGAGTGTTGCTTTTTCCAAGTGAGCCCTGAAAGATTTGTTGAAAGGATGTCCGCATTTTTAGCATGTTAGCATTTTTTTTTCAAGAAGTGTGCCTTGAGGCAGAAATTGAGAATAGGGGAAGGAAGGCGAAGAGATAAAGTTAAAAGAAGTGAAGACCCAATGCGCAGAGGTATTCGCAGAGGTCGTCGACGAAATGATTGTTCATAGTGCATTTCACATAGTCACGTTCGCGGTTCCACCGCACGCCCACCTCCCAGAGGAGCCATTTTCTAATAGCAGCCGCCGTTGCGCACGTCCACAAGTGCCGAAAATCACGAAGGTCTGGTGCAGCAGCACAGTGCGGGCACCTGTCGGTTGGTCGATGAGTTCACTGAGTGTATTAGTTTAGGCGAACTTCTGAAGCACAGGCATAGGTGTTAAACAAGGCAGATATGTTACGGCGCGCATAGCCTTAAGATTGATAACTAGTACGGGTAGGACGACTGCTTGCAATCTATGCACCTGCGCTGCGGTGGCAGGAGGTAGAGTAGGTTAAAGGAGAAAACTGCAGCTGTAGTAGATACATGTTTGGTAACTGCACAGCATCATTGCTGTAGAATATGTTTTGAGCTTGGCTGCCGTCAATAAAAAAGTGGCAGAACTTTAGTAATGCTGGTGATAAGTAACATATGGTAATGCAAGCCACGCTGCATGCGCTCTCTTCACTACCAATCAAAGCACCTGGCAAACAACGCAACAGCTTACAACTGCAAATCAGACTGCAGAGCTATATAGACTGAGTTTAGATTGTAGAGATTGCCCAATTTCATCCAATTTCCTCGGCAGTTGCTTGGTATAGGAAGAGACTAACACTTGTAACACATAATTTCAAAACCAACGTTTCTTGTAAGCAGGATGCAGCCACAAGCAAAGAATATTTTGATGACCCTCTAATATTTGACGACTTCAAAGTTTCTGCATGTATCTATAGAAGCCATACACATACAAAAGCTCAGAAACCGTTTCAAAATGTGGTCATGTTTTCCCTGCAGTTATTACAGTGAGCACAAAGGAAGCTTTAAGCGGTTCAACATCATTTGGAAGCATAGTCATCGTAAGGGCCAAATTCTTATCACCATATTGGACATAGGGCGGTTTATACCTTGTGGTAGAGACTAAAGAGAATTCACTGCAAACATTGGTTTGGTCTCAGCTGCCTGTGCCCTGGCCTTGGCTTCCTCCGCCCTAGCCTCTGCTTCCTCCGTTCTCTCTCGCAGCCTGTCAGCATGAGGTGCTCCACTACGAAGTGTGTCCACCTCTTCGGCAGCACTTCGAAGTGCATTCACTTCCTCCTCCAGAGCCCTCACTCTCCCCACTGCTTGTGCAGCCCTAGCTTCTGCTGTCGCAGCTCTAGCTTCTCCTTCAGCAGCCTTGGCCTCGGAAGCCTTAATTTTCATATTGGCACCACCTTCAGTGGCGGTGTCAGGTCTCCCTTGCTGCCATTCGCAGCCGCTACCATGGCACCGGAATAAACCTGCACGCCAGGTTCACAGGCCGCCAGAAGAGCAGTAATGGTTTAAATTAATGTCCCAAGTACATGGGCTAAAGCTGTCTTGCCCCTGATTAAGGCACACTGTCTATGGGGAAGGAATGAGCGGCGTTTTTTTATAAATCTATGCCATGTAGGGCCTTGCTCGTTTGTAGTATTCTGTAAAACTTGTATACTTTACGGACCTGAATTTATTACAAAGGAGAAAATGTATGACCGCAAAATAAGAAAAAAATGATGGTCGATTTCTGTGGTTAGGCAAAATGTGAATTAGTTGCGTTTCCGCTTCGGTTTCACTTTAGTTCTTGTGTTCGGAACCATACATCACAGATAGAAGTCGATCGGCTAGCAATAATGGGTTATATACAGAACTGGTTATTCTCAACTTTGCACTCGTAAATCCGCAAGAGTCCTCGTAATACTCCTAGTGCAGTGGCGCAGCAGTTAAGATATGCGCCACTGCCCTGCGATGGCAAGAGGCTCTTCTCCAGACTCTTCCAACCAATGAATAACTGAACGGCTTTATACAAAACTGGCAGGTTACCAACCATCCGGTGGGCTGTTGGGCAGGTAGCCATAAAGCAGGCTTCAGACAGAAACACACAGCAGCTAAATGTGGGGATAGATAATATAAGTGCAATTAAAAGATTCTATCTACGTATAACCGAACTAAGGAGCACTTCCCCAACTGCTAATAGCACCCCACAGTGCGCTCGTTTATTGTTTCGCCAAGCTGAGACAGCCCACTTTTCAACAGGCCGTCCAGTGCATAGCCCGCTTCATGACACAAACCCTCTGAAATCAACTGTGGGTTGCAGGCAGCCAAGAACTTGAAGCGACAGTGAAGCGGGCTGGAATAGGCATTGAAAAAACAAACCTGCGCAGATATCTAGTCCTCCTCAAGTGCTAGAGTAATCCATTTAGCGTGCCATTGGAGAACACACGAGAAAGTGTGGAATGCAGTGGTTTGATATGCAGCCCTTTTATTGAGATACCCAACTGAAGAGTGAACATCCGTTCTCATTTACAAAAGTAATGACGAAGCATACAAGCACTTACCACAACAAGAGAGCTGGGGCTCTGGGATTATTACGCTCAGTGTGATATTGATTTCCCAGCTTTCAAAGATTGCAGACAAACCATTCCTTTCTGTAGCCCTGTTTACATGAACCCGGCAGGACCGAGTAAAGTAAGCGTCGGGTTAGGTGACTCGCCCCTGACTTGTCCTGATTGATGTCTACATGAATTCTACTAAAGCGCGTAAGTTTCGCAGCGGCGCCTAGCGTCGAGGTCCGCAGTTATTGTGCAAGCTTCCGGCTCCTGCTTTCCTCGGCGTACAGGGTATAAGCGTTCGCTTCGGCTGCGGGAGATGGTTCCTTCAAAACCCACCGCCGGACACCGACCTGTAATAATAGATACAAGCTACCCCGGCCCAGCGCCCGGCTTCTTGAGGGGTGTGTGCTTGGAGCAGGCTCCGTATACCCCGCTGCGCCCTGTCGGGGGCAAACCCAGTTTTCAACACTCGGCCTGCAAATGTGGTTCGTGTTTCACTGCGAAGTGCAGAGTTCGACTCAAAGCCCGTACGCTCTAACCAGCGTCAAGTTAAGCACTGCTGTAAGCGATCCTTCATCAGAATTGCGAACGTGAGTATCATTGCGGTCCTGGCCATGTCCGGTTTTTCCGGTTGTCCGAACTTGTGAGAAAAAAAGGCCACAAATGGGCTTCTACCGCACGCAGAACTTATCTGTGATCCGTCAAGGCAACTGTTGTTAAGATCTTTTTCCAAAGCATCTCACCGCAGAATAGAAGAGCAGCAGGCAGGGAGAAACCTTGTACCCATTAGAAAACTGATGGGTCCCCGGCGGCACTGGGGATCGAACCCAGAACTTCTCGAAAGCGAGGCGGATACTCTACTACAAGTATGCTCTACAACCGAAGTGGTGGCCTAAAAAGCTTGACCTAAAAACCTCATATGAGTCAGTTGCTGTGACCGTCCTCGACTTTAAAACCATATCAATATACTCCGCATAGATTGAACCTCGCCTAACCGTCACCTAACCGTCACATGATTAAGAAACGCTTTTATCCCAACTACAGGAGCAGTATCATTTAGATGGGGATTTTATTGCCCACTCCTCCTTTTGGGGAAGTGAACATATGGACATCAGAGGCAGAATTCTTGAAGATTTTATTCCCTGCAACAATATGCCTGATAATTACGGGCAGACACACTTACTTCTCTCCAAGCAGTAGGAAAATGAGCTGCCTAGTTTTATCTTTTTGTTCGCCTTGTGTATTTAACAATTTTAAATGGAATGTCACTGACAACTCATATGGCAGCGATCATCTTACTGTTTTATTCAGTTTAATATTCCCAACGGAAATCATTCTAGCAAAGCAGCGTCGTTAGAAACTTCATTTAGCAGAGTGGAAACTCTTTGAAGAAGCCACACGAATTGCATATTTCACAAATTGCATGTTAAAGGCCGCACATTTAGCTATTCCTCAATCTTCTGGAGTGGTGCGACAAAACCACAATGTGTGGTGGACAAAAGACTACAAGGAGGCCAAAAAGCTACAAAACAGAGCTTCGGGTAAATTTCGTAGGCAACCAACACAAGAGAACCTCATACATTTAAAAGAAGCAATAGCCAAAGCTAGATATATCATTCGCAGTGCAGAGAAAATCTCATGGCAATGTTATGTTACTTCAATAAACAGTCAAACGACATAAAAAAATGTGGAAACAGGTTGAAAAATAAAACGGCACCTTTTCACCTTTCACAATTTCTTTCTTGACATCTGCCACACAAACAGGTACAAAAGAATAGGCAGACATTTTGGAGGAACATTTTCCCGCAGTTTCTAGTTCGTCTCGTTATACGCTGTCATTCCTAAGATACAAAAATATAGCCGAAAAACGACTTCCAACGAGTGGAGGTGCAAACCAAGAATACAACAATTTAATTACTCTCCAAGATATCAATAGAGAACGGTCGGCCGGCAAAAACTGCTAGGACCCTATCAAATATGCTATAAAATGCTTTCCCATCTTTCCCAGTATGACGTAGAGGCACTCCACACTTTAAGAAAATATGCATAGAAAGAAAAATACCTCAGGAGAGGAAAAAAGTCGTCATAGTGCCATTTCTGAAACCTGGGAACCAAGAACTTCCCCTGAAAGCTATAAATCAATAGCACTTACAAGCTGTCTCGCAAGTTCTTTCGAAAGTGTCCTAAATATAAGAATGACATTTGTCCTTGAATCCCGCGAACTCCTCAACGTCTACCAGTGAGGCTTTAAAAAGGCATGCTCAACAACAGACAATCTTGTTCGTCCCGAAAACACAATTAGAGAAGCGTTTTTCACAAACAGGACTCTCTCGCCGTCTTCTTCAATTTAGAGAAAGCATATAAAACAACTTGGAGGTTTGGGATCCTCCGTGACCTTCACGATCAAGGTATCCGCCGTAGGATGTTAAACTGCCTCATTAACTTCCTTTCAAACCGTTCTTTCCACGTACGCCTAGGATCAACGCTCTCAAGAAAATTCGTTCAGGAAAATGGAATACCTCAGGGGTGTATAAAAAGCACTGCCCTTTATATTATAAAAATTAATTCCATAGCTAAAATAATCCAAGTGTCCATCATGTATTCACTCTATTTCGACGATCTCCAAATAACCTGCACATCCTCAAACATGAACACATGCGAGAAACAAATACAACTGACAGTAAACAAACTAACGACATGGCAGATAAAAGTGGTTTCATGTTTTCGACGCAAAAGTCAGTAGCTGTTCTGTTCTGGCTGAAAATAGGACTTCACACTGATGCCAACCTTTATCTAAATGAAGTCACAATACCAGTAAAAGTTGAGAACAAGTTTTTTGGAATACCTTTTGATAAAAAACACACATTCGTGCCACACATTAACACTCTTAAAAATAAAACTTCTATATCCTTAAATATACTAAAAATACTCTCCCGAAATCACTGGGGCTCTGATAGGACATGTCTGTTGCAAATTTATTGCTCTGTAGTGCTCTTTACTTTAGATTATGTTTGTATAGATTATGGATCTGCGAGACCATCGTACCTTAAGGAACTGGATCCAGTGCATAATGTCGGCTTGCGTCTGTCCACTGGTGCATAGAGAGAGACCCATAAATAGTCTGTATGTGGAAACAAATGAACATTCACTTACAGACAGAACAGTCATGCTCACTTGCTCGTACATTTTAAAAATCTGCTCACTGCACAATCATAATTGTTATCCTATCGCTACAAACTGTCCATCTAGGACACTCTAGCAATGAACCGCAAGCTTCCAGACCACTGCTCTTACGATTTGAAGAGACGTGCGAGGACCTCGGCATACTAGACATATCGCCAAGCATTGCTCGAAGGCGAGGTCCGCTGCCACTATGGTAAAATTTCTCTGAAATTTGTGATTTCACTCTCACACAGTTTCGCAAAAACAAATTCCAGAGAAGCTATATTTCAAGAATTCCTTACACTACAGGAAGAATACAGTACTTTCACAGCTTAATCTACAGATGGGTAGAAAACAGGCGTACGTTGGAAGCGCAGTGGTACAAGGGAATTAGAATCAAATGGACTTCCACAGTGTGCATCCATCTTCACTGCCGAATGCTACGCCACCTGTGCAGCCATAGAAAAAATAATAAAGAAATCCTCGCGGCAGCACCATCACAGACTCGCTAATTGTGCTTACAGCCCTTCATTCTGTAAATACAATAAATCCGCTGCTTGGCGGCCTCATACACAACATTATAACAGCCATAGCTCAAGGACAAAACATAAGACTCTTCTGTTCACCTAGTCATGTCGGCATAAAAGTCAACGAAAGAGCAAATTTGTGCGCTGCTCCAGTTTGTGGCAAGCAAATTTAAATTTTTAAATATGCCTTATAAAGATTGCATAAAATTTCTACATTGTAATGCAAGGGAAAATTGGAAGTCCCTTTTGAACAACGAAATAAATAACAAACTACCCCTATTAAAACCAGTTTTAGGCCAATAGAAGTCATCAGTGCACGAAAAACGTCAAAGAAAGTCCTTATCTGCCGTCTTCATAAAGGCCACACACACATTACACATGACTTTCTGCTTACAAAAAAAGAAAAACCATTTTGCACATGTGGAAATGCACTTACAATTGATGACATTTTAATTTCATGCTCGCAGCTGGAAAAGCTAAGGAAAGAGGGCTATTCTCCATCTCATAACCAATGCATCCCTTTTCACCCAGCACTGCTCTTAGGTGAAAATGCAATTGTCGACATGTCCTGTGTTTTAAGACTTTTAACAGTAGTTGGGATTCTTAAAAAGATGTAAAGCATGACCCAGTGCTTTTCTTATGCACCTCAGCCACTTCCTCATTCCCGAGAAAAGGGCTGAGGTTTTGTATTTGATTGGTTGGGGGCTTCCAGTCCTTGCGCACCTAAGAACTGCTGATGACGTTACCCAACCTCCTTTGAAAGTTTAATAGTATTCATTTATCTATAATGTTTTTCTCGCAATACAAGGTAGAAGGAAATAACTTTTTAAGCTTTTTACACCGACATTTTTTATCCATGTAAAAATCTTCAGAAAACAATTTCATATGACTTGATCTCGGCGCATGATAGCGTTAGTTGCTTATGCGCCGTTGAACCCAGCACAACACAACGCAGCAGCTCTTTCAAAGAAAACCTAAATTCGCTGATCTGGTGCGCAAGGGCGTCGCTTGACACAGCACTCCGGCACTTGCCGAGGCCACTTACAATGAGCCTTTGGCAGGGTCATCCACACCCCAGGCAGTCAGCAAAAGCTGCCCTACCTTTGCCAAAGCAGGGAGCGCCGGTTCCTGGGTCGGCACCCCGCAAGACTTCCCCGTCGGGGAGGCCTGAAACTAACACAACCACGTCTGCGCGGTTCTCCAGCACCTCTAGCGAGGAGATGGATATAACTCCCAGTCCGCCCGCTTTGCAGCGGCGAAACAGTTCTCTTGAGCGAAAAAAAAACAGACCCCTCATAACAGCCCCAGAGCATAAGTAAACGCACTAGCGTTCTGACCTCAAAAAATAAACATGGCTTTTTGGTTGAATGGAACTGTAAAGGACTGTTGAGGAATTGCAGTGACATAACCGACATTTTAGGCTCAGTGTTGGCCGTCGCTTTATGTCTTTAGGAAACCAATCTTGATCCACAACATATAAACACCCTGGAAGATTGTAAAATTTTTTAGACGCGATCGCGAGCAGGCAAATAGACTTTCGGGAGGCGTCGCGATTGTCGTTCAAATCAGCGTCCCTGCACGAGAAGTCAAAATCAAAACAAAACTTGAAGCCGTTGCGCCCCGCATCCTCAGATATAAAACAATTTCTATCTGTTGTTTATATATTCCTCCACATTTTACATTAACAGTCCAAGATCTACAAGAACTCATTTATGAACTTCCCTATCTATATTTAGTAGTGGGGTATTTTCACGCTCAATCCTTTTTGAAGAAGCGAGCGCTGCGACTCTAGGGGCCAAATAATCGAAGATTTTATCTTCAAAAATGCTGTGTCTCTTAAATATGGAAAAGGCCACATACTTCTCTCCTACCTCGAAAAAAATGACCTGTTTAGATTTGTTGTTTACTTCACCTGTTTTTAACGATTTTAAATGGGATGTCTTTGACAACCCATGTAGTAGCGATCATCTCTCCATAATAATCAGTTTAACATCTCCAACGGAAATAATCCCCGCAAAACCGTGACGCTGGAAGGTGCATCTAGCAGACCGGGAAATTTGTAGAGCAAAAGCCACTTTACAAAACATAGACGCAGAAAACCTGACCAACGGTCAGATAAACTTAAAGTTCACCAATTGTATCATAACTACTCCACAATTAGCTATTCCGCAGTCTTCTGGATTAGTGCGACAAAACCAAAACGTGTGGTGGACAAAAGGCTGCAAGGAAGAAAAAAAGAAAGCAGAGATTTGTGTAAATTTCGCACGTATTCGATGCACGAAAATCTCGTAAATTTTAAAAACGCATGAGCTAAAGTACGGTATGTCCGTCGCATTGCTGAGACAGCTTCATGGCCGAGTTATGTTTCATCTTTAAACAGTCAAATCACACCTAAAAAATGTGAAGGCAGGTTCGAAAATTAAGCAGCAACTTCTCACTGTTCACAATTCCTCTTCTGAAAACCCGTGACTCAGAAACACGAATAAGGGAACACGCAGACATCTTGGGTGAACACTTCACTGCAGTTTCTAGATCATCGCTATACACGCAGTCATTTATAAAACACAAAAATATAGCCGAAAAACAGGCTTCCAATAAGTAGGGGTCGAAAAATACAATACAACAACTGAATTACTCTCCAAAAAATGAACAGAGTACTGTCTGCCGGGGAAAAAACCTGCTCCAGGACCCGACCAAATACGCTCCAAATGCTTGGCCATCTTTCTGAGACTGCTGTAGAAGCACTTTTAAGATTCTCTAACACAGTTTGGATATCAAGGAAGATACCTGAAGCCTGGAAAAAAGCCATTATTGCACCATTTCTTAAACGTAATAAACCACCACCCCTCCTAGCAGTAATAGACTCATAGCCCTTACCAGCTGCCTTGTCAAATCATTTGAAAGTGTCCAGGATATGACTAACTTTTGGCCTTCAACCCTGCGAACTTCTTGATATCTATCAATGTTGTTTTAAAAAAAAATGTTCCCCGCAACAGATGACCTAGTCCGTCTACGAAATACTGTAAGAGAAGCTTTTATCCATAAATAACACTCTCTTGCCGTCTTTTTTGTTTAGAAAAACATACCATCTAAACCAAGTTGCACCGTTAATGTTGGATTACAATGTCTATAACTAACACCCCTACACCCCTCGCAAAGGGTGACTTTAGATAGCAAAGTCTTCATATAAAGGGCACTTTCTCACAATACCACCCTCCTTTACCCGAAGCCGTGAAATGTGTTTTACTTAACTTACACCCTTTTATAATGAGTGCAGTAGTCTCACTGCACCTTTAACTCCCTGTTTGAATTTTTCACTTTTATGCTGTGTCATTCATTTTAGACACTTTTCAATGTGCTCTTTATTATATTTAATTGTATCAGTTGACATTGTAGCCACACACACATGTAATATATGCTAGAGACAATAGCTCGGCTTTTCCTTTTCATTCCGAAAGCCTAGAAGATGCGAAGTGAATTCAAAAAGGTCAGGCACATTACACTGCATGCTCCGGCAAACATTTATTGATGTTAACTAGCAAATTCAACTTTTTGCATTCTTACAAACCATCAGACACTGCACTTTTACTCAGTCACATAAACATCCAGAAATTGGAGTTGAAATACGGAACAAAAGCTGCAGGCTCCTGGTTTGTAGCTCCTGTCGAACTGGCAGTACGCCTCGTAAATTCATTTGCAGTCTTGGAAGCATCAGCGACCTTTGTTCTCCTGTAAAAAAACAGAAAAAAGAACAAAATAAAACTTGCACTTTTTGCGAATGGTAGCATTGGTGCTATGTATGTTTTCAAATTTAGGGCAGTGAAAGTTGTCACCACTGGCTTGCAAACTTTTTTTCATACTTCAAAAGCACTAAACCATTGCTCGAGTTCTTCCCAGATTTAGGTCATTCTCCCATACCATATTTGTAGAACAGAATGCCATTATACTAGAAAACACCACCTTCAGAATAAAAAAGTTCTTGACCTCATGATGTGACAGACGAAGAAGAAGAAAAAGAACTTGGAAAACGAATGACAAACTGGTGCCTCAAGTTTGTTTTTTTTTTAAGTTATTTCTTGTTTACATATGTCTATTGTTGAACTTTTCTGTGAATTCTTTTGCCTGTTTCCTTTTGACTGTACTTCATTGATTTTTGTACCTTGATAAAGAGAGAAAGAGGCTGAGAGGGAATGGCAGCCACGCCTGCTTGGGTGGACATACTTTACTAGATATATGACTTTAGAATGGAGGGGGCAGATGCCCATCACAGGAGGCCCTCCAGCCAATGGCATAGACTGATTTTCATGAAGCCATGGTTTTTGTTAAGTCATAAAACCAGCAGTGGTGACTTCTCTTCCATCTGCTGTACCCTACAATGTCATGCTAGAATTTCCAAAGGGCCATCTTGAAGTTCATGAGAATCAGTTGATGCCACTGGTAGTGGGGGGAGACTCCTTTGAGAAGATTTGGGGCTTTTTTCTTCAGTTGTAAGGGGCTATAGCTTACCATACGTTGAAATGAATCGACAGTGCTTTTTACACGAAATATATGTACATCAATAGATGTGCTCTTACGTTGCAAAGTGGGGAGGAATACTTTTGCCTATATACTTGCTGTCGTGGTGCAGGGGCTCACTCGAACCTGGGCTCCTTCAGGTAGCGTGTCCGAGCCTTCGGGCTGAGGAAATATGCAACTTGAAGTTTGGGACAACGAAAAACAAGCGGGTTTACTGACACTTCAAAGAAACTTGTTTACACAATTTAGAACAGAGCAAAGTTAATAGCGTTGAGCGATCGTTCTCACTCAGGTCGCCTGTACATATCCCAAGGCTCCGCCCCTCCATTAATCGGCGGCCAATTCAACACGTGGCACAGATCAGAATATTGACAGCACATAGTACGCGGAGGCGCTCGTAGGAATAGGCGAGGAGGATTCGGGGGTCCGCTGCTACCAAGTACAGTAGAGAAGCACGTCTCTATCGAAAACAGGTGATTCGTGCGGGTGCCGCAGTCACTCATGCGACGGGTCCTCTTCCCATGAGTCGGCTTCTGTCAGTCACGGCGAATCACACTAAGGCACCGTCCCCTCTTCCCTCGGTCGTCTTGCGCATCGTCGGTCGCGTGTCGCGGCGAACCAGACAAAGGGAAGGCCATCTTCCCTCTCCATAATATCGTGGAAAAGACTCCGCACGTAGGTTCCCAAAGACATGTTTTTTCAACGGGGTCAACGAGAGGTCAAACGACGTGTCCCCAGCAGGGTTGTAACAGCTACCTCCCCAGCCAGATGAGGATCGGCGGGTAGCAGTCACCGCTGCTGCCCGAAGAGACCAATTAATAGCTTGCAGAAGAACCAACCCTTCTCCCTCTCATGTAACATTGTCTTCTTGACGTTGAACAGATTCTGTGAGGGTTCACTGAAACTTCAACCTCATGCTCAAGACAGCACTCAGCCTTCCTCCAAGAAGACCAGTTCAAAGATGGTTTATTACAATCTGGTTAAGCTAGCTGTTGGAGAAAAGCCCGCACTAAAAACTCTCAGGACCCACGTATGCTGAGAAACCCAAACATGCTACTACATACATTCGCATGCATAAAAGCACGAAATAAAAACTTAAGTAGAAATTTTAGTTACCTGAAGAGCACCCCGGACGACTTACAAAGATCTACTACGTGCGTTCGCGTTTCCATTCACTATTCCCTCCTTGTACTTTATGTCGAAATGATACTGCTGCAGAATCAAGATCCACCTCAGAAGGCGATCGATCTTTGATGTCGCGGTTTGCGGACAGGAAAGTGGGACAATGGTCCGTTTCTAAAATGAATTTAGCGCCTGCCTTCGAGATAGCATTGTAGTTTCTAGATAGCCCAAGCAATGCAAGCGCACCCTTTTTCTGACGAGCAGTACACCATCTCTAGAGAGCTCATTCGCCTCAGGTAGAGAATTGGATGTTCGTTACTATCGTCATCTCTCTAGCAGAGAACGGCACCTAGTCCTCGATCACTCGCATCACAATGGACCGTGAGTTCTCTGCCATAGTCAGGAGCTCTCAAAACCGGGCGTCTAATCAATACTGCATTCAGGTTTAAGAAGGGGGCTTCCTTCTTTTCATCCCAAGCTACATTGGTCCGCTCTGCTCTGCGGAGAGCATTGGTCAGGGGGCTTGCCAAAGCGGAATAATCACGGGAATAGTGATTGTAACATCCCTTAAGCCCTAAGAATGTCCAAATGTGCATCGTTGTTCTAGGCCGTGGGCAGTCTTCTACCGCAGATATCTTAACCTCACCGGGTTTCCCGAAACCTTGGCCTACGTTGTGACCTATATAGACGACTGTTGCCCTCACAAGGCAATACTTCTCGGCTTCTACAGTGAGCCCAGCTTGACGCAAACGGCTCATGACTGCTCTCAAATGAAACAAATTGTGCGCCCATCAATCTGAGAAGACAGCAATATCGTCCAAGTAGGGCACCGCAAATAATTTACAGCCGTTTATAACCCTGTTCATTAGACAGGAAAAACAATGTAGAGCATTTTTGAGCTCGAAGATCATCATTGTTGGTTGATAGCTTCCCGTTGGAGTAACGAAAGCTACGTATCTACTGGCGCGCTCAATGAGCGGTACTTGCCAGTATTTTCGAGTAAAGTCTAGCGTAGTTACATAGGTTGCTCGACTAACCTGTTCCACTCTCTCGTCGGTATTGGGGATAGGGTACACTTGATCCTTGGTGACAACATTGAACCTCCGGTATTCCACTACAGGCTTTGTGTCTTTACCTGGACTTTTCCACCAAGATCATATTCGCTTTTGGGTTGCTGGATTACTCCTAATTCCAGCATGCGTTTTACCTCCCTGTCAAGGATATCTCTCTGTCTTGGAGAGTCGATAGTACCTTGACCGCACTGGCTCCTCGGAAGTTAGATCAATATCCTTCTGAATCATATCAATTCTGCCTGGCCTACGAACCAGTCATCAAACTCTATCAGTTCGCCGAGATCAGACAACTGTGACTCTCTTAATTCTCTCCGCTCAGTCCTCGTGCGGAATTCATGCGGGCTGCTTTCCTCTCTGCTTAGACAGATAAGGTTGTTTTACATCGCCTCAGGAAGGTTCAACGTTAGATTTATTGCGGCCTCCCTCTGCACGTAAGGCTTCATTAGATTGCAGTGGTAAATGCGCGCTTTACGCCCTTCTAGGGTTTCCACCACGTAGTTTGTGTTAGAGAGCTTGACAGTTCCTTCAGCAGGCCCTTCCCACTGTACTTCGAGCCTATTCTGCCTTGAAGTTCTAAGTAATAGTACCTTGTAACCGATACAAAACGTCCAATGTGGGGCTGTCCGATCATAGTAGACCTTAGAACGAGCCTGGGCTGCTTCGTGCTGGCCTCCACGACTTCTTTAGTGTTACGTAGACGGTCTAGTAGACAACACGAACTCTTTAAAGCAGACAGCTGGGCTAGTTGGTGATCTTTAGATTCAATGCACACGGTAACTGCGCTAGAGACACAGACAAAGATAGAAGGACACCACGAACGCTAACATCAACTGGCTTTATTCCAGACAGGCACATGAATATATAGGCAAACGTATGTACATCAGATCACACCCTAAAGCGCTTGTGCAATGGCACCTTCTTGTTCAGGAAATGTATTTCTTCAGATGACAGTGATACCGATTGGTTGCTTACGCAAGGCTGTCGTTCTATGTGAATGAGAAATGCTTCCAGTATTTTGGCGTTGTTTTTGATCTGAGCTTACAAAAATGACACTGGTCTAAATAAATATCGGAGAACATTTATCCTTACATCGTTTGCAATGTGCCGCCAAGTGTCCCGGACCTGATAATGCCTCGACAGCCAGCATTCTGTTCTAAGCATGCGCTTTAGAACAGAATGCCACCTTTCTACACTGTTGCTCTGCGGATGATGGATTGAGCTGTGTACTATCTTAATGCCGCAACCGGTCTAGAAATGAGGTGGTGAGGGCACTAGTAAATACACTACCCTGATCTATTTGGATCTCGGAAGAGAATCCAACACGGGCAAAGACTGATAACAGTGAATTCACACACTCTCAGACGTCCCCTAGCACAGCCTGACAGCCACTGGAAACTTCGTGGCAGGGCATAACATGGTGAGGATATAACGACACCCAGGACTCTGTCAAGGGAAGTGCCCAACTACATTTATCACCAACCAGTGAAATGGCTCAGTAATGATCGGTACTAAAACCATCGGCACTTTCCATTTGTCGAGCGCTTTTCCGACCCCTGACATCTGTCGCATGGCCTTACAATACGCTCCATGTCCTTAAACCCTCCAGGCCAATAGAATTCTTGTAAAAGCTTCTGCTTTGTTCTCCTGATTCCAGGTGGCATGACCACGAATTGTCGTGGGAAAGTCGCAGTAAGTCTTGTCGGTACTTCTGGGGAACGACTACTTGGCCTCGCTCCACTCCATGCTTGTCCTTTTATACGCGATAAAGCACACCGCCTCTCATTTGGAAAGCTATACTCTTTTTATTCACTTACTCGTTCTGGGGAGCTTTCTGATCTCTGTATCGTCAGGTCATTTGCTTGTTCCATTTCAAGCTCTTCTTGGTTCGCACTCAGAAGCGCCGTGAAACTGCTTGACACTGGCGGCAAAAAACCACTCTCTAGGATTTCCTCGTTACGCGTATCGTCATGCCTACTGCCAGCTGACCGACGCAATTTTCTGAACCTTGTTCATCTATTTTTGCCCCAAGATTAATGGCTGTTTCCTCAGCAGTAGTATTCCCAGGAGTAAGCTGTGTTGCAAGTTCTCGCGCCTTTGAACGTGTTAAGGCCTTTACAACACTGTCTTCAAAGTGAATCCCCTCCCTCACGCAATAATTTATCTGATTTGTTGGACCACAAACACGGTTAGCATTTAGGTTGCTTTCCTGAAGCGGCGGATTTGGTTGTAAGCGTGCCGAAAGAGCCCTCAATTACCACTGTCACTATAGGCAAGCACACGCTTTGGCCTTCCACTACCTATCGGGTCCATGCACATTGGCCTGTGTAATAGATGGTGACACATACGACGAATGGACAACGTCCATCTTTTGAATGCTTCCCGTTCACTACCAGGTCATGCTTTTAAGGTTCCAAGAGCTTCATGTCTTGATCGCAGTTACTGGCATACGAGAACGCAACCTTTTCTTTTTGGCCGTTCACTGCTATGAGACCCGGCTCATTGCATCTGTAGCAAGTGAGTGGCCTCCTAGCCTCAAACGCGACTTCTTCTTCAGCGCTTTGGCCACTTTTGCACCGTTCTCATTGTCTTCCTTTCTTTGAGGTTTATCGGAAGAAAACTCGTTCGTTTTTCTCGACTGTAGACTTCACGAAGTGCCTCTCGTGACGGTAATTCGCACTTTCTCCGAAATTATTAGGCCTATCAACTCTAGTCTTGTCAAACTGCCATTGCGAAGTGTACTCCTCAATAGATTCGGCAGCTTTTCAGCTTTTGTCGCAGACGTTACATTGTTCCTGTCCTGTACCCAATTTCTTTTTCCCCTTCAGGAAGGCAGTTGTAAAAAGGCTTCAACAAAACTCTCTCAAGTACAGCGTCCCCGTCGCTATAGGACTCAGTGCTCTTTAGCCACTCGACCAAGTTAACTTTCAACTTGCACAAAAAAGAGGATAGCTGTCTTCCCTCGACTTCTCAGCCCACTTAAATCATTGCCTTAACGCTTCGGCACTGTCTGTACTTTCAGATGCCACGCCTTCACCTTCTTGTAGTTGTCCGCGTCCTCTTTGCTGAGCAGCGTGACACCTCCGCTGCCTCCCAGGGCAGAACAGTCAGTAGTATCTCGACTGAGGGACTGTTCCTCGCAAATTCGTCCAAAATTTACTAGATACAGACAGATATCCTCTGATACCACGTATGACTACATGTTTCTAGACGTCTTGAACCCTGCCTCCTTGTTCAGAAGAGGTACCGCTTGCTGGGGACAATTGTCCGACCTCTTGCTCAACTTGAAGTTTGAGAAAATACGGGTTTACTGGAACTTTGAAGAAACTTATTCACATAATTTAGAAAAGAGCAAACAGTAAAATGTTAAAAGCTCATAGCGTCGACAGGCTGGATAAGCTTTGTCGCCAGGGCTCAAAGCGATCGTTCTCACTCAGGTCGCATGTTAAATATGCCAAGGCTCCACCCCTCCACCAGTCGGCGGCCAATTCAACACGTGGCACAGATCAGAAGAATGACGCAGCACATAGGACAGTGAGGCACTCGCGGGAATGAGCGAGGGGGATTTAGGGGTCCGCTGCTACCTCGCACAGTAGAGCGGCACGTCTCTATCGAAAACAAGTGATTCGTGCGGGTGCCGCGGTCACTCTTGCGGCATGCCGTGGGTCGGCTCCTGTCAGTCACGGCTGGTCTCTGGAAGGCATCGTCCCCTATTCCCTCTGTTGTCTTGTACATCCTTGGGCGCGTCTCGCGGCGACCCAAAGGGAATGCTATCTCCCCCTCTCCATAAGAGCGTGGGAAAGATTCCGCAGGTAGGTTCCCAGAGACATCCTTTTTTTCGCGGGGTCAACGAAAGGTCAAACGATGTGCCCCCAGCAGCGTGGTAACAATGCCAGTGTGCCGCATGCATATTGGCCTTTGAAACACTTGCTTTGGAAGTCGGGTACTTTCAGAATTTTGTTTGAACTGCGCTGAAAAGCACAGCTCTACTTCAATGAAATTTATTCGAACTTGAGCAACTGGCATAGCCATATATTCATGGCAGCCAGTACTACTTAACTGCTGTGATGTCATTAGTATGGTAGGTGAGCGAACGAGGAGTCCATTGCACAACCCGTGTTGTGTTGTGTTGGGTTTTATGGCATATAGGCAACTAAGGCCAACATGCGCCAAGCTCGAGGTATAAGAGAAATCTCTGGATGATTTTATAGAAATGTGAAAAACGATGCTGGTGCAGAGTGCTTAAATAGTTAAATTAGCTCATGATGATGAATTAAAAAGATGCTAGAAAATGGGTACTATTAAAAACGTTTAAAGTGGGTCGGGTCACCTCAACAGTCATCCTTACCAGGGTAAGGATCTCGAGGCTTCCAACCAATCAAATACAGACCTCACCCTTTGTCTCAGGAATGAGAAATAGCTGAGGTGTATCAGGCGAAGTACTGGGTCATGATTTAAATATTTTTAAGAAAACCAGCTTCTGTTAAAAATCTAAAAACACAAGAAATGTCCATAATTGCGTTATCGCTCAAGAGCAGTGCTGTTTGAAAAGGGATGCATTGGTTATAAAACGGAGAAAAACACATTTTCCGTAGCCTTTCCAGTTTAGAGCATGAAATTAAAATGTGATTCACTGTAAGTTCATCTCCGCATGTACAAACTGGTATGTCTTCTTTCTTTAGCAGAATGTTGTGCGTAAAGTGTGTGTGACCTATCCGGAGACGGCAGATAACGACATCTTTGATACGTTTCTGGTGCGCACATGACTTCCATTAACCTAGGACGGGTTTTATTAACTGTAGTTTGTTATTTAGTTCGTTCTTCCAAGTGGACTGCCATTTTTTCCTTGCATTATAGGTATTAAGTTCATGCAATCTCTTTAGGGCACATTTATGTTTTTAATTTGCTTGTCACAAGCTTGAGCAACGCACAAATCTGCTCTTTCATTGCCCTTTATGCCGACATGACTTGGTACCCAGCAGAGTCTTATGTTTTGTCCTTGAGCTATGGCAGTTGTAATGTTGTGTATGAGGTCGCCAAGCACCGAAGTTATTGGATTTTTAGGATGAAGGGCTGTCAGCACACTTAGCGAGTCTGTGTAAATAATACTTTTGGGTAGGTTCTTGTTTAGTATTTTTTCTATGGCTACACAAATGGCGTAACATTCCGCAGTGAAGATGGAAGCGCGCTGTGGAAGTCTTACTATTTTATTCCAATTTCCCTCTACAACTGCACTTCCAACGTATGCATCTGTTTTTGAACCGTCGGTATAAAATGCTGTGAAAGTAGTGTACTTTTCCTCGAGTGTGAGCAATTCTTGTATTATATGTTGTTGCGGAATTTGTTTCTTACGGAACTGTGTTAGAGGGAAATCACAGATTTCATGGAAATTGTGCCGTGGCGGCAGTGGACCTCGCCTTCGGGCAATCTTTGGCAATACGTCTAATATGCTAAGGTTCCGGCACATCTCTTCCAATCGCAAGAGGAGAGGACGAGTAGCTTGCGGCTTGCTGTTGAGTGTTCTAGAAAGGCACTTTGTGGCGATAGGGTAACAAAGATGTTTAACCAGTGAACGGATTTTTAGAATGCATGAGCATGTGAGTATGGCTCTTCTATCTGTAAGCGATGGTTCATTGGTCTCTGCATGGAGACTGTTTATGGGTGATGTCCTATATGCACGAGTGGAGAGACGTAAACCTAAATTATGTACTGGATCTAGTCGGTTGACGTACGATGGTTTCGCTGACCGATAGACTACGCATCCGTAATTCAGGGCAGAGCGTACTACAGAGCGGTATATTTGTAAGAGACATGTCCTATCGGCTCCCCAGTGTTTTCTCGACAGCACTTAGAGTATGTTCAGGGATCGGGAAGCCTTCTTTTTCAGCGCATTTATTTGAGGCAGGAAGGTGAGCTTTCTGTCGAATGTATTACCTAGAAATTTATGTTCTTTTTTCACGGGTAAGTCTATTTCGTTCAGGTGTAGGGTGGGATCTATCTGCATGCCTCGTCTGAGTGAGAAAAGAATGGCCACTGATTTCTGTGGAGAAAAACGGAAGCCATTGTGGTCTGCCATATTGCCAGTTTATTTATTGTAGCTGTATCTGTCGTTCACATGTTGATGTATTCGAGGATGTGTAAGCTATCTGGAGATCATCTACTTAGACAGAATACATTACGGCCCTTGGGATTATTTTCCAGATAGTATTCCTTTTTACAATCAAGAGTGTTGTGCTCAAAATACATCCTTGAGGTATTCCGTTTTCTTGGATAAACTTCCTTGAAAGGGTTGAGCCTAGGCAGACGTGAAGTGCACGGTTAGACAAAAAGTCTTTAAGGCAATTCAACATCCTGCCGCGGATGCCCAGTTCAGCCGCCAAGTCCTGAATAATCCCAAACCTCCACGTTGTGTCATACGCCTTCTCTAAATCGAAGAAGACAGCGATACAATGCTGTCTGTGTACAAAAGCCTCACGAACAGTGTATTCAACACGCACCAGGTGGTCGGTGGTGGAGCAAGCCTTTTTAAAACCGCATTGATGGACATCCTGAAGCTCCCGGCCTTCTAACACGAATGATAGTCTGATATTCAATACACTTTCAAAAGACTTCGCTAGACAGCTAGTCAGAGCTATGGGCCTATAGCTGCTAAGAAGGGTAGAGGGCTTTCCGGGTTTTAATAGAGAAACAATAACGACCATGCTGTAGGTGTTTGCAGCGCACACGAAACACGGACGGACAGAAAAGGGAACGAAACACAGCGCTGACTTTCAACTGAGCTTTATTGGAAAAATAAGCGACTTTTATACAGAAATTTTTATCTTTTTAACATGTGACTCAGAAGATGTCAAAACGTCCTACTACATGTGCCATCTGAAATCACTGATACTCTAGATAAAAACCCTGAAAAAACACGAATGGAAAACACTGAAAGACACGTGCCGCCTAAACCACCTAAAGGGTGTCATGATCAATAACGGTGAAGGAACAACATTCGAAAAAACTACCAAAAACTATGATACCCAAATGCAAAAGCAGGGTAAAGCTGTATATGGGCTCCCGTTGTCACAAAAAAAATAATAAAAAATAAAAGATAAAAGAAAATACATTGATAAAAACAGGGCTGAAACGGTATAAAACACATGAACTAAAACAGCATAAGACCCATTATTTAAAGAGTGTTGAAATTTACAGGTGCGCGCCTGCGGCCTGCAAGAATCCAAGTTCTTTATCCAGGAGTACTAAGGACACAGCGCTGACGCACCTGTCCCCTTTCTGTTGGATGGCTTTTGCCTCGATAATCTCCCTCGTGGTCTGATCCAACAGAAATCCAACAGAAATCCAACAGCCATCCAACAGAAAGGGGACAGGTGCGTCAGCGCTGTGTCCTTAGTACTCCTCGATAAAGAACTTGGATTCTTGCAGGCCGCAGGCGCGCACCTGTAAATTTCAACACTCTTTAAATAATGGGTCTTATGCTGTTTTAGTTAATGTGTTTTATACCGTTTCAGCCCTGTTTTTGTCAATGTATTTTCTTTTATCTTTTAATTTTTTATTTTTTTTGTGACAACGGGAACCCATATACAGCTTCACCCTGCTTTTGCATTTTGGTATCAAAGTTTTTTGGTAGTTTTTTCGAATGTTGTTCCTTCACCGTTATTGATCATGACACCCTTTAGGTGGTTTAGGCGGCACGTGTCTTTCAGTGTTTTCCATTCGTGTTTTTTCAGGGTTTTTATCTAGAGTATCAGTGATTTTAGATGGCACATGTAGTAGGACGTTTTGACATCTTCTGAGTCACATGTTAAAAATTTTGTATAAAAGTCGCCTATTTTTCCAATAAAGCTCAGTTGAAAGTCAGCGCTGTGTTTCGTTCCCTTTTCTGTCCGTCCGTGTTTCGTGTGCGCTGCAAACACCTACAGCATAGAAAACCAACTAGCCCAAGAAAAGACGATTCTAATAACGACCATCTTCCAGGCTTCGGGAAGTTTCCCTGATACCGAAACTTTGTTTAAAAAAATTAAAAGCGCCTCCACAGCCGCTTCAGAAAGATGAGCCAGCATTTGATAATGTATTTCATCTGAGCCAGGTGCAGTTTGCTTACCAGCGGACAGTACTCTATTAATTTCTTGGATTGTAAGTAGGTTATTATAGGGCTAATTTGAACTGCCACTTGTCGAAAGTCTTTGTTTTTCAGCTGCGTTTTTGTATTTGAGGAATGCTTCTCTGTAGTGAGATGAACTGGAAACTGAAAAAAAATATTCACCCAAAATATCTGCCTGTTCTTCTAAATTTGTATGCCAGGGGTTGATAGATGCGGAACTGTGAATGGGGAGTAGCTGCCATTTATCTTTTTTACCATCTCCCCCATTTGCTTTGACGTAATTGAGCTGTTTATTGAGGACACGTAACCTTGCCATAAAGTGTTTTCTGAAACACGGCGAAGAAACACGGCGAGCTTTTGCTCATGCATTTTTAAAGCTTGTTAAATTCTCCTGCGTTGGGTACCTACGAAAAATTCCCCAAGCTTTGTTTTGTTTCTTTTTTGCATCTCTGCATTCCAGTGTATACCAAATCTTCTGATTCTGCTTTACTACTCCAGATTACCGAGGAATTGCTAGGCGTGCAGCGTTTAAAATACAGTTTGTGATAGCTTCACTCAGTTCGTCTATGCTGAGATCATCTGAAAATATTTTATCTAAGCTGTTCCTTTCTCTAAAAAGTTCCCAGTCGGCTAATTGGAACTTCCACTGTCGTGGTTTCGTTGGGGGGACTTGTGGTGGGGATGTTAGGCTTATTAATACAGGGCGGTGATCGCTGCCGTGTGGGTTATCGATGACATCCCATTTAAAATCACAAAAGAGAGAGGGCGAAGTAAAAGACAAATCTATGGAACTCATTTTTCCCGTGCTCGGAGAGCAGTATCTATCTTTGCCGGTGTTAAGAAGGCAAACATTATTACTTAGAATAAAATCTTCTAAAATACGAGCTCTTGCATCAGTGTGTGCACTGCCCCAAAAACCGGAGTGGGCATTAAATCACCAACTAGCAGATATGGCTCTGTTAGCTGATCTAAAAGGGATTCTAAATCATGAAGTGTTACTGTTAGGTGTGGCTCAAGGTATACGGTACATATTGTCAGTGTTTTAAAATGAAGAATGGTGACTGCGACGGCGTCGTATTTGGTTTTAAGTTTGATCTCGCGGGTTGCCACACCATTCTGTCTGACAATGGCAACACTTCCAGAAAGTTTGCTTGCTTGCTCTCGGTCACACCGAAAGGTATTGTACTTGTTTAAAATATTTCTTTGTTTTGGACCTAAGTTGGTCTCCTGTAAGCATAAAGCCACCAGGGACATTGTGTTTAAAAGCTCTTTTATGTCAAGTAGTTATTCATTAGTCCTCGGCAGTTCCACTGTATAAGGAATGCCATATTTGACGAGTGCAGTTAAAACTTAGGGTACCGGTTTTGGGGGTGCCAATACCGGGGTCTTTTTTTCTTTTTCGCTCCAGGGAGCTGTGCTTCTGCTGCAGCAAAGGTGAGGTGTCTATCGCCTCACTAGAGGCTCTCGACCTCCGTGGTGAACCCGCAGTTGTACGGTTTGTGGGCTTCTCCCGACTGGGGGATGCCTCACGGGCGGCCGACTGAGGGGACGGCGAGCCCTTGCTGAGAGGTCGCAGGGCAGCCTTCGCTGCGTCTGCTGGGGGTGGGGGTGGCCCTTCCTGAGGCTTTGCCTGGGCTGTGGCTGAAGCCTGGTGTGGTGTTCCGCCCCTGCGCACCACATCGGCGAAATTTGTTTTTGCCGTGAACTGGAAGGCTGATGGGAGTCTTTTTCGTGCTTCCTGATAAGATATATTTTCCTTTGTCTTTATTGTTTTTATTTCCTTCTCTCTCTTCTGGGTAGGACATGACCTCGAGTACGCGCGGTGATCCCCTTCGCAGTTCGCGCAGTGGTGAAGCATTGCAATCGACGGATTCATGATTGTTTGACGAACATTTGGCGCATGTTTGGCGGCCACGAAAGCTCTGTGAGCCATGGCCAAATCTTTGACATTTGAAGCAGCGTCTGGGGTTTGGGATGTACGGTCTTACATTTATTTTAAGATATCCTACTTCTATGGCTTCGGGAAGTTGGCTGGAGGCAAAGGTCAGGACTATGTGTCTTGTTGCTATTTCCTTGTCATCTTTTCGGATTTTAATACGATGGAATTCGGTGACGTTCTGGTCTTTCAGACCCTCCAACATGTCTTCTTCAGAAAGTTTCAGGAAATTGTCTTCAGATATTACTCCTTTCCCTGTGTTTAGTGATCGATGTGCAGTAATGAATACAGGAATGTCTCCAAAGGACACTATGGTTGGTAGTTTGGAAAATTGCACTTTGTCTCGGATTTAGAGGAGTAAGTCGCCACTGGCTAGCTTCGCCACATTGTAGCCAAGGCCCAGGGCGTCGGTAAGAGATTTAGAAACAATGAATGGGGACATTTTCCTAGCTGGTTGATCTGGATTTTCACTATATACGTCATGGTACCTAGGGAAAACTTCTTTTGTTCATTGCAGGAACTGCGTAGTGGCATCGGTCCGCCCTCGTTTATGAGGGCGATCATTTAATCAAGGAAAGGGATCCATAAAAAACAGCTATTTTTGGCTGCGGTGGCAGCCACCCACCACGGAGCCCAACATGGGGACGGGACAGGAGGTTGCAAGCAAGGCCTGCCCGCGTCAGCTGTACACCGCAACTATAACCGCAACTATAACCGAAAGGTAGTTCGGCACACAAGGTTAACCCTCGCCGCCAGGAAAAAAGGAGAAACCAAGAAGTGAGTAGGGGATAGGAGTGTTGTGAGAAAGAAGATAGGAAAGTGAAAGATGCAGGCGAGGATAGGAAAAGGCGACTGCCGATTTCCGCCGGTCGGGTCAGGCCGGAGGTGCCGTCTACAGGAAGCTGGGGCCAAAGTGGTGTGTTGCCTCCACTGAGGTGCCTTAAAGGTCCAAACGCTCGGCATCGATTGAACCAGGATCCCCTTTTCCCCGGACACGGCGATGCCGCGCACGGCGAAACGTGGGTTCTCGGGTCCGTGGTGATGCACGGTTCACCATCATCCCCCTGCGGGGATGTCCCTGCGGATGCTCGGGAACCCGCGGTGTCGCCACTCACCGACGCCTGCAAGCTGCAGACGCCCCCCTGCGGGGTCATTGCACAATGCAAAGAATCAAGTGTATAAGATACGAAAAAGGAATGGGAAAATTAGCTTAGCGCAGTAACATTCTACAGTGCTCTTTAATTTAGCGGGGCATTTTATGCACTTAAAAATTTTTCAGAATTAAATGGTCCCAGCTTCGTTTTATGCTGCATTTTTCGTCACAATGCAGTCACAGCCACCTGAAAAGCTGTAGTTCTTAATGCACACCTACCCGGAATGTTTTTAAATTGTGAAAGAGAATGTTCACGACTCCTCCTGTGTTGAATTATTGAGGTTGTTCCTCGCCATACCATCAAGCAAGCCATCCACGTTCGGGTAGGGGGAATTATTTCCCATCATCTGCACTGAAAAGAAAAAAAATCATAAGTTAAAGAAAAGCAGCGAAATGCAACAATATTCTTTTAATACTGCAACATTAGCAAATGGCACTGACACAGAATTGCGCGGTCCACAAGGTCTATGAAAACATACTTTTTGCTTTCAAAATGAATTCTCGGAAGTTGAACTTCTGCGTCAAAAAAAAAGAGGGAAGAAGAAAATGGTCAGCTTTATATTTATTTTTCTAGCAACACTGACACTGCACCCAAAAAGATGGGCCAAATTATTTTTAATGTGGGTAAGAAATGATAATTTTCAAATGTGCGCCAGGCACATAAAGGCAATTAACAAAAACTAAAATTAAATAAAAACATGAAAAATCAACCCTCTGTCTTCCTTTAAAATAAAAAAAAAATACGTGGCTGCCTGACACAGCTCAGTCACAGTGTAAATTTAAATTGCATTTCTAGAAAGCACGTGATGTGTGATTGGTCATAACCTGACATGATGTATTATTTATTTTGTTTTTGTAGGCTGCCTTGTGGGCCTTCTGTAAATGCACAAAATTCCGACGGCTTACTAATGCATTTGTGTGATGCTGCTTGCATTCTGCAGTGATCAATTCTTACGTAGCCTGCCGCATACAGTTCTCAGAGGTGACAACTATTTCAGCAAGCGGCTTTCATACCTCTAAAAACAATGAGAAGCTGCTAAGGAAAACGAACTAAAATTACTGAGCACCGGCCAAACATCATCACTTCGAATAATCAGCGGATACGGCCTCAAAACACATGGTGGATATGCCAAGTAAGGAATTGGGTGACCTTGAAATATGACATATTCGTCAAAAATTATTGTCCGGGCATAATACTGCAAAGCTCCCTGGCCTAGACTACTTCCATTGCCTCGTACCATGTGAATGGCAGACTCCGCCTAGCACATTATGCAGCGCCAAACAGACCGAGCTGAGCAGGCGCCCGACGGTTACCGGCATGTCAAGACCATGTCGGTGCACGCCGAGGGTGGGGAGGGAGGGGCGAAGCGTGGCGCCGACGGCAAGCGGTGCCGGCGAACGAGTCAGCAGCACGGGGACCATTGCGAGGACGATGTTTATCAGAAAGGGGAACTGGAAGGGAAGCGGCGCCGGTAGTGGCGGCGCGACGCCGCCATTACAATATTCCTGCACATGCACCTTAAGCCAACGTTATAGATATTAGAGTTATAGCATATCGTTACCGTGTTTACGTTACCGTTTACCGGGCCAGGCTAGCATTTACCTAGCCCAGCACTTTACGGTATCGCTTTGGCGTTTGCGGGAAGTTAGCGTTTGCCCACAAACAACCTAGAGGCGAGCTGCGAGACAGCCGTCGCCGAGCCAAGCCAAGATAGCCAGCTCGGAGGAAGGAGGCATGGCGACGCATGCAGTGTGCACATCCGAGCATGACATGAATATCCGCCCGTGTATCGAAAAGGCGGATGATGCCAGCCGCAGTGGCATCTTGAGAAATAATGTGGTGCTGCGCAGGGTGCGCTACCACATCAGCGACGACCTCCCTTTTCTACGCGAGGTCGTCAACTTAAATCCGTCTGCGGACCCGTCGCAATGGGGGACTATTGCAGAAAACGTGACCATTGCGACTGGGCGAGATTTTTCTGCAAGAAGCATTAAGGAGCGACTGCTGCTCATGCTGAGGAAGTTTCTTCATAACGAACGGCAGGTGCTGAAGAAGTGCTTACAAAATTATGACTGACATTTTTTTCGCTTTGATTGCCTCAAGCTGCAAAAAGTGACTGCTCGTTTCAAACTAGGTCTGGTACCGAAGAAGTTTATACAGAGCGGGACCTGTTGCTTCACAACGTTGCCGACCTTAGCAAAGAGTTTGGTTGCAATCTGAGACCTGCAACGTGGAGGGTCCCGAAAATGCCCTCGTGCAGAGCTACGGCACGTTCAACAGCCCGCGCCTCAACACAGGACGGCAGGGTGGTTGCAGCCATGCGGTTATATGAAGAGCCTGCGGACCCGGCAGCAGAAGAAAGCGAGAATATTCCCCGTTATCGTAAGTGAGATACATAGCCTTGTGTTGTGTCAGAGCGAGTGTTTATTCAGTGTGTGCGAGCGCTTCTGCGGCATTTCATGAACGGCTACGCACAGGAGACATTTTTGTGCAATACTGCAACTTTATAGACTGAGTAGAAGGCTCTGCCCACAAGGGCACAAGACACTGAGTAATGAAAAAGTTTTGTTTAAATAGTCAAGTAAACGCCCTTCTCTACCCAAATAGACCACAAAATCCACCCTACCATTCACGAGAATATTTGCCAATTTTTGTGACGAATAACTTAATTTATACAACATAGTCTAGGCATGCCAAAAGAACGAACTCATCCTCAGAATAGAAAACCCAAGGCTTCAGCAGTGGTAGGGGGAGATGCCCAGCTCGTAACTTAAAAACCAGCGACTACCGGTCAGTACAACACTGCTGGCGGCGAAGTCCAAGTGAGTCTTTTACTGTAGGATTCCACCCACAAATTATTTGTTCTTAAAAAATGTTCTTCTGCTCCTCATGCTCCTGCATGCATTAAGTGCAATTGTACAATGTGCCTTTCATCATCTTTGCGTGGTGACACATCCTGGAAGATGGCGTGATGGCCATTACATGTTCTTGTACGAACAGGTCACTGCATAAATGGGTGTTTGACTGGTGAGTTGAAATATGATTACTGACATGCTTCAGAAAAACGTTTGCCTAACTTTCAGGCAGGAAAACAGTCAATACATCTGTATAGCAGGGCAGCATTCTATTCTAGACAGGTTTATTTGTCATTTCTCAAGTGCGGAGTGTGACATAGTCAGTGGCCTCTTAATGGACATACGCTTCACTGGAACCTTGAGGTAGCAACATCAGACATTGTGACTGAGTGTAAATAACCGAAAGACCGCGCTATGTTTTCAGCTGCTTTGCTTGCTTAATTCCAGCTTGATATTACCCGTACAGGCAAGCACATTTTAATCTTTTTTTATAGTCTTCTTTGAAAGTGTACAGCACATTTGCATTGTAGTATGAAGAGTCATCAAAAGTTCCAAGTGAGCAGAAGTCATAAAAACCATAATTGCTTGGCACTCCAAGCATGCAACCACCAGTTGAAGGGTGTCCTTTGTAGTTCCCTACGCAACCTGCACAATGCACTCCTCAGTACCTGGCCGTGCCTCTAGGCAGCCAGAAAGTTAAGCTGTCCTTGTTTCTCTTGTTCGGAAGAGTTTTATGGAAACTTGCGTAGTCTTTTTTGGCCATTGCACAAACACTGCTTCAGGATACACATTACGTAGCAGTGAAGTGACGAGAGACTGGTTGCATTGCCCTTAATTCATGATTTTTTCCTTTTAACGAATCGAAGTTGTTCTCTTCACAACTGTTCTGTTTGGTAGTTATACAGCAAAGAAAGCATTGGTTCCATTTTTTGCAAAGCGTGGCAGGTGTCTTCTATCTGTTCGAGTGCCTTTCAGCTTGTTGGTGTTGCATTCTGATAGGGCCATCTGAATGAAAATTCTAATTAAATTTTGTCTAATATTGCAGTGCATAGAAGCAGAATTATCCTGCATCAATTCTCAGCACACTTGACATCACATGCTGGGCAAGGTTTCAAGCTGTTTGCATGTCTAGAGCTTTAACGCAAGCAATGCAGTTGCTCTGCCTCTTCTGTGGTTGCAAGTCTAGTTAATTTTTTAGAACTGCATCATCATGTTTAAACAGCCTTGGTTTTGGTCACTGTCACCTCAAGCTCCCAACCGTTACGCTCGTCCATTTTTCTGCCAATATGCAGTTTGTATGTTCATGCATTTTGTTTGATTGCTGCAAACTATAGCGTGCAAAATTGCTGCGACATGTAATGTCGTAACATTGCTTTCATTTATATTTTTTATCTTCAGGCGACGCTCGGGGATGCATGGATGCAGTTGCTGTGCTGGAAGGAATGTATACGCGTTCACAATCGCCTGCTGCGAGCAGCCAGCTGGAGCTACCAATGGAAACACCTGGCTCTCTGTACCAGCGAATGACCCCAGAAGAGGAAGGAAGCCCGGCGCAGCCCAGCCATTCCTTCAACCAGCAAAGTCCAAGTGACCCTCGGAGCCTCGGGTAAGAGTCAGCGAGGCTGAGAAATGAGTATGCGCTGTTTTGGAGACCAGGAAGGATGTGTGCTTATGCATTGTGTTGGTTGGCTACGACCTAAGATGTGATCAGGACGAACTAGTGGGCTGGATGGTAACACATACCAAGCGATTGCTGGTGCACAAAAAATACGAAGACAGACAGAGAACACACCACAAAGCGCCGCCTCGAAACAGCCCTTCATCACCAGGTGTCCCTGCTCTTGTGTTCAGGCTACTCCTATCCGCTTTTTATTTCCGTCGCTGAAGATATGTTTAGACATCTAAATAAGCTAGCTGCTAACACAGCACAGGAGCCAGCTCGCAACAAGAAAGTAGCTGTGATACCACATCTGTGCGCAAGAAGGTCAATTTAACCGACAATCAGGATAGAAACTGCACCATCAGGCATCAGCAGCTGTTTGTTGCATGTAATAAAAACGTGGTGTATTCAATCTCTTTGCCCTGTGGACAAGCCTACGTTGGCCAGACTGGCAGATGTCTGAATGAGAGGCTCAGGAAGCACAACTACAACGTCACGGTTGCCTCTCGCCACCTAGGCATACATTGCCGTAACTGTAGCCAGTGCAATGAACAAGGTAATTCCTTTGAGCAGACACACTTCTTTCTGTGCAGGTGTGCAGAAAAGACCACAAGGGTAATTGCTGAGGCTGGGGAAATTGTAAAGCTTAAAAAAATTGCGTCTGCACGTACTTTTTATTGTTAAGTGACAAGGAGCGTCATTTCTTGGGCATAATGACGCAGTAAGAATTGCTCTTAGGCTGCCCTTTCACGTGTGTTCTAGCTCGGTTGTGCAGTAATGTTGTGTTTGTGTTTAGCTTATGAAGTTGCCTCGTGTTGCATGTACCGTATTTACCTTATTGTGAGTTGACCCCCGCAAATCATATTTTCGAAAAAAAAACTTCGAAGTTGTTTAAGCTTGGCCTTGAATAGTTGAGCGCAATAGCATTATCCAGTGGTCGCCATTTATCGCCAGACGCTATCGGTTGCTGCGCGCTGCCGTGCCCGTGCGCACATTCCAAAACGAGCATGTGTTAGTCACTGGACAACTCGTACACACTTGCTCCATCATCCTCAGTAGCGCTGCAGTCATGATCGCAGCTGCGGTCCCACAGCACGTCGTTCTAACGTCGCCGTCCTGCGAAATCCCGCACTTCACAAACAGCCGCATCACGACATCGCGTTGAACAGCTGAAAATTTTCCTCGCTGCAGCTGCCACACTTTTATCACCCGTTGTGAACGTCGAACTTGCGGCCTGGCGCGCAGTTCGTTTCTTTAGCGTAAAAAATGACAGCCAACTTGAATGTATCCGTGAACGAGCGCCGGTCGCTTACCGGACACAGGGCACAAATGACGACTGACGAAGCACTGCCTTAAAACTTGTAAAACGCGGCCGGCCGTAGTCAAACGTGTCAGAGGCAAAGAGAAACGAGAAACTGCGCGTGAATGGCGTTGGCTCTTCTGCCGGCTACCGACACTCCCCGGCACCGCTGCCATTCCGAGTGTGGTCGCCGTCTCGATTGGAACAGCGGCCCTTCTATCAACTGCCAACGCTCCCTTGAGCGCCGAGCGTGCATTTGAAAGAAATAAAACGTGTTGGACGCTTTTCTTTTGAAAGAAAGAAAACGTGGGACACTCAGATTACTGATTGCTTCCTGTTAGGAGACATAAATGGGAAATATTGTTTTAAAAAATGTATTTTATTCATTTTCTGGTACAGGCAGAAGCTTGCGTAAGGGCGAAAGGAGCTGAGTTTGAAGTCTGTCACTCTTAGAATCATATTTTCAACAGATTACTAAACAACAGACAGAACACTGATTCAATGATGGTTTTCATGCAGAATTCCTGTGACGTCCAGCAGCCCTCCTGGCCGCCGCGGTGGCTGAGTGGTTATGGTGCTCGGCGGCTGGCCCGAAAAACGCGGGCTCGATCCCGGCCGCGGCGATCGAATTTCGATGGAGGCGAGATTCTGGAGGCCCGTGTACTGTGCGATGTCAGTTCACGTGAAAAAACCCCAGGTGTTCGAAATTTCCTGAGTCCTTCACTACGGCGTCTCTCATAGTCTGAGTCGCTTTGGTACGTTAAACCCCCATAAACCATCCAGCAGCTCTCCTTACCCCTGCTGCCTGGATGAGGCTGAAAGATGTAATATGCAGGGAAGCCGGACAGCTCAACCATTGTACAGCACGTCAACAAGATCCAGCCGGGCAGCTGTGCACAGGGCACCACTGAGGGCTCTGCAGGCAACCAACCAGCGAAGTAGGCCAGTACGAGGTAAGATAGAAATGCTGTTATGTTGTTTGTAATTTTCTGCAAGTGACCGCAAAAGACCAGAACAGGATTCGCAACGAAAATCCAGAACCCCAGTGACAGGGTTTTCACGGAACCGCAAAAAAATGAAACCAGGTTGTAGGACAAATCAAAGACGGCAGTATTGGCCAATTGAACGCGCTTATTGCAGTGCTAGGATTTGAGAAAATCACGCAGCGTTGTCTACCATTTTCTCACACCTGGTCACAACAACTCTCTATTCTAAACTTGCAGTATCGTGTAGCTCTCTCGATCCTAACGAACATACCTAATCAGAACGTCTAATGGCGCTACAGCTGACATAAAGGTTGGTTCTGTTGTTGTTGTTGTTGCCTCAAATACGATCTGGCAGTGGCTCATCATCTTCCTCTGTCACCACTACCACTGTTGTGCGCACCGACATGCTCGGCCACGATCTGCTCAACGATGAACACCTCGGAGGTGGGAACAGCATCGTCCACAGAAACGTAATTCTTCTATGCGATCCTGTTCGTGTCAACCGCTTCCATGGCAGTGTCGAGTTCTTCGCAGCTTTCGATGGATCTGTCCCTTACAGTTCCAGGTTCTGCTGCGCACTCTGCATTGCCAAAACGCTTTGCGAAACAGTTTTTGACTATTGTGGCAGTGACAGCACTCCATGTCATGGCCAAATAGTGCATTGGATCTGGGATGTCTAGGTTTGTAATGCCGTTCGGCTGCTGCCTATTGTCTCCTTAAGATATGCGGAGCAGTTGTCTGAAAAAAGAATGACCTCGCAGCCATCTTCGAGTCCATGTATGACACAAACTCTTCAAAAATTGCGCACGTCATCCACACCTTACTGTTATTCTTGTAGTGGCAGGGCAGGCACCGGATATTTTTCAGGCGACCTGGGTTGCGAAATTTTTGAATGACCCATGGGTTCATCATCTCGGAGCCGTCCAAGTTGCAGAACAACAGCGTGGCGAGACGTTCCTTGCGGCATTTCCCGCCTCGGCAAGCCTCGCCTTTAAGGCTCGGCGTCTTCATTGGCTGTACCTTGAAAAAGAGGCCCATGTCATTCGCATTAAAAATGTCGCTAGGTTCAGAGCCATTTATAACGCACCCCACGGACGGTTTCTAGTTGTCTACGGTAGGATATGCCGTGCCTTTTCTTAACGCGTTCTATTCATTCATTCGATGCACTGAAATCGTAGATCTCGAAATTTTCTGCTATCTCCAGTGCTTTTTTGTGCAAAATAGTTCCGTCTAAATTCACACCTTAGGGTAATGGCATTGGGGTCCCTACTGTGACCCCACAAGTCCTACAGCAGTTGAGGAGGTGCTGCTAACTTGGCCCTGCAGTCCATGCCCGCTGCTTCTTACAGTAGAAACCGGGATACCTTTGGTCAGCGCAGTTTTTTTTTTTCAAGCGGTGTGCAAACATTTTGAAATTTCGAATATCATTTAACAAAATTCACAGGAAAAGCAGACCGAAGAGAGCTATCCAAAATGGCAGCCCGAGCTATAACCATGTGCTGGCGGTTGTTGTTACCTCGGAAGCGATGGCACATACCCGCGGTGGGATATTAACCATTGGGGTATTGGTGGGGTTAGGTGGAGATCCAAACAGGAGAAAAATCTGCTCATAAATAAATATTTAGGAATCTGGGAATACAACGAATTTCTAGTTTTTTATGAGATTGGAATGAAAATCGAGGAAAAAAGGTGTGAGGATTAAAATAAATAAAACGTAATAATCATAAATAAATATTTACATAAAAGTAAAGGGAAAGCAGAGTTTAACACAAAAAGCTCCATGTCTCGATAACATACCTGTGAAGTAGTTTACACACCGGCTTAAGGGCATGTCCTTTGGCGGTTGAACTGAAGGAGATGAGGACGGCAAGAGGACGGCAGCCTAATCGAGCGACGGGAATTTGGGAATACTTTATTCTCAGTCGTGCGAACCGCTCGCTGGAGAGGATGAACTGGTGTAAGGAATCAGCGTCCCCGACGATGCGCGTAAATTCGACGGTGTGAACCCGGAACGGTATAAAGATTGAGACGACGAATCCTGCAGTGGAATAGCAAACCAGGTGCCCGACCCGCACCCAGGGAAGTCTAAAGACAGAACTCTAAGCCTAAGGGGACATTAGACATAACTACCGCTTCAGCAAAAATAAATCAAATCAAATCAAACTATTTTCTTCCTCAAGGAAAGAGAGGGGGTGACAGGTTAAAGCCGCCTAATTGCGGCTTGACGAAGCCCGGTCCCCTGGCCAGCAACACTTGGCCAAACCCCAACACGTGGAACGGCCTCCCCATGGAAGAATTCAAAGGGAGTCCGGAGGAGGCAACAAGATTGAAGACATGATCAGCGGCAGGAACAGCTGCTTCGTGTGAAAAATTATTTCGGAATATATGTAGTCATTTGACCACTGCTGCAAAAAACGTTAGCCACATTAGCCATTTGCCGCCGCTGTTCATCTTCGCAATCAACCCCAGCTGCAGGCGAAGCCATAGTGGCGAGTCAGGGAGACAACAGACACGGGTCATAGTACAGCTTCAAGCCGGACACAAGTACAAGTACAGGTGCGGCCTAAAGTAAGCAGAGCACGCTATTGCCTTCTAACTTCACTTGCTTCCTAATTGAGACTGCAACTTTGATATTTGCGGGCTAATAGTTGACAATAGTTCGCTATCTCGTGAACAAATAGTGCTTCCTCATGTCCTATAGGACAGGCGAGATTACAATAACAACGAAATGGAGCACTCCGTTTAATTGTGCCCGCGCCTCTACAGTCTCGCGGGGACGTTATCTTAAATCTTTTGCGGGTGTCACTGAGACTACATTGTAGTTGACGGCAGAAAGGCGCTTACAACATGGCATCGATGGGTTGAATATGGCCAAAACATCCGTCCCGGATAACCAAACAGGGGCTCAAAAAAGGGCTCGAGACCGGGATCAGTCTGCAGTTGTCAATTTCTTGTAAAGGGTAACGGGCAAGAAAAACTAGTGATGGAAGGTATGCCTGCGTAGATTACTTCTTCTGTCAGCAGTGTACCAAGGGCACAGGAAGTTAATGTTTTGTTTTCAGTAACAACTTCTGTTGAGGCTAGTTGGTGTATACGCATCTTGACTGTGCGGCACAAAACATACAGGGACAAGGAATACGAATGTGAATCAGTGCCAGCTTGTTTCAAACTTTACTCGTTCCCGCACAGAAATTTACAGGAAGCTTACATCGCATGACAACACACAAGCAGTCTTGTACATAATGTCACTTAGCAACAGGAGGCAAGCCGTAACAATGATTTCCTTAAATATTGTCTATCAGGGATTAACCACAGAGGCAAAAACGAGAAAGCCAGGTTAATTAATAAGACACACATGGGGAAATTCAAAGTGACTCGGTCAAACCAAATTGTTATGCAAAGCAAAAGCAGTCAGAATAATACATATGAGCTGTAACACCTAATTGGTCTCTTGTTAAATTATCAGCTGCAAAGTTGAAGTTCGCAACAATGCTAACACAGGTCAGTTGGTCATCTTCCGAAACATATGCATGCCTTCATAGCGCATCTTTCTTGATATTAATGTGCTCTCACTAACTTGCTTCGTATGTGGCCACATATCGGCCATAGACATCGTGTGAAGAAATTGATTTGGAACATGTGCGGTCAGTTGACCACTGGTGCGCAACAAAAGTAGTTGCCACATTAGGCATTGACCTGCATGCCTTAAGAAATGAGGCAACATGCCAAAATGAACTTTATAGAGACCTTTTTACAAGCAGTTAGATGGCTGATGCCATGTTCGACACTAAGGTGTGGGAGGCATGTTTTACTACAACCGTGGAGCGTCAAGGCACGATATCCGTAAAGGCCGTTAGCCACGTGCCTTGAGTGCAGTACAAGTTGTATTTTGTAGATGTCACGTACTTATAATCGTGTAGAAGATTGTTGGACGCATGTTGCATGCAGATCTAAGCATTGTCCTCTATCCTTACCCGTTAATTCAATCACCAACTGGCACTTCAGTTTCTGTGGTTGCTTTTTGTACAAATTGTATATCCTGGATTATAATACTTCTGCAACAATTTTTGAAGCTGGAAGCAGCTTGATTAAACAGAATTTCCCATATAAAGGGCAGTGTGCTGAAATGATTGCACAGGCACATTTATTTTCCAGAAGTACAACCGCTATGTTGAATATACTGTATAATTGCTTATGCTTGGATATTGTTGTGCAGCTGCGAAAAGGCGTAATCAAGCAGCGCTGGGTTTTCTTGAGTCACGCGGGAGCCGTGATGAAGAGACTGAACGCCTCCGCTATGAGCTTGAAGGGCAGAAGCTTCAGTTCGAAATCAAACAGCATGACGACCTCATGAAGCTGCGTGCATGGGAAAGGGAGGATTTAGAAGAACTTTTTGTTGGGCTAGATGGTGCATACTGTAACAAAAGAACTGTAGCGCGACCAAGACGAACACAAGACAAAGGCACAAATTCCTGTGTGCCTCTGTCTTGTGTTCGTCTTGCTCGCGCTACAGTTCTTTTGTTACGGAAAGGGAGGAGCGGCCACAAGAGCGCCAAGCACACCTTGCTTCTCAGGAAGCTTATGTTCGGTTAACTGAAAAGTTAATTGAAAAACTTGAAAAATAAAATTTCTCTGCTGCAGTTGGCAGCTGTGTGTGAATTCCAGCTTAATTTATTATGTTTGTATTTGAAAAACTGCTACAGAGTTCATGTAAGGTGTGACAAACGATAAATACATTTCATTATTATGTGCCAAACAATCACTATTCCAATGAAATTGCAAAGCACACGAACAAGTATGAGCATCACCTTATATTTACTGCAATAACAAGCCTCTCACATTGAAAGGAAAGGATTTGAGAGCCCGACTGTTGCTGAATTCTTTGGTCATCCAAATTACACTGCACACCATAATGAGGAAAAATAAGCATGTCAGCTATATGCTCACATTTCTCATACCTTGTGCACTCTTAAGCAGGCAATGCACTCTTTCACTTTAGAGCGAACACCAAACCTGTTCCAAAACGGAAGGAACACCCCAACTTGGTGAACTATATTTCAAATTACCAAAGTTGGGAAACCAAAACAACACCGCCCCAAGTCGGAAGGCAAGCCAAACATGCTGGGAAAGAGAAACCACCGAGCGCCCTTTGGAGAGGCAGTCGTGTCATGTAACTCGACATAAACGAATGTTGTTTGTACTCGCTCAACGAAGTTGTCTATTTTTAACAAAAGCGACATAAATATGAGCTGGTGCCGAAACCCAGGATATACCCCGAGACATAACGAAGACGACTACTTGGATGCGACAGCGATGAATAACAAAGAAAAAGATAATTTCTACTCCAAAGATGCCGCCCAATGCTACCCAGTGCAGCGACGTGGAGAGACACAAAGCGAAGAAATCAGCTTATCACATATAATAGGGAGTCTAAAATATAATGTTGAAGGGAAGAGGTGTGAAGAAGACGAAGGGGTTGGCGATAAGGATGACGTGGAACTGCAGTTTTGCCGTGTCTCATGTGCCCTAAAATTACACAACATACACATCACAGTCATCATTCAGTTCATGAAACTGATATAGCAAGAGAGAAGAAATCTAATTACAGATTTTTTAACAGTGGTAGGCGAATACCACGCAGTGATCCCTGTATTCTGTTGCCTACCTCATCGTTTGAAAGAAGAAAAAACACAATAAAATTAGTCCCCGCAGCGAGGCGTCTGCAGCTTGCAGGTGTCGGTGAGTGGCGACACCGCGGGTTCCCGAGCATCCGCAGGGACATCCCCACATGGAGATGATGGTGAACAGTGCATCACCACGGACCCGAGTACCCACCCCTAGCCGTGCGTGGCATCGCCGTGTCCGGGGAAAAGGTGATCCTGGTGGTTGAGCCAATGTCGAGCGCTTGGACCCTTAAGGCCCCTCGGCGGAGGCAACACACCACTTTGGCCCCAGCTTCCCGTAGACGGCACCTGCGGCCTGACCCGACCGGGGAAAATCAGCAGTCGCCTTTTCCAAACCTCCCCTCAATTTTCACTTTCCTAGTTCTTTTTTCACAACTCTCCTTTCACCTACTCACTTCTTGGTTTTTCTTTCTTTCCTGTCGGCGAGGTTTAACCTTGTGTGATCAACTACCGTGAGTTGCCTCATATTTGGTTATAGTGGAGGTGTACACAGCTGGCGTGGGCAGGACTTGCTATCAAACTCCTGTCCCGTCCCCTTGTTGGACTCCGTGGTGGGTGGCTGGCACTAACACCGACAAACAATTTTTTTTATTGCTCCCCTACTTGAAAAACCTGATAGCTCTCTTAAAATAGGGCGGAACGAGGCAGACAACGTCTTTCAAAAAAAGTAAAGTAACTTCCCCAAATATCACGTGATCCACAGTGAAAAACAAGGTAAACAGGCAAGAATAATATCCCCCTTCCTTTTGTCCAAGTGCTTGCCTGAAACCTTAGGCATTGGCTATAAGCTCTCAAAAATGGCCAGCGGCGACTTATTACTCGAAGTGTGTGACAATGTCCAACACTGTAAGCTCTCCAACCTAACGTCCATAGGAGAAATCCTGGTCTCCGTGACTTCTCATCGCTCACTTAACACTGTCCGAGCCGTAATATCCGAAAATAATTTTGTTCACATAACTGAAAAAGAAATGCTCGAAGGGCTCACCGACCAAGACGTCATAGATGTCCACCAAATCAAAATCCGCAAAGAAAATAAGGAAATAGACAGAAAACACATGATCCTCACGTTCACCTCCAGCACCCTGCTCGACACAATCGACATGGGATATTTGAAAATCAATGTAAGTCCATACATACCAAACCCTCGCAGATTTTTCAAGTGCCAAAGGTTCGGCCACGGCTCACAGAGTTGCCGCGGTCGCAAACCTTGCGCAAAATGTACTTCGAATGATCACCAGTGTGATGCATGTGGCGCAGCCCTGCGCTGTGCAAACTGTGAAGGAGAACATGCTGCATACTCCAGGCCGTGTCCGTCGTGGAAGAAAGAAAAAGAGATAAGCGCAATAAAGACACAGGAAAAAATTTCATTGAAAGAAGCAAGAAGGCGTTTGGCACTTACAAACACATTCTCCTTCACAGCAAAACAAAACTTCGCTGATGTGGTGCGCAGGGGCGTAGCACCACACAGCAATCCTTCACCTTCCACCGAGCCTATGGCAGGGCCATCCACGCTCCAGGCAGGGCCAGCGAAAGCTTCCCTGTCATTGCCAAATCAGGGAACGCCGATAAATGGGTCTGCACCTCGTAGGACCTCCACCCGTCGGGAGAGGCCTGAAACTAACACAACCGCGGCTGCGCGGTCTTCCAGCACTTCTGTTTAGGTGATGGATACAACACCCACTCCGCGTCCATTACAGCGGCGGAACAGCTCTTTTGAGCGAAAAAAGACAGGCCCCTCATAACGGGCCCACCACATAAATAAATCCTCTTTCATTTCCTTTGAATTTCATAAACATGGCTTTTTTAATTAAGTGGAATTGCAGAGGACATATGCGGAATTACAGTGACATAGCACATATTTTAGGACCAATGTTACCCATAGTTTTACGTCTTCAAGAGACCAATCTTGGTCCACAACGTGTACATATCCTGAAACATTATAAAACTTTTAGACCCGATCGCGAGCAGGCAGATCGACTCTCGGGAGGCGTCGCAATTGTCGTCCAATGCGGCGTCCCTGCTCAAGAAGTCATACTTAACACAAAACTTGAAGCAGTTGCAGTTAGCGTCGTTACCTACAAAATAATAACAGTATGTTCTGTATATCTTCCCCCGCACATCATATTCACAATCGAAGATTTAAAAAGCCTGATTGATCAACTGCCGGAGCCATTTCTGGTAGTTGGCGATTTTAACGCTCACTCCCCACTTTGGGAAAGCGAGCGATGTGACTCAGGGAGACAAATGATCGAAGATTTTATCCTTTCAAATAATATCTGTCTTTTAAATAAAGGAAAAGCCACTTATTGTTGCCCAAGCTCGGCAAAAATGAGCGTCCTCAATTTAGCTTTCGCTTCACCATCCCATTTAACGATTTTAAATGGGATGTTTTAAAAGAACCTCTGGGAAGTGATCACCTACCTACTATCATCAGCCTCTCATCGTCTACTCCAGTGATCCCCACAAGACCACGGCGCTGGAAACTTCACCTCGCCGACTGGTCACTTGTTATAGCTAGTGCCACACTAGAAAAAGAATTTTGTGAAGACTTCAGCATGGATAAAATAATGAAAAGTTTACTACATGCATAATATCGGCAGCTACACTAGCCATACAACAAACAACAGGACTCGTACACAAAAAACAAAGTATGGTGGACACAAGAATGCACATTGACAAAAAAAAACAAAATAAAGCTTGGGGCTCTCTGCGTCGGTATCCCATAGCGTAGAACTTGATTGCCTTTAAGAGACCAAAGGCCAGAACGCGATTCATTCTAAGAAATACCGAGAAATCCTCGTGGAAGAATAATGTGTCCTCAATAAACAGCGCAATAACCTCAAAAAAATTTGGGAAAAGGTTCGTAGGTTGAGTAGTCACCATACCCCTTTCACACTTCCTCTATTGACTACACCTGGGACACAAACATCATTAGAAGAATAGGCCAACATACTGGGTGAGCATTTTGCTGAAGTTTCCAGTTCGTCAAATTACACAAACACGTTCCAGAAGTACAAAGCAATAGCAGAAAAACAAAAACTTCCATTTGCAGCAGGAATGCACGAGGACTACAATCAACCCATCACACTCGAGGAATTGAATCGAGTATTGTCTTCTGGTAAAAAGACAGCGCCAGGCCCAGATAATGTGCAATACACTATGCTTGCCCATCCCTCTGAGGCGCGCTGTGCCGGCCTTTTTAAATGCTTTAACAATATATTGTTACGGTGTGGGAGGCCACGGGGTGGCCACGGGCCCGCCCAGAGAAATATAGCAGCAGTACGGAGGAGAGCCGGCGAAGCACGACCGGCGGCGGCCAAGCTTTCTCGTTCTATCTCCCTCGTGCTAGAGCCGCGCGCTCGCCGCTCGCGTTCGCTCTCCGCCTCTTCTTTTATTCCCGTATCACCTTTCCACCGGGGGGGGGGGGGGGGGCGGAGAAGTCAGGCCGTGCTTTGATGCAGGGTTTCCTGGGGCGATGCAATGTGGGCTCGCAGATAGGAAACGGTCACACTCTTCGTTGAATTCGAAGTGTGTGAGCTGGGCGAAGGTGTCTGCAGTCGCCGAAGAAGGTCCCACACCGGTTAGGCTAACTTCAGGGAGTTTTATGCATATTGAGCGGCGATCCGTTTATGGGACTGCATTGCGTGGGGAAGGCATGGAGCCAGCAGGCGACGACGGCACTGATGAGGACCCGGTAGCTAAGTCGGAGTCACCGCAGGCGCCGTAGACATATCGCTTCATGTTTGAAACATGCTCTGGGAAAATGTGGTGCACACCGCATGGTCAATGCTCTGGCAGGTCTTCGAGGCGGTATGTCACGGGGCCGAGTCGGGCAACGACACGGTAAGGGCCGCGGTATCGGGGCAAGAGCTTTGCGGCACGGCCAGTCGCACGGATGGTGCGGCGAACGAAGACCAAGTCACCGGGCCGGAAGGGGGGATGTGGTGGTGCTGCCGCGTTGGCCGCTTGCACACGCGCGTGAGCCGTGAGGAGGTTGCGCTGGGCGTCGAGGCGGGCGGAATGAAGTCGTTGAGCAGATTCAGTTGGTGACGCAGTAGGATGGGGAAGGCACAACTGCGCGTTGAGAGGGATGGAGGGCGTTCTGCCATAGACGACTAAGAACGGCGTCACATGCGTTGTTTCTTGCGCTGCAGTGTCGACTGCAAAAGCTGCAGCAGAAACAAAACGATCCCAGTTTGTGTGGGACGGAGCGACGTAGGATGCGAGTATATCCGTGAGGGTACGGTTAACACGCTCCACGAGGCCATTGCACTGCGGATGATTGACGGATGTAGTGGAATGCGCAATGCCGAAGGAGCGGAGGGCTCACTCGAATTTATGGGACATAAAGCAGCTCCCACGGTCCGTGATGAGGCGCCGGGGAACACCGTGCCGAAGAACGAGATGCTGTTCCACAAACGCGACGGCATGAGCGGACGACGTGTCTGGAACGGGCAGTGCTTCGACCCACTTGGAGAAGTAGTCGATCGCAACCAGAACATACCGGTTGCCGGCACGCATCTTCGGAAACGGGCCCAAATGATCCAGTCCAACCAGCTCGAAAGGTGAACTTGGTGGCGAAAAAGCCTGCGGGGGTGGCTTGGTTACACCTGTGGACGGTTTTCAGTACTGGCATGTTTGGCAGGACGCCACGTGTTCCTTGACATCTCTGGACATATTAGGCCACCAAAACCGCTCCGACACTCGTGCGTAGGTCTTGCCGCGACCAAGGTGACCAGCCGTGGGAGCGTCGTGTAAGCCGCGCAAGATATGCGACCGCAGTGTTGCCGGCACAACTGGCAACCAGATGGGTGGTCGACCACGGAGCCGCTTCACATGACACAAGAGGTCATCCTTCATTCGATAGACCCGGCGTAGTTGGCGGAGGCCTGCGCCGGGGGCGGTGCCAAGGGAGTGTATTATGGCAGCAATGGCGGGATCTTGCGTTTGTGCAGTCCTCAGGTCCGTCAAAGCCGTCACGGAACAAGGGTGGCGAGAAAGGAAATCGGCATCTTGATGGGCAGAGCCGCGCCGATGCACTATTGTGAAATTGTACTCTTGAAGTTGCAGGGACCAGCGTGCAATCTTGGCATTCAAATGTTTGGCGGACTGCAGCCAAGTGAGAGCGCTATTGTCCGTGACTATGGTGAAGTGACGGCCGTACAGGTAGGGACGGAACTTCTCGACGGCCCAGACAACGGCGAGGCACTCGAGTTCTGAAGAGTGGCGGCGGCGCTCAACGTCGGAAAGCTGGCGGCTGGCATAAGCTAGGACTTTGTGGTCACCAGACTCGTCTTCTTGCAGGAGGACAGCGCCGAGCCCATCTTGGCTGGCATCCGTGTGGAGGACGGTGGGGGCCGATTCGTCGTAATGGGCCAATGTAGGAGGCTCGAGGAGGGCGTGCTTGACGTCAAGAAACGCGAGCTGTTGGGCCTGCGTCCAACTCCACGGTGCATTCTTCTTCAGCAGGGCGGTCAATGGAGCGCTGCGCTTGGCAAAGTCCGGAATGAAACGACGGAAATACGAAGCAAATCCAAGGAAACTTTTGAGCTCCTTGGCGGTGGTGGGAGCTTCGTAAGCTGTAAGCGCTTTTAGCTTTTCAGGGTCGGGACGGATGCTATGCCGGCTCACAACGTGACCCAAGTACGTCACCTCCGCGAAACCGAAGAAACATTTTTTTGGTTTTAAGCGAAGCCCAGCAGAGGTAAGGGCTTCGAGGACGAGTTTGAGGCGTCTCTGGTGTTCTTCAAATGTAGCCGCGTAGACAATTACGTCATCCAGGTAGACCAACGCCATAGTCCACTTCAAATGGCCTTAGACTCGGTCCATGAGACGCTGGAAGGTGGCTGGAGCATTCGAGAGACCGAAGGGCATACGGTTGAACTGGTAAAGGCCGTCGGGAGTCACGAAAGCCGTCTTTTCCGCATCATCGGGGTGAACAGGCACCTGCCAGTAGCCCGAGAGCAGATCTAGCGTGGAAAAATAACGGGCCCCCTTCAGGCGGTCAAGCGCATCGTCGAGGCGAGGCAGCGGGTACACGTCGCAATTAGTAATAGCATTTAGCTTCCGATAGTCAACGCAGAAGCGGAGTGCTCCATCCTTCTTGCGCACAAGGACGACAGGGGAGGACCAAGGGCTACAAGAAGGGGCTATGATTCCCTGGTCAAGCATGTCGCACACGTGCTGCTGGATGACTCTCCGTTCGGCTGGCGCTACACGGCGAGGTTGGTGATGAACGGGCCCGCGGTTTTTGGTGTTGATCCGGTGTTGAGCCCAGGAAGTGCACCCGAGTTCACCGGCGCTGAGAGCAAGGCAACTGCGATGCTCGACCAGCAAGGTCTTCAGAGAGGCGAGCTCCGCGCAGGTCAGGCTGGGTCCAAAGTTAAATTCTTCCCATGATAGGATCGCCGGCGCTGGAGGGTGGCGAGGCGGGGCTTCAGGTTGCAGAGACGCCACTGGTGACCCGGGGTCCAAAACTGAGGCTGTACCCAATTGCGTGCCGGGAGTCAGCGCGAGAGGTACGCTGCTGATGTTGAGTATAAATACGTGGGCCTCTCCTTTGAGCACAGGCAGAAGGCTTCGAGGGGAGGTCATCTGACGGGCTGGAGCTGAACACCGGATGGGTTCGAACAGCACGTCTGCTGTGACCGGACTGTCAAGCTTGGCATACACCCACATTGCCGCACCCGGTGGCAGGGTCACGGCGGACGCCACAGTCACGGTAGTGACGTCGAACGGCTTGACTCGACACGGCCACTTCGTCGCGAGGTCACGCAGAGATGCTGAGGCACGCTTGGTCGCCGACACCAGGGACTGCCACAGGGCGACACCGAGGCTGGAAACCCGGCTAAGCCAGCCCGGCCCACAGAGAGTTCGGCTCGCCCGTGGTTTGGTTCTAGTAAAATTAAGGATGACTCCGGCTTGCTGGCACCACCCGCACCCGAGGACCACTGGCCAAATAGGGCTGTCTGCGACAACAAACTCGGTGGAGATGGTATTTCCGAGTGCTGTCAGGTTGACGACGACACGTCCGACTTGCTCCACAGGGGTGCCGTTAAAAGCTAAGAGCCGGGTTTTGGCGGCTGGCAGAAGCAGGTGGGGCGCGTTAGCAACAAACGATTTGTGGAGTACATTGACAGCCGCTCCAGTGTCAACCAAGGCCTTTACGTGCCGGTCAAGCAGGGCGACGTCGACGAGCACGTAAGGAGCATCAGTGGTAATCGGAGCCGACGAAAGGAGGGGACGCGGAGAACGAAGGAGTGTGGGGACGGACTTTATTCGGCGGAACGGTGCCCCCGGAGTTCCGCCAAATCGTTTCCCGACGTTGGAGGGCCGGCACAGTCCCTCGCGTAGTGTCCCCGCAGGCCGCAGCGGAAGCAGGTCATGCGGACGTCGTTACGCAGGCGTCGGATAGAGGCCGCAGTTGGGGCTGCGGACCGAGGAGCCTGCACCCGGACGCTGCGCTCGGCAGACGGTGGCGACCCCCGCGTGGCCAGCAAAGTCAATTCCGCCTCGATGGCGAGCGCCATGGCGGCGCGGACGGAATCAGGACGGCCAGAGCGGACCAAGCGCTGCACCTCGGGGAGTCGGATGGCGTCGACAAACGCCTCGGTGCCGACCAGGGCCACGGCGTTCTGAGGCGCTCCCGGCAGCGACTGCAGAGCCAGGCGCTCAATGGCGGCGGCGAGGTCCTGGTACGTCTCCCCGGGCTCTTGACGGCGGGCTCGCAGGCGGTGGTACTGCACACGGGGTTGACCTGAGGCACCATAGTGGTCGGCGAGGAGGCCCGCCAGAACAGTGTAAGAGCCCAGCTGGTCGGGCGGCACGTTCTGCAGCAGCTCGGTGGCGCGGCTCCTCAGTTTTGCAACGAGCATCCATGCCTTCATTTGCTCGTCCCAGCCTCTCGCCGCCGCAATACCGTCCAGCTGGATGCGGTAAGCATCCCACGAGATGGTGCCGTCAAATGTGGGCAATTCCACAACGTCCAACGAACACTGCGGCGAGGACGCACCCGCGCCGAGCACGCCATTGGCGGCCACGACCGCAGGCCCAGCGACGGCAGAGCCGTAAACAGCGGCGGCGGGGACGCCCAAAGGCACCTGACCTGTGCTCGGCTCGGCTGGCACCAGGCGACGGAGTTCGCGCCGGAGAGCTTCCATCTCCCCAGCCTGGGCAGTCAGACGGGCCTCCCATGCGTCCATCCGTTGGGTGACTGTATCCAGGAGGCGCTCAACACCGGCGTGCGGCTGCTGCGAAGAGCCGAGCCTCTCCGAGCGCCTAGGTCTAGCGGCGCCGGCCGCCGCGTCGTCGGCGCTATCGGCTGGTGGTGGACTCCTGTCGTCTGGCACGTCGGGTGCTTGATTCTGGGAGCGGGTGAGCGGCATGATCCCACCGCTGCCACCAAAATGTTACGGTGTGGGATGCCACGGGGTGGCCACGGGCCCGCCCAGAGAAATATAGCAGCAGTACGGAGGAGAGCCGGCGAAGCACGACCGGCGGCGGCCAAGCTTTCTCGTTCTATCTCCCTCGTGCTAGAGCCGCGCGCTCGCCGCTCGCGCTCGCTCTCCGCCTCTTCTTTTATTCCCGTATCAATATGTACAACTGGGAATATACCTGAGGAGTGGAAGAAAGCAATAATAGTGCCTTTTCTGAAACCCGGAAAACCACCAACAAGTCCTAACAGTTAGAGACCGATAGTCCTCACCAGATGCATTGCTAAATCTTTCGAAAGCATAATAAGCATTATACTGACCTTCACACTTGAATCTAACATCCTCCGGGAGGCGTTCATCCACAAACAGCACTGTATCGGGGTCTGCTTTGATTTGGACAAGGCCGATGATACCACGTGGAAGTTCGGCATCCTCCATATTGGTCACTCCGGACGATGCCTGAATAAGTGCCTGCAAGTGCGCGAAAAATGCCTCGACTGCATAGATCCTGATATTCTTATCAATAAACTTACCTCGTGTGGCATTCACGGGACACCTTTAGCTTTATTTCAAGCTTACCTCAAGAACTGAAATCATTGTGTTCAATTAAAAACCAATTCTCTGCTCTTTTGCCAATTACATGTGGCGTAGCACACGGAAGTGCACTAGGTCCCCTCCTACTTAACACGTATATCGATGGCATTGTCGACATAGACTGTTCTGTTCATTTTGTAATATGTGCTGATGACAGCACCCTGCTTCTTTCTGGTGGCAGTATCGAGCAGCTCATATTATGGAGCCATCATGTCCTTTCAAAGCTTTTATCCTGGTCCAAAGCAAACCGGATAAGGGATAGTCCACCAAAACTAAAGTTGTTATTTTCGCTCAAAAAATAAAATTGTTCCACCAGACTACTCATTGCGATATGACGACCTAACTTTGAAATTGTGAACGTACATGAAACCCTTGGTGTTCACTTCTCTCATCTACAGTAGGACAGTCATACAGACTACCTGCGAAAGAAGCTTTCGGCTGTTACTGGAATATTGTCGCGTTGCCTAATGATCCTTTCTCAAACTGCTAAACTCTAAATATATCATGCCTTGCTTCTTTCATGTATAAATTATTGCACATTAGTCTTGGGTACGACAACTAAAACAAACAAACTTCTACTTCTTCAGAAAAAAGCAATCCGTCACGTAGCGAAAATACTGCCAATGCACACAACTATGCAAAATTTAGTATATGTAACATTATACGTGTTGATCGTATATTGTCACGTAGTGGGGACGGCAGTCGAAGTAGTGATGCAGAAGGGCAAAAGGTCTTCTAAAAGAAAACTGTTTATTGGGCTGACTTGCACTCAAAATGGACTGAAACACTCGGCGGTGGCGAAGCGACAAGCGTGCTCGGCGGTCGTCGAACAGAATGCCCGCGGCTGTCGGCCGTGCCCAATTTAAAGCTGATAGCGAGCTTTCGAGATAAAGCGTGCAAAGTTACTAGAACATTCCGGAACAACGTAGAATCAGCTTTGCCTGGCTGCGATCAATCGAGATAAATCTAGTCGCGTCTTGCGTCGCAAACAAAGCGATAAGGTGGTGTCGCGGCAGAGTTGAAAAACGAATAAACACTGCAAATATTCGCGGCATTACTCCCCTCTCAAAGAAGCATCGACCCGATGCATTAAAACAAATAATGCGACTAGTAAGGAAAAAAAAACGGGTCTTGCGAAAATAGAGCATGAAAATGCAGCGGCCTTTAGCGCGCATAATACGGCTTCAGACGGACTACATGGACAACTTCTGGTCGTACGCGGCGTCGCTGGGATGCAGTCATTGCGTCAGGGATGACTTCATAATCCAGTTCACCCAGCCGACGAAGAGCCTTGTACGGGCCGAAAAAGCGGCGCAGAAGCTTTTCACTTAATCCACGGCGGAGAATGGGCGTCCAAACCTAAACTTGGTCTCCTGGCTTGTATTCCGCGTTGCGTCTTCGTAGATTGTAGCGTGTGGCGTCGGACCACTGCTGATCTTTGATCTGTAATCGGGCAAGCCGTCGAGCTTCTTCTGCGCGTTGAAGGTAGGCGGCAACGTCGACGTTCTCTTCTGTAACGTTGGGCAGCATGGCGTCTAGCATGGTCGTGGCTTCCCTGTAATGTACGAGCCTAAAAGGCGTCATCTGAGTGGTCTCCTGCACTGCGGTGTTGTAGGCGAAGACGACGTAAGGCAGGATGACATCCCAGGTTTTGTGTTCGGCATCAACATACATGGCGAGCTTATCGGCGAAGGTTTTGTTCAGGCGCTCGGTCAGTCCGTTGGTCAGTGGATGGTATGCAGTTGTCCTCCGGTGGCTGGTTTGGCTCTAACGCAGGATGGATTGCGTTAGTTCTGCCGTGAATGCTGTTCTGTCCGTGATGAGCCCATCGGGGGTGCCGTGTCGAAGAAGAATGCACTGCACAAAAATTTGGCGACTTCTGCTGCTGTTCTCTTCGGTAGGGCTTTCGCCTCGGCGTAGCGGGTTAGGTAGTCGGTCGCAATGAAAATTCGCTTATTTCCAGGTGTTAACGTTGGAAAAGGGCCAGGCAAGTCCATGCCAATCTGGTGAAAGGGCCTTGAGGGAGGTTCAATTCAAAGGGGTTCAGAAAACCTGCTGGCGTGTGGGAGGGGTCTTCCGTCGCAGACAATCTCGGCAGGTTTTCACATAATGTGCGACATCGACAGATAGTCGGGGCCAGTAATAGCTGTCTTGAAGGCGTCGGAGAGTGCGAGTAAACCCGAGATGTCCAGCGGTCGGCTCGTCGTGTGAAGTGTGTACAACTTCTTCGCGGAGACAAGCAGGTAAGCTGTTTTGCTCGCTGCAAAGTTCTTCACAACGACCTCATTCTGCACACAGAAGGAAGACAGTACTCGCTTGAATGAAGCGGGCGTGAAGAAACCTTGCCTTCCAGGTACTCGATGAGGCCTTTTAGGTCGGGGTCCGACCGTTGCTGCTCAGCAAAAGAGCTGGGGCTGATGGGTCCTAGGAAGGCGTCCTCATCGTCGTCCGGCGGCGGTGTATCTACAGGGGCTCGTGAGAGGCAATCGGCGTCAGAGTGCTTGCGTCCGGACTTGTAACGACGGTGACGTCAGAATCCTGGAGACGCAGACTCTATCGTGCGAGTCGACCAGAGGTTCCTTCAAACTGGCTAGCCAGCACAGCGCGTAGTGATCGCTGACCACCTTGAACGGTCGATCGTACAGGTAGGGGCGGAATTTTGACGTAGCCCAGGTGATGGCAAGGCACTCCTTCTCAGTTGTCGAATAGTTAGCCTCGGCCTTGGAAAGGGAACGGCTACCGTGTACGATGACTTTCTCCAGCCCGTCGCTTTTCTGAACGAGAACGGCACCTAGGCCCACGCTGCTTGCGCCGGTATGAACTCCAGTATCGACGTTTTCTTCAACATTAGCGAGGATCGGTGGGGACTGTAAACAACGCTCAAGTTCCTTGAAGGATTCTGCTTGCCGCGCTTCCCATTTAAACGGCACGTATGCTTTCCTCATTTGGGTCAGGGGCTGGGCGATGCGCGAAACGTTTTTGACAAATCGTCGGTAATATGCGCACAGTCTGAGAAATCTGCTCACTGCTTTCTTATCGGCCGGCGGTGGAAACTGTTCAATAGCAGCTGTTTTCTGCGGGTCCGGGCGTACTCTCTCCTTGCTAGCGATGTGGCCTAAAAACGGCAGCTTTTCGAAGGCAAAGTGGTACTTCTCTGCTTTCAAGGTTAGTCTAGACGACTTAATGGCGTCTAGTTCTGTTCGAAGTCTACTGAGGCGCTCTTCGAAGTCTGGGGCGAAGCCAGCGACGTCATCAAAATATACCAAATAAATTTGCCACTTCAGGCCTGCCAGCACTGTATCCATTACTCGCTGAAACGTCGCTGGTGCGGAACAGAGACCAGGTGGCATCACCTTGATCTCAAGCAGCCCATCCGGAGTGATGAATGCTGTCTTCTCGCGATCTCTTTCGTCGACCTCAAGTTGCCAGTAGCCGCTCTTGAGGTCCATCGACGAGAAATATTTGGCGTTGCAGAGGCGGTCCAGTGTGCCGTCGATGCGGGGGAGGGGGTAGACGTCCTTCTTTGTTATGTTCTTCAAGCGGCGGTAATCAACGCAGAATCGAAGTGCGCCGTCTTTCTTTCCCACTAGAACAACCGGTGCCGCCCATGGGCTGTTTGAAGGCTGGATGACGTCGTCGCGAAGCATTTCTTCGACTTGGTCCCGAATGGCTTGTCGTTTTCGCGGTGACACACGATAAGGGCTTTGGCAGAGAGGTCGGACGTGTTGGTCCGTTATAATGCGATGCTTGGCAATTCGCGTTTGTCGGACATTCGGCGATGTCGAAAAACACCCACTGTAGCTTCGAAGCAGATTGCGGATCGGGTCTTGTCTGTTCCGGGGCAGGGCTGGGTTGATGTCGAAAGTGGGTGAGTTTGTAGCAGCAGCAGCGGCCTTGCGCAGCAGGAGCAGCACCAGTCGTCGAAGATAACGAAGTCGAAGTGCGGTCGAATTGAGCGCGCTCCTCGTGCCGGTGTCACGTGCTTCTCGGCTCCACGCCGTTAGACGTTCTTGCATTCCAGCCATTAAAAGCAATCATTTTTCCTTCATCATGCCGGCCTCGTGCTGATGGGCGCAACAAACTGGTGACTCCGGACGTCTGGTCGATTACCCGCCTCACCATGGCCAACGCCGACGGCAACGCCTCCGCCATGCCCGGTGACGGACCCTCCAGTGCAGTCTCTGCGCAGTCCCTTCGCCTTCCACAGTTCTCGCCGGCCGATCCTCAACTTTGGCTCGCTCTAGTCAACAACCAGTTCACTGTTGGCCGCATCATCAGCCAGGCGCAGAAGTTTCATCACGTCGCTGCATCGCTACCACCTGAGATTGCCACCGAGGTCCGCGACATCCTCATAAATCCACCCGCCTCAGCCCCGTTTGACACGTTGGCTGCAGAGCTCATCAGGAGAGCAGCCGTTTCGGAACATCGCCGCCTGCAGCAGCTTATCTCCTCCGAAGAACTGGGGGACCGCAAACCAACACAGTTGCTGCGGCGGCTCCAGCAGCTCCTGGGCGACAAGGGTGCCACCTTCGACCAAGCCTTCCTGCGTGAGTTTTTCCTTCAGCTTTTGCCGTCGTCGGTCCGCCTGGTGCTTGTGCCCGCCCAGGGGTTGTCTTTGGAGAAGCTCGCTGAGCTGTCGGATTCCGTCATGGACGTTTCTTGCTCCACACTTTCTCTCGGCGCAGTGTCAATGCCTGCCACCCCGCCATCACCTCTTCCCTCCCACGTGGACCTTCAGAGCCTCCGTGACGACTTCCAAGCACAGTTCACACGCATCTCCGACCAAATCGCCACACTGTCGACCTCCCGCTCTCTTTTGCCTTCCCGTCGCCGGGCCTCATCTTCCCGACGTAGTGCTACCCCACCTCTTGAAGCCAGCACGTGCTGGTATCACCGCACCTTTGGTGAAGCAGCGCATCGGTGTACCCCTCCCTGTCGCTTCCAGGGAAACTTCCAACGACACCACTAGAGGCGGCAAGTGGTGTCATACCGGAAAACAGCCGCTTATTCTTCATTCGGCACCAGATCTCGGGCCTCCGTTTTCTTGTCAACACCGGAGCAGAGGCGAGCGTCCTCCCCTCAAGCGTTACATCCTCACCTTCTCACCGCACCGGCCAATCGCTACAAGCCGTCAACCTCACCCCCATCGCTACGTATTGCGAACGTGCTCTCACACTCAATTTGGGCTTCCGACATGTGTTTCGCTGGGTTTTCCTCGTCGCGGATGTACGTTGCCCCATCCTCGGAACTGATTTTCTGCGCCACTACAATCTGCTGGTCAACATGCATACCAAGTGTCTCGTGGACGGCACGACGAAACTCTCTGTTCAGGGCCTCCGTCTTCGCGAACCGCTTGCCAGTATACCCAGCCCACATCAGTCGGCCTACGAAACCCTTCTGGATGAATATCCATCTCTGCTTCGTCCTTCCAACTTCTTACTGCCCGTCAAACACCAGGTCCTGCATCACATTGTGACCACTGGCCCACCCACCCACGCTCGAGCCCGTCGCCTTGCTCCAGACCGTTTACAGATCGCCCGAAACGAGTTTGAACACATTCTGGAGCTCGGCATTTTCCGACCTTCATCTAGCTCACGGGCATCCCCTCTCCACATAGTACCGAAAAAATCCCCGGGGACTGGCGTCCCTGTGGTGATTACTGGAACCTCAACAACGCTACCGTTCCGGACCGTTATCCCCTACCTCACGCCGCGCTGCATGGCGCTACAATTTTCTCTAAAATCTATCTCGTCAAGGCCTACCACCAAATCTCTGTTGAACCATCGGACGTACCAGAAACTGCAATCATCACACCATTCGGCCTCTTTGAATACCTCCGCACGCCATTTGGCCTCCGTATCTCTGGCCAGACATTTCAACGCTTCGTCGACACGGTTACAAGGGGTCTACCTTTCTGCATGCCTACATCGCTGACCTCTTCGTTTCCAGCCTCTATACGGAGCAGCACTTACACCTTCTGCAGCTTTTTCAACGTCTCTCTGATTACGGCCTCATCATCAACAGAGCAAAATGTGAATTCGGCAAGTCGGAGCTCGACTTCCTTGGCCACCGTGTCAACAGCTCTGGCATCCGGCCTCTTCCATCAAAAGTCCAGGTCATTCAACACTTTCCTCAATCTGCCTCAATCCGCAAGCTCCGTGAATTTCTCGGCCTTATTAATTTTTATCACCGTTTCATCCCTCACTGTGCGGCATTCCTCAAACCACTGACGGACATGCTTCAAGGCAAGAAAACAAACTCCGCACAACTGACATGGTCTTCAGCTGCTCTGGATTCTTTCCAGGCCGCCAAACCAAAGCTATCCGACCTCGCTCTCCTTGCCCATCCACGCCCTGATGCACCCCTCCGCCTTATGACCGACGCCTCCGACTCCGGCGTTGGAGCCGTGCTCCACCAGCTCGTGGATGGTTCTTGAAGCCCTCTATGTTTTTTCTACCGCAAGTTTTCTGCTGCCGAAAGCCGCTACAGTACTTTTGGCCGTGAACTCCTTGCCATGTACATGTCCGTGCGACATTTCAAGCACCTCCTAGAAGGTCGGCAATTCCACATCGTCACCGATCACAAACCACTTATTTTTGCCATCAAATCAAGGAGCTTTAAATTCTCGGCCGGCGAAATTCGTCGCCTTTCGTGCGTGGCAGAATTCACGACAGACATCAGACATGTGCATGCTCTTGACAATGCCCCGGCGGATGCTCTGTCACATGTTACTGCTTCCGTCGTCTCTGCTGCTGCTCTACCAGTAAACCTCGACTTTGGCGCCCTCGCACAAGCGCAGCAACATGACTCGGGAGTTATGAACCTTTGTAAGAACCCTCGTTTACTGGTTCTCCGTGAAATTCTCCTCCCTTCGTGGCCCATCGCCATCATCTGTGACACTTCGACCAGCACGCCGCGCCCTTTGGTGCTCTCTGCCTTTCGTTGTCTTGTCTTCGACACCCTCCACCGCCTGTCCCATCCCGGAATTCGCGCCACGTAGCATCTTCTCACAAAACGTTACGTCTGGCCCGGCATCAACAAGAACGTGCGCGCCTGGGCACGTGCCTGCCTGGCTTGCCAGCAGTCTAAAACCCATCGACACACGACCTCTCCCTTCGGCTCGTTCCATCCGTCGTCAGCCCGTTTTGACAACGTCCACATCGATATCCTGGGTCCCTGGCCACCTTCCGCTGGACAATCAGATCTTCTTACTTGCATCGATCGGTTCACTCGCTGGCCCGAAGCGTTCCCTCTGCCTGACGCCACCAGTGACACCATCGCCAGAACCTTCGTCGCCGGTTGGGTTTCCCGGTACGGGGTTCCCTCGACCATCACCACTGACCGTGGCGCCCAGATTGAATCTTCACTTTTTCATAACCTTATGATTTTACTTGCAACTTACCGAATTAGAACTACTGCTTACAACCCCATCGCCAATGGTATGATCGAACGCTTCCATCGTTCGCAAGAAACATCCCTCAAAGCCCAACTCGACACCACCCACTGGACTGCCTCCCTACCTCTGGTTATGCTCAGCCTCTGTGCTACACTGAAACAAGATCTTCATTGCACTCCGGCATAACTTGTTTTCCGCTCTCCCTGCATCTTCTCGGTGAATTTTTCGAATCTTTCGATTCGCCTACAAGCTCCGACCCTACCGATTACGTGACGCAGCTTCGCAATTTTTTCCGCCATCTCAGAGCACCGCATCTCCGACGCCAGTCCCGGTCATCTTCCCATGTTTCATCCGAACTAGCGACTTGCACGCACGTCTTTGTTCGCCAAGACTCTGTCCACAAGCCGCTTCAGCGCCCCTACGACGGTCCCTTCTGTGTCCTCGAGAGAACACCCAAGTTTTTCGTCGTCGATATTCATGGGCGCGATGACACCATTTCAATCTACCGCTTGAAGCCAGCCTTCACAGGACGCCCCGCCCACTGGACCTTAATGTGTGCTTTCTCTGCCCCAACCGGCCGGCTGCCCTCCTCCGCCATCTTTCCCTGCCACTCCCCAGAACCTGAAAGTATCGTTCCGGCTCCCAGCTTCGCCGGACTCCTTCACTAGCGGGGGGGCTCCTGTAGCAGCAGCAGCGGCCTTGCGCAGCAGGAGCAGCACCAGTCGTCGAAGATAACGACGTCGAAGTGCGGTCGAATTGAGCTATCTCCTCGTGCCGGTGTCTCGTGCATCTCGGCTCCACACCACTGGACGTTCTAGCATTCCAGCCATTAAAAACAATGATTTTTCCTTAATCATGCCGGCCTCATGCCGATGGGCGCAACAAGTTCTCTTGGTCAGGCGAATCGTCTGCGGAGGGGTCGGAGAGGCGGAAGCAGTCACGTACGTCGGATATTTCGTCGAAGAAAGCAATCGTCGTTCCTATGTTAATGTGCCGGTATTCTTCGCTGCAGTTAGTCAGCAGTACTTCGGCCTGGCCATTGCGGAAATGTGCGATGCTGATTCCTCGGTCTGGAAGCAACTGCATGTTCCCCTCGAATATGGCTTCAGCGTTAATGGCTTTCGTGGCGCCTACGGTCATGATAACGCTTCAACGGGGTGGGACGCTCAGTTCTTCCTCCAGGACACTCAGGGCAACGTGATTTTTCTTAGTTTTCATATAAGCGATGGTTCGTCTGTCGAAAGCGTGATCAGCTTGGAACGCAGGTCGAGGATGGCCTGATGCTCATTAAGGAAATCCATACCCAATATCACTTCGCGGGATCATTTCGGTAGCACAACAAAGATCGCAGGATAGGTATGTCCTTTGACAGTCACTGGCGCTCTGCATCGTCTTGATGCCGTAATGAGGTGGCCACCGGCGGTGCAAATTTGTGGGCCGTCCGAAGCCGTTGTGACTTTTCTCTGATGCGCAGCGAATGTTCCAATCATCACCGAGTAATCGGCTCCTGTGTCGACTAGCGCAGTAACTTTCCAGCCATCGATAGTCGCTTATAAGTCGAAGGTCCTGGCTCTTGCATTGCATGTCGCTCTCGGCTTCGGGTCATGGCCTTGTCGCGTATGCGAGTCGTGGGTGGGGCGTGTGGTCGAAGCTTTTCTGGGTGGCGGCGCCGTTTTGAAGGCAGTTTGCGTCGTGGTCGGGGTTGCCATTGTGTGCGGCGTCGGTGCAGCGAGTGTCGGTTCTTCATGCGGCGTCGCCGGTGCAGCGTCTTCATGGGGCGTGGTCGGTGGAGGATCTTCGGCGTTTCGCTCGTAAGCAACCTCACCTCCAGAGGTTGCTGTCTTTAGTTTCTCCTACGGGGGCTGGGAGACCTTCCTCGCACCGCGGCTAGGTAGTTACAGCGTGGCAACGCAACGCGCGAGGTTGACGGCGATGGTGAGCACGAAAGGTGGGTCGGTGTGTGCTCCTCTCGACGCAGGTACTCGTCGATTTCCTGCGGACGTTGGCAGAAGCGTGGTCGTGGAGCGTTGACGGCAAATCCTCAAAACCGATACGCCGGTACGGGCAGTGACGAAGAATATGGCCGGCCTCGCCGCAATGGAAGCACAACGGCCGGTTGTCGGAAATCCTTCAGGTGTCGCATTTCTTGGGGCTTGAGCGTCGATTGTAGGCTGGGCGGGCGGGGGCAGGGAGATGGCCTTCAGAACACGTTTTTCATGTCGGACAGGATGCAGGGGTTGTCGTTGAGGCTCAGGAGTCCTTACTGCAGCGACGTAGGTCATGGCCTGGGGTTTTGTGGCCGTCGGGGTGCCAAGTGCCTATTGCACTTCTTCCCGTACCACATTCATCACAGTCGATGCTTGTGGCTCTGGGGACGATGGCTGTAATCGGCGTAGCTCCTCTCTCGCAGATAACTTCCCGCAAGCTGTCGCTGGTTGTGGCCGTCGTGTCCGAACGAATTGCACAGGCAGAGGAAGGGCAATTGTACTGTCGAGTCTCCGCAAGGGGGCGTCTGCAGCTTGCAGGCATAGGTGAGGGGTGACAGCACGGGTTCCCGAGCATCCGCAGGGGGATGATGGTGAACGGTGCATCACCATGGACCCGAGCACCCGCGCCTCGCCTTGGGTGGCATCGCCGTGTCCGGAGAAAAAGGGATCCTTGTGGTTGAGCCGATGCCGAGCGTTTGGACCTTTAAGGCCCCTCGGCGGAGGCAACACACCACTTTGGCCCCAGCTTCCTGTAGACGGCACCGCCGGCCTAACCTGACCGAGGAAATCAGCAGCCGCCTTTTCCTGTCCTCCTCTCCATCTTTTACTTTGCTATCGGTTTTCTCACAACTCTCCTGTCTCCTCCTCTCAGTTTTTTCTTACATATTTCATAGGCTGCAAGGGTTAACTTTGTGTGGCGTAACTATCCTCAGTTGCCGAAGTTTTGTTATAGCAGTGGTGTACAGCTGGCGTGGGCAGGAGTTACAAGTTCCTGTCCCGTCCCCTTGCTGGGCTCCATGGTGGGTGGCTGGCACCATGGCCGAAGAACACATTTTTGATGGCTACCTCTCCACTATCAAATGATCGTCCTCTGAAAAGAGGGCGGACCGATGTCACCTCTCAGTTTTTCAGCAAAAGAAAACTGCCTTTCTTAAGTACCACATCGTTCATAGCGAACAAAAAGAAAAGCCAGCCAGACATATCCCCGTTTCTAGTACCCAAAGTTCTCACAAATTCCCAGGGCCCCAAGTATAAAGTGACAAATCTAACTTGTGACCTTTTGCACGAACTGTTCGATATCACTCACATTTCAAAGCTGGCAAGCATCAAAACTTTTGGTGATATCCCTGTCTCCGTGACTCCACAAAGGTCTCTTAACACAGTGCGCGGTGTCATTTCTGACAATGACTTCTTGCAACTAACCGAAGAAGAAATGCTCGAAGGATTGTCATATCAGAATGTGACCAATGTACACAGAGTCAAAATCCGTAAAGAAGACAAGGAAATTCCGACAAAGCACCTGGTTCTGACCTTCGCCTCCTGCACCTTGCCCGAATCAATCGAGGTAGGATATGCAAAAATCCCTGTCAGTCCATATATACCTAACCCTCGACGCTGCTCCAAATGCCAGAGTTTTCGCCACGGCTCCCAAAGCTGCCGCGGCCGCGATACCTGCGCCAAATGTGCCTCCAATGATCATCAATCAAACGACTGCGATGCTGCGCCGTGCTGTGCAAACTGCGAAGGCAACCACGCCGCTTATTCAAGGTCGTGCCCTGTATAGAAAAATGAAAAGGAAATAATTACCGTAATGACCAAAAAAATATAACATTTAAAGAGGCAAGACAGCGTTACGCAACGACTCAGGGCACATTCCTTTTCACTGCACGTACAAACTTCGCCAATGTGGTGCATGGGCGCGGGGCACCACAGCGGCCTTCGGCACCTGGCCAGCTCACGCCTGGTGAGGCTAAGGCAGAGCCATCCGCGCCCCGGGCAGATGCAGCGAAAGCTGCTATGCCACCCCCGAAAAAGGACCCGCCGGCCACCAAGTCGGCAGCGCGCAAGGCTTCCCGTTCGGGAAAAGCCCACAACCTCCCTGCCCGGGGGCTCCCCGCGGAACTCCAACGCCTCCAGTGAGGCGATGGACACCAGTCAGAGCTTACCTCCGCCGTTGCGGAGGAGGAACTCTCTTGACCGCAGAAAATAAAAAAACATTAATAACAGGCCCTCAGCAAGGAGGGACCTAAGGTTTCAATACAGTTTCCCCCCCCCCTTAAAAAAAATCATCATGGCGTTTTTTATCCACTGGAACTGCCGTGGAATTATAAATAACTATAGTGACGCAACTGATATCTTGAATTCCCTATCTCTTGTAGCACTGTGTCTGCAGGAGACCAACTTGGGACCTTCTCATGAAGTATTTTTAAAAAGTATAAAGTCTTTCGCCGTGACCGTGAGCAAGCAAATAGGCTCTCTGGAGGCGTTGCTGTTGTAGTTCAGAGAGGCGTTGCAACCCATGAAATAAAGCTCCAGACAAATTATGAAGCCGTTGCAGTCACCGTCCTAAGCTTTAAAACAATTACCGTATGCTCTATATATCTTCCCCCACATCTCACTGCTGCACAAAAAGGTCTAGAGGAGCTTTTTAGGCTATCAGAGACGTATCTGGTAGTCTGGGATTTTAATGCACACTCCTCGTTTTGGAGGAGTGAATAGACCGACACTAGAGGTCGGATTTTAGAAGATGTTATTCTGTGCAACAATGTCTGCTTTCTCAATACAGGCAAACCCACATATTTCTCTTCATCCTCAGGCAAGATGAGTTGCATAGACCTGTCTTTTGGCTCTCCATCCGTTTTTACCGATATTAAGTGGGATATTTTTGATAACCCGTACAGAAGTTTTCGTTTGGTTTATGGGAAATTTAACGTCCCAAAGCGACTCAGGCTATGAGTTACGCCGTAGTGAAGGGCTCCGGAAATTTCGACCACCTGGGGTTCTTTTACGTGCACTGACATCGCACAGCACACGGGCCTCTAGATTTTCGCCTCCATCGAAATTCGACCGCCGCGGCCGGGATCGAACCCGCGTCTTTCGGGCCGGCAGCCGAGCGCCATAACCACTCAGCCACCGCGGCGGCTCCGTGCGAAAGTGATCACTTTCCAGTGGTAATTAACTGTGCATCACCACCACCAATAATCCCAACAAAACCACGCCGTTGGAAGCTGAACTTAGCGGACTGGCCACTATTTTAAGAAAAGGCCTGTCTGGATAAAAAAAATTTCTGATAATCTTAGCGTTGACGAACTAAATTAAAATTTTACATGTATCATTGCGGCTGCACGTCTAGCCATTCCTCAATTGCCAGGAGTTTTACTGCAAAATATTAAGCTCTGGTACACACAACAGTGCAGAGAAGCAAAAAAGAAACAAAACAAATCCTGGGGGAATTTCCGAAGGTACCCTACACACGACAACCTCATGAATATTTAAAAGGCAAGAGCAAAAGCACGGTACTTACATCGCAATGCTGAGAAAACTTCATGTAAAAACTATGCGTCGTCCACAAATAGTTCAGTTACATCGAAACAAATGTGGGAGCAATTCCCCTAACTTATGGCAGCTTTACTCCTTTCAGAATTCCTTGCCTAACAGCTCCGGATACACACACAAGCATTAGCGAACAGACCGACAAACTAGAGGAACACTTCGCCAGAATTTCTAGCTCCTCACATTACACTCAATCATTTTTAAAGCACAAGAACAGAACTGAAAAACAACGACTGCCAACAAATGTGAGTGCGAATGAACGATACACTAAATTAATTACACTTCAAGAAATCCGTACAGTACTTTCGGCCGGCAAACAGACATCACCAGGCCCCTATGAAATCCATTATGAAATGCTTGCTCACCTCTCCGAAGATTCTGTAGAAGCTCTTCTAAAATTCTTCAATAAAATAAGGCAGTCCGGAAAAATCCCAGAGGCGTGGAAAAACGCCGTGGTTGTTCAAATCCTGAAATCTAGAAAACCGCCAACTTCGGCTGGCAGTTACAGGCCAATAGCACTTACGAGTTGTCTTGCTAAAAGTTTTAAAAGTGTGCTAAATATTACGCTAATGTTCATCCTTAAATCGCGAAAACTTCTTGATATCTACCAATGCGGCTTTAAAAAAGCATGCTGTACAAATGACCATCTCGTCCGTCTTGAAAACACAGTCTGTGAAGCATTCATACACAAACAGCACTGTCTAGCAGTATTTTTGACCTTAAAAAAGCTTATGATACCACCTGGAGGTGTGGGATTCTTCATGACCTCACGGATTTAGGCATCCGTGGCATGATGCTGAACTGTTAAAAGACTTTCTTTCTGACCGTTCCTTTCGTGTACGTCTAGGCTGCACGCCATCGAAAAAATTCATCCAAGAAAACGGCGTACCGCAGGGGTGTATTCTAAGTACCACACTCTTTATTATAAAAATGAACTTCATATCGCAAATAATTCCAAAGACCATCATGTATTCCGTATATGTTGCCGATCTTCATATTTCATGCACATCTTCCAGCTTATCAACATGCGAAAGACAGATACAACTTACAATGAACAAACTAGCAACTTGGGCAGACCGAAATGGATTTAAATTCTCTCCATAAAAAACGGTTTCTATACTTTTCTCACCGAAAAGAGGCATGCAGTTTGATCCCAAACTGCACTTGAATGAAAATGTTCTACGGGTAAAACAGGAGCATAACTTCCTAGGCATAACTTTTGACCGAAAGCTCACATTCTTACCCCACTTAAACACCCTCAAAAAGAAAGCTTCTCGATCTCTAAATATACTGAAGGTACTCTCGAGGAAACATGGGGGTCCGACAGGTTATGCCTTTTAAAGATCTAACGCTCCATAGTACGGTCTGCTTTGGACTATGGATGCATTGTGTATGGGTCTGTAAGACCATCATACCTCACAAAACTGGATCCCGTGCATAACCTGGGCCTTCGTATATCAACTGGTGCATACAGAACATCCCCCATAAATAGTCTATATGTAGAAACAAATGAACCATCTCTTGCAAACAGAAGAGCAATGCTTACCTGTGCATATGTACTAAAAATAAGATCCTTACCAAAATACCTTTGTTAACCCATAGTTACCAAGTGCACATCTATAATACTGTTCAATTATAAACCACAATCGATCAAACCTTTGTTACTACGCTTTGGAGATGCATGTCATGAACTCGGAGTACTAGATGCTCTAACAAAAATTCCCCCAGGCACGATCTATTGCCACCACGGTACTGTCTTCCCGCTGCTTGCGACTTCACGCTTACAGAGTTTCGTAAAAAACAAACACTACATGAACATCTACTACAAGAATACTTGGCTTTGAAAGAGAAATATGAAAGCTACATGGAGTTTTACACAGATGGCTCTAAAACAGCAATGCACGTTGGAAGTGCCGTAGTACAGGGGAAATGGGAAAAAAAGTAAGATTGCCAAAATATGTATCAATCTTTACTGCCGAATGTTACGCAATGTGTATGGCTGTGGGCAAAATAGTACATGACAACATCGAAAAGAGTATAATATACACAGATTCCCTCAGCGTATTCACAGCGCTGCAGTCAATAAATGCAGTTGAACCCTCAGTAGGCCACATCATACACAGCACAGAAAACGTCGCAACACAAGGACATATTGTAAGATTCTGCTGTGTCGCGAGCCACGTCGGCATAGAAGGTAATGAGAGAACAGACTAAACAGCAATAAAAGCTTAAAATGGTGAAATCAAAAATGTGAACATACCTTTTAATAACTGCATGAATTTCATACATAACAATTACAGAACAAATGGCAGAAAGAGTGGGATAATGAACTGAACAACGAACTACACTTCATAAAGCCCACCATGGGGGAATGGAAGTAAGGCAGACACCAGGAACGTTTCACTGAAGTAACCTTATGTCGCCTTCGCATAGGACACACACACTTGACACACAACTACTTACTTACAAAAGAAGCCAAACCAGTTTCTGAAAGATGCGGCGACGAGCTCGCACTGAATCATATTTTATTTACATGTTCAAACCTATAAAAGCTAAGAAAGAGGTATTTTAGTCAAATTCATAATCAATGCATTCAATTTCATCCAGCACTACTGTTGAGTGACAATGCAATTGTTGACATTTCTTATGTTTTTAACTTTTTACGAGAGGCTGGCTGTCTTAATAAACTATGAACGCCTCACTTTTCTTCGATACATCTCAGCCACTTTCTCACTCCTGCGAAGCAGGCTAAGGCGTCTATTTCATAGCCTAAGGACCCCGACATCCTTGCCCTACAAATGATGGCCGCTGAGGTTGCCTGACCTTCTTTAAAGCTTTTACCATTAGCCATTTTAAAAAAAAATATTTATGCCCTTTACCTTCACTACGTGATGTGAAATAAAATTTCAGCTCCTGCACACCACCGGTTATTGTTTGTATAAAAGCCAGCACAAGAAAAATTTTCAATACCTTGTGTATGGCGCATGATGGCCTTAGCTGCCTATGTGCTATAAAAGCCAACACAAACAAACAAACTGCCGAGCTCGGACGTCGAGGGTCTTCTCAATCGTGCAGGCTTCTTGCATGAATTCCTCGACTGTTTTTGGCGGCTGGCGGACGAGGCTGCCAAAGAGTTGTTCTTTTACGCCGCGCATTAAAAACTGAACTTTCTTTTCCTCGGTCATCTCGGCGTCGGCGCGGCGAAATAGGCGCTTCATCTCCCCGACGCAACCGCGGACGGGCTCATTCGGAAGCTGGATCCTGGACTCGAGGAGTCGTTCGGCTGTTTCTTTCCTCACGAAACTGATGAATACCTTCAATAGTTCTTTCTTGAATAGCTCCCATGCCGTAAGGGACGACTCGTATTTTTCGTACCACGTGCGTGCGGAGCCATCCAATGAGAAAAACACGTGTCCAATTTTGGCCGCATCATCTCACTTGTTGAATGACGCCACGCGCTCAAATTTGTGCACCCATTCTTCAGGGTCTTCGCCTATGGATCCATTGAAAGTTGGCGGCACCCGCAGCTGCTGCAGTATGATCGGTGTCGACATCTTCGGCGAGGTTGCGGTTGCGGTGCTCATAGCAGCGTCTTTTCGCTGTCTGTTGCAGTCAGGCATGGTCCCGAACTCAGGCTCCTCTACCTGGAGACGTCGGCTGGCTCGCTGAGCTGCTGGCTCGTTCTCGGGTGCGAAGCGCTGAGTGCTGGCTTCACGACTTGAAGGGGGCGTCCGGAACATGGAAGGCTACCCAGCACCCCCACCAGATGTCACGTAGTGGTGACGGCAGTCGAAGCAGCGATGAAGATGGACAAAACGCCTTTTAAAAGAAAACTGTTTATTGGGCAGACTTCCACCCAAAATGGACTGAATCACTCGGCGGCGCGAAGCGACAAGCCTGCTCTGCGGTCCTCGAGCAAAATGGCCGCCGCTGTCGGCCGTGCTGAAATTAAAGCTGATAGCGAACTTTCGAGATAAAACGTGCAAAGATACTAGAACATTCTGGAACAACGTAGAATCAGTGCTGCCAGGCTCCGATTCATCTAGATAAATCTAGTCATGTCTTGCGTCGCAATCAGAACGATAAAGTTGTGTGGCGGCAGATTTGAAGAATGAACAAGCACTGCAAACGTTCGCGGCATTACTACCTCTCAAAGAAGAATCGACCCGATGCATTAAAACAAATATGTCGACTCGTAAGAGATAAAACGAATCTTGCGAAAATATAGCATAGAAATGCACCGTCCTTTAGCGAAATCCACACCTTGTTAATGATTCAACGCCTGTGCTGTTCTCTCGAAGTTCATGATTTAGGCTGTGTCCTAACTATGCGTTTTTCAAGCGTAAGGCTTGTTCTTCAGTTCTTGGTGTTGGCACGTTTGACTTGAGTGCCAGACACGTGCTTCGTCAATCATCATAGCATCTCCGGTCCAAAAAGCATTTGGTGTTTACTCCCTGCAGGGCGCCCATTATTTTTGTCAAAGAATCAAAGCCTGCAAGTGGTCACCAGTTCACCATTTCTGAATGGGTGGTGTGTGAGAGTGGCGGCGGCAGTGGCACAAAATTTTCGATTGTGATGCCAAGGGAAAGAGATTTGCGAGGGCCCAAATCTAGACGCCCTTTGGAAGGCAGCGAACTTACGCCAACAGGCTGCATGAATACAGCCTCTCGGGCGGCTATGTCCGGGTGGATACTCTCGGCATGGGCGGCTGTTTCACGTTGTGTCATGATGCAGTTGTTTGCAAAGTGTGGAATTTAACTTGATGAATGTGTTGTGGGCCGCAGCAGTGACAACAAAGCGACACCAGTGAGGACGACGACCTAAGTGCGGAGCATATAAATAATAAATTTTCATTGTGGAACATGTTCATTGGTGTTTTTAGGACATTATATTTGCTGACGGAGAGGTCGACTTACATTCGAGTTGACTTACAACAGTAAATACGGTACGTGGCGAAAGACGCAATGATGATTTTGATATGGTGCATAGGCAATGAACAAACAACTCGCACTGAGCACAAAAGCAGCGAGCACTGAGAGCAGGAGCACAGGCCACTTAAACACTTCGGTCACTTTGATGCCTCTCTGATTGTCCGCAGCACGGCCCTCCAGGCGCAAAATATAGTCGCAGTGTAGTCAGATTGGGGCACATCAGAAAACAAGACTGGTAGAGTCTGGGACGCAAGAGGTGTACAATATCAGGTTGAGGTGTGTCAAAGATAGTCTCCAAGAAGGCCAGAGTGATCTCATAGGTGACAGCAGTGACTTAGCATAGCACAGAGATCCTGATGCAGCGAGATGGCAACCAAGGCAGGACAAGGGAGCTAGGGGTGAAATAAACCATGTGGTGGAGGCTGTTGTAATAGTCCTGCTGCGATTTCTTTGAGGCGAGCAGTCGGGAGCATGCTAGATGGTGGGCTTGATCGGAGCTGGCAATCATGTTTGGAGCATCTTCAGAAAGGAGAGAAGTAAAGATATACAGGAAGCAGTGCCCACAGTTAACCGGGACTCTTAGCCTTACAAAAGGTAGACTAGAGAGCAACCATAGTTTCATGAAGGGAAGAGTTGTTTGCAAATGTAATGTATGGGAGAGCAATCCTAGTCATGAAGATCCAGTGAAACATATATTGCAAGCATATGGCTAAGAGTGCTGCTGAGGCGCTAGGTGGGGCAGTTTGTGCCCATCATGTGTTCGAAGGTGGCAGGGGCGTTGCATGAGCCAAAAGGTATAACCTAAAATTCATACAGCCCCGCAAGCACAACTAATGCCGTCTTCTCATGGTCTTTTTCATCCATGGCGATTTGCCTATAGCCAGAGCGAAGGCCAGTGGAGGAGAAAAATTTGGCACCTTAAAGACAATCAAGGGTGTCGTCGATTTGTGGCAATGGATACACATCTTTTTTTGTTAATATTATGAAGGTGTCGCTAATCCAAGCAAAACTGCCAAGAGCCATATCTTTTAGGGGATGACCGGTTTGTCCCCAGGACTGCGGGAACGCTCCATAATGTTCTTGGCAAGCATTTTTACCAGCTTGTTTCAGATAACTAGGCAATTGGGGTGGGACATATACGGTAGGAGTGCCAGCGGGCAGGAGGGACACCACCAGTTCCTATGTGATGTGTGACAAAGCTTGACCGAGGACAGCTTTATGAAGAATAAAGATCTCCAAAAAAGACGAGAAAAGTGCCAAGGACTGGGCAGATTGGGTAGGTGAGGAGTCAGTGGCTTACATGGTAGTGAACACGTCCGTCGAGAAAGGGGAATGCTAGCAGGTGGCATTGGGGCTGCAAATGAGGGTAGCGTCAAGTGCAGGGACTTGGCAACAAGGAAGGGGAGAAAGCGTGGTCACACAGATTCCGGATGGAAGCACTAAAGAGCAGGAGCTGAAATTCAGAACTGGCAGAAACAGTGTGTTGGCCTCGACAGCAGCAAACATAAGGCGCAGCGCAACGTTGCGGATGAGCAGTATGTCGAGAATAGGTACAACCATATAGTCACCATGAGGGACTGGCAGCAATGGGTACAGGGCAACAAAGGATGCAGCTTTAGATGGCAGGAACACTTCTTCAGAGAATAATAGGGGTGGGAAGCCCACAAGGCAGTTATCGAAGAATGAGACCTCAAGATGGCCATCCTATAAGCAGTCAATGAGGACTAAATGTTCCTACAGGGAATCTAAAGCGAGAATCAGATCCTCGGCGCACATGTGTCAAACGACCAAACAACCTGGGGTGCCGTGGACAGCGTAAGCAATACGAGCGCTGCATTAACCGTCAGCCACAAGAATGCCAGTATCCACAACACACAGAGAAGATGTCGCAGGCATAAGGACATTGCGAAGGCAGGGGTGAAGGTTGGAGCTCATGACGGACTCATGCACGTCAGTGTCGAAAGCGTGCACTGGAACAACATCGACTTTGACATCTGGTTCATTTGGTCTGGTTCATCCGGTTCACTGCGAGGGCAAGTATTTCAGAGAGTGGACGTGGTGGTAGCTGCTGGTCCTCAGATGAATAGGTTGCTGCTGTGTTAGGAATCCGAAAAAACAGCTGCGGAATGCAGCAGCTCTCAATTTGCTCGAAGCGATGGGACTCCTTCATGGTGTCAATGGTAGTGCAGTCCTTGCAGGCAAGCAAATGAAAAGCATCATCCACAATGCCATTGCAGCCCACGTTGTCTGATTGAGTCAAAGCAACGTCCACTTTGTAGCGAAGTGCCAGGACGTCCAGAATATAGGTATGTAGCCCTCTGTGGCGGACTCGGCGCGCGACGAAAGCTGTTGTTTCGAGGTTACCTTCCAAGCATCGGGTCTTGCAAATAATATGCGTAGTTTTCCCTAACAGGTTTCCCGGCTCATGAGCTCATTCTCGAGTGTTTCATATTACACCCTGGCAGTGCCGGTAAGGTAAAAGATGGCATTCGCCGGCATCAGAGTAGGGTCCCACATGTTATAGGTGCTGACTGGCACGTATGAGCAAAGCCAGTCAACATCCGTGTCATCAGTTCCAAAGATGCCGGGGTATCAGGGTGACACCGTGACTACAGAAGGAGCGTTAGTCATCCTCCGTGACTCTGTGCCGGTCTGACTACTTCAAGTTTCAAGGTGTGATCGTACACCCGGGTGTTTCCTCCACCAACAATGTTAAGCGGGGAATGACACAGTGAAGCACAAAAGCACCAAGTATCAAAAGTGGCAACACACCACCAAACACTTCATTCACTTTGACATCACTCTGATTATCATATACAGCAATATGCATATTCAAGACAACATGCTATATCAGTTTATCTGTTAGGACAAAGGTCACATACAGAGCCTGTATTCTGGAGAACAAGCCTAAGCACTGCACGACTGCAAAATGCCTACATGTAGCACATCAAGTGAAAGAGAGGAAATCATGCAGCATAACTTGTGCCAGATAATAAGGCACTATCATAGTAAAGTAGTAACACAAGGCGCATTGGCTACCCTGAAAAGGGGTGTTGAACTCCGATTTCGTGCAAACTGATGCTGCAAAATAATAGCAGGAGCAAGACATATTAGGGCTATACTAATCGAAGCTCTCGAGATAGAGATAACCCTAAGAAAGGAGGGCTTTTATTTTTGGCACCAGAAACCTTCATAGATAGTCCCAGCTACACCAACAATGTGCATCGGCTGTGCTGCAATTCGAGCGAAGCAACATACCATGCACATCGGCCTGCAAGCGCGGTTAACACTATTCGGACAACCCACATTACCCAGCGTGTCGCCTCTCAGTTTGCTATGCTGTTGACCCATCTATGTTTCGCAAGGGGGAGTTTTGGGCCGCTTGGTCAGACATTACGTAGAGGAAAAAGAAACCACAACTTCAGACAGTACGCAAGACTGAGAAGTGGTCTTACGTTGTTGTTGTTGTCAGCCTATCAAAAGATGGCACATACCCACACTGGGGAATCGGCCAAGAATCGGGTGGCTATTCACCGGAACGCAGTTAACAAAAAGGAAAAGCACGTGGGAGCGCAACACCGGTGAATTCTTCGTCACGAACAGAAAAGGAATGAGAGTTTTGATTTCAAAATTATAAGAATAATAATCCTGTATGAAGTTGCGGTTCTTTTTCTTCTACAACCCATCACTATGTTCATTTCAACCACACCTATGTAGGCCATAACGAGATAGCATGCCTGTGAACACTAACCAGAAGACATTAGAAAGCCATGTAGCACGTCTGCAACCGAAAGAGCATAGGGAACATGTGTACTCTATCATTATCACTACAACTCATGAAAAATATACACAAATGTAGCTCTTTTGTTTGAACACAACAATAAATGCTATTTTCCTGCCTGCATCCCCCAACACTCAATTAGGCAAAACACTCAGATAATACACTTCTACTAGCTATGTTATAACAGCGCTCGAAGTACACAGCTACTACCTATGATACAATAAGCCAAGATACATTTCTGCTAAAAATGGTAATGAAGCTGAAAAACAGCACTGCGAATGCACTTCTACCATGATAAACTTCTGCTGGCTATGAAGGTGGAACATAATGCTCAAGATAAACTGTAATATAGTATAAAAAAACACAGTTGAGCTAGTTGGTACATACTGCTGGGAACCACAGCGCTGAGACGAGGGGCAAGGAAAGAAGAGAACAGGACCGGTGCTGACTATAAACTGAAAGTTTATTAGTTGTCAAAGTAGTCTATTTTGTGTGTATTTTCGAATAAACTTTCAGTTGATAGTCAGCGCCGGTCCTGTTGTCTTCTTCTTTGTCCTTCGTCTCAGCGCAGTTCCCAGCAGTAATATAGTCCTAGCTATTAATTATGATGAAGGAGAGGAAACAAAACAAACCCAGACTTCCACACAACTTTCACACATTTCGAGCAGACTGAATCCACAGGCCACATCCTTATTTCATGTGTAGCATTATCTGTGCGGAAAAATTTGAGATGTTCTGATGGAAGTAGAGCAGAGAAGTTTCTTGCTTCGAGAAACTCATGGTCGCGAAGAAATTTTGGTGTCAACTCTGTCACACTGACAATGCTGCCATTGCTTTGTAAGCAACACGAGTCTTTCTCTACACTTGCTTTCAAGAACGATCCATCTGTCGGGCGCACAGTCGGTGGGAGTTCTTTAGGTGAATAAGCCAACTCGAGCAACCTGCGGCTCACCTGTTCAAAGGCGTTCTGCTGGTGCGCAACAACCGTTCAACTTGCCCCAAACAGTTCTCAAATGGGAAGGCACTAACATTGTCCTCCGAACCACAAATTAAGGCTTCATCTGCAATGTGACACAGCATGTGTACATTGTAGATCAGAATCTCAGGTCCATAAAGCACCCCCGACTACTGTGAAAAATACTTAAGGAGATCTGAGGCAATCTTGTTCATCTCTGTTGCAAGAACATCCCTGAGCAGAATGCACATCGCCACATGAAGGCACAGGAAGTGTTTCTACTGGTTGTCATTCAGCAAACCGCGTAGCACCACAGGGCCAGTGTAGAGAAGGAAGGACTTAAACTCCACTGCCTTCCATCGGTCCAATCCATCAAGGGCTCTGGGCTGCCGAGCAAATTCTGACGGCAAGCTAGCTTGCTGCAGTCTTGCATTCATAATGCTCCGCTGCTGTGCGCCGAGACGATGAGGCAATGGTCCAGATGTCCACGTCTCCAGCAACTTACGGACCACTCCCAAGCACACCGTGTCAATACAATCCACCTGAAAGTGTTTCACCATGTCCCCATGCAACTCCAAAAGTGGACTTGCAGCGTGGTGGTAGCCAGTGTCGGCCATTGTGCGGAAAGAATCATCTGTGCGATTTGTGAAAGCAGCACACACAGGGAATGTTTTCCTGCGCTCAATTCTTTCTCTTTTCTGTGTGCAGCGGTCGCAACCGTTATAACCAGCGTGTCTCTTGGTACGTTTGTCATACGAACCGGCTGGTACATCACAGATTACTGCAGCAAGGGAAACATTGTGACATACACCTTCGATGATGACACCAGAAACTTCCCTACTTTTCATTTCTTCCAGAAATGGTCACAAAAACTGTTCAATATTTGTTGGCTTCTTTTTGCCACAACAGATAGAGACAACAAATGGTCGGCTGTCGACTGCATTAGCCGCTGAACAAAGCGAAACCCAGAAGCCCAGCGAAGAGCTCTCGAATATCGGTAATCCGTCGATGCTCACGTGGAGGTCAACCTTAGTACCTGCAACATCGCGAAGACCGTTTTTCACTCTGCCAATGATCTGAGTTCGTAGCCCAAAATGCACGGAGTCGTTAAGAACATCAGCTTTTCGCTCAGTCATCAGTAACGTGCGAGCGTCACGAGGTAGTGGATGGCCAAGTCGACGCAAAAAAAGGCACAGGTAGTTAACTGCTGAATGGGTAAGTGAATGCTTCCGAGCTATGTCCGCTAGCTCTCGTGCAGCATCCATCGTTGAGGGGCTTGCTTCAGTACTTTCTTTCGCGGTAGACGGATCCTCCTCGGACGACCAAAAATATTCGGCGCTTTGATCAGAATCGGCTGACAAGTAAGACCATTCAGGAACGCCGATTCGTCCTGCGGATGCTTCAGAGCATTCTTCGGGCCTTTTGCGTGTGTCCGCATTGTCGGCATCGATTTCACAGACTTCGTGTGCCGTCGTGGAAGATCCAAGGTTGCCCTCGGCGGGGGAGGATATGTCGCGGAAAAATTCGCTGACCTCCCTGTTCAGCCGCCGGTATTTTTTCCACTTACTAGCCATTGCAAATGAAAACGAGCGCGATCGAGAAGACTCAAGTGGAGCGCGCAACGAGCTGGAGCTCTTCGAAGGTAGGTGAGCGATCGGCTCTTCTGCTCAGCGGTCAGCGGCTCGCGCGAGAAAAGAGAAGTCGTGGAAGTGGAAGTGGGAGAAGTACTATAAGTGTGTGGACTGAGGTACCTGGGAAGCAAAGTTAGAGCGGCAAACTTGAATTCAGCTTAAGGAATGTTTTCGTCAAACATGATCGCCTGTAATAGGAGGACTAAAGTGATCATTTTCATTAAGTTAATTGAGCTACTACTACTATATTATTTTCTTCCACCATGACTGTAACTGAGTTACTAGATGGGTAAGCTGGCAGATATCCACAGTGCTGGGATCCAGACGAAACGTGCATTGTTTATTCTCACAATTAATGAGCAAAATTCATATTACGCTCAAAAAGTAAATGCAGATTGTAGGGTGCTTAAAGTTCTTCAGTAATTCATTGGCTTAAAGCACCTTCATGACGTTTTCTGCGACCAGGAACTGACCGACGATTACGGCACTCGTCAATGCTAAGTATGAGCGCAGCTCTTCCCGTATTTAAGTTTTGCGATATGTTGAGGTCATGGTGGCCGAGTTGCGGGAGGCCGAGCAGAATCTTTCTATGCAGATTTTCAAGGCGTAATAGCATTAAGATTTCGTCAGGATCCGAACTGCACAGTTCGGGAGACCGTTGGAGACGTCTAGCTGTTTTGCCGATGACCATGGGATCCCATGGTCATATATGTATATATATATATATATATATATATATATATATATATATATATATATATATATATATATATATATATTGTAACGGGGGGTTTGTTACGAGGTACTGGGGCGACGGGAACGGCAACGGCAGCAGTCTGGGATCAGATCGGCAAAAGACACACAAGCGTAGCGCTGGCAAAAACCCTCGAGAACACTGTCACCTCGTCTTCGTCTTTTCAAATCATCAGACGCATCTTCTTCTTTAGCCTTACAATCACCCCGGGGACAAGAGGAGCCATCCTGGCGACTTAGGATCATGGCAAGACGGCGGGGTCGTAGTAGGGCTTGAGGCGCTGGACATGAACGGTCTCCCGTCCTCGGCGGCGGAGATCAGGAGACGGCGTGAGGGGTTCCACGATATAATTAACCGGAGAGGTGCGCTCCAGCACACGGTAGGGACCATGGTACTTCGCAAGAAATTTTGAGGCGAGACCGGGAGTTCCTGAAGGGATCCAGAGCCACACAAGTGCACCAGAAGTGTAGTTCGGTGGGGTTTGGTCTTGGTCGAGGCGGGAGCGCTGGCGATGCTGGGTGTCAGTGGTGAGTGACCGGGCAATTTGGCGGCAGGCTTCGGCGTGTTGCGCGGCGTCGGAAACGGGCCGATATTCGGATTCATCAGGGCGGTAAGGGAGGATAGTGTCGATAGTAGCAGAGGGTTGGCGGCCGTAAAGTAGGAAGAAAGGAGAGAATCCAGTGGTAGACTGCGTAGCGGTATTGTACGCATAAGTAACGTACGGAAGGACGAGATCCCAATTCGTGTGGTCAGAAGCGACGTACATGGAGAGCATGTCTCCGAGTGTGCGGTTAAATCGCTCAGTGAGGCCATTGGTCTGCGGATGATAGGCGGTGGTAGTTCGGTGAATCGTGTTGCACTCTTTGAGAAGCGCCTTCACCACCTCAGATAAGAACACGCGGCCTCGGTCACTGAGCAGTTCACGAGGTGCACCGTGGCGAAGGATGAATCGGTGCAAAATGAAGGAGGCGACGTCCGTCGCTGTGGCAGCCGGAGGGGCAGCAGTTTCGGCATATCGTGTAAGGTGATCCACCGCTACTATAGCCCAACGGTTGCCGTCTGCAGTGTATGGAAGCGGACCGTATAAATCAATGCCAACACGGTCGAACGGGCGTGGAGGGCATGGTAACGGCTGCAGCTCAGCAGCAGAACGATGGGGAGGTGTCTTGCGACGTTGGCAGGGAATGCATGCGCGCACGTACTTCATGATAAAGGTGTACATTCCGCGCCAGTAGTAGCACAGCCGTATGCGGGTGTAGGTCTTGAAAACGCCCGCGTGACCGCTGTGGGGGGCAGCATGGAAGTATGCGCATATCTCCGAGCGTAAGTGACGTGGAATAACGAGCAGCCACTTGCGACCTTCGGAGTTGTAGTTACGGCGATAAAGTAGGGTGTCACGGATCGCAAAATGGGCAGCTTGGCGGCGGAGCGCACGTGACGGTGAAGCAGCCGTCGGGTTGGCGAGAAAGTCGAGAAGGGAAGCGATCCAGGGACCCATGCGTTGCGCTGAAGGCATGTCGCTGAGGCGAAGCAAGGGCAGAGAAGCGTCGGAGGTGGAAAGGCTGGCGATCTCGGCTGGAAGGGGGCAGCGTGACAGTGCATCGGCGTCTTGATGCTTGCGGCCGGTGCGATACACGACGCGGATATCATATTCTTGCAAGCGAAGGGCCCACCTAGCGAGGCGGCCGGAGGGGTCTTTCAGGTTGCAAAGCCAACAGAGCGCATGGTGGCCGGTCACAACGTCAAAAGGGCGCCTATAAATGTACGGTCGAAACTTCGCGAGGGCCCATACAATCGCCAAACACTCTTTTTCAGTTACGGAGTAGTTGCGTTCTGCTGGTGTGAGTGTGCGGCTAGCATAAGCAACGACGTATTCGTCAAAGCCAGGTTTTCGTTGGGCGAGGAGAGCGCCGAGGCCAACACCGCTGGCGTCCGTGTGAACTTCGGCAGGAGCGGCCGAGTCGAAGTGGCGCAGAATGGGCGGCGCCGTGAGGAGACGGCGCAAGGCGGTGTATGCGTCGTCGCACGCTGCCGACCACAGTGATAAATCCGCACTTCCAGACAGCTGTTGAGTCAAAGGCGCAGCAATGGACGCAAAGTTGCGAATAAACCGGCGGAAATATGAGCACAAACCCAGGAAGCTGCGCAGGTCTTTGATGGAGGTAGGTTTGGGAAAGTCAACCACAGCACGAAGTTTCGCTATGTCGGGACTGACGCCCTGCTTAGAGACAACATGACCTAAGATGGTTAATTGACGAGCGGCAAAACGGCATTTTTTTAGGTTCAGCTGCAGGCCGGCGTCAGAGAGGCAGGTCAAGACGTGCTTCAAACGGGAGAGGTGGGTGTCAAAGTCCGGGGAAAAGACCACAATGTCGTCGAGGTAGCAAAGGCATGTCTTCCACTTAAGTCCGCGCAAAATGGTGTCCATCATCCTCTCAAACGTCGCGGGGGCGTTACAAAGCCCGAAGGGCATCACCGTAAATTCATACAAGCCATACGGTGTCACAAAGGCGGTTTTGGGGCGATCGGCTTCTTTCATAGGAACTTGCCAGTACCCGGAACGCAAATCAAGAGATGAAAAGAGTTCGGCCCCTTGCAAAGAGTCCAGAGAGTCGTCTATGCGCGGGAGGGTATAGACATCTTTGCGCGTAATCTTATTAAGGCGGCGGTAATCTACACAGAAGCGTATGGAGCCATCCTTCTTTTTGACGAGCACCACAGGCGACGCCCATGGGCTGCTTGAGGGCTGAATGACGCCGCTCTGGAGCATCTTGTCCACTTGGTCTTCAATAACTTGGCGCTCGGCGACAGACACACGATAGGGACGTTGTCGCAGCGGTGCGTGGTCACCTGTGTCGATGGCATGGGTGACAGTGGAAGTTTGGCCCAAGGAACTTTGATGTGAGTCAAATGATGAGCGAAACTGATTAAGTAAAGTGAGAAGCTGTGCCCTTTGCAGCGCTGGAAGGTTGTCGTCGATGGAGCGAAGGAATGCTTCGGTTGAGGAGGGATCGGGCGCAGCAGTAGGTGGGCTGAGTGCGGCTATGGAGAGGTGCGGCGCGTCGTCCGTCTCTTCGCGGATGAGCAGAGACGCGAATGGTTGTACCATGCCGAGACATTCACCTAGGCGCAAGGCGTTGGGGAACAAGAATGGGTTAGACACGAACAGTACGGAGAGGCCAGCGGATATAGTCAGTACAGCGTATGGCAGAGGCAGACACTTGCGGTGCAGAAAGATAGGGGACGGAGTGAAGAGGACAGTGTCGTCGCGAAGAGGGCCGCAAGAGAGGGGTACGAGGACTGAAGAGCAGGGAGGCAGGTCAATGTCTTCGGCAACTAGGGCCTTAACACAGGCACCAGGAGGGGCAGTGTCCAAGACAGCTTCGGGCAGGTGAGAGAACTCGACTTCAGCTCGAGCACAATCGATGATAGCAGCATGGCGCGATAGGAAATCCCAGCCCAGGATAACAGCATGAGAACAGCAGGGCAGTACGACGAATTCGACGGCATAAATGGTCCCCTGGATTACAACGCGAGCGGTACACGCTGCTGACGGCTGGATGTTCTGAGCGCTGGCGGTGCGCAGTGAGAGTCCAGCAATTGGCGTCCTTACTTTTCTTAAAGAACTACACAGCTTTGCGTCCATGACGGAAACGGCAGCACCAGTGTCGACAAGCGCCATGACAGAAACGCCGTCGACGGAAATTTCAATGAGGTTAGCGGCTGACGGATGAGGCCTTTCGAAGTTCGTTGTGGACGCAGTTCTCGCCTCAGGAACTGCGGCGCCTAGTTTTCCTCCTGGTTAGCGGTGGGGCGACGTCGCATAGGCGAAATAGACCGGCGTCGTGGAGAAGAGGGCCGGCGGCTGGAGAGGGTAGAACGGTCCGGCGAGGAAGTACGACTTTGCGGCGGCGCAGCTGGTACAGAGTACTGATTCGGTGGGGGCCAGTACCCAGGAGCTTGGGGAGGAATTTCCGCGTCCGGGAGACGACGGCGGCAATGCCGAGCTACATGACCTGGGAGACCACAAAAGAAGCAAATCGGCCGATTGTCCGTTGTGCGCCAGGAATCGCTGACCCTTGGAGTAGGTCGTCGGTAAGCCACTGGCCCTCGCAAATGCGCCGGAGGCGCACTATAGATTGGCGGCTGCGGTCTTGCTACGACATCGGCATATGTCACTGGAGCCGCGACAGGAGGCGGTCTCGCGACGGCTTCGGCATATGTGAGCGGAGCCGCCACAGGTTGTGGTCTGGCGACAACGTCAGCGTATGTCAGCGGAACCGTGACAGGTGGTGACGGATGAGCCGGTGGAAGAGCCTCAGCAACTTGCTCTTGAACTGTATGTCGGAGCGCTGGAGTCAGATATGATGGTCGGTCGTGAGCGCTCGGCAGAAAGGAAAGTTGACGTGCCACTTCTTCCCGCACGAAGTCTTTAATCTGCTGTAGCAGCGAGGGGTCAGGAGCAGGCGTGAGCCCAGCGAGCGACTCAACCTGCTGTGGCCGCTGGCGTGTCAGAATCCGCTGCTTGCGCAACTGCTCAAAGCTTTGACACAGCGTGACGACTTCAGCAACGGTACGCAAGTCGCGCGCTAGAAGCATCTGAAAAGCGTCGTCATCGATGCCTTTCAAGATGTGTTGGATCTTGTCGGCTTCCGACATACGAGCGTTGACCCGCTTGCACAAGTCGACGACATCTTCAATGTAGCTAGTGAAGCTTTCACTAGCCTGCTGAGATCGTTCACGCAATCGCTGTTCGGCTCGGAGTTGCCTGACAGCCGGTCGACCAAATACGTCTGCAAATTTAGTCTTAAAAATGGACCAGGTTTGAATATCTGCCTCATGGTTGCGATACCAGAGGTTAGCCACACCGGCGAGATAAAAGATGACGTTGTTTAGCTTCGTCACATCGTCCCATTTGTTGTATACGCTCACCCGCTCGTACGATGTGAGCCAATCTTCCACATCGTTCTCGTCAGTCCCGCTGAAAATGGTCGGGTCCCGTAGACGAAGAGAGCCGGCACAGATGACAGCCTGGCCCACTTGTACGGCCTGGTGTTTGACGTCCTCAGGCATCGTGCGCGCCGGGAGAGCACGACTACGGAGCTCCAGGGCCGATGTTTTTACCCGGCTCCTCCACCAAATGTAATGGGGGGTTTGTTACGAGGTACTGGGGCGACGGGAACGGCAACGGCAGCAGTCTGGGATCAGATCAGCAAAAGACACACAAGCGTAGCGCTGGCAAAAACCCTCGAGAACACTGTCACCTCGTCTTCGTCTTTTCAAATCATCAGACGCATCTTCTTCTTTAGCCTTACAGTATATATATATATATATATATATATATATATATATATATATATATATATATATATATATATATATATATATATATATATATATATATATATATATATATATATATATATATATATATATATATATATATATATATATATATGTATATATATATATATATTTCTGGCAGTCTTGATGCCACAGGTAGCATAAGAGGGCTCACAGTTTTCCGCCCTCCCCGTTAGATGACATTCTCCGTCACACTTGCGGTATTACAGGACGTGCTACGTCCACCGCTATGGACGAGGGTGGCGCTGGTGAACTCTCTCAAGATTGCCTTACACGCAAAACATAAATACCCACGAAAGCAGCAGATTGGACAGCTGTCGCCGTAGCTCAGTTGGTAAGAGCACCGGACGCGATATTCGGAGGTCGTGGGTTCGGATCCCACCGGCGGCATGGTTGTTTTTTCTGCTGCTTTATAAGTAATTTTCTTTAAAAAAACTAATTGATTGGCACTAGATATTAAATAAAAGAAATATTCCCCTATGCACCTTGATTTCGGTGACTGTTGGCTTCCTTAATATGTTTGTCAAACGAGCCCCTCACTTCATTTGCCTTGTCTGCTATATATATATATATATATATATATATATATATATATATATATATATATATATATATATATATATATATATATAAATTGTAAGGGAAGATGTCAAGGGAGACGTTTATTCCAGCCTGCTGGCAAAGACGTGCTCCCAGCGAACAGCACCAAGCGTTGACGATGGGAATGTACAGTGCATGAAAAGAGGATGAAGTCGCAGCCAGAGAGGCGACGACGACGAAAGCGCATAAAGTGCTCACATTAACTACCCGCGCGGTCAGAAGCGGCCAGCCTGGCAGCGATTAGTCCGATTCAACGCGCCGAATGAAAGGCTTCAGGCGGGAGACGTGGACAATTTCAGTCCCGCGGTAACGGCGGTCCGGGGGAGGATCAACAGGGTTGACGCGGTAGTTCACTGGTGAAGTTTGGTTGAGCACCAAGTAGGGACCAATGAAACGAGGCTGAAACTTGTCACAAAGGCCAGGCGTCCGGAGAGGGGTGGAAAGCAAGACTTCGTCTCCAGGGTTGAACGACAGAACGCGGTGCGTCATGTCGTAGTGACTCTTGCGATCCTCCTGGCAGGCGTGAGTGTTCAGGCGAGCAAGGTGGCGGCATTGGGCCACGCGGGAGAGAAATTGTTCGGGGAGAAACGGTAAGGAGCTCGCAGGCGTCGAGAAGAAAGAGACGTCGAGAACAGTAGTGGGAGAATGGCCGTACACGAGTAAAAACGGGGAGTAACCAGTGGTTCGTTGCAACGCGGAATTGTAGGCAAAAGTGACGAAAGGAAGGACTGTGTCCCAATTCCGGTGGTCAGGTTCGACGTACATAGCAATCATATCTGAGAGGGTGCGATGGAACCGCTCTGTAAGACCATTGGTCTGGGGATGGTAGCTGGACGTCATCTTGTGAAGTGTAGAAGAGGCTTGCAGAACTTCGGCAACAACAGTCGAAAGGAACGTCCGGCCGCGGTCACTGAGAAGCACCTGAGGGGCGCCATGGCGGAGCACGATCGATCGGAGAAAGGAGGAGGCAACTTCGGGCGCCAAACCATCAGGCAATGCTGCGGTCTCGGCGTAGCGTGTGAGATGGTCGATGGCAGTGACTATCCATCGATTACCTCGTGTAGTGCGAGGAAGCGGGCCATACAAGTCGATGCCGACGACGGCGAACGGCGTGGCGGGGCATGGTAGAGGCTGCAGATGTCCAGCGGCAGGTGAAGTCGCCTGTTTTCGGCGCTGGCAGAGTGGGCAAGATGCGACGTATTTAGCGACGCTGGAGGAAAGGCCAAGCCAGAAGAAACGGCTCTTCACGCGGTCATACGTTTGTGTGAAAACCTAAGTGACCGGCTGTCGCGTCATCGTGGAGGGCCTCCAAAATACGGGAGCGAAGTGTACGTGGCACCACGGGAACCCAGCGGGTGACATCAGGGCAGTAAACGTAGCGGCAGAGCACATCATTTTCTATTTTGAACTGGCCAAGCTGCCGACGCAACCGAGCGGTAGGAGGGTAGGAAGCTCCCGTGAGACGGTCGATTAGGGCGCGGCAATACGCATCGTTGCGTTGGTTCGATGCAAGGTTGTTTAAATTGTCAGATGCGACTCATGGGAGTGCGGCGAGGTGCTGAAGAGCTTGCGACGATGTGGAGGCGCTGTTAGATGTGGAAGGTGGGGGGGGAAGACAGACACGAAGAGTCCAGAAGAGGGCAACCAGAAAGAGCATTGGCGTCTCGGTGTGTTCGACCGGACTTGAAGGTGACGTCAAAACGGTATTCTTGGAGACGAAGAACCCAGCGGTCAAGGCGGCCAGTCAAGTTTTCAGGCTAGACAACCAGCATAAAGCGTGATGGTCTCTGACGACCGTGAAGTGGCGACCGTAAAGGTAGGGGCGAAATTTATGCACTGCCCAAACGACGGCAAGACATTCCTGCTCAGTGATAGTGTAGTTACGTTCGGCAGGTGTCAGAGTGCAGCTGGCGAACGCAATAACTCTTTCGCGGGAACTAGTATCACGGTGCAGGTGAACAGCACCAAGGCCGTGGCCGCTAGCGTCAGTGTGTAGAATGGTTGGAGCAGCATCGTCGAAATGGCCAAGGGCAGGGTCGGAGGTGAGAGCTTGCTTTAAGGCTTGAAAAGCACTTTCGCATTGCTCAGTCCAAACGAAAGCACTGTGAGCAGCGAGGAGCTGATGCAATGGCGCGGCAATGGTCGCAAAATGTCGTATAAAGCGCCGAAAATAGGAGGACAGACCGAGCAAACTACGCAGTTCTTTACTGTGCTGGGGACGGGCAAAGTTAAGGACAGCGGCAATCTTGTCAGGGTCGGGTCGAATGCCGTCCCGGCTGACGAGGTGGCCTAAAATTGTGATTTTCTTCCTGGCGAAATGGCACTTTTCGTATTTAGTTGAAGGCCAGCAGAAGCGAGGCAAGTGAGCACTTCATCGAGGCGGCCTAAGTGTCCTCGAAAAGTTGAAGAAAAGATAACAATATCGTCCAGATAGCATAAGCAGGTTTTCCATTTCAGGCCGCGAAGGACGGTATCAATCATGCGTTCAAAAGGAGCAGGAGCGATACACAGTCCAAAAGGCATAACATTAAATTCGTAAAGACCGTCAGGAGTAGCGAAAGCGGTTTTTTCCTTGTCGGCTTCATGCATTGGGGATCTGCCAATAACCAGAACGGAGATCCAGGGTCGAAAAGTATTCAGCTCCTTGAGCAGAGTCGAGGGAGTCATCAATCCGGGGCATAGGGTAAACGTCTTTACGAGTGATTTTGTTGAGGGTACGGTAATCAACACAAAAGCGCACTGACCCATCCTTCTTCTTCACCAAAACCACCGGGGAAGACCAGGGACTGGCGGAAGGGCGAATAATGCCTCGGTGGAGCATCTCACTCACATTGTCCTCGATGACTTTGCGTTCAGATAAGGAAACGCGGTACGGTTGGCGGCGAACAACCGAGGTACCCTCGGTCACTATGCGGTGCTCTGCCACAGAAGTCTTGCCCAGGGTAGAAGAAGCCACATCAAAAGATCCCTGGTGCTTGAGAAGCAAGTCTAGTAACTCTTGCCGTTGCGACGCTGGGAGATCTGGATTGATGGTGGCAGAGAGGTCGGAGAGAGAAACATCCGCGGAGGGAGGCGACGAAGAGGAGGTTGCGGTAAGTACGACGAAGGAAACCGGGTGCATGTCCAATGTGCAGGAAAAACAAGTGTCTTTGGGTAATACTAGAGGTTCACGAGAAGTGTTCAAGGCAGCGACGACGGCCGACCCATTTTCAAACCAAATCAGGCTAGGCGGCAAGGCAAGGCCCCTGATCAGATGTCGAGCAGAAGGCGCGATGAAGACATCCCCATGGACGATGGTATCAGAAGTAAGTCGTACAAGATCTTGACGCCCAGCGGGCAAAACCGTATCAGCAGCGGCAATGAGATGATAGCAGGGCTCGAGGACTTCAGATGATGGGTCGCTCTAAGTCATGTGCACGATGCGGTCACGGCATGAAATAAAAGCACTGACAGAAGACAAGAAATCGCAACCAAAAATCATAAGGTAAGCGCACGGAGAAAGCACAGAAAATTGTACGTGGTGACGGACACCGTCAATATAAACCCGAACTGTGCACTTAGCGGATGGGCGAATGATCACGTCGTTAGCGCCACGCAGGGAAGGCCCATCGTACGGCGTTTTCACCTTCCTTAAGCGAGAACACAAGTCTGCGTGAATAACCGAAACTGCAGCACCCGTGTCAATCAACGCCTCTATCTGTAAACCTTCAACCCACACTGAAACCATATTAAACGGGCGCTCCGGAGGTATTTGTTGGTGTCCTAAGCATGCAGCTTTCCCTCCATAAACTGCAGCAGCTAGTTTTCCGAGCGCAGGTCAGGCGCCGCAGAAGCCGGCCGAAGCGTAGAAGAAGAGCGGCGGAACGGCGAAGGGGATCGAGCTCTGGTGGGCCGATAACCACGAGGGCGAGCAGAGGTGTGGGAGGTGAAGAAGAACGTCTGAAAGAGTCAGGGAAGGCATGGCGTTGAGGAGAGGGCGCACGAGTAGAGTAGCCGCTTTCGAAGGCCGCATACCCGCGACGTTCGTCTTGAAGGCGCCGGCGGCAGAAGCGGGAAATATGGCCCCGGAAGCCGCAATAATAACAAATCGGGCGGCTGGGGCGCCAGGGCGAGGAGAACGCTGGCGTTGAGGCTTGACGTGCTAAAGCGGTGACATGGTCGCGGGGCGGCGCTGGCGTTGGAGGCGGACCAAAGACAGGTGGCATGGCAGCGACCTGAGCGTACGTGGGTGGAGGGCGAATATCAGGGGTGTCCGATGCCAGAGAGCAGGCTACTGAGGCTAACTCTTCTTTGATGATGCTGCGAAGGCCAGCACCAGTATACGACGGATCAGAAGGCGCAGGTACGGTGAGGCACGGAGAATCGCGAGCGAGAAGCTCCTCACGAATGAGCGCACGATTGAGGACTCGCAGGTCGGAGTCGGCCGGCAAAAAGGAGGCAGCCGGGTAAGGTTGTAAACGAATATATTGCAGCTGATCGAGGCGTTGACAGGTCGCGATGATATCATCGACGGTAGTAGGGTATTGGACGGCAAGGGCATTGGACGCCAGAGAGCCGATACCCTTCAGGACGTGGCGAACACGGTCAGCCTCGGTCATGGTGTCATTGACACGGCGGCAGGGCAAGTACATCCTCAATATAGGAAGTGTACGACTCACCAGGGCGCTCGATGCGGTCAGCAAGCTTCTTCTTAGCGACTTCAGATCGAACAGCCGGAGAGCCAAAAATCTGTCGCAACTGCTGCTTGAAACTTGTCCAGTCGGGAATATCCGTCTCATGATTTAAGAACTATGTCCGTGCAACGTCAGTTAAATAAAAGGACACATTCAGGAGTTTAAGGGAATCGTCCCAGCGGTTGAACGAACTCACGCGGTCGTAGTGGTCAAGCCAGTCATCCACGTCGTCGCCGCGGAGGCCAGCAAATATCTGGGGGTCGCGTTGACGGCTGCTCACGGTCCAAGTTGCGGGGGCAGCAGAGGGCGAGCGGGAGGAACCCGGGCCGTCGGCGTTCTCCTCTTGAGGCATGACGGCGAGAGTACACAAGCGACGACCGGAACGCAGCTCTAGCGAGAAGTTGGGAAAGAGGATACGGGGGATCCAAGGAGCACCTCCACCACGTGTAAGAGAAGACTTCAAGGGAGACGTTTATTCCAGCCCGCTGGTAAATACGTGCTCCCAGCGAAAAGCACCAAGCGATGACGATGGGAATGTACAGTGCATGAAAAGAGGATGAAGTCGCAGCCAGAGAGGCGACGACGACGAAAGCGCATAAAGTGCTCACAATATATATATATATATATATATATATATATATATATATATATATATATATATATATATATACATATATATCGCTTTAAAAATTACTTATAAAGAAGCAGACAAAACAACCATGCCGCCGGTGGGATCCGAACTCACGACCTCCGAATACCGCGTCCGGTGCTCTTACCAATTGAGCTACGGCGACGGCTGTCCAATCTGCTGCTCTCGGGGGTATTTATGTTCATTGGGTGTAAGCGAACTTTCTTTAAGCGATTTATTAATTTAAGTACTATAATATCCCTCTCATAAGCACAACACATAAAAAAACATTCCCCTATGCACCTTGGTTTCGGTGACTGTTGGCTCCCTTCATAGGTTTGTCAAACGGGCCCCTCATTTCCTTCAACTTACCTGCCAATAGCTTAACGAGGGTCTCGGTTCTGGCAGACTTGATGCCATAGGTAGCTTAAGAGGGCTCTTGCACAGTTTCCGCCCTTGCCGTTAGATGACGTTCCACGTCACGCTCGCGGTATTACAGGACGTGCTACGTCCGCCGCTATGGTCGAGGGTGGCGCTGGTGAACATTCTCAAGGTTCGCTTACACCCAATGAACATACCCACGAGAGCTGCAGATTGGACAGCCGTCGCCGTAGCTCCAAATTAATTAATTCCCAAAAGCAAAGATACTAATCGGTTGAAAACTGTTGAGGGATATCGTCCAATTTCCCTTTGCAATGTTGATTACAAAATTTTTGCCAAGGTTCTTAGCAGTCGTCTGCAGCTCGTCATTATGGACTTGATAGGTCCGCATCAGGTCTGTGGTATTAGAGGCCGCAGTATTCAAACACATATCCATATTGCACGTTCAGTATTAGAGACAGTATCAGATGAGATAGGCCAAGTAGCTCTGATTTAAATTGACTTGGCTAAGGCGTTTGATAAAGTTCGGCACGATTTCTTGTTCGCGGTCTTGGAGTATGCAAATATTGGTGACGTCTTGCTCAAAGGCATAAGGCTGTGCTATAAGAACTCCTATACAAGGGTTATTGTTAATCAGGAGCTAACGAAACCAGTACCGCTAGAAGCATCTGTTCGTCAAGGATGTCCACTGTCTCCATTGTTGTTTGCCCTATATCTGGAACCCCTCTGTCTCAGTATAATTAACAGCGCAGCTATCCGCGGTTTCTCTCTGGCTCAATGTGAAGTTAAAGTTTTAGCTTACGGTGATGATGTCGCCCTCTTTTGTTCTGACAAAAAGAGTGTACTCGAGGCTCTAAACTTGACTAAACAGTTCTGCGATGTATCAGGCGCGGCTCTTAATTTAGAGAAATCCAAAGGCTTTTGGTTGGGTCATTGGGGAACTAGGCCAAGCCGCTTCGGTGGTATATGCTGGAACTGTAGCCCTCTTGAGTACCTAGGCGTTCCGCTGCACCAAGTTCGCAACAGTACAGCCTACTGGGATTCACAAACTGTAACTCTACGGCGGCAAACACAGGCTTGGATGGGTAGGGAACTCTCAGTGTTTGCGAGGGCACAGGTCTGTAACATTTTTTTGTTTGCAAAGCTCGCGTATGTCCTTCAAGTCCTGCATTGTGCGAGGAGGAAGGTGCAAGCAATACATATAATATTTGCAGCATTCGTTTGGCGCTCTCAATGGGAGCCGATGAGGCGTGACAACTTGTTCCTTCCCTTAGAGGGTGGTGGAGTGGGCCTTGTTCACCTGTTCGTGCATCAACTCGTTTCGCGTTTTTTCTTTTTCAAATCGGCAAACGACCCGTTTCTGGTAGCTGAGCTCATTAGGCGGCTTAGTTTTCATTTGCCTTACTTATTCGCACCGACTGTGCAGGCTCGTGAGGGGACTTTATGGGGATTTCTTAAGGAGGTTGCTGACACTTTCAATTTTCTCACTGTGCGCTTCTCTTTAGATTACTTGTATAGCCTCTCGAGAAAGCAGATGACCCAGGCTCTCACTGAGTCTTTGTTCCCTACACCATTGTATCGGCAGCCTTATCTGGGGTCTTTGGACATCAGTGTTCTAAAGCGTGTTAGGCGGATGTGCATTCAGGCAGCCGCTAAAACGTTCTTTTTCAAACTACACAAAGCGACGCTGCCTGTCAAGACATTTCTTAATGACAAGGGGATGTTTGTACCCTGGAATGTGAATTGTCGTCTGTGTAACGTGCCTGAGACAATTGATCATTGCTTCATCCTGTGCCGTGATGCCATGTTCTTTTGGGACATACTACAACGAACTCTTAAGAAGGACATTGAAATTACACCATACACTATTAGATTTCTGCCTGTTGACAAAAACTCTGTTGTGCCTTATGACGTGTTTGTGTTGATGGGACTATTCAGTCTTTGGAAAAGCCGTATGATGGACAGACATGCCGAGCCACCAAGATCGTCCAAATCTGTGTTTCGGGAACAGTGTGCGTTGGTGAGGAGTGTATATGCTGCTCGCGACGAACCTCCAAGCTGGCTGCCGTGCCTAGATGCTTGTGTGTGCCTCCCTGAGTTTTGATGTTTTGATGGGGATGCAGTGGTGAGTTAGGGCTATGGGGGGCTCATATTAAGCAGCCCGGTAACTTGAGACGCGAACTAGTCTGATTGAAGTTTCCTACTTTCTACAGAAGTTCTTCCATGCAATAAAGAAAAAAAAGCCGTCGCCGTAGCTCAGTTGGTAAGAGCACCGGACGTGATAATAGCAGGTCGTGGGTTCGGATCCCACCTGCGGCATGGTTGTTTTTTCTGCTTCTTTATAAGTAATTTCCTTTAAGCGATTTATTAATTTAAGTATTATAATATCCCACTCATAAGCACAACACATAAAAAAACAATCCCCTATGCACCTTGGTTTCGGCGACTGCTGGCTCCCTTCATATATATATATATATATATATATATATATATATATATATATATATATATATATATATATATATATATATATATATATATATATATATATATATATATTGTCACGTGGTGGTAAAGAACAGAGTAGCAATACTGTGAAAGACAAAACTAACTTTTATTGGGCGAACCTGTGCCCACAAAAAGAGGCTACACTTACAGCACTACGGTAGCGGCGAACACGGTCAACGATCGTCGAAAATCTGAACCGCGGGTCAAGCGCGTCGGCTGTTGTGTGTGTGTGTGTGTGTGTGTGTGTGTGTGTGTGTGTGTGTGTGTGTGTGTGTGTGTGTGTGTGTGTGTGTGTGTGTGTGTGTGTGTGTGTGTGTGTGTGTGTGTGTGTGTGTGTGTGTGTGTGTGTGTGTGTGTGTGTGTGTGTGTGTGTGTGTGTGTGTGTGTGTGTGTGTGTGTGTGTGTGTGTGTGTGTGTGTGTGTGTGTGTGTGTGTGTGTGTGTGTGTGTGTGTGTGTGTGTGTGTGTGTGTGTGTGTGTGTGTGTGTGTGTGTGTGTGTGTGTGTGTGTGTGTGTGTGTGTGTGTGTGTGTGTGTGTGTGTGTGTGTGTGTGTGTGTGTGTGTGTGTGTGTGTGTGTGTGTGTGTGTGTGTGTGTGTGTGTGTGTGTGTGTGTGTGTGTGTGTGTGTGTGTGTGTGTGTGTGTGTGTGTGTGTGTGTGTGTGTGTGTGTGTGTGTGTGTGTGTGTGTGTGTGTGTGTGTGTGCGTGTGCGTGTGCGTGTGCGTGTGCGTGCGCGTGCGCGTGCGCGTGCGCGTGTGTGCGTATGTGTGTGTGTGTGTGTGTGTGTGACATACTTGACTGCTTAAAATAATATAGAGTGAAGTATACGCTTCGTTTAAGGAAATATTTTTTTTTTAATTTACTCGCCGTTTCGATCGGAGGACGATTAATTTTCAAGAGTAATTTCCTTTATTGTTGTACCACCTTTATTTATAGGGGTTATACCCAGATCAGGAGGGCGAAAAGACAATACAGAATGAGTAAATTACGTAAAGAAAGCATGAAAGAGCATTTGGAGGTGCACGAGTGGGGGCTGGGGGAGAAGTAAATAAAAAAAAGAGAAAGAGTGCGCGGAACATGTGGCAGTAGGGAAGTACAATGCCCAGGTGCAACCTCTGTTTTGTTAACTGCTGCTTATGCTGGCGGGAAAGTCAAGCGGCAAAACAATCTTGACCCAACGACAAAGGAAGGAGTCAAACAGCCGCCAAGCAGTGTTTTTTTTTTCTCCCGCACTACTGCGCCGCTTGCTGCTACAGCCGCTGCAACTGGACATGGCACTGGTACCCGGAAAAAAAAGGAGAGGAAGGTGGAGGGGGAAGTAGGGGTGGCAGCCAAAGAATGCTGTAAATGTGAGCGACCTCAGCTCATAGAATAGCTAGAAATGTGAAATGGCAAAAAATAATAAAATTATAAAACAAAATTGAAGGGGATGTGTGGCCTTCGCGGGACCAAAGAATGCGTTGTCCGCCAGCTAGGTGGAAACAATGAGCCGAAAGTGACATGCAAAAGGTTTATGACCTCAGACGAGGCAGTCAGGGGTGGTGCTTTGTGTATTAGGGTTGGAATTTTCGTTGGTCTCTGCCACCGAAAGAGATGATAGGGTGCAGTGGTTTTCGTTGATTCCTTTTTGCACTGTGTTAAACTTGAAAATAAAGTAGTATTCTCGTTGTTCGCGCTCCCCAGTCTGTAATATTGTTATTTCAAGTTTATTAAACTCATGGCCTTTCTGGCGGAGGTGTCTCGTAAGAGGGAGGTTGTGGAGAGATTGAGCATGTGAGCGCTGGTTTTTTATTTATCGTACCGCCCAGGGCCAGAGGCATTACAGAGGGTGAGTGGAGAAAACAAGATTAACACTACAAAAATACAGCAGAGACAAATTTAAATAACACCTGAGTGTACAGTACTAGCTATGGCTTTGCGGAACACATCGTAATTATTAAGGTCGGCAAAATCTGTGGGAAGGTGATTCCAGTCGCGAGAGGTAAGCGGCAAGAATGAATCAGAAAAATATTTGGTAATAAAAGAATAAAAACATGGCTGTCGGATAAGGCGGCCGCGCAGTATGGGGTGATAGTACAATTATTTAAACAATGCGATACGAGGCACTTTTCGACGAATTGACAGCAGTGGAAGAGAGAAACTAGATTTCATTGTAGTTATGCTTGCATTGTGGTTGCACTTAGTGGGAATGAAGCGCAGAGTTATTTTGAACCATCAAGAGCAGTAAATGAATATGACTGTCATAAGGAGGATTCCAGACAGATGTAGCGTACTCCAGTTTGGAGCGAATTAGTCTTTTATATAGCAAAAGTTTTAAAGAAGGAACGTTGAAAAAATTGCGAAGTAACCTAGCATGCGATTAGCATTGTTGATTACATGCTCGATATGAAGAGACCAGCTGAGTTTATCAGTGAGGTAAACGCCAATGTATATGATGTTACGAACTCTAAAGAAATGTTATCAATGTAATACGGATGCGGGGTGGTATATTTCCTTGAAACACGCATGACTTTGCATTTGTTAATGTTTAGTTGCATTGACCATATCTTGCACCAGTTAGCTAAAGTGGTAAGGTCAGTTTGAAGTTGGTAGCTGTCATTAGTATCGGTTATTTCTCTAAAAATTAGGCAATCCCCCGGAAAAAGGAGGAGATTAATTATAGTTAACAATTAAGAGACGGAAGATTATTAATCTAGGTTACGAAGAAAAGAGGCCCAAGGACTGAGCCTTGAGGAACGCGCCTGAATGCACTTCAGTAAAGCCGGAATTAATACCATTAGCGGTGACAAACTGTGCGCGATTACAGAGAAAACACTAAATCTATTTCAGTTGATTAGGGTCAATAATAAGGATATTTACTTTTAATAAGAGGATTCTGTGACATACACCTTGTCGAAAGCTTTACTAAACTCTAGGAACATGCAGTCAGCTAGTGATGATCGGTCAAGGATACGGTGTAATGCATGTGTAAAACATATTATTTGAGTTTCGCATTAGTAAAATTTTTGAAAACCGTATTGTGCCAATGAGAAGAAAGCGTTTGATTCAAGAAAATTAAGAAGATTTGTAAATTTTTAATGTTCGAACATTTTCAATATATGCGTTAGAGAGATGGAACGATAATTTAGGGGAGATGTTCTGCTATACTTGTAGACAGGGATGACCTTCCCAATTTTCACTCTTTCGGTAGGACAGGTTGGTCATAAGATTGTTGGTAAATTTTTTTTATCATAATGGAAGCATAGGCTGAAGTGTTCTTCAAAAACAGCATTATTAATTTATAGGAGGAATTTAACGTCCCGAAGCGAACCAGGCTATGAGGGACGCCGTAGTAGAGGGCTCCGGAAATTGACGTGCTCTGACATCGCACAGTACGCGGGCCTTTAGAATTTGTTCTTGTTAGTCGCTATTTATTAATAAAATAACAATGCAAGGAAAAGATATTGTTAGCCGCGGCATCTGCCATCGGAACCTGAAGCAGATGAGTTGCGCGACTCAGCGGGAATAAAAGGACAGGGAGAGGACATGGAAAGGGAAGGAAAGGGGCCGCGATAGTGAGAAAGGAGGGGGTAGAGGGTAATACACACTATGTACAAATAAATAATATAGAAATAAATGCGGGATACTGCGCCGCACATGAATACAGTACTCGGGGCAGGGGCGTGCAATTGCTTGGTAGCGGGGAAGGGGAACGGCCGGTCGCGGTCCAGGCCTAGAATTTCGCCTCCATCGAAATTCGACCGCCGCGGCCGGGATCGAGCCCGCGCCTATCGGGTCAGCTGCCGAGCGCCGTAACCACTGGGCCACTGCGGCGGCCCTTAGCATTAATAAGATCACAACCTTGAGCGGAATGAAGATTGAGGTTATCAATAAGTTTAATGACACCAAACGTGTAAAATAATATTGGCGGCATAGATACATAGTTGTGATTATTAGTTGCAGGTATGTATGCATTAGATATGACATAAAAGTTCTCAGAAAAGGAATTGTTAAGAATTTAAACTACACCGTCTTAAGGAATAGGGTCACGATAGAGTCAGTTAGGGCGATATTTTCATCAGTCGTGGGATTAATCACGCGCCAAAATTATCTAATATTTGATGTGAACATAGGATTGAAGAACCTGTGAGTGTAAGTGTTTCGTAGCGTCTTTAATTGCCTGCACCTATGCCTCGGATGCAGCCGAGTACGAAGCCCAATGTTCTCCACTGGGGGAAAGCTTAGTGATGCGATAAAGTCGCTTCTTTTTATTAGTTAAGCGCTTGATATGATTGCTATACCAGGGAGCATTAGCGTGGTTGATGATGGTGCGTTGAAGAATGAGCCGTTCAATGTGCTCGTTTCCTTTGGCCGAAAACATGCTCCAGTTAATTTGAACTGTACGATTGTCGAAGCCATCAAGAAAAATTAAATGTCAATAAAAGAAGAGAGTTCTGTATTTGTTGAGTGAAAATTGGCACGCTTATAATCGCGTATCACTGTTATTTTTTTCTGAGATTCAAGACAAGTTAACTTATTGGAAAGTTGAGGGAAGATAAGTCATAGGTGAATCTATTGCGGGTTGACTAGTTAGCATTAATTCTAGTGTATAGGCAACATTAGCTGTTAGTCTTGTCGCTTGCGTGCACATTTGCTGTAATAAGAAAACTGAGCATACATCCGAAAATTCACTTGCTAGAGACGAGAATGGCGACAAATTGGGAATGTCGAATCTCCAATTGACGTTGGAAAAATTAAAATCACCGAGTAGAAATATCGGAGATGCGGGAAAACGTGTAGTAACAGAATTAATTACATCGTGAAGTTTATAGCAGAAGGTGGGGGAGGAAGATGGGCGATTGCAAACACCTATTATGACTTTTTGGTGATAAAGCGTTCTTGCTGCCCATACCATTTCTAAGTCAGTCGGAACACATACACATGCTGAAGTGATATCGTTGAAATCGCCAGCAGTACGCCTCCGCCTCTCTGTGGTCCACCATCACGACGAGAAAATGCAAAACGTTGAGCGCTAAGAAATCAGAGTTACGGACATGCGCGGTTATCCAGGTTTCTGCTAGAACAATAATTTTTGCAGCACACGTGTAGATTGCTGATGATAACGAGTTTTATTTGTTAAAAATACTTCTGATGTTAGTGAAAAGAACTGATACAAAGGCTTTAGATACCCGACCATTACCCCTCACGTGTGCCTAGGATGTGCTGGGTTTGCAATCGGCTGCAGGGGAACCAGAGCCTGCCCTGTGTGTCGAAACGTTGACGATAGCATATCCGTGGCCGAGTCATACGTGTAGCAGCTGTCACTATAATATTCAAATTTTTGTAGCGCAATTTGTCTTTTCTGGCACCAGGTTGGCTTTTAGCAAATTCAAGAAGCCTTTTACGAGCGACTCTCGTTGTAGCTGTAAAATTTTCACTAAGGGTGATTTTGTGTACTTCAGACTGTTAGTGCGGCGAGAATGGCATCTTTTGTTTTCCAGTTTAAAAATTTACCTACGACAGGAATACTGGAACCGCAATTTTTCTTGGATAACATGTTTAAAATCTGAATGGGAAATCTGTGGTTTGCATGTGTTTGCAAACTTGGCATCGGTTTTTTCTGCACGATGTGCAGTCACATGCGCGAAGTTCTAAAGAAACAGCACTATCCGTCTTTTATTATCAACGATGTCATTAAAAGGGGGAAGTTACTAATCAAAATCACATCCCTGTGGAATCCCTGCCAACACCGCATCGCTCTAATCTAGCATTTACGTCCACAGACAACCTCCCGAATATTAACAAAATCCTTAAAAAACGCTTCAATATCATAGAACAAAGTGAGCGGCTCTCCAAAATTTTTCCAATAGTCCACCAGGCAACATACAGAAGGCCGAAATATTCGTCCACTCAGCGGTTAATAAACCGAGGCCGGTGGGTTGCACACCGTGCGGAAAGAACCGAGACCAAGTTTGCAAACACATGCAAACCGCAGCACTGGCTAAAAGCACCCATTCAGATTTCAAACATGTTATTCGAGGCTGAGACGATTTCAGTTGTGATTCCAGTAATGTTGTTTACATGCTCGAGTGTGGCAAATGTCAAATGCAATACACAGGCCAAACAGGCAATTCCTTCCGATCAAGATTTAATAACCCCACTCACGTGCTCAATCTCTCAAAGCACCTCCACGAGGAAGGCCATGAGTTTGATAAACTTAAAGCAACAATATTACAGAGTGAGGAGCGCGAACAACGAGTATACTACTTTATTTTCAAGTTTAACACAGTGCAAAAAGGCAGCAACGAAAACCACTGCACCGTATCATCTCTTTCGATGGCAGAGACCAACAAAAATTCTATCCCTAATACACAGAGCACCACCACTGACTGCCTCGTCAGAGGTCATACACCTTTTGCATGTCACTTTCGGCTAGTTATTTCCAGCTAGCTGGCGGTCAACTCATTCTATGGTCCCGCGAAAGCCACATATTTCCTTCAATTTTTTCATTTTTTATTATTTGTTTGCCGTTTCACATTTCTAGCTATTCAATGAGCTGAGGTTGTTCACATTGACAGCATTCCTTGGCTGCCTCCCCCACCTCCCCCTCCACCTTCCTCCCCTTCATTTTTTTTTTGCGGGTGCCAGTGCGATGTCCAGTTGCAGCGGCTATACCAGCAAGTGGCGCAGTATTGCGCGAGAAAAAAAAACACTGCTTGGCGGCTGTTTGGCCAGGCTACTTAGCGCAGTGATACGTAAAAACACGGCTCGTATTTAGGACGAGTTCTTCCCCGCTTGCCCGTCTTGCCAGCTTTGCCCGTGTTGGAGCTTGTAGGTGCGTGCAGTCCAACGTGAAGCACCAGCTTTGTCATTTGTTTTGTTGAATACGAAAAGATGCATCGCGCTGTCCAAGATAGGTAATTAAATTTATGTCAGTACTAGCGTTGATTTTCAGTAGCCACTTTGGGTGCGACACGTGGAAATGGCACAACACGCACTTGTATGTACCAAGGCTGTAAAGCTGCACCGCTGCGCTGCGAGTGCCTGGCTCACGTGGTTAAACTATCAGATTGTGTGCAATTTTGTAGTTATGTACAAATCTCTTTTGCACTTCTCGGTGCATTATGACTAGCGTTGTTTGCATGCTGATAATCTTAAGATGTGACCACAGCCTTGCTGAGTAATACCCCTGCCTCACTAGCAAATTTAATGTCATTCCAGTCGAATGTCATTCGATGCATCGAATGTCATTCGGTCTCTTTCGGTGCTACACAGTAAAAAATAATGTCATTCGAAAATGATGGCAGTGATTATTAGTGAAAAATAATATAGCACAATTCAAACACATCAACGCGCATAAAATATGTTTCAAATTGTTGTGTAGTGTTTTAAAAGCGGGTGAGAACATTTCTGTGCAATATTATAAGCCTAAAATATAATTTCTGGTCACTCTGCGGAACTTCAGACATCAAAAGCCAAGCCAAGTACAAAGTCAACCACAAATCCGAAAATATAAGCAACCAAAATGGCTGACACGGCGGCGCGCGGCGGCGCGTGGAGTCAGGCTCGTGACGCCGTCGGAGGAGGACGCTTTTTTCGGAGTTCCAGCGACTACGTCCGAAGCTAAGTGCTTTTTTGCTGTTTGCGCTTGTACATGCTGTCGGGCGGTAGTTTTAAACCGAGTTAAGGGTAGGAAGGCAAGCGGAAGTGTGTGTGCCGAAGGTTTTTGTGAATGAATTTTGGCGGGCTTTTACGTTGCGTAGTCGGCCGGACGATGGGTCGGCAAACTAGGAAAGTCAAGGTGGACGGGGACGGGGAGTTAGTGCAGTGCCAGGAGTGCGACCGTTGGTGCTATTTAGACGAAACCAAGTTCAGGAGTTTAGCCGAGGCAGATGGGGCTGGCTTCGCGTGCAAGATATGTAAGCATTTTGAGGAGGCCGTTCTGACGTTGAAACGGGCATGGGCAGCTACGATTAAGGAGCTCAAAGGGGACCTGAAGGTGTAACGAGGGCAACGGATTAAGTTAGAAACTCAGGTGGCCGAGTCGCTTAAGAGGGAGGAGGCTAATGCCGACCTGTTGGAGCGAATTGTGAGCGAGTTGAAAGAGGATCGGCAAAAGTGGGCTCAGCTAGAAGAGCAGGTAGAAGCGCTCAGGTCGCGGCCGGAAGGGCACCCCAGTACGGAGCATTATCAGGTGCGGGGCGAGGCTCGTCGATCCTGCAGTGCTGTAGCGCAGCAGGCTTTGAGTGGGGAAGAGAAAGAGGTAAAAACTCGCGACAGTAGCCCACGGCGGTAGGAGAGACAGCTAGTGCGATCCGGAGGGCAGCAGTTGCAGTCAGGAAGCGAACGTTTAGAGCGGATGAGGGTTCTGGTAGTCGGTGATTTGAAAGAAGCGAGGGTTGAGGGAGGCGTTTTGACGACAGTGAAGGCGGACAGGCGGGTGCAGGTGGGGGCCCAGTCAGGGAAGTGCATGGTTGGTAGATGCAATGGCCAAAGCACAGGAGGTGGTGGGGCGCAGCATGGATGGCGAACACCTTGTCGTTATCTATGCTGGTCTCAACGATGTGCTGAAGGGGAGGAGCCAGAATCTCGAGGAGCAGATAGAAGTGGGGATGCGTAGGCTTAGAGAGGCCTCTGAGAGTGTGCATGTGACCATATGCACAATCCCAGAGGTCCACAGGCAGGCTAGCGAAACGGAAAGGAGGATCGTTGAGGCTAACCGTGTAATTAGGTTAATGAGTCGACGACTAAGATACGGGGTACTGGATGTTAACATTGAAGTGTACGTGGTCAGGCCCCACTCTTTTGCACAGGATGGCATTCACTACGGTGGTGCCACTGGCAAGAGGGTGGTAGTAGGATAGGTCGTCAGGTAACAGCTTTTTGGGAGTACCCAGAGCTCTAAAAGAACCAGTGTAGAGAAGGAAGAACCAAGATCAAAGGGACGATGGAACCATAGGAGAAGAAATAGACACAAGCGCCAGGGCCAAGTTAATTCAGATATATGTTTCGTTAACATGCAAGGTGGAAAGAATAGACTAAAATGGGAGGAAATAGAAGAACATTTAAGGCGGCAGGAATTAATGGTATATGCTTTAGTGGAAACGCATCTTAGAGACATGAAGCAACCACCCTGTAACCCAGACTACGCATGGGAATATTGCAATAGAACAGAGGGCAGCAGAAAGAAAGGTGGAATTGGAGCATTCATTCATAAAAGTAAGAATTTTCAAAAGATTAAATTTGGATGCAAGGAAAATATATGGCTAAAAGAAAAAGTGGCAGGGGAGCAAACACTCCCTCCTTTGTATACCTGTGAACAGGAGCTAATGCCAAAGAGGAAAACTGAAAAATGTTAGAAAGTACTCCAAGCGACATTTATGAGCTAAGAGGGCAAGGCGAGACAATTATATTAGGCGACATGAACGCACAAATGGAAGACTTGGTTGGGTACACAGATTCGAAAGGAAGCATGCTGCAGGACATATGTGACAGGCATGATGTAGTTGTATGCAACAGTACCGAGAAGTGTGAAGGGCTCATACCATAATAGGCAGGGAGTCTGCGCTCGACGATAGATTATGCACTAATGTCACAGAGGATGTATAATAGATTAGGGGTAATGAGCATAGATGAACATGGTTCCAGAAGTCTAGGTAGTGACCACAAGCGTATCTAGTTGAGTTTCAGAAGAGAAACCAATGTCGGACTGAAGTGAGATGAACAATGAGAGGGGAATTTTTACTCAGAAAATCAATTAGAAGCAGCAGCCAAACAAATTGAGAAAGAAATTTTTTAGGGTAGTGAAACAGACTGGACTTAATTTCTAACTCAATTAGTGGAGCTATATCTAGCTAAGGTGCGAGTAAAGCTAAAAAGAAAAAGACACAAACCCGAGTTGGTGGGATGACGAGGTAAAGAGTGCGATACAGAAACGTCAGGAAGCGTCCAGGGCACAGAGATATTCCAAGAGGGGGGAACCAGAAGTTGAAGTGGACAGAAAATGGGATAACTTCATTAAGTGTAGAAGGGAAGCATTCTATTTGATTAATGTGAAAATTAGAATAAAGGGTGCCCAATGGATGTCAAAAGTCAATAAAAGGATAGAAAAGCAGCTCATTCATGAAGCATCTAAATGCATTGAGTAATAAGACTAGGCTAGAACAAAGGTTTATTAATACAGAACAGGGTATTCGACTAAAAGGGGATGAAGCGATAAAACACATTGGAACAAGGATGACAGAAAAACTTTAAGAAAGAAATGTTGCACATAATTTATCGAAGGGGGATAGACCGGTTACTGCAATAGCTTCACTTGAGCAAAGAGAGTGAGCAAGGGCAGACAAGAAGGTTCCTAGTGGCACATCAACAGGACCAGGTGGTATTCCGATTATGTTAATAAATAAGCTAGGACCAAAATCCAGGCAAACTTTATTACAGGTAGTGAATAACATGATAATGAATGGGATAGTCCCCGATGAATAGCGATTAAGTAGAATGAACATGATATATAAGGGAAAGGGGGACAAAGCTCATGTAACTACCGTCCCATAACAGTGACATCTGTGGTTTACAGGGTGGTGATGCAGATTATTAAGGACAGATTGCAGGCTTGGGTGGAGAACGAGGGGTGCTAGGGGAGGTACAAAATGGGTTCCGGAAACAAAGGAGGTTGGAGGGAAATCTGTTTTCATTGACGTAGTGTATAGAGATTGCTGAAAAGGAACATAGGCCCCTATTGCTAGCATTTCTGGATATTAAGGAAGCCTATGACAACGTTTTTCAAGAGTATCTGTGGAACATAATGGGCACATTGGATGTGGAAGATATATATAAAGGTACCAGAGTGCTATAAAATGGAAAAATAATGTATCGGAGCCTGTAGAGATACAGCAGGGGCTTAGGCAAGGATGTCCTCTGTCTCCTTTGTTGTTCACGTTGTACCTGCAAGGGTTGGAGACCAAGCTAGAGAGGAGCGGACTAGGCTTCAACCTTTCTTTTTTTCAAGCAAGGAGAATGGATTGAACAGTCATTACCGGGACTAATATACACCGATCATATAGTTCTAATGGATGACGACAAGGAAGATATACAGAAGTTGATAGACATATGTGGTACAGAGGGAGAAAGATTAGGTTTCAAGTTTTTATGAAAAAATCTGTAGTCATAATATTTATTGATGAGGTCGGCGAGCATAGAATACAGGAGTTCACGCTAGAAGTAGTGGATGAGTACAAGTATCTGTGGGTGTGGATTAATAACGGTGCTGAGTATCTGAAAGAGCATAAAAACTATGTCATGATTAAAGCTAGTAGGAATGCAGCAGTCATAAAAAATGGGGCACTGTGGAATTACAATTGGTATGGAGAGGTAAGAAGGATTTGGAAAGGGGTGATGGTTCCTTGCCTGACTTTCGGTAAGCGGTCCTGTGCGTGAGACCAGATGTTCAAGCAAGGTTAGAAATTAAACAACGTGGTGTAGGGAGCCTGGCTTTGGGAGCTCATGGCAATACACCGAATCAGGGAGTACAGGGTGATATGGGATGGGCTTCGTTCGAGAGCAGAGAAGCTAGCAGTAAGACAGCATTTGTGGAGCAATTTAGAAAAAGGGGGAAAAGCAGTGGGCTAGGAAAGTTTTCAGATACCTCCTGTGTATAAGGAATGTTGATACGAAATGAAGAAAGCGAACTAGAAGTTGACAAATAAATATGTGGACAGCAGCAGGGGGCAAACCAGCAATTATGGGTTACGAAAACGGTCAAAGAATAGGGAGAACGCTGTGGAAAACAGGGATGCTGAAGAAATCAGCACTGGGAACATATAGAAGTTTGAAGCATGAAATTGCCAAAGAAAATATCTATGATAATTGTAGGGGAAGCTCTTTGTTGTTTGAGGCCAGGACGGGAGTTTTGAGGACTAAGACATATTGAGTCAGGTACCACGATATAGACACGTTGTGCGTTGCGTGAGGATAGCAACAGGAAGCGGCTGAACACTTGATACTTTTCTGTAAAGGGCTTCACCCTACAGTGAAAAGCAGCGGGGCTGATTTATCCAAGGCATTGCGGTTTAAGGACAGTGAAGAGAAAGTAGATTTTAAGCGCGTAGAAGTAACCAAGCGAAAGTTATCTGATTGGTAGCAAAAATCAAGAGAAGAGTAAAATTTCACAAGTCATGGCTAGGTGGCTTGAGCCACCGCCGATTTAAAGGGTTCTGCCGTATCCATCCATCCACCCATCCATCCACCCATCCACCCATCCATCTACCCACCCACCATCCATCCATCCACCCATCCACCCTTCCACCCAAGCACAAACCCACCCATCACATCCATCCGTCCACCCGTCCACCCGTTCCACCCGTCCATCCGTCCATCCGTCCATCCATCCATCAAGCAGCAGCCAGCCAGCGTGGGAATGACTTCTGAAAGGTGAAGTGCTCAGTGACATCTTTAAGTACTTCCGAGCTAAACGAACATGGAACGCCAACCAGCAAGAAACACACAATCCAAAATGATCGGCGGTCGCGGGAAAGGCCCTGCTTGAAGTCGGCTGCTGTCGTCGGCTGCTGCTAGGACCGAGAGTAATAGCTATCCACGACAGCTACAAGTGTGAGGAGGTTCGCACCAGAATTAACATTTTTTAGCAGAACTAAATAAATACAATTTATAACTTTGACAGTGCGCACACGATTTTTTGCGTCGCTTGTTTCTGCTGCGCTATGCTGTCCAGAGTACACATTCGGATCGAGAACGAATGCAACTGAGTTTCGTGAACTCATTCAATAGCGAATGTCACTCGAACCTAATGACATTAAATGTTCCCGTGTAGCAGCAGATTAATGGCATTAGGTGCGAATGCCATTCGATCCGAATGACAATAAATTTGCTAGTGTGACAGGGGTATAAGTTGTAAAGCGCGGGCTCTGACAACGCGGGATGTTTCCACCGTAGTGCCGCGTTTTGCTTTGAAGCGGTTGGCCGTTTTCTACATTTGTCGATCGCCACGATAGCTGACGACTGAACAGTTGGGAGTCTTTGGAACGGCATTCACGACGTTGGTCCAGGATCGCCGCGGGGTCCACGTGAAATGTTAAGCGGCTACTTAGGTGTTTTGCATGGTTTGTTAGTAATGCAAGTAATGTTTTCATGTTGGCAGTATGGCTTCCGCGTAATACTAAGCATAGTAGTCATGCTATACCGTAGTATTCCTGTCGGGAATGTAAATTTTATAGCGAGTGTAAATACGCCTGACGCGTGTAAAAGTTTCGCTAGTGTCGACAAGAGCAGTGTGGAACGAGTGAAGCATAAGCTTGCTTTAAATATTTGTGGCTTTACCTTGCATACTTGCGTTTCAGAAAAAGGAAGAGGCCAAAGCCTCAGTACCTTTTCTGCGTGGTAGCATTCACACAAGAAAAGAACTCAGACGATGCAGTGCCAACTAACTGGATGACAAAGTCAAGAGAAAGGTGCTTGTGGCCACCTCAAGCCACTACCCAGTCTGCCATTGAGCAGATAGCAAAGAAGAGGCTACAGCCTCTTCTGGACTGGCAGCGATGCCCTTGTAGGGCGTTGGGATATGCAGGTAAGAAAAGGGATGAACTTTCGAGAAACTCAAAACATTCTTTTTCAGTTTTTATTTTCTGCCGTAGTCGTTGAGTTGAAGAAAAAGTTAAATTACGGACTTGAATAAGAGTTGGAGACGTCGAAGAGCAGTAGTCACCTGCTTGAAGTGTAAACACGGGCAAACACATGCACATCATGATTACATGAGCGTAACCAGGAGTGGTTCTGCATTTATCACACTGCAGCTAACAACGAACAGCAAGCTCTAAAACAGGCAGCCAGGCGTTTGTCGTGCAAGTGCAACAGGACGCGTAGCATACACTCGAAGCTTGCATACTCAATACCAGTAGCTTCCTTTCAAGCAGCAGGTCTCAAATCAGTTCTCAGGGTTCTCACATCAAAGATATACCTGCCACAATGAAAGGAGCAGTTAGAAGGACACTGAGGGTAAAATCGAGCAGATGTGCGAGAATTGAATACCCAGGGCATATCTGAAAAGTGGTGCCCCCACTTGCACTACCAAATCGTGTCAACTTCATTTCTTTGCTACAACTCATAGTGGATTAGGGATGCTAACGTATCCAAGTCACATAGTCAAAATTGCTAGGAAAATTATTGTGGGATCAATTGTTTGAGAAAACACGGATAGGACTGATTCAGTCTCGCTGTGTCCTGAAGAAAAAAAATGTACTTGGTTACTGGGTACATAAGGCATGCCTTTAGCCTGAGCCTTCAGATTGCTTAGACCTGTCCTAAATATGAATGTGCTGGATCTGTACGATGTAATTTTCAGCACAGCTGAAACTAAAATCTGAAAAAACAAGATGCCTAGGTGTTACTTTTTAAGTAATCAAGATTATTGTTTTGAGCCTTGGCAATTCAACCCTTTTATTATTGTTAAGCTGGAACATGAATTTCTTGCTTTTACGTAATCAGTTTTTGGCTGTTTGTTCATGACAATAAAAATATGTGACGAAAATTGGATTGGAATAAGTTGATATTCACATCATGATGTCTCATATATGACAAAAATATGCCACTAAATTGGGCTGGATTAAGTTCATATCTACATCATGATGTCTTGGCTAAGTAATTAGAAAGCAAGACTGAAGTGAAGTTCAGATGCAGTTCGAAAATGGCACTGTAACCCGTGAGATTATAATAATGTAAGTTAGCTGGTTAATTCCTTTATAGGGGTTTTCAGTCATAGCAAAAGAGAGAGTAGTCGAGGTATCAAAGCTGTCTGTGTTCATTTGCACTATTTTCTTTGCATGTACCCATTGCAGATTGCCTGTTACCAAACTTTCTGCTATTTTAGGATCAGGAAACACCTTTTTTATTCATCACAAACCACAGGCTAGGTCTCAGAAGGATCACCCACAGTGCCTTATACCCAATTGTTACTTCTTTCGTCCCTTTTGATTGAAATTTTAATAATGCAACAAGTCACCTACTGGGAATGTATTCTTAATGGAGTTGTAGGCATGGAGAATACTTTGCAGAGAGAGAGAGAGAGAGAGTCTGCAGTTTTCAAAACTTGTTTGTTTCTTGCCTGAATCCTGAACTGACAAGATCTGGTTTCTGTAAGTCACGAGTTTCTGTGAGGCAAGCTGTGTTGAAACCAGCAGAGTTTGGTATTAGTTTTAGTGTGCCACAACTGTTACTATAAGCCCACGCCTTGATGTTTTGCCATGCCTAATTTTGCTGTCTTGTTTCTCCTACAACCTAGTCTCAAATGCAAGAGCCCGGAAAAAATAGCACTTGCCGAACAGTGCAGACTCCAGTGGCGAGGATCGTGTTTTCACCAAGAATGGGTATGTCTTTTTTTTAAGTTTTCTGCATTTGTCAAACTTTGCTTGAGTGCAGACTGTATGTGCATATAGATAATGCAATGTAGTTGTATACAACCCAAGAAAAAAGCAGCAGATGCCCTTTAAAGGACGCCCCTTCAGCCATTGGTGTCTTGCGATTATCGTGATGTTGCGGTTAATGCGAGTAAGCCATGGTGAACCTGCTTTCAGTGGAGAATGCCTGAGGAACCTATGATTTTCTTATGCAACGTTATTGTTCAAGTCTCTGAAGGGAACCGCAGTTTATGATGGGTAGCGAGGTGCTCGAAGTGGTAAGGGAATACGTCTACTTAGGACAGGTAGAGACCGCAGAGCCGGATCATGAAATAGAAATAACGAAGGATCAGATTGGGATGGAGTGCATTTGGCACATACTCTGAGATCTTGAATGGCAAGTTACCAGTATCACTTAAGAGGAAAACGCATGACCGCTCTATCTTACCGGTACTCGCGTATGGGTCAGAAATTGGAGGGTAACGAAAAGGGTTCAGCTTAAATTGAGATCAACGCCGAGAGCTATGAACAGAAATCATAGGTGTAACGTTAAGAGACATGAAACGAACAGAGTGGGTCAGTGCACAAACACGTGTTACCCATAAAATAGAGAGCAATGGAACGGAAATGATAGGTGTGACGTTAAGAGACAGCAAGCATGCAGATTGGGTCAGCGAACAAGCGTGCGTTTCTTATAATATAGTTGAACTCGAGTAGAAATTGGCAATGTGAAGGCAAGGGTAACGGACTGAATTCCTTGAGAAGGGAAGTGTAGGAGAGGGCAGCAGAAAAATAGGTGGCTGGATGAGATTAGAAATTTTGCGGGGATTATGTGGATGCATCTGGCACAAGGCCGGGTTAATTGGAGGGATATGGGAAGTTTTTTTTGCTGAAGTGGGTGTAGTCAGGTTGATGATGATGAACCTTCTTCATCTGCCATACCCTGTGGTGTCAAGCTAGCAGGTCTAAGGGGATTGTCAACGACATAATGAGAATCTGCTAATACCACTGGCTGCAGGGAAGTCCTTTGAGGGGCAAAAGCTGCTTTGTTGCTTGAGTTTTATCCAACTATAGTATCATATTGCTTCCTGTGTACAACCTCTCAGTCTGTATGTTACAGGTTTAGTGCAGTGGCATCACAATAGAGGGCTGAGAGGTGCATGGTGCAAGGAGACACAGCTGCGCCGCATGAGCGGGGGGAGGGGGGGGCAGTGTTCGTGGTGGTGACACTGCGCTTGTCGAATGGTCTTATTAACTATATGAGCTCGTTGTTTCAAATCCGAGACTCTCATTTTTCTATTTCATTCGATATCGAGACACCACAGAGCAGCAGGTAATGGCGTTTAAATTACCCAGCCCATACATAAATCATGCAGATTTTGTTTCACACTCATCTCTTTCACTACACCTGCAAATATTCTTGAGGATAATTCCTGTCACTGGCATGAAGATATGGGGCAGTGGGTTCAAGTTGGAAACTTGAAAACCATTTGAAGTCTACTATGGTTACATGTCTAGGTTCCCATGCCTTGCAGTATTATCTGTTAGCGCACAGACAAAAAGTATTTACGTTTAAAGGACTATAAACACCTAATTTTTTGTCTTCTTTTTATTGATGCACAAAACTTTACTATACACGGATCACCATGTGGTATTTGCCTACAGCGGCTGTATAACTTATAATCTAAATTCAGCTCGCCTGTTTCGGTTTGGGTTTCAAAGCTGAGCGATAGCTTTTGCGTCTAGGGCACGTGACAGATGAAAAAGCAGCAATATTTTCACGAAGTGCTGACTGCTGTCCGGGGAGCAGAACGACAGCGAAACTGGCGTCTGAACAAAACTCTTTAATTGGGCTGACTTGCGCCCACAATGGACTGGATCACTTGGCGGCGGCGTAGCAACACGCGTCCTCGGCGGTCGTCGAACAGAATGCCCACCGTCGTTGGCGTGCTCAATTCAAAGCCGATAGCAAAATTTCGATTTACTAAAGTGTGCAAAGTTATAGAACATTCTGGAACAACATAGAATCAGCTCGGCCTGGATGCGATCAATCGAGATAAATCTGGTCCTGTCTTGCATCACGAAGAAAGCGATAAAGCGGGTGGCAGCAGCTTTGAAGAATGAACAATCACTGCAAAGATTCGCCACAATATTATCGCTGCTTCGCCGTTTTGATTCACTAAAACGCTAAAGCCAGTCTGCCTCAAAAACAGGAATTGCAAAGTGTGAAGAAGCAGGGATTATATCGCAGTTTTTTATCTGCCACATGACCTATATTTGGACATCATAGCCATCGCTGAACTGTTCGCATCGAAACCGAAACAGGCGAGAGCAAGAAAAAATTAGGTTATAAACTATTAAGCGGTCATAGGAAAATACGACATGGGGATCCATGTATTGTTAGTTTGTTAGTTGTGTGCCCGAATATATAAAAACATTTAGGAGAAAATTAAACTTGCTGCTTATCTAGCCTTCTTCACATTAGAGCGCTAATTCCATTTCACCTCATGGTTTCCGTTGCAACAGAGATTTCTTGCTGCTGCAGGAGGAAACCTGTTACTGCTTCCTTGACTACATTATCATCAGGCAATTGTAGCCTGTGCAGAGATTTCTTCAGGTTACGTAAGAAAAAGTAACCACCGGGACACAGGCCTGCACAGCAGGTTCAGTGATTGCGCTTTATAGTCATAATCCCAGATAGTGCATATGAAAGACTTGTGATTTAGGGCATTGTTGTGAAAGAGCAGCAAATTTTCCGACAACTTCCCACAATTTCGCTTTAACTGCCCGCACAATTCCTAGCTTTATTTATGAAGCGTAGGTGTAACCTGTTATTTCTTTGTGTGGCGTTATCTTTACTAAAAAAGACACCTCCTACTTTCTGGATTGCTGTTTGCATTGTATTTCCAGCTGAGAATGCCGCATGAAATTTCTTGGAGTTGATGATCCTTTTTTCTTTCATAGCATGAACACTTGTTTTGGCTGTGGATCATGGTGGTTGACTCACGTTTCATCTCCCATAACAATGCGAGATTGGATGTCTACTGGATGTTTTGTAAGGTCTAGTGGATGGTGCATTATGAACGTTTAGGAGTGTTCCTTTCATAGATTTCATTTGTATTCTTTTCTTTTGAAAACAATTCACTTGCAAAATGGGGTATCCTTTCCACCTAGCCCACACTTTAATGCACCTGCTGTCCCGTCACTTCCAATATTTTATTAGACTGAGCCGCTAATCTGTTTATTTCTAGGCTTGTCTCAATCTGCACAAAAAGAGCTGAACTTTGTAATGCGGACAGAAGGTAATTAAGTATATTCTTACGGAGCACCCCTTCTATATGTAAAAAGTGACATTCTGAAAGTGTTTGTTTTAATAATAAATGTTTGCACGTTGCAATTATTTATGTAATTTAGCTTCTTTCCGCTAGCTGTGTAAATTGCCTCGACTGGTTGATTATGTTTCGGTCATTCCTGCCCATATAATGCCTCTGCCACACGGGCACCGCAAGGGCCTATGATAATCAGGTCATTATATCCAAAGGCGTAAGGAGTGCAGATGCGTGGCACAAATGTTGCACGTTTGCCGTTAAGGACCTTGGAGGGGAAGGCGACCGTCCGAGACATTTGGAGCCCAAAGATGCGGCCTTCGAGAACCTGCGATCGCAGTGCTACCCAACATCAAAAAGTAAAAGCAATGAAGAAAAGATAGATGCAGCCAACGATGTTTGAAAACGTATTTAGAAATACGAATGGTGTCTCTGGGTTTGTATTTTTTATGTGTGTTTATATTTTATGCCCAGCTTTCAAAACAGTAAAAAGGTAAAAGTGTTGCAGTTACACAGAGAGCCCCTGGTGGCCATGACAATATACAAACCTGATGCTGCTGATGATATTAGCGGCTGCAGTTCTTTTAAGGAAGCTATTAAAATAAAAAAAATGTCTGAGCTTGACAAGTAAACAGAATTCTCTTCAATTTGAAAACACTCTCTTCAGCCGCCTCAAGCACAAAAGCGGGTGCTAAGCCTCAACGACTGTCTCGCCTTTGGGCTGCACAATGTAGCTGCGTTGCTGTTCCTTTGAACTTTCAGTCGTTTAGTGAAAAGAGGTGCCTTTGCTGGAAAAGCCTTCGAGGAATGCCATGTGACAGTGTTATAAGTTCAGTTTTCTGTATGTCACAGTGGGCCCTACACTTATCACAACTTAAGTTAGCCTTGATTGTTCATGTCAACCGGTACATGCATTTACACTTGCTCGGGCAGTTTTCGCATCGGTTGGTTGTTGGTTTCTTTCTAGTAATGCGTGCTGATGTGAAGTCAGTTTTTCAGCACAGTTTCGAATTGTCCTAGAAAGGTTGCCATTTTATCTCTCTCTAGCTATTCCTACGGCATTGCTGCAACTTTTTTAAATACTGAACAATATTTCCTATTGCTAATCTTTTATTTACTTACTCTTGGCTCTGCTGAGTCTCACTGTCAATTGCCTCCTCCTTCCATGTCAAAAACACATGCTTAATTATTAACGATCCTTTGTTCCAAAACACGTTTCATATGCTGGCTTTCCTGCTTCTTGTAATATCCACAGGCAGATATTATGGTATCCATATTGTAGGCTTTCTTGTGATTGTGTACAGAAATATCTGCCCCTGTTATGCAGCAAGCTTCAAACTAATGTGATGCACGAGTTTGTTAGGAGTGAGCGGTGGGGCGCAAGCTAGTTGATGGGTACTGCTGGCCCTAATGACACCGCTGTTTGCATATGGGTGATATGCACTAGCGTGCAGCAGCAGCACTGCAGTATGACATCACTGCCTGCCATTTTTGCAGTGCACATAGCATACAAAAACTTCTGCTTCGCAAGCATGCATTCTTCATGTGCTGTATTCCAATTACTGCTTGGAATCCACGATCACTGAAGATTTGGCATGTGGTTGCCGCGCACGACAGCCGCCAGAAACTATGTCATAAATGAATTCCACTTAAGATGGGCAGCTGCGCTGGCTAGCGCTGCTCTAGCGGAAGTCAAGAAACAGGCCCAGCAGCGTTGTAGGCTGAGTCCCATCTCTATACCAGAATTTAAGTAGTTAATGAGAGCAGCGCCTCTGTGAAACTGGAGAGCCGGACTTCGGAGGTCTTATTATCACCCCATGGGAGAAGTCGTTTTCTACACAAAGGTGGTCATAGATGTTATACTGGCTGCTCATAAGGAGGCACAAAACTGAGATAAGTGTCCTTTTTGCATTGTGCACCGTGAGTATGTGGCAGCTGACGCTTGATAGTCCGGCTGTGCTTTATCCACGTTGCCTCTTTTCCATGTTGGCTTCTGTCACAACAGTGCACTGTGCAGATATTAGTGGCCGAGCTCAAGTAGGAAAGTTGCTGTGCCACGTGGTGATCTACCATTATTGCCCTGATGCAAGCACAGATTTTCGATCATCCATGATGAAAAAAATAACACTGCCTGGGTGACCACGACTCCAACAAAATATGGAGCGCATGTCCTAAGAACTTATTTCAAGGTCCAACAGAGAATGAGGTCACGTGTCATTTTATATAACCTTTAAGGAAACATTGATGGCCGTCAGGCACTTATTCTGGATATGCCTTGTCCAGGAAGTTTGCATCTAACCCTCAGATTAAAATCTAAAGAAGCGCCATATCTAGGTCCCATGTAGTAGAGCTGAGAATTCAGGGTTCTGTGCAGATTAACTATCCCCAGTTATGGAACACACACTGCCAACTCGCCAAAGCCATCTGGCCGGGCCTTCATCCCTGCGAATGTGCGTGAACTGCATGTGGCTTTCCAGTTTTATGGAAGCACCGTTGTCACTGACCGCTTTGCGAGCTTTGACTCTAGAATAGAGACGAACCGTTTCTCGACCTCGACTGTAGCAGTGCTGACCAGATCAGGTGCCCACTATAAGGGATGTTTCTATATGGCGCATTTTCATGCCGCTGTAGCACATGGAGACTACCTGTGACTGAGTCTCTCGATCATACAGTCGGATTCCAAGCGGCCACACGAAGCCGACATGTGGCCCATAAAACATCTTATTTCTGCCGACCCTAGCATATGTACTTTCAATCTTCTCAATATTCGATGCGAGTTAAAAGAGCCATCGCTGAAATTGCTGCTTGTTCTATGGTGCCCAGTATGCATGGTCTTCTTGGCGCAGGTAAGGTGCATGTGGTACCTGGCTTCGGATTAGCAAAGGCACAAAATGGCAAACAAATTTAGGTCATTGTATGAATGGCGAGCACAGAGCCCCACCTCCTCATGAAAGCATTCCTCAGTGCGAGAACACTGTAGTGACCATGCAACATGCATTGTTCACTTATATGGTTCAACAACTGTCAGCATAACTTTTTTCTTCTAATATTTGCAATATAATTGAATCCCTGAATGCATAATATAGCATTATCACTGACATTATCACTGGCATTATCGCTGAGGCATTATTTGCATAGTTGTGAATATACAAAGAACATTATTGACATTCATGTACTTTTCTTACTTTGACTCATTTCGTTATTTTCTTATTTTACATTAAAATAAAAGTGATTTGTTTTTATTATGTGCCTTAGCAGATGCAGTTTTCTGCATTATTTTATAGCATCTCCCATTTTACCTCATTCAGATATTTTGCTGGTAGTTCGTTCACAAGCAGCATCAAGTGCACAGTGCAATCAGTGACTCAATTAAGGACGAATGAAGCATTGCAGGTTGCTAAAGCCATGAGTAATGTATTCTTATGGCTTACTACATGTTTTCTTCATGCTGTATGGTTCAGTATTATAGCTCGCATACTTAAACCATGATTTATCCCACTGCAGTGGGTGACTACTGACCAGACGACCTGGGTTTGATACAAGCCGTGCCGGCCGCGTTTCAGTAGTGTGTACTATGCGATGTCATTGCTCGTTAAAGAACCACACATGGTCAAAATTAATAAGAGCCCTTCACCAGAACGGCGTCCCTTATAACTTCAGTTGCTTCAGGACATTGAACCCCATAAACCGAGCCAAGTCTGTATTTGAGTAAAATGAGTCGGGCAATAATCTGATTGCCATTTCATATTTATGTTCCAGATGCACAGCTCCAGATGTTCACATTTAATGGTAGGTACATTTATTGCTGTCAAGTGAATTTGACGTTTGTATTTTCGCCATTATTTCTGCCCACCTTTGAAGGTGAAGGCATAAAAGGGCCGTGATACCGTCATTCTTCATATAACAGTTATATAATTCAGTAACTAATACAAAACCCTATTACTCACTTTTCAAAATTTTAGCTGCTTACATGCACTCTATATTCCAAAAATGCGATCAAAATTGATACTGGGAAAAGCCTCCTACCGGCAGCAACCGCCATATTAAATGCTTCTGTAACATCATAAGGGCACACACGGACCAACATCGTCTGCAATCATCGCTGCAATGCGCACAGCAAGGTCTTTTGTTTCCTGTACTTTCGCCGCGATCGAAGTAGCGATCATCCGTCATATATGAGCGACTGTTGCCGCAAAAGTTGTAACAGTATAATGCAGTTTTTCTTCAGTATACGTAGGGCCCAGTGACACTAGGCCGATGCGGCGCCGATTGACAGTCGGTGGACTGGTTGATATACAGATGCCATCACTGACGTGAAGGTCTGTCACGCTATACTTACGACGATGCCAGCACGACCAATGACCGCATATCGTATTCGTGTAAAGAATGAGCTTAGTGGGAACCAGAAGAGAGCGGATGCTAGTTGGTATGACATTACTTGAACTTATAATTTTAAAACCTTATTGGACCTCATTCTAGCCACCGTGACATACACAACGTGTGTACACCAGCGAAGATGTGCTTTCAATCGGTGTCTGCACACAAAACCCAGCGGCGAGACAAGCGACATCGGCAAAACACCACGCGACAATGCCGCTCGTCGTTTGCCGCCTATGCTTGGGCATGTGCAGCCGAGCGAAAGCTTCATGCTGGTAAGGCAACGGTCTGGGAAACTTCGCTTGTGTCTACCTTATGTGCATTGAAAAAAGCGAAACGAGCGGCTGCGTTTCATATCTTCGCACTTTGATGGTAATCAGCGGTGAACTTTTTCCAGATTCTTAAATACCTGTCAGCGGCAAACACCCGGCCGCTTTTGTTACAAGGTATAGCGAGTCCGCATGATTCGTGTACGCAATTTTGGTTTTTTTGCGGAGAGCGAACTGACTAGTTTTAGTAAATGCAAATAGCCATCGAGCGTAGCTTTGTCTAAGTTTGCATTTATTTATGTATTCTGTAAAAATGTTTGGTCTAATAAACTTTGACTTTGAAAAAAGCCACGACTGCTTACATCGCAGGACGTGCATACAATAAGGGAGAAGTGCCGATGTGAACTGGGCTGCAGAGCATAAGCTTAGGGCAGTCGACCTGAGCTGTGAACGGTGAATTTGACTGGGGACATTGAATGAAGCAGATACAAGTAGCGGGAAGCGCCGGTCCTACGCGAACCATTTCTCAAGCAGGTGATGACATCATTGTCTCTTATTGCAATGCTATCGTAGTGTGTAAACAAGTTAAACTAACATTTATGTGCAAGAGCAGATAATATTTAAGATATGAAGAGCCCACCTTGCGTGTTATGTGAAGGAAACGAGCAGTACTGTTTGTGCACAGCAATGTAAACAACCTCAGCGCGGGACTGCATCTGTCGTAATCGTCGCATTCCGAGGGGAATTTGCATGCACGCAGTCAATGTTAAATGATGTACTATTTATCTTGAAGCACTCATTTAGACGGTGGCGACTATTCATCGGTGCAGGCAGTGAAACATTAGAGTTGCTTTGCTTTGCCAGCAGCTTGGTTCTGCAGTGTGCCTGGGAGCAGCTACGTGATGCGGCTCTTCAATTTATTTCTTTTCTTTTCCCAGGTTACTTCATGTCTCCAGCTTGGCGCCTTGTATACTTCGGAAGCGCGGGAATGCAGCGACTCGCCAACAAATTTTGACAGCTTTCACGGTGAAGACTTTGACCACCACTGGCAACCCTGCTGGATCGCTTCCTCGTGGATCAAGGCATCCGGATCGACTATGTCATCAACACTCTTCGTCGATAAGAACTGCTGGCGTGTCCCGGAACTGTTCAGTGGGCGTTGGAGCAGCTATGTGATGCGGCTCTTCAATTTCGTCCGTTTCTTTTCTCAGGTTATTTTATGTCTCCAGCTTGGCGCCTTGTATACTTCGGAAGCACGGGAATGCAGCGACTCGCCAACAAAATTCGTCAGCTTTCACGGTGAAGACTGACCACCACTGGCAATCCTGCTGGATCGCTTCCTCGTGGATCAAGGCATCCGGATCGGCTATGTCATCAACACTCGTCGCCGATAAGAACTGCTGGCGTGTTCCGGAAATGTTCAGTGGGCGTGGGAGCAGCTGCGTGGTGCGGATCTTTTATTTCATCCGTTTCTTTGCCCAGGTCAGTCATGGCACTTGTCATTACGCGAGTAAATCGGACGATGCCTGCTTGTTGCTGTTCCCACGCCCAGGAATATTTTTGTCTTTGCTATGTGAGTGCGTTGTTTTTGTTAAAGAGCTGTTTCTGCTGTTCGGTGATGTGGAAGAAAACCCAGGACCGCGATGCAATACCCGTTTCCACGATGCAGGAGATGACGATGCACAGCGGAAGCAGCTAAGTGGTATGTTTGGGCTGCTACAGGATATGAATATTCGAGCCGCCAAAATGAAGACCAAAGTCTATGTAATTAGTACTGTCAATGAAATCAAAACAATTCAGGAGGCAATTTAGAATCGTTTGTGATATTGATAGTAGGCGAACTGTGGTCGAAGGCAAAACCGCTACCAGTGAATCTTTGCAGGAGTGCCAACGATTACGATGTATTGCTGATAGCCTAGCTAGTGAAAATTCGAAATTGAGGGCTAATCAGGCGGAACTCGAATACAGGCAGCGCCGTGATAATCTTCTGTTTTATGGCCTTTCTGACGCTAATTTTGAGGCCTGGCATGATACTGAAAAAAAAACTTGCGAATCTACTTTCCTCAACCTTGAATTTGCCACCGTCGGAGCTATCGATGGAACGGGCTCATAGACTAGGAGCGTTTTCTGAAGATAAAACCAGGCCAGTTATTGCGAAGTTCTCATCTTTTAAAACAAGGCAAGGATTTTTCTTCTGAAGTTTTAAACAATGACATTAGTGTAGGTGAAGATTATTCTTCAAACAGCGCTATATTAAGCTTTACATGAACGGCAGGTGTTACTGGTACGATCAGCCTAACGACAGCGTTTCTGAAGTTAGCGGTGTTAACGCATCGTTAATCGCCCGCAGATTAACGATGCGTGAGCGGTAGTGGGCACCCGTCACTGTCCAATCGCTCATTATCGTTTCTTTATACTAATATTAGAAGTGTTCTGCCTAAACGTGATGAGCTTTGTGCGACTATCGACGCATGTGATGCCGACATCGTTTGCCTTATTGAAACGTGGTTTTCAGCTAATGTTGATAGCTCGGAAATATTCCATTGCCGCAAGCATTTTACCACTTATCGGTACGACAGGGGTGACAGAAACGGTGGTGGTATTTTGTTAGCTGTTGCTGACACAATTTTTCTTCTCCTGTTCATGTTGTTACCGGATTAGAACTTCTTTGGGTTGAACTGCGCACGCGCGTGAAAAAAATTGATTTTGGGCGTTTGCTATCGCCCTCCCTCGTACAGTGCCACTTTCTTTGAAGAACTTCTTGATGCTATTTGCGAGATTAACGTTCGCTTTCCAAATTTTCCTATTCTTTTAGTTGGTGACTTCAACTTTCCAACTATTATTTGGTCCAATGTATTTCTTATGCCGGCCCTTTTTCCACTGAGTGCGATGGTTTTGTCGTTACATCTTCATCGTCCTACCTGTTAGACCTTGTTCGTACCACGTAGCTTGATCTTGTTACTCCAATATCTTGTTTGCCGGGCTTAAGGGATCATTGTATGCTTCGTTTTACATTGAACGTCGTGTCACAACGCCAAAATAACGATTCTAAATACATCCGTGACTACAAAAATGACAATCTTGAGGCCAGAAATCGTGAACTTGCTGTTTTTATCGATGTGTACTTACCGTCTTATCACGAGCGTCCAATCGAAATTAACCAGAACCTTTTTAAGCAGAAAATTGCGTACCTGACAGATTCTTATGCGCCCCTGAGAAAAGTATTAACTAAAAAATGTTCGCCCTGGTTTAGTTCTTCACTAAAAAGGCTATCAAAAACAAATGTCTGTTTCGTTCCGCCACGCTGTCCAAGTCTGTGCCCCGGTGTCGTATGAATATAAGTCAGCCCTAAAACTAGCTAAAGAGTCATTTTTAGTGATACTCTTCAGTCGATGCTATTAAATAATCCCAAACTATTTTTGAGCGTTGTTCAGAAAACTGATCCATCTACAATCAATCCTAAACCTTTAGACGATCAAGTAATTCCCAGTGAAATGTGTGCTGATGTCCTTAATGATGTCTTTACAGCTTCTTTTACTAACGATTTAATTACTGCAATGCCTCTTTACCCACTCCACGACTTCTTGTCTATGAACCCCATTATAATGGATTCTGTTGGCATCGAAAAAATAATTGACGAACTGAAGACGTCATTATCATTCCGAGTGGATAGCATAAACTCGAAAATTTTGAAAAATTCCAAAGTTTACCGTGCTATTCTTCTTGCTTAACTCTTTCAACAATCTCTCGTGTCTGACTGTATTCCTAGCGACTGGAAGGTGGGGAAGGTGGTTCCCCTGCACATGGATGGTGTCAAACATTCTCCTAATAATCATCGGCCCATTTCACTTCTTAGCATCTCTTGTGAGATCATGGAACATGTCATCTGTCACCTTGCTAATTTTCTGGAGTCATTCTTTTTTCAGTCATTGCCAACACGGGTTTCGTAAATTATTCTCATGCGAGACGCTACTTCTATACATTACACAGGATATTCATTTCATTCTTGACAGGGATTCCATAGCTGACTGTATATTCTTCGATTTCTCAAAAGCCTTTGACAAAGTCTCTCACCAATTACTACTACTCGAATTAAATAATCTCAATCTCAACCCTAACATCATCTCGTGGCTTCAGTCTTTCCTCACTAATCGTTCTCAATACGTGGCAGCTAATAAATCACACTCTCGTTCCTTTCCAATGGGATCAGGCGTTCCCCAGGGTTCTGTCCTAGGGCCCCTACTTTTTCTCATTTATATTAATGACTTGCCTAACAACACTGCTTCTTCCGTATGTCTTTTCGACAACATTTGCGTTATTTACCGTGAAATTAACAGTGACTGTGGCACTTCTCTCCTTCAATCTGATATTAACCAAGTTTCAGAATGGTGCAAATTATGGCACTTGGAACTTAACATTAATAAGTGTAAACATTTGCGTGTTTCTCGGCGTTACACTGGAATAGCCACTTACGACATCAATATTATCCCTCTTGAAACTGTCTTCGTATAGGTGAATTGGTGTGCACATAACTTCTAATCTTTCTTGTAATCTGCACGTGGAATTTATTACTAACAATGCTAACCGCATGTTGGGGTACCTGCGCAGAAACTTCTCCCTTTCTTCTGCTTCAATAAAATTGCTCCTTTATAAAACACTTGTTCGGCCTAAATTGGAATATGCAGCATCTATCTGGTGTCCTGACCTGTCATCATTAGCTACTGAAATCGAACCTGTTCAAAACCGTGCGTCACGTTTCATACTTTACAATTATCACCGTATATCCAATGTTACTGCTATGAATACTACTTCATCATTGCCACCTCTTTCCCTCCGCAGAAATATTTCGCGCTTATGCCTATTTCATAAGATCTATTACTACAATCCCGTCCTTAAGAGCCGGCTACTAACTACCCCTACATATGTTTCAGGCCGCATTGACCATCTTCGCAAAGTATGTGTTCCGTCATGCCATACTCAACATGCTTTTTCTTTTGTCCCCGAAACTGCTGACTGTTGTAACCGCCTTCCCAGGCACGTTGTCGATATTTCTAATCCAAGTTCTTTTAAGACTGCCCTATGTAATCTTTATTTGTAGATTTTAGACAGTTTTATTTTTCGTTCATTTTCGTTGTCTTTTTGCTGTCTGCCGGAAATGTTTTTTAATAATAATAATAATTGGTTTTTGGGGAAAGGAAATGGCGCAGTATCTTTCTCACATATCGTTGGACACCTGAACCGCGCTGTAAGGGAAGGAATAAAGGAGGGAGTGAAAGAAGAAAGGAATAGGTGCCGTAGTGGAGGGCTCCGGAATAATTTCGACCACCTGGGGATATTTAACGGGCACTGACATCGCACAGCACGCAGGCGCCTTAGCGTTTTTCCTTAATAAAAGCGCAGCCGCCGTGGTCGGGTTCGAAGCCGGTTCTCTTTTTGGGGAATTGGGAATTGCTGTTTTTTCCCCTTTGCCTTCTCTTGCCTTGTTTTGTGTTATGTTTTGTTCATTTTTGCCGCGTTTTTGTTTCTTCTATTTTGTTTTTGTGCTGCACTGTATCTGACCCAATTTATGTCCTTCCCACTCCCCTCCTAAATGCCTGTCGAGCGCTGAGGGTATTAGAATAAATAAATAAATTGTCGAAAGAAATGTATGTTCGACTGACGCATGCATGCAGCGGGGAAGCTGTCGCATTCGGCACTTTTCTCTGCTGCTTTCATGCCACAATCTTACTGCAGTGCCACCTTGTTGTTATTGAAGTTCATTACAAAGCCAACAAATAGCGGTCAAGAACTTCGTAGCTTGCGGGAGAATTCCACCACCATGCCCTTCATGGTGTACATTGGCGAAGGCATTCACGGCACGTGCTGTTTTTCACATACGAAGCACTTGATTGCTCAAAAGAGACCACTCATAACGTACGAATAACAGGCTTCTGAGTGCAAATAATAAAGCAGGGGCCCATATTTGTTTGTTCAATAATCTGAAAACTGGCGCCACAAGCAAGTCTGCTTTCTCAAAGACCACTAAGCTCACATACTATGTCTTCGTGAAAGAAAACTCGGGAAATGTGTTTTATTTCTTTCAGCTAAAAAAAAAGGCCGCCACCGTCTGGAAGACATTGCAGTAACGAGCATTAGCTGTTTGGTTTACTAGATGAAGAAAGCGAAGAACGCGCCGCTCGTTTTGGGAAACGGAATGTAATACAATTTGAAACGGGGTGGATTGCCACCATGCTCGGCTACGCGTGCACGCAAGCCGCCTAGCGGAATGATCGCTGCTTAGCTACATCTATCAGAGGAATTTACGATGCACTTCTAACCATTGTCGATTTGCACCCCCTCAACATACGTCCCAAACAGAATTTGCTTCGTTTGGGGTTCAAGGTGGGCCTAGAATTCGGCTTGCGGTGCGATATGGTAATGCTTCCATTAGTAATTGCATGTATACAATGTTTAGCTATTATTTAATTGTGGTTTTATATTTCTACCTACCTACCTACCAAATTCGGCATACCACTGTCCCCGGTTGGGTAGTAGTAGTAGTAAGTGGATGAAAGGGGAAGAGGAAAGGAAAATGCGCGGGCCTGTGACTGGTGTTAAAGCACCACCACCACTGCCGGCGTGCAGATAGAGAGAAGGATAGGTAGGGTTTCAGAGGAAGAAGGAAAAAGGGAAAAAAGGGGGGAGTATACAGATGCGGGAGACGCCGTCAACAGTCAGTCAGCTGCCTTGGGCTAGCAATAGCCGTCCAGACCCGTCTCCTCCAGGAAGGCGAGGAGAGACCGGAACGCCTTGGAAGCGTTGGGGCCGGTGGGGAAGAGGAGGGCACTGGCCGAGTTTGATGGAAGGCTCAGGTCCCTGTAGCAGGCAGCCAGCTTTGCCTGGTGGGTGGCCAAGGCAGGGCAATCGAGGAGGAGGTGGTCGATGGTCTCCTCCGAATGGCCACAGCGGGAGCAGTCCGCCGTGAGGGCCAAACCCTTGCGGTGGAGCCTAGCCCCGGTCCAGGAGCATCCGATGCGGAGCCGGAGCAGGAGGGACCTCTGACGTCTTGTGATCCCCTTGTCTGGCAGGCGTTGTGGGGGTTTCCCTTGGGCAACCCTGGGGTCGGGGTGCTCCATTAGGAGCTGCCGCTCCGCGATGCCTCTGGCCACATCCAGGGGCACCACAGCAGTAGAGCAGGGGGTACGGTGTCCATGCGCAGCCTTGGCCAGGGCATCTGCCTCCTCATTCCCTGGGACTCCAACGTGGCTGGGGATCCAGGCCAGGGAGATAGAGCAGCCATGGGAACAGATGCTGTCCAGTCTGGCTGCCAGCTTGCGCACGATGGGCAGCCGGCTCCGTGGCTCTTGCAGAAGCTGAAGGGCCACCCTGGAGTCGCTCAGAATGGCCACAGTCTGCAGCGCGGGGTGGGACTCCAGGATGTCGGCAGCCAGGTGGAGGGCCGCCAGCTCTGCTGTGGTCGAGCTGGCCACGAACGGAAGCCTGGCCTGCCGGCTTTCTCCCAACGAAGGAGCGGTGCAAGCAGCTGCGGCAGACGGGCAAGCACCCATGAGGACCGACCCGTCCGTGTAGAGCTGTGTGCAGCCGGCCAGGTCCTCCTCCAGGGTCGCTGCTGCTTCCTGCCGGAGGCCAACTGCAGGGGTGAGGCGCTTCGGCCTGGTGCCCCGTGGTGGCATGAGCACCCGGAACTGATGGCCCAGGTCCGGTCGTGGAGGGGAAGGAAGGTGCTCCGGCTGCCCACCCACCAGCTGTTCGAACTCCTGGGCAACCTTCCCCATTCGAGAATGAGGGTGGCCGAGGAGGCGCTCCAGGAGAAGACGCCCGTCCGGGGCGAGGTGGAGACGCTCAGCATGGCGGAGCGCAGTCCGCTGGGCCTGCAGCATCATGGGCCACACGCCAGCCTCTGCAAGTGTGGCCGAGATATGGGAGCCACGGGGAAGTCCCAGACAGAGACGGACTGCAGCCCTCTGAGATCGCTCGATGGCCAGCTGCTGTTGTATGGTCATCTGGACCAGAGGGAGGGCGTACAGGAACTGGGCCCCTGCCATGGCCTGGAAGAACCGGAGCCCCATTTGTGGGGTGATACCGTTTCCCCCAGCCAGGAGACTCCGGATGGCGCCACGGACCCTGGTTGCCTGTCGGCAGAATGCCTTGACGGCTGGGCGCCAGGTGAGGTGGCGGTCGATCAGGAGGCCCAGGTAGCGGCAGGAATGCCGCCATGGGAGCTCCCGTCCTGCGACGCTGAGGTAGGTCTTCCCTGGGCGTGCTCCTGGCCGGATGTTGAGCAGCATGGCCTCAGACTTGGTGGGGGAGAGCTGCAGACCAACCCGTTCCAGGTAGGAGCCGACCCTGGTGATGGCCCGCTGTACGTTCTTGATGACCTGATCCCTCTGGCGCCGTGGTCCGCGACACCATAGGGCAATGTCGTCCGCGTAGATAGCAATGCGGACGGGTAGTTTCAGGCCATCTGGGAGGCAGGTGGGCAGCTGGGCCATCACCAAGTTGAACAGCATGGGGCTCAGCACGCTGCCCTGGGGAACCCCTCTGGTGAGGGCCTGGGGAGTGCTGGTAGCGCCTCCAGCTCGAACACAGCTTGTGCGGTCCCGAAGGAAGCCCTGGATGTAGCCACGAAGGTTGCCGGTGACGCCAAGGCAGTTCACGGCCTCGAGGATCGCCTCATGGTAGACATTGTCAAATGCCCCCTTCACATCTAGGAGTGTGAGGCAGACGACGTGGTGGGAGTGCCGTGCATCCTCGAGGCTGGACACGATGTCGGCTATGGCGTCAGCAGTACAGCGGTGCCTCCGGAACCCAGACTGCTGCTCGGGCAGGAAGCGTGTGGCCGCAGCGATCCACTCCAGCCTCCCCAAGGCCATGGACTCCATGAGCTTCCCTGGGTCCGAGGTCAAGGACACCGGCCTGTAGGACAGCAGGTCAGCAGGTGGCTTGCCCGCCTTGAGGACCGGGACCACCAGGGCTGTGCGCCAGGCCTCAGGCAGGCGGCCTGTGGACCAGACCTCGTTGTACGTCTGGAGCAGGCTCGTCTGCATGGCGTCGTCCAGGTTCCGCAGCATCTGGTACGTGACGCCATCTGGTCCAGGGGCACTGCGGCGCTTGGAGTGCAGCAGGGCAGAAGAGAGCTCCCCTTTCGTGAGGGCCCTGGAGCAGACGGCCGTGATGTCCACCGCATGGCTGCAGGCTGGCTGGACGCAGTGGCGCCTTGGGTGGAGTCCTGCTGGAGGAGGCTCCCGGGGAAGGAGGGCCTCTGCCAGTTTGTCCGCCAGCTGCTGGTAGGTGAGTCCCCCTGCCACTGCGATGGCCAGGTAGGGGGCCCTCTGGATGGAAGGCTCCAGCAGCGAACGGAACAGACGCCACGCCCTGGCACTCCCCCTGGCGGCCACCAGGGAAGCACAGATGCCCTCCCACGACTATCTGCGACGTCGGTTGTGAGACCGGCGGCACTTTGCATCGAGCCGGTTGTGGAGGGTCCAGTGCTCGGGTCGATCTGTGCGGAGAGCCCTCCGCTCTGCCTGGCGCCGTTGTGCCCGCAGCTGGAGGAGGAGTAGGTCCGGGATGGGCTGACCTGAGGGGACCTCGCAGCAGATCGTGGCAGCCTCCGCACACCTGGCAACATGCGTCAGGATGTCGTCCTGCAGGGAGAAGCTGCGAAGGAGGTCCCGGAACTTGTCCCAGTGGATCACCTTGTACATTCGACAGTCCGCTCTCTTGCCCCGTTGTTGTCGGAGTATATATAGCAGAACGCGTGTATACATGTATAGCGGCCCCGTAATGGGACGGCAGCAGAGGACACGGGGCAGGTCAGCAGCATGCAGCAGCTGACACGGGGCAGGTATGCTCTTGTGATGTCAACAATCAATGGTTTCCAGGCCAGCAATCATTTCGCAATACAGTTAAAACGCGATCTAAAGAAAACCGGATTCTATGAAGTTGAAATTTTACGAACAAGCAAATTTTTATTCCCCGGCAAATATTCGCAGGGTTCAATGTTCTCGGGAATCCGTAGTAAAGAAACAATCAATAAACCCTATTTAACAATCCTTTCCAGAAGAAATGACTAAAAAGAGCAAAATCTCACTTTTGCGCACAGTATCTCTCAGCTTGTAAGCAGCATGCCAGCGGTAACGTCTAGGTACCCAAGTAATGACCTGTTTTTGTTTTGACAGGACAGTAAGCTGTGCCCCTGTATAGAGCAATGGATTCAGTAATTGGCGGCACTTTGCACCTGGGACAAGGTAGATGTACAGTACTCACGGATTGAAATAGGACATTCGGAGCGCTAGCCTTGCAGTGCCACGCAGGCATGTGGTAAACCACAGGCCGGCTCATTCGCTACTGGAAGGAACAATTCTGCTTTGTAGATGTTCTCCCTCTCGCGCCATACCACAATGCACCACCTTGGTTCCATGAGCGTCTACGGGCGGCGCTCCATGAAGCGACGGCCACGCGCTCCGAATGTCCTATTTCAATCCGTGAGTACTGTACACTGGTAGCGAAGGCTCCATAGACGCCCATTGGTCCAAAAAATGGCGGCTCGTGGGCACTCCAGCGCCCCCTAGATTTTGGAGGGCAAACTACACAAACGTGACGTAGAATGACGTCACGCATACGTATGCTTTTGGCGCGAATTATAAAGCGGTCTTTCTGTACAATCCGCGTTTTCGAGCCCGTACCTCACGAAGGTTGCTGCCTTTCAGCGCGCCCCAACCTTTGCCAGTCAAATGTGCTCGAGTTCCTGCTAGTTATGGCCTTGTTAATGTGCAATTGGGAACGCAATGAAAGTGACTGGTAAAGGAGGGGCAGCATAGAAAGGCAGCAACACTTCCAGACACTGGCGAAGCATGCATGATTCGTAGTGCAAATACTGGTGCTAGTACTTTTGAGAGCTTTTGAGTACAGCAAGGTATGATGCAAGGAATGATGCACAAAGCACTGGCTCAAGTGCACAGTTCGCAATAGAGTGTACGGCAAGTATGGTTTTCATAGTTTCATATTCATTGTTTATTGCAGCAACCAAACAAATACAGTCACAAAGCACACCCTTGGCACACAAACAAAAAATACATGTCACAGGCAGCACAAGCAGTATTGTTTAAGTTGGGTAATCATCTCAATAGTCACAGTGCAGATAGGAAAAAGCCCTGAAGTGCCACGAACGTTGTCAGTTAGGAAATTGAAAAGTATAGAAAACAATGCTACGACAGCTTCAATTGAAGCAAACATAACATGACATAAGTAGGCGCATCAACACAGACCATAGAGCACACTGGGATTATTCTTCACATTTAATTTCTTCAGCTGAAAGAATATAGCAGGTGCGTTTACATCTGCAAGGCAATGTTAAAGCCAGCTTTAGCACCCTCAAACGTGCTCAACGTAGGAGCAAATACCATAAATTGAGCCGGCGTACCATCTCCAGAGTACTTCTAGTCGTTAGCCGGATCAATTTGAAGTAATTTTACGTCAACAAAAGTACACATGAAGTACAGCGTACAGTGAAGTGCAATGTCGTACTCAGAGCTGTCAGGTAGCAAACTTTGTTCTAAATGGGCCTCCCGGTCAGTAGCGTGCACGTGGTTGCTCCTGAGAGCCCGGTGTGAAGTTCACGTTGGTGATAGTCAGCTGCATGAAACTCACTATAAATTAGAAAAATGTGGAGCCTCTTTCGCACACCTCAGCACTGAAAGTGTGTGCCCTGCAGTGTAGTACATAAATATCCCCGAAAACATGAAGCCAAGTACGCACGAACGGGTTACAGCTATGAAACACGAGCGAACAGCCCGGCGAAACCATATCGAAGCTATCGCGCATACCTAGAGCAGACGACACTGTCAAGAGCTCACCTGTGAAAGTCCAGCGGGAATCGGTGTAGCGTGACACCAATGGTACTATCCACGCTGTCGAAGTGTACCACGGAGCATCGTTTCTTCACATGCCGCAAGCTCATCTTGAAATGAAGCGCTAAGCGCTTCAAAAGAAGAGCGCGAAGCGTGCAAAGACGGAAAAAGACTTCGCACTGGCCGCACGCCGAAGGAAACGACAAAACCGAGAAAACTGCCGCAGCGGTGCAGCGGGGTGCAAATCTTACCGAACGGTGACAAAGAAGCGACGTGCAAGGACGACGAAAACTTCGCAAAGGGAGCATTTTGAGACCGGCGAGCTAAATTTATACGCTTTACCAGGCGCGCCATCGCAGACAGCTGGCGATAAGAGATCGCTTCGTAAGCTCCCGCCACTGTGGCCGGGTTAGACGGGTATCGAAACAAGGCCTGCAAAGACGCCCTGTAATGCACCGCACACTCATGAATAGGGGGCAGGTCAAGAGTGTTGCAAAAATACAAAATTTGCCAGGTTTTAATAAAATGACTTACCTCTTTCTTAAAACAAGGTGCTAATATATTTTTTCTTTTCTATTGGCAGATTACATTCCAATTTTGTAGCTTTATCATTTCTTTATATGAGTGTTTTGCCCCCCATCCTCTGGTTGTGCTGCAGTCGCGCTAAACCACTTTTCGGCCCAGCCTTCGCCACCACTTTAAATCCGCCTTGCCTGGGATTCGAGTCCAGTTTATGAGAGGTCGCTTTCATGCACAAGCGATTCGGATGCCATCGCAGACTTCATAAGCGCAGGGATGGGTTATCTGTAAAAGTGGTGCCGCGGTATCTTTCGGGTGCCGCTGTATTACTTTGTTAGATTTCCAAGGGCGAAAAGATTCGTTCCTTTATTTTGCAGATTTCCCAATTTAATGAAAAAATTCGTTTTAAAAATATCTAGCACACAGAATCAACTAAAACTTCTTGGAATCGTAATTTAACTTGTTGGGAATTAAGTACAATTAGCAGAGTATGCACAAAACACGTTGTCATGACTCTTTAAGGGAATGAACAAAAATATAAGAAAACGCACTTCGTACAGCAGACGTAGTTGGAGCAATAAACAAAATTCGAACAAAAAAGCTCGAACATAGTCTTAAAATATGGTCATCATGCCTTCACCTATGCTAGTACAAAGACTTCCTTGTTACTCTTTTCATTTCGCTGCTAATATTGTAATTGCTTTGTTTGCAGTTAATTTCTTGCTAATAGCGCATCATACTGCAATGAGCAGAAACAATATGGACAACTGAAAAGCAACAACTGCAGAACATCTGGCATCTAGTTGTAAGTGTTGGCGCCACATGGCAGAGGTTTCAATCACTCAGCTAACCTTGGCAGCTTTATTTTGTTGCCAGAATCAGGGTTTATGGGTGGCACATTATGATTAATATGCCACCCTGCCTAATACCACTAGTGAGATATTGTAAATAGTGGCTCTCATTTTGAATTAAAAGCTCTCTGCAGGTTCCGCTATGTGCAAGTCATCCATTTGTCCTTGTTTAGTAGGCTGCAGTTCTAATAGGAAAATGAGGAATAGACTCCCTAACATGTGCACATTTCCTTGAAGATGGGAAGGGAGTAGTGATGAAATAATATGCTGCAATCGGAGGAGGTCACAGAACTAATAGCGAAGCTTGCAGCTCTCCAAGCCTATGGGAGACGTATTTTGTGCTTTTATATCTGTTGACACTAAGCCAATATCTCCATACACAAGGAAGGTACAAATTTTTGTTGGTCAGTGTAATGTAATGATTGAGATATCTGATTAGAAAGTAAATGAAGAGAATCTAATGCAGTCAGATGGGTGCGAGCTTATGAGCTTCGAATTTCATTTTCGGTGCTCTACCAACTGAGCTATGGTGCCAGAAGTTCAATCTTCTTTCACAGGTATTTGCTGCGTGTAACCTATCCTTGAGATGTTTACCAGCACCACCCTTGTTCATAGCGCTGTATGTACTATGTCCGGTATAACAGCGAATGAAATGCGATCCAACGGAAGAGTGGGATTTGTGCGTTCACGTATGGCATCAAAGCTGCCAGAAAATTTGAGGCTCACTAAAGCTCTGCCTTTAAGGGTATCACAGACAGCGTTAACTGCTCCCACCTGCGGCTCTCGTTGTGGTCACTTGTGAACATACACAGAGTCCGCTACTCGTTTAATCATAAATTAATCTTTTAGTTTTTGCCACTATTATCTCACACATACTCATTCACATACAGTAGCAGGCTGCTTTATGTGGAAGACCACATGACATAGATACCTATAAAGCCTCGCTTTAACCAAGCGGCACTATCATGCCTATGTGGACTAGGAGTACCGTGTTTTATACCCCTGTCACACGGCCAGTTTCAATGGCCATCGAGTCGAGGGCCTTCGAAATTCTCAATTGAACTCGACAAAGTTGTGTCGCTGCTACACGGCAAATCTCAATGGCCATTGAAATGGTTCTCGTGTCTCACGCCAAGCTTGTGCGGTGCCACAATCGCTACTTTCAATTTGGCAAAAATAATCAAAATATTTGATAAATGTGTACTAAATGTTTAATACACGCATACGTGCATGTCATTTAAAACCCTTTTAATTGAACGTACGAGACGAACAGATGCAGACACTGCCGTAGCCAATCTAATACAAGACGAGCCAATATCAAACCAGTCCAGCTACATCGGAGCTCTGCTTCATCAAGCCTAACACCTGGGAAATCGCCTTGATATCTGAAAAACAAAAGCTATTTGTCTCTTGAAACTTTTTGCGAGGGTAAGAATGGGCAAATTGAAGGCGAATATAACAGCTTAGAACACGATATTGCTTTGAGGGATTGGCAACGAAGCTGTTATAGCTGTGAAGCAGGTGGACAGGGCGCCGCCATGTTGTCAACACTAAGTACGCAAGCAATGCAAAATTAATGAGCTTGATGCGCTTAAAGCCAGTCTCATATAATTTTATAATTCTTTTACAGCCTGCTTGCATTAAAGTTTACGAGAATAATGTTTCTTCATGCTTTTGTACCGTGAATGTATCGTGTACGAAAGTGCGCTTGGCGCCGCTCGAAGCAATGCTTGCAACCTTGGGCAGCGCTCAAAGGCCCTCTAAATCTCGATGGAGTTCCGCGCTGCTCCGTTGACTCGATAGACTACTGACTCGATAGCCATTGAAACTGCCGTGTAGCAGCGCTCGATCCCCTTTGAGTCGACAGACTGTCGGTTCGAGGGCCTTTGAAATGCCCGTGCGACAGGGGTATTAATCGGAACGCAAAGGTCCCAGTGGGTTTGATTTCCATCTCACTCTCCCATCTCGAAGTTTACCTTGATAAGCTCGAGTTGGCAGCTATGGTCATGTAATGTGGCCTCTTGAAGACACACAAGCTGCCGCCCAATCAGTCCTTGCATCTCACATGTAAATGACCGCCTGCCAGAGCCATGGCTGTCATTTTTCTTTGACTATGCTGACACACACTCACATACACTGGATCTTCTGGAGAATGGAGGCTCTATCACTTTCGCGTTACTAAAGGCTTTTGTTCTAATAAAGAGCCTCGATTCTGGCAGTCTTGCTGCCATGGGTAGTTCAAGAGGGTTATCGCACAACCTCCACTCCCGTCGGATCATGTTCCATATGACACTTGCTGCAGAACATACTATGTCTGTCGCTATGGACAAGTGTGGTGCTAGTGGACATCTCAACGGTAGGTTACATGCAGCAAATACGTACGGAAGAAAATTGAACAGCTGTCGTCTTAGCAGAGTTGGCAGAGCACCAAACATTATATTCGGCGCTCGCAGGTTCGCAACCCATTTTCTTTCTAATCAATTATCTCAATGATTACATTGTTATTTTACATTGATCAACATAAAAACAATTCCCTATGCTATCATTGATCTCAGTGGTTGTAGGCTTCCTACAAAATACTCAAAATACTGCCGTCTGAGAATGTACTGGTGTTTCACTACCAGTTTAGATGAACCAGAATTTCATACTTTCTACCTAGAGGGGTTCAAATACAGTCAAATCTTGTTATAACTAAGTAATTTTGGCCTAAAATATGTTATATGGAACAATCGCTCTGAATATACAGCAGCAAATTTCTGCAAACAAGTCTGCAAATAAACCAAAGGAAAGGGCTCTCTAAAGTGGACAACAGGAAGGTGTAATAACGCAAAGTTGTTGAATTCAAAGCTTGGTGTAAGCATGCGAAATCTCGCTCTTTGTTTTGTGTTGGAGAGCGGAAATGAACACTAGATTGGGATGCTGGATCCGCGCAGATCTATTAAAGAATCAATGCAATCTTTGCTTGGTGGCACTGGGTAGCATTTGCGAACACAAAATTCTCCACGAAATCAATATTATGTAGAGCTTTCTCCACATCAGGCCTCAAGTACTTTCTGTAGGTACCCCTTCAATTTCTTGACTGTCCGCGGTCTCTGCGCTTTTTAGAGCTCACTCTACGCTTCCCGTTTCGCTTTCATCGTCCCTACTTGCCTCGTCTTCAATAATCGGCTCGTCAGCGATTTCTTGGTCGGTAGGTCGGTTCGGATCTCACTACCAAGTTCTCATGAGCAGAGACTAATAAATCTACCACACAGCAAATTTAATCTGATTCCCATGGAATGTCATTCGCTCTTCTTCGGTGCAACATGGTAAAAAATGTAATTCGAAAATGATGGTAGTAACGATCAGGGAAAACAATAGTACAATTGAAAGACATCAGTGCGCATAAAAGATGTTTGAAACTGTTATGTAGAGTTTCAAAAGTGGGTGAGAACATTTCTGTGCAATAATATAAGCTTAAAATATTATTTCAGGCAATTTTACAGCACTTTAGCTATAAAAATCCAAGCCAAGTACAAAGTCAATCATTCGATAAACGTAAACAAACAAAATGGCAGGCGCGTGGAGCAGGGAAATGACTTCCAAAAGGTGAAGTGCTCAGTTACATCTTTAAACACTTGCGAGCTAAACGAACATGGAACGCCAACCAGCAAGAAACACGCAACCGAAAATGACCGACGGTCGTGGGAAAGGCCCTGCTTCACGGTCAGCCGCTGCCGTTGGCTGCTGCTGGGACCAAGAGTAACAGCTATCCACGAGAGCTTGTAGTGTCAAGAGGTTCACACCAAAATTAATATTTCTTTATCAGAACTAAATAACTACAATTTTTAACTTTGGCAGTTTGCATGCTATTTTTTCGCGTCGCTTGTTTCTACTGCGCATCTGGTGTCCAGAGTACACATTGGGTCCGAGATCGAATGCGAATGAGTTCCCCAAACTCATTCGATGGCGAATGTCATTCCAACCTAATGACATTAAATGTTTCCATGTAGCAGCCGATTAATGACATTAGGTGCTAATATCATTCGATGGGAATGACATTAAATTTGCCGTGTGGCAGGGGTATAAGTCTTGAAAAGTAACATTTAAAATCGCTATTTCACGTGGTGACAAAGAGGTCATTCTTCATTTCTCCTTTGGAACGGATGTCAATGGCTGTCTTCAATCTGCCTTGCGTTCACAATTGTCGACTGAGGGCTAGATGCAACACTGAAGTCCGCGGTAATGTCCCCGTTTGCACTAACTGTAAACTGCCAAAAAATCTTGACTCAAATGAAACTACTTTGACTTCTGGACTGCCATTTTGCGCAACTGAGTTGATGCAGGCATGGAATGTAGCCCACTTGCGCGCAGATGTGCACATGTCGTGAAGGGGCATGCAGCACGATGAGGGGATGGTTAGATGACATGCCAGTCATGCGTCTGTCAGCTTGATGCTAGTTCGTACTGCCCCTATTAGGTGCGGGATGTGAATGCACGATCGATTCATACACACTACTACTGTTCACTATTCAAATATTCAAAATATTGCACTTATTGAAGTTTTTACGGCTCCTTGTGCATTTTGAGCTATGCAAATACAAAAACTGCTCCATTAGGACAATTGTACCGGCAAACTTATACTGAAATAAATTACGAACCAACCAAACTTTCCTCTTTGTTATAACCGATAATTCGCTGTATCTATGTTCGTTCAACTATAGGTCCAACTATAGTGAATGAGGTTCAACTATAGTAAATGTGCGAATCAAATAGCAAGTGCTGTCTGAAATTTGTTCAGAATTTTGAATATTCGCACACCTCTAATATTTGTTGCTTCAGTCTTGCCTGCTTGCCAAAATGACAGTGGCAGGAAATTTATATGCTGAATATATGAGTTAATTTGGTAATATATCATAGAATTAATTTTTCAGATCGACAAGATATCCACACCCCGCTCTCGCAACAACGTGAGTGGGCCACATTCAATTTTGTATAGGGCTGTTTCATTTCCAGACAACTCTCAAGATTGTGATGACTGCTGTGAATGGCAGTGCGAGATGGCCCGTTGTTTCCTATGAAATCACCCTTATTCGTGGCATTGCAGTTCAAGAAGAATTTCAATAAACTGTGGATATGGGGGCGATTTGTCACTCTCTGAAATTTAAAAATTATGGTTTTTAAAAATGTATGATTGACACATCTGCTACTAGGACCGGGATTATGAGGCTGCGATATATAGCGCTACCATCGAGGCCAGTGACCCCACTAACTGCTGTCCAGGCCTCACATTATTTCTGAATTTTAATGCGACATTGTGAGTGATTTCTTGCCACAGAAAACTCTGTACTGGTATTGGCCATGGGTGGAAAGTCCTTATGAAACAGAGAAATAAATTCAAGAACAGCTCAGGAATGTTCAGATACACCAAATTTCTCTGAGAGGTTCCTGTAAACAAAAGAAAGTAACTGAGCTGAAGAGCAAAGTGGATAATTTTGATGGTAGTGGGAATTGAACCTTGGACCGTCAGACTGTGAGACAGGCACGTTACCCACAGGCCACAAAGCTTTCTTATTTTGTGTAGTGCATTCTTAAAATCTGGAGTGGACATGCCATTCGCTCATATCAGAAACTTCGAACCTTTTCCGAATACACAGCCCCTCCATCAAGCTGGATAAAAGTTGACCTAATGAATGCGTGATGCGTGTGAATGGGACACAGTAATGCACACGTTTCTACTCTTTTTCCCCTCAAAACTCTCGACAGCTTGTACTCTAGTGCAGCAACTAATTCGTTCATCTCAGGGCTACTGACCCTTTTCAAATGTCACCGAATTAAAAAAAATTACATTTGTGCTGTGCAATCAATGTTTCGTGTAAACCAAATTACGATACCTTTAGCCATACCAAAGCACTGAGATGGATATGTGCCGTCATTCTGTAATCATGGATTTTGAACATGTCAGGGTTCAGCAATCAAATTCTGCAGCTCCTGATAGAAATCCGAGCCGATATAAAGGAGCTGAAAGGGAACCACGCAGCAGGTCTGCAGCATTGTCTAGGAGATGAGTTGTTCCCATTTGGCTCGATGAACGATGTTGAGGACCTTGAAGAGAGCCTTGGAGACCCCGACAGAAGGGCTCTTCTGGTGAGCCAGGTGTTAGAGTGGTTGTTTTATAAGAAATGTTTTTCTCATTGCAAGTTTTTGTAATCTTATTCGTAAAAAATGGAAATTCTGCAATCAGCGTTGTATCTGTCAGCACTGTTTTCTCTGGTTATTTAAAATTGTGTGGTTTTCTTGGTGCCCGAGTTCACGTGGTGAAAAGAAGAGCTCAGAATCAACTTGAGTGCAGCTTTAAGCCAAAGCTTTGTGGTACAGCATGGATACAGCATTCTAGAAGGCTGCAGTGGAAAAGTTGTAGCTTTTCCTGTGAGCCTCGACAAGTGGCTGCCATGGCACGGTGCTAGCAGAGACAGCCTGTCGTGAAAGGACTCGACACAGAAGAATGCAGCAGTCACCCTTCACTCCCTGATTAGCACGAATAAAATTTCCAGATTTTTTAACATCGCCAGGTTGGCCATTATGCAGTATCTTTGTGCTTAACTTGATGGCTGCTCCCAGTAACGAAAATTGAAAGTACCTGCCGAGAAAATGGAAATTTGCCTGGAACCTGCAGGCATGAGAATATGGAATGCTAAATACCTGCATTTTTATTGCTCTCACTGATTGGCATTTTTTGGAACTTGTAGCATGGTCTTTATTCTTTAGATGTACAATTTTTCTAGCTTTGTCGCTCTTCATCAATGTCTTGTAGTCGCATTTGCAGTCTGCTAGCATGATTTTTGGTGAAATCAGCTGCATTTATTTTGGTTGCACATGCGTCTTTTTTGTCATGTGCATGAAACGGCAATTCATTGGGGAAAAATGGGTGTCAAAAATTTCTGGGTGCTAAGCATAGATAAAGGTCTCATTTGCTGTGCCTTGAGTGCAATAAATATGAGCTTAGAAAATGCTCGTCCATTTTTTATTTGCATTCAGCATCTTATTAAAATTTGTGCTGTAATGGTTTTCAGTTAAAGCGGCTTGCCTTAATCGGAGGGGACACGGCGGATGAGGCTACACGCCTAATCCTGAAAAGTTTTGTTACGACGCCTGTCGCCTTGCAGTTCACGCTGGAAGGCCGAGGGCACAGGCGACCTTTTAGGCAGGTTCGTCTGTATAGCGTGGTTGTTGGTGAGTTCTGCATGCTATGTTTGTTTGGTCTTGTTTGTACTTTGTGATGCTTCTTGTCCCTCGTATTTTCTTTAAGCACTGTGTTTAACTGCTTGCTCGATTTGATGTGCCTAGTAGCAATTGCAATTGTTTTGAGAACAAATGATGCTTACTGATAAAATCGTTTTCTTTATACTGGTGCTTCAACTTAACTGGCAACAAGCATTTAACCTTCAGAATAATCTGCTGGAAGAGATGACTGATACTTCTTTCAGGGCCTCCATAATTGCTTTACTGTACAACAAAAAGTAAAAGAACTCTTAAATTTGACCTGACACTTTGGTTCTGTCAACTTGCAGTGCATTAAAAGGGCCCTTTAATTCTAACATTACTGAAATTTAAATTTTGGTCTGTTTTGCTTGAGAGTTGATGTAATGTACTACATCTTAATTATCATAGCTTAACGATATGTTGAATTTACAATCCTATTTCGTTATCGAGAAATCTTCAGAAAATGATTGTCGTGTACAAAACCAAGCTACAAATTGTGACATTCTTGTTTGAGCCTTAAAAAGGAACTGAAAGGGGGCCCAACGAGGGTAAGAAAAGGTGATGAAACTGGTAGATATTGAATTGCCTATCATTGCCCTAGGAAAATTTTCAATATAGTTGATGTAGAAGCACAGATATTGGCAATTAAAAACTGCAATGCGCACGATCTTGGGCGAACGCCTGGTGACGTGGGTTGCGGCGCGGAAGCGCGAATTTTTGAACGTCTTGCAAATTACCAGCTTCCTCTGGAGGACTTACACATGGCATGCACGCTCAGTGGCATTTCCACTGCATAATGCACATATTTGAAGGCCACTTTCTGAACCCCCTTTTTCCACCCTTTAGCCTAAATGTATGCTCTTCATTGTACGCCGTTACTCACATCTATGTCGCCTTCGATTTCAAGCAGACACCCTAAAGTTAGAGGCCAGAAAAGTAAATGGGCAAAAATTCAAATCAAACTGCAGTTGAGTCCCACACAAGAATTTTGACACTGACATTTGTTAACCAATATTGTCTAGCATTCGCCCTGCCTCCTTCTAGCTGGGCTAGGTTTGGGATCAGGCCCTGTATTGGTACAGCCACCTCTTTTTATTGGCTTTGAAAGTTTTTATAACGTTTCAGTTGTTTGCCCCTTTTCTGGTCCAGGTAAGCCTGTCATATGTCATGTGGGAAAAAGAAAGGTTTCTCTTAGCGTGATGACAATAATGAACTTAATTAGGAGTTAGCCATTGGGCAAAGCATTCTCAAATGAGGTGAGGTAATCTGTGGCATGCCACATTATCAATGAAAACCATGTCAGTGTTACACTACCTCCTAGAAATTTTCCATGCTATGTGGGGCTGACACCAGACATATTCTGCAGCGGCACTCAACTTGGCACTTGCTTGCCTAATGTAGATCATTAAGGACATTATTGTTATTTTTTGTCACCAGTAAATATTTTGTGAGACTCATTTGTATGTTGATGCCTGTGAGATGAAAAAATGCATTTAACGTAAAAAATATTAAATTAAATTGAACGTTTTCCCACCACTTGATCCAAATTTGTGATGTTTACAATAAAAAAGATGCCATGACCAGTATCTTGAGGTCGCAGTGTGACATAGCATGTGAAATATGCGCTAAAAAATTGGTTGATGCTGCTTTCAGCTGTCTAATTAGTGAGCAGCAGTGGTGCCTGTTTTTATCTTTTGCCATTTTTAGCTTACAAAGGCTGTTTTCAGCGGGACTGAATTTTGGGGGGTGAGCATGCATTAATTTATTCAAACAGGCTAACAGTAGTTTTCTCTAGGTAAAGTAATGCCTTTACAGGAAACTGGAATTGCATTCTTTCAAAGGCTAAGTAGAGCAGACACATATGCTATAGACGATATGCGACTCTAGCTGAATATTCTAGTTCGAAATAAAAGGTGTGATACACAGGTTATAACGTAAAAGTACATTTTTGCGAGCAGCAAATTTTATTTGCTGATTTCAGCTTATTGTTTATGAGAATTTGCTGAAATTATCATGTTTACAAAAATGTGCCAATAATTGGGAAGTTACAAATAGCGGGTCAAATGTGTTTTGATCTGTTTACTTAACAAAAAAGTGTAATGCACATTCGAATAAAATAATGCTTTCAAGTTTTTGAGGTAGAAATAATTTGCCGTATTTTTGAATAGAGCATGGTGCAGTTTTTTCTTTTTCTTTGCTGTCTCAGAAAACAGTTCATTTTTTGAGTCGGTAGCGACACTGTGCTCTTCAATTTGGTATGTACAACTAGCACGCCTTTACAGGTATGCCCAAATTTCGTGCCTACTTTTAATCCACTAAATGTGTTTTTGCTGCAGTCTTCTCTATGTTATTACGATGATTCACCACATTGCTGAGAATTCATGTTTTGCACATTCATAATTACAAACTGTTTTATTACAGCTGCTGTGCAGCGCAGGGTGCCTGATGCAGATGTGGGCCGCATCAATTCCCGTATTGCAAGTTTTTTGTTTGACGCAAGGAACCAGGACGGTGGCCGGAAGGCCAGAATGAACTTGACTCGGGCACTCCATCCTCCACTGATGGCGATGGACCTCCTCTGATGGAGCTTTTGTGTACTTTCAGTGCTTAGTGAAATTATCAGTACTTAGTAAAACATGTGACATTGACACTTTAGTTGCTTTCTTTAGAGTATTGTTAAAACCTGCAATTATCGTTTTATCCCTCCTAAAAGTAAAAAGAAAAACTTAAACGCTCCCTGAATTATTCAAGACATTTTGCATCTGTCACATCGGACAAAAAGGTTAAGGTCACCGAGATCATGTTCTAAACCTGAATGCATTGCCCAGTTTAACAAAGCGAAAGAAGAGCACCGTGTTTCGACAAATTCTTCTAAAGATTTTTATTTTCGTTCTGAACTGCAAAATTTACTGATTAGCAACCCAAAAAAATTTGGTCCTCGATCATTCCTAAGGATACTCCATCAAGTTCATTTATTGTTAACGACCATTCAATTCAGAATCCCAAGAGCATTAGAGACACTTATAACTCATTATTTCAGTCTGTTTTTGAGCATGACAATTCAGTCGCTCCGTCATTCCTCTATACCGAATCATCTTCAATTGATAAAATAAGTTTCCTTGGAGGGTATTCTTAATATGATATTGAATTTGGATTTGAAGAAATCAAGCGGGTCTGATTGAAGCCCCAATGCATTCTTCGTTAGATACTCATTATGGAATTCGCGTTGTCTACATGTTCTTTTTATTAAACCACTTAGTTCTGGTATTGTCCTTAAGTCTTGGAAATTGGTAAAAGTTCTGCCGTCATTTAAGTCAGGCAATAAGCAATATCTTGTAAAATGCTTGAACATGTCATCCATACACACATCATACAATTTCTTAAATTGAATATCATTTTATCTAATGTTCAGCATGGCTTCAGGCAAGGTTTTAGCACATCTACCCAATTAACAGAATTCGTCCACGACATTGCTCATAATCTGGACCGGGGTTGCCAAATTGATGCTGTTTTCATTGATTGAAATTAAATTATCAAACAAAACTTATATCGAAGGATTGAACCTTAGTGACCTGATCTCTATCTTTCTCTCTGAGCGCTTACAGTTCAGTTCAGCCCAGTCTTTCGTCGCCCCTGTAACATCTGTTGTGCCACAAGGCTCTGTCTTAGGACCTTTATTGTTTCCATTGTATATAAATGACCTCCCTTGTAACATCACCTCGAACATTCGCATGTACGCTGACGACTGCGTTTTTTATGGTGTATTCACTCTTCGGATGATCATTCTCGCATCAATGAATCATTTTCTAGCTTCTGTAGGTGGTGTCAAAGTTGACAAATGAATATTAACTTTCGGAAAACTGTTGTCTTGACATTCAGCAATAGTTACTCTTCATCGGTTTTTGATTACTCTTTTCATAACATACCCCTTCAAAGGGTATCTGAGTACAAATACTTAGGAATTATTTTTACTTCCAACTTATCATGGTCCAAGCATATTGACTTCATCTGTAATAGAGCCCTAAAAAAATTAGGGTATCGTGAACGAACATTAGCTCAGGCTCCGAGAGAAAACAGGTTACTAATGTATAAATCCCTGATCTGTCGAATTCTTGACTATGCTTGTTTCTTTGGCATAGTAGCAGCGCAGAAGAACACACAAAACAAAAAGACCGAGACACCGAAACATAGACGCTGCACGCACAACTGTGTGCGTTTTTTGCGCTGCTACTATTACTTACAGAAGTAACAAACTCGCCCAAGAATTCGTTTTAGTGAAGTATTCTTGCTTCGTGTGGAATCCTTACAAGGTAACAGAGATTAAAAAAATTGAGGCGATCCAAAGAAAATCAGTTTGCTTCATTTGTAATAAATATCGTAGTGATTTTTCACTATCTTCTGTCCTGAAATCATTACAAATCACTACCCTCGCTACTCGCCGGCAACTAGAATCGTTATAAATTCTGTGCTGTGTCGCTAATTAGCACTATGGACTCTCAAGCGACAGGTACATGACGAGTGCCATACCATCGTCAACAAGAAGTTTTCGTAATTTTTCACCTTACTTTGCTCGCAGTATCTGTTTAAATATAGTTTGTCTTCGCGCACCATCAAACACTGGAATACATTGCCCGGTCCAGTGTGTTCCCTTCCTATTGACAAATTTATACAGGCCATATTTGATTCAAAATCTCTTTATTCACTGTACCCATGCTCTCATATTGTGCAATTTTTCCTATATATCAACTTGATGTTTTAATTTTTGTTACCATGTGTTTTGTTTTTGAATGTACATGTCCACTCCTGCGATAGCCCCTGTAGGGTCTACAGTGTGTACAAATAAATAAATAATGCAATAAAACGTGCAAGAAAACTACTTTTGAATTTGATATATTATACTTCAGCTTTGCACTGCCATGCCAGAGTCCGACTCTGGCCATGTTAAGGCAGAGAAGCTTAAGATATTGGTGCATTTGCATATGAGGCCACTGTGAATACATCGGATTTTTTATAATTTGGCGTGTTTATGCATGAATAACGTGTGTGCAGCCAGTGCTTTGTAGATTTTAAATGGGTTGCCGACTTGACCCAGACTGGGCTTCATATGGCAACCAAAGAGGGCTGCCCACTCGGTCCCAACAACAGCCCCACCAGGGTATTGAAATTGGCCTTCCCACTCAGTCCTAATAAGGGCCCCACCAGGGCATTAAAAGTGGGCTGCCCACTCAGGCCCAACAAGGGCCCCACCAGGGCAATGAAAGTGGGCTGTCCAATAAAAGTGGGCTGCCCACTAGGGCCTAACAAGGGCCCCACCAGGGCATTGAACGTGAGCTGCCCACACAGGCCTAACAAGGGCCCCACCAGGGCATTGAAAATGGGCTGCCCACCCCCCCAACAAGGGCCCCACCAGGTCATTGAAAGAGGGCTGCCCAATCGGGCCCAACAAGGACCCCACCAGGGCAATGAATGGGCTGCCCACGTTGGGCCAGGTCTGGTTTTTTGGGGCAAGCGAAACGGGCTGCCATGTGGGTAGAGATTGGGTGGGCCCAAACAGTCTGCCCTTATTTACCCTCAAATGGGCTGCCCAAGCTGGTTCTCTTCTGGCTCTTTTTGGGTAGCCCAAGTGGGCTGCCCATTTGGGTCCCTCCTGGGCACGAGTGGAAAATTCCACATGAGGCCCATGTGGGCTGCCCTCCTGGGGCCGACAAGGGGCCCCAATTCAGAGCCCACTTTGTGCTACTTCAGGCGTTTAGCGCTTAACAACACATTCTCCTTCACAGCAAAACCAAACTTCGCTGATATGGTACGCATGGGTGTAGTACCACACAGCACTCCAGTGCCTGCCGAGGCCACTTCCACCGAGCCTATGGCAGGGTCGTTCATGCCCCAGGCAGGGTCAGCGAAAGCTGTCGTGCCGGTGTCAATGCAGGGAACGCCGGTCCATGAATTGGCATCCTACGGAACTTCCCCCCGTCGGGGGAGGCTTGAAACTAACACAACCGCGGCTTCTCTGCGGTCCTCCAGCACCTCTGGCGAGGTGATAAATTTAACCCCCAATCGGCCCGCTTCGCAGCGGCGGAGCAGCTCTCTTGAGCGGAAAATTGACAGACTCCTCATAACGGGTCCATCGAATAAGTAAACCTCTTTTCATTCCCACCGCAAAACAGTAACATGTCTTTTTTAGTTCAGTGGAACTGTACAGGACTGTTGAGGAATTACAGTGACGTAACACATTTTATGGTCAATGTTGCCCGTAGCGTTGTGTCTTCAGGAAACCAATCTGGGTCCGCAACATAAAATACCCTGAAACATTATAAAACATTTAGACGTTATCCGGAGCAGGCAAATAGACCCTCGGGAGGCGTCGCGATTGTCCTTCAAAGCTGCGTCCTTGCTTGAGAATTCAAAATAAAAATAAAACTTGAAGCCGTTGCGGCCAGCATCGTCAGCTTTAAAACAATCACTATCTGGTCTGTAAATATTCCTCCACATTTTAAATAGAGAGTCCACGATCTACAACTCGTCGCTGAACATCCAGAACCATATCTAGAAGTTGGGGATCTTAACGCTCACTCCCCTTTTAGGGGAAGCGGGCGCTGTGACCCTAGGGGCCAAATAATCAGATTTTATCCTCACAAATAATGGATGCATCTTAAATATGCAAAAGGCCGCAAACTGCTCCCTTACCTCAAGGAAAATGACCTGTTTAGATTTGTCGTTTACTTCACCTTCTGTTTTTAACGATTTAAATGGTGTGTCAATGGCAATCCATATGGAAGCGGTCACCTCCCTATACAAATTAGTTTGACATCTCCACCGGAAATAATCCGCACAATGCCGCGACGCTCGAAGCTTCATCTAGCAGACTGGGAACTTTTTAGAGCAAAAGCCACTTTATAAAATATAGATTTAGAGAACCAGAGCATCGATCAGATAAACATAACGTTCACGAATTATATCGTAACTACTGCACAATTAGCTATTCCGCAGTCTGCTGGAGTAGTGCGACAAACCCAAAACGTGTGGCGGACAAAAGACTGCAAGGAAGCAAAAAACAAAATAGAGCTTGGGGTAAATTTCGCAGGTATCCGACGCATGAAAATCTCGCAAATTTTAAAAGTAAGAGCTAAAGCTCGGTACGTCCGTCGCAATGCCGAGAAAGCTTCATGGCCGAGCTATGGTTCATCTATAAACAGTCAAATCACATCTAGAAAAATGTGGAAGAAGGTTAGAAAATTAAATGGCAAACTTCTCACTGTTCTTAATTCCTCTTCTGACGAAACCTGGCAAAGAAACAAGCATAAGGGAACAGGGAGACATTTTAGGTGAACACTTCGCTGCAGTTTCCAGTTCATCGCAGTATATACAGTCATTTATTAAACTCAAAAACATAGCCGAAAAACAGACTTCCAATAAGTGGAGGTGGAAAATAACAATACAAGAATTTAATTGCTCTCTAAGAAATAAGCAGAGTACTGTCTGCTGAAAACAAAAACGGCTCTAGGACCCGATCAAATACACTACGAAGTGCTTGCCCATCTTTCTGAGCCTGCCATAGAAGCATTTTAGGATTCTTTAACACAGTTTGGATATCAGAGAAAATGCCTGAAGCCTGGAAAAAAGCTATTCTTGTACAGTTTCTGAAACCTAATAAACCCCCATCCTCTCCTAGCAGTTATAGACCCATAGCCCTTGCCAGTTTCCTCGCCAAATCATTTGCAAGTGTCCTGTATTAACTTTTGTCCTTCAATCCTGCGAACTTCTAGATATCCATCAATTTGGATTTAAAAACGAATGCTCCACAACAGATCACCTTGTCTCTCTTAAAAATACTGTCAGAGAGGATTTTATTCACAAACCGCACTGTCTTGCAGTCTTTCTTGATTTAGAAAAAACATATGCTAAAACCCGGCGGTTCGGTATTCTTCAGGACTTAGCTGGGCTCGGCATCCGAGGTAGAATGCTGAACGTCCTTAAAGATTTTTTGCCTAACTGTTCATTTAATGTCCGCCTAGGCTCAACCCTTTCGAGGAATTTTATGCAAGAATATGGAGTACCTCAAGGGTGTATCTTAAGCACAACTCTCAATATTGTAAAAATGAATTCTCTTAGCAAAATAATACACAGGTCTGTTATGTATTCATTTTATGCAGACGACCTCCAGATAGCTTGCACATCCTCCAAAATATCAACATGCAAAAGACAAACACATTAACAATAAACAAGCTGGCATCATGGGCAGCCAGAAATGGCTTTCGGTTTTCTTCGCAGAAAACAGTGGTCGTTATTTTCTCATTCAAAGGAGGATTACAGGCAGGTCTGCCCGTACATCTGAACGAAACAGTTGCCCATATAAAATTAACACATATTTTTAGGCATAACATTTGACAAAAAACTCACTTTCCTGCGTCATATTAATACGCTAGAAAAGAGGACTTCCCGATCACTGAACATACTCAAAGTCCTTTCAAATAAACCCTGGGGTTCTGACAGAGCAAGCATTCTAAAAAATTACCGCTCTTTGGTACGATCCTGCTTAGACTATGGCAGTAAATTATATGGTTCAGCAAGGCCATCAAAATTCAAACGACTCGACCCAGTACACAAGTTAGGTTTACGGCTTTCAACTGGTGCTTACAGGACATAACCTATAAACAGTCTGTAAACGAACCATCATTTACAGACAGAAGAGCCATGCTGACTTGCTCGTCCATTCTAAAAAATTGTTCACTGCACAATCATATTTGTTATCCCATCGCTACAAAGCTCGCATTTAGAGTAGTTTATAACAAAAAAAACGCAAGCTACCCGCTCACTGTTCTTGCGATTTGAAGACAAGTGCCAGAACCTCGGCGTGCTAGACGTACTGCCAAGCATTGCTCGAGGACGAGGTCCTCTTCCGCCATGGTAAAACTTTCCTGAAATATGTCATTTCACGCACACACTTCCGTAAACAACAACTTCCGCAACAACATGTAACACACAAGTTCTTCACAGTTGAAGGAAAGTACAGTAATTTCTAAGCTTTTTATACAGACGGTACCAAAACAGACTTCTACGTTGGAAGCGCAGTTTTACAGAGAAATTGGAATAAAATGGTAAGACTTCCACAGTGTTTCTATCTTCACTGCGCAATGTTACGCTATCTGTGTAGCCATAGAAAAGATAGTAATGGGAACCTCGGCAACAATATTATTTACGCGGACTCGCTAAGTGTGCTCAAAGCCCTTCATTCTAGAAATGCAATAACTTCGCTGCTCGGCAACCTCATACACCACATCACAACAGCCATAGATAAGGACAAAACATAAGAGTGTGCTGGGTACGACATCATGTCGGTATAAAAGGCAACGAAAGAGCCGATTTGTGCGCTGCTCAAGCTTGTGGCAAGCAAATAAAAAATGTAAATGTGCCCTATAAAGATTGCATGAAATTACTACATTGTAAAGGAAGAAAAATTTGGCAATCCACTTGGAACAGCAACGTAAATAACAAGCATAACTTAATAAAATCAGTTCTAAGTGAATGGAAGTCATGTTTGTGCGCCAGAAACGTTTCAAGGAAGTCATTATTTTCCATCTCCGTTTATGCGCCACACACATTACACACAACTTTCTGATAACAAAAGAAGACAAACCAGTTTGTACATTTGGATAACTTACCGTCAGGCACATTTTAAATTCATCTTTCAAACTAATAAGGCTACAGAAAAAGTCCTTCTCTCCGTTTTATAACCAATACATTCCTTTTCACCCAGCACTGCTCTTAGGTGAAAATGCAATTGTCGACTTGTCCTGCGTTTTTAGATTTTTAAGAGATGCTGATGTTCTTAAAAAATGTAAAACATGGCGCAGTGATTTGCCTGATGCAACACAGCAACTTTCTCATTACTGAGAAGAGGGCTGAGGTTTTTTTAATTTTGATTGGTTGGGGGCCTCCAGTCCTTGGCCAGCCAAGGACGGCTGATGAGGTTACCCAGCCTTCTTTGAAACCTTTATTATTGGCCATTTGTGAATCTTGTTTTTCTCCCAATAGTGGGCAGAAGAAATGAGTCTTGTAGGCTTTCTACACCACCATATTTCAAAAATCTACACAAAACAGTTTCTTATACCTAGAGCTTGGCGCTTGATAGCCTTAGTTGCTTATGCCCTATTAAACTCAACACAACAGAACACAGAAGTTTGCATATAATACTACTACGAAATGCTACTGCCGACAGCAAATCACAGCGGAGGGTCATCAATGTGAGGCGGCATGTACCCTGGTATAATGATTTTTTGCTCACGAAGGAAACGTGCCTGAAGAGCTGGTGCCCATAAACCTAATCAACTCCACAAAATGCATCGTAATAATATTAATAATAATCCGGTATTAGTAAAGTAAATGGCTCAGTAACCGTCTGACTTCTCAGTGGGCGCTTCTACCACGCCAAGAGAGAAGGAATGAAGGAGGAAGAGAAAGTGTTTCTGTAATGGAGGGCTCTAGAATAATTTTGACCACCTGGGGATCTTCTACCGCAAAATGCATAGTAGTAAAGACCCAGGTTAGCAATCATAATGCACTGGCTTGTCCCCCACCCCCATTTAGTTCCAACACCAGCCATCATCGTAAGCCGGGCTAGTTCCTTGTAGTTCCCTGCCTGACTATCTGGGGTTTAATGTGCATTGACGTCACACAGTACACGGGCCTGCAGCATTTTGTCTCCGTTGAAATGTAACTGCCGCAGCCGGGATCAAACCGGCGTCTTTCAGGTTAGCAGCCGAACACCATAATCACTGAGTCACTGAGGCAGCTTGTAGATTTGTTTCTTTCGCAAAAGCATATTTTTGTAGTTTAATTGATTGTCTTAAATGTGGCTGTTTGTACACAAGTTATGGGATGCTCAAAACATATGTCGTGTCGTCTAGAAATGTTGCGCAGCTGTGTTTGCTCTTGCAGCATGGGCCTCAATGAGTGGAAATTTTGTTTCAGACACCAAGAATTTACCCTAGAACTGAGTAATCCGCAAATGGGACCATCCCTTCTCTCTGGAATTTGAAGAAGACTAACCACTGGCCACACCACAGTGTAACTATCAGAGAAAACATTGATGCCAATGAAAGAAAATCGGAAAGTCCCAGGACTATGATTCTACAGGTTCGCTTTGGGTTTTCAGGGAGGTGCACCTGGTGGTTTTTGTGCAAGTAGCTTTTCAGCATTTGCCAAAGACCCCAAGGAAGAAAAAAAAAACCATGTCAAATTCAGTTCACTCTTATTTCAAGGGCACATGGGAAATTGAGTCGAGCTCCTCTCGTAGTCCTGTTCATGATGGCATTAGACTTGTTAATAACGACTTGAAGTGTTATAATGTGCTTCATATTAGTTTGATGGATTGTTTTATGTTTTGTTTATGCGCAGCAAAACGGCCTGGTCTTGAAAATGAGTGGGGCATGAATGCTGCTTATTGACTGTTTGCTTTTTTTTGTTATTCATCAAACTATTTATTGCTTGGCATGTTATGTGCACCAGAAAATATCACTCTTAAGCAAAACTTGTTTACTACTCGGTGTGGTGCAGGTTCTTGCAAGATTTGCACTGAAAGAATTGAAAGCGTACGTGGGAAACAAATTCGAGCTCCCCTTGTATTTACGTACATGATGGGATTAAATTTGGTTTTAGATACTTGCACTGTTTTTACTTGTGGATTGTTTTTGCTTGTTTGTTTCTGTACACCAAAGTGGCGCGGTCTTGAAAAAGTGTTAGTCATGAAAAGCACTTAACTGTTAGTACTTTTTTGGCTATCAGACTGTCTAGCCCTTTATACAATGTTCATGCTAAATAATTTTACTTTAACGCAAATATACTTCTTTACTGCTCTCTTTGGTACATACTCTTGGAAAATTTGCTATAAAGGGAGCCGAATGGCTTGTCAGTGAGGTTCTTGCCTTCATCTTTGGGAAGTAGTATGATTGTGTACAGTAATTGCAGTCATATTTTGTGCTATTATTATCTATGTCCAATATTCATGATATGATTCAATTGCCATGTCTGTATTTTGAAATCTGTAATAAATGTTTTACACTTTATTGAAACCTTTGTTTCTGATTATTGGATAGAAATAAACGGTATTTTACAGCTCTGCTCATTTATTTTAGTCACTGTTTTATGTGTTACACTGTTTTATGTGTTTAAAAGTGACAGTGAGCTCTGTACCAGGCATGTCTTTTTCCTTGGTGTTAATTTGGCTCATTGACCTTCGCGCAACAACACAATTATTGTTTGGAGGCAAAGATTTATTGATTTAAAGTCAACCACAAGTGTCCCAGTAAAAGGTTTTATTAGCTCGTACTCCCGTTTACAGCATATCTGTAGGAGCAGCGCAGGTAACTAGGCACACGAAGAGGGAAGCACACACGGGCGCTGACTAACAACTGCAAGTTTTATTACGAAGCAGTACGTTTAAATAATCAACAAGGAAAGGGAATGACAAGCACAGGAAAGGGAATGACAAAGAACGCTGTGCGATTAGCAGTAATCAGCGTAGCCATGTCAAAGAATAAATGAGTGGATGACCACAAAACAGGTCTGGATATGAAGCTAAAAGCGATAAAAAAACGAATGGTGTTAAGGACGCTGTGATTATTCACTAAGAGGTAAGAACGATAAGAAAATAACACGATAACATCATGTCACAAAAATCTGGTGCAAGCATAGTCACATTAAGTAAAAATTAAACCAGAGGAAAAAGGTGTTAACGCTATTCAAAACACATCGGCCACAGAAAGAATCACCCTGAATGGACACACAAGTGACTACAAGGAAGTGTCTTGTTACCTGTGCTGCTCCTACAGATATGCAATAGCAACTAGCCCGCCCAATCGCTCTTCTGAATTTCAGCAATTATTAGTATTGGCCTTGTGATATACAAGGCATGTGAATGAACGCTGTTGAAGTGACACATAAAAGTGGATTGACATTTGTAGGAGAAATGCGATCTGTAGGTTATTTGTACAATTATCATCCAATAGTATGTGGCAGTATGCAGCTTGACATGGCTGGCCAAAGCAAATGGCCTTGATATTGGCTGTTGGTATCAGAGGTTGTACTTGACCGACATAACCATAAAGAAAAACGAATTCATGATGCTTCAACATTGTAGATAAAAGGGTTTCAAAAAGTAGGTAATGGTGCTTAGAAGTGTCCAAAATATTTCCTGCGAACACTGTCTCTTGCATTAATTAATTTAGCAGGCTGAGTGGAGCCTTAATTGTCATGGAGTACGTGGCGGTGGTTTCCCTGCTATAAGCTACAACAAACAAAACAACGATTGAAAAGGAAATGTCTTCCCCTGCCCGAAACATGATTTCAAGCATTATATTGTCACGTGGTGACTGCAGCTCGGAGAGCAGAATGGCTGCGAAAATGGTGTCTAAACAAAACTCTTCATTTTTGCTGACATTCGCCCACTGTGGTCTGAATCACTCTGCGGCAGCGTAGCAACCAGCGTGCTCGGCGGTCGTCGAACAGAATGCCGGCCGCTGTTGGCCATGCGCAATTTAAAGCTTATAGAGGACTTTCGAGATAAAACGTGCGAAGTTACAAGAACATTCTGGAATAACGTAGAATCTGCTCTGATTGGGTGTGATCAATCGAGATAGAACTGATCGCGTCTTGCATCGCAAATAAAGCGATAAAGCGGCATGCCGGCAGCTTTGAAGAACGAACAAACACTGCAAATATTCGCGGCATTACTCCCCTCTAAAAGAAGCGCCGACCCAATGCATTAAAACAAATAAGGCGACTAGCAACAAATAAAACGGATCGTGCAAAAATAAACAGACAGTGTGGAAACACGGCGTCCTTTAGCGCCATAATAGGGCTTTAGACGGACGAGATGGACAACTTCTCGTCGTACGAGGCGTCGCTGGAATGCAGTCATTGCGTCAGGGATGACTTCATAATTCAGTTCACCTAGCCGACGTAGAGCCTTTTACGGGCTGAAATAGCGGCGCAAAACCTTTCACTCAATCCACGGCTGCGAATGGGCGTCCAAACACAGACTTGGTCTCCTGGCTTGTATTCCGCGTTGTGTCTTCGTAGGTTGCTGTCTGGCGTCGGTCCGCTGCTGGTCTTTGATCCTTAATCGGGCAAGACTTCGGGCTTCTTCTGCACGTTGAAGGTATACGCGGCGACGTCGACGTTCTCTTCTTCGGTAACGTTGGGCAGCATCGCGTCTAGCGTAATCCTGGCCTCCCTGCCATGGACGAGCCTAAAAGGCGTCATCTGGGTGGTCCCCTGCACTGCGGTGTTGTAGGCGAAGACGACGTAAGGCAGGATCACATCCCAGGTCTTGTGTTAAGCATCGACATACATGGCGAATATATCGGCAATGGTTTTGTACGGGCGCTCGGTCAGTCCGTTGGTCTGCGGATGGTATGCAGTTGTCCTCCGCTGGCTAGGTATGGCTGTAACACAGGGTGGCTTGCCAGCTTGAAGTGCCCTGTAAATATGTTTTTGAGGACAACCCATTTGTTATTAGAATTGAAGTGCAATATGGACCACTTAATTTATTATTTAAGTAAGCATATTTTAAATTCCTTTCTGGTGGCAGCTGCGTGTTGCAAATATATTTTCGAGGACTGCCCATTTTGGTACAATTGTAGTGTACTTTGGATGAATTATTTCATATTTACAAAAGCAGATTTTTAATTCATCGCCAATGGCATCTTCAAGTGTGCTGTAAATAGGTTTCGAAGACTGCGCATTTGATAGAATAAAATTAAAGTATACTTTTGACAAATAATTTCACACTTATAATTGTACATTATTTATTTTTTTTAAATGCAGCTGCAGGTGTGTTGCAAAAACATATTTAAGGGCTGCCCATTGGTTAGAATTGAAGTATACATTGGATGTATTAATTTCATATTTACAAAAAATACATTTTTAATTCTTTGCAATATGCTCAAAAGCATATATATTTTCTCACGCATTTAAAATATGCTCGAAGCACTTTTTCAGGTGAGGCATTTTTGAAAATTTTTAAAAATACATTTTGAATACTGAGCAAGAAATTTGAGAAATTTATTTCCTACATATTTTTAGCGCATTCATGAATACAAAATATTTTTAAATACAATATAAGTATCCCGCCGTATATTTAAAACGCATTACTTTTCCCTAAGGGTGGTGCCGCATGGCTGTCTATTTCTCAATCCTCGAGACAGCTGCGATGAAATCATAAAGTTTGATACATGCAGGATTGTCATGACGCGGAAAAACTATACAACGCCTGGGGCATTTTTCGTAGGTACCCAACCCAAGAAAGCCTCATCATTTTCAAAAAGGCGAGACAACAAGAATGATATGTTCGGTGCAATGTCGAGAAAACATCATATAAAGCAAATGTTTCTTGCATAAACACCTGAACCCCATCGAAGAAAATGTGGGAGCAAATTCGAAAACTAAATGGTACCTACTCATCCCTAACATTTCCTGTTTCGATAACACCTGGTACACAAACAAATATGGAGGAACAGGCAGGAATATTGCGGGAGCACTTTGTTCTGGTTTCAAGTTCTTCACCCTACAGCCAGTCATTTCTAAAATACAAAACCGCAGCCGAAAACCGAAGGCTCCCAGCAAGTGGAGGTGTGAATGAAAAATACAATTGTCTAATTACCATTCAAGAAATCAACAGAGTGCCGTCTGCTGGCAAAAAAAACTGCCCCAGTACACGACCAGACACACAACGAAATGCTTGCCCATTACCCAGCCTGCCATAGAAGCTCTCTTGAATTTCTTTTATAAAATATTCATAGAAGTAAAAATAGCCAACGAATGAAAAAAAGCCATTATAGTAGAAGTTATGAAACCTGGAAAGCTGTCAAGCTCCCCTAGCAACGATAGGCCAATAGCCTTTACAAGCTGTCTCTCAACATTGTTTGAAAGTGTTATAAATATATGATTAACTTTTGCCCTTGAAGGCCAAAAACTTCTCGACATCCATCAATGCAGATTTAAAAAGGCATTCTCAACAACTGACCATTCAGTTCGCCTCGAAAACACAATCAGAGAATCGTTTATATACAAACAACACTGCCTTGCCGTCTTTTTTTGATCTGGAGGAAGCATACGACACAACGTGGAGATTTGGGATTCTGTGCGACCACGCTGAACTCGGCATCCGAGGCAGGATGTTAAACTGCCTAAATGATTTCCTGGCAAACCGCTGGTCCTTAAGGGTAACGGAGTGGATTCCAAGAGAAGGCAAGCGTAACAGGTGGCGGTAGAAGGTTAGGTGGGCGGATGAGATCAAGTCGCAGGAATAGTGTCGGTGCAACTGGCAAAAGACAGGGTACATCGGAGAGACATGGGGGAGGCCTTTGCACTGCGGTAGGTGTAGTCAGGCTGATGATCATGATAATGATGATAACGGTTTACCGGACACCAGCTGCGCATGCACAGTGGCATGGGTGCTGCCAGGCGGGGCCACTGCGCGTGCGCAGCTGGCATCCAGCAAGCCCGTATACGTCTCAGCTTGTACGTGTCCGCTACGATAAATATCTCTTTTTCTCCTAGAAGGAGAGCCTAAGCACGGCCCACTTGGACCGAACTTTCACTGCAAACTTCTCGCGACAAGCACCAGCGCGTTGAGACGCCGACGCACAGTCGCTTTGCTACACCACACTCGATGAAAAGCAGGCTGCTGCCGCCGAGATTTAAGTGGTACGAGAAACGGCGTGAGTCTGTATGCTTAGTAAGGTGCTGAATAAAAAACAGCTTTGCGTTATAATTAAGCCATTGTTTATTCTATGATTATGCAGAGGACGAATTATTTTTTGTGACCCCTTCCTGGACCAAAATCATTAACCTGTTTGAACCTCCCGCGCTTTATGACCTCAAACGATGCGTACTGGCTAGGCCTAGCAGCTTTGAAAGCCCAGAAGCAATCTAATAATTTGCCCGTTTCATCGCTCAAATTTTGTTCGCCGAGCATTTTCAGACGAAGCGAAAGCTGCGTGCGCCTCTCGTTTGCCGTGAACGTTAGGCACAGTGTAGCGGCAGCAACGAGTTGGTGGTGAAGCGAGAGGCCCCGCCTCAACGGCGCCGCCATTTTGCCCGAACGTAGGAGCGGCATGTAGAAGCGGACGGAAGTCAGATGCTGCCACGCCCTCATTGGTCCGCGCTGGCAACCCGCGTTAGCCGCTTCCGGCGAGGGGCTGATCGCCGGGCGACCATATCTAGCCTGGCGTGATCGACGGCGATCAGCCCCCGGGCGGCCGTTCGCCAGTTTTTCGCAGGAAAATCACTACATGTGTGTAGGCCTTTACGTGGGTGCCGTCAAGACCACCGTATGCGCCCTCTGTGTGGCCTCTATTGAGAACGGAAGCCCTCCTATAGACAAATTTCCGTCACCCTCCCCCTATATGCGAAGGCCCCTCATCCGCCCATCTCCCTACAAACAGGAGCTTCTTGGCAACAATTGCTCTCTGCACCAACAAAGAGCGTAACAAACATATTTTATTAAAATCATCTGTTCGACACCACCTTTGCAACTGGCATTATATATCTCGAGCACCTATAGCTCCTTATCTTCAAACACACAGCTAATCGCGGCTTGTGGTTGGTACAGGGTAAATTAAGACTGCCCTGTGCTGATGACGTCACATTATTTGGTTCTGACAAAAAAGTATGATAAAAAACAGGTTTTTCGGATGGGTTGGAAGCACTTTTTTCTGACGGGTACAAAATTGCGATAGCTTCGTTGTGACGTTCTGCGACACTGCTGCAAAATGCTACACTGTGCGAAAAAAAATGTATCCTTGTGCTACACAGAATTCTTTTTACTTTTTTGGTGCGCTATATGAAAGAGAACCTGTGCTTCGACGCAATTTCTTTCCTCCCTTCAGGGTGTGTGGTGAATCTGTCGTGCACTTTTTTTCAACTTGTTTCGCGGACTTTGTTTTATTTGTTTATTAAAATATACTGCAGGCCTTACAGTAGGCCCAAGCAGGAGGAGTATAAACATGCTCACACATAGCCATGATAAAACAGCAAAAGCGGTATAAAGTACATGGCAATCAAACTAATATCTCCTAGGCTACAAAATGCCATTGTAATATGCAAACTGTTAGAATGAAGGTTTGGATACTACAATACAAGATATGAAAATACAAACCTACTGAAGTATAACTGAGAATTAGACGTTACAATCAATTGCATCTAAAGAATCAGCAGTGTTGAGAAGGTTTGGTGGCCACTAGTTCCAGTTATAGTCCGAAGGAAAAATGAGTGCTCAAATGCATTATTTCTAGCTGTGTTAGATGTTAATGATTGGGCATGACGATTTCTTCTTGGTCGCGTTGAAAGAGGTGTTAGGGAGGGGTCTGGACTCATGGAAATCTTGCGGTGTTTTAGCAAGAAAAGTAGTTTTAACCTCTGCAATTTTCGGCGAAGTTCTAAAGTCTGAATACCATGAGTTGTGATGAGGTTACTTGGCGAGATAGTTAAACGATACTCAAGAGCAGACATTTCACACCGCGTTCGCACAGTGGTTAAGGCACTCGGCTGCTGACCCGAAAGACGCGGGTGCAACACTGGCCGTGGTGGTCGAATTTCGATGGAGGCGAAATTATTGAGGCCCGTGTTCTGTGCGATCTCAGTGCACGGTAAAGCACCCCAGGTGGTAGAAATGTCGGGAGCCTTTCATTATGGCGTCCCTGATAGCCTGAGTTACTTTGGGACGCTAAACATAATAAACCATAATCCAAGAGCAGATATTTGGACTAGTTGGCGTGGGTTCATCTTAAGAAACAGCGAAAAAGACGGGACAATAAAGGGAACAAGATGAGCTCTGTCGACTGACGTTTTTATTTCAGAAGGGGGAATGTACAGGCTTTCAGGGCTTGACAACAATAATAATAGAAAGAAAATTGTAACCGGCAGAACACATCCTACGAATGCGAGCGGGAAGGCACGTGCTCCGCTCGGTTGCAAACAAAAGGGTGGAAAAGAAAACAGCCAGAAGACATAAACAACAGAAAGATGGAACTGCCAAAAAAAAGTTTCGTAAACAGAGGCAACAAAAAGGCTAACATACGGCTTAGCCTGTGTCAAGGAACAGGTCATTAACCAATGTGATTCCCTTTTGGAACAGGTGAGAGATGTGCTGACGCAAGATTAATTTTTCATGTGAATGATAAAGGCTTCCCTGATTTCGCTTGCACGCTGGTAGCGATATTTCTTTATGTTGCGTATTTGGGTAAACAATGGAAAACAATATTCGCAGTTGGGACAGTGAATAGCAAAGTTGCAACCTCGTGTCGATCCGAGGTAACGGCGGTGCTCACGCAACCTGTCATTTACTGCTCCTTCCGGTTTGTCCTACGTACGATTTTCCACATGGCTACGGATTTTCATATACAACGTGCGTTTTACATTGCGTAAATCTTTGCCTGTCGTGAGTGCAACATGCTGCAACTAGGGCCTCATCTGAGTTAGTTTACAAAGCGTCGCTAGCTTGTTTGGTGCCGAGAATAACAGATGGGCTCCTACCTGTGCGGGGATCGAGTCTGTGCGGGGATCGATGTAAATGTGGAGTGAGAGCAGTTCCTTATTGCTCGATGTCTGGGCAGTCTTTTTTTCTAGAGTTTGCGACAGTCTTTTAGCAGTTTTTCACACAGATTCTGCCGGAGGTTTCGGGAAAACCTGGGAGCTTACTTGCGATATAAAGCTAATAAAAAGCTATTGCGGGCATGAGCAACAGGCAGAGTTTTGATGGCAGAGAGGGCTATGGCTTGCTTTACTAGCTCGGAGTGTGCAGAGGAAAATGGGAGCAATATTTTTCGTGAGCGAGGCATGTAGCGTCAGTAAACATGTTTTTGTGAAAAGGTTAGCAGCAAATCAAAGAACCAGAGCTGGTTATCCACAATGAGTTCCTTGGTTAATGTGAGACCTTCAAGACCGGAGGAAAAAAACTGTTATGGCCTGTATATTTTCCTTGGGTGCTGCCTGAGTCTCTTCAAATCCTATATATGAATCCAGAAGGGGGGCGTCCGCAGCTTGCAGGCGTTGGTGACTGGCTACACCACGGTTCCCGAGCATCCACAGGGACATCCCCGCAGGAGGGTGATGCTGAACAGCACATCACCACCGACCCGAGAACCCGCGCTTCGCCGTGCGTGGCATCGCCGTGTCCGGGGAAGAGGGGATCCTGGGGGTCGAGCCGATGCCGAGCGTTTGGACTCTTAAGGCCTCTCGGCGGAGGCAACACATCGCTTCTGCCCCAATTTACTGTAGATGGCGCCTCCGGCCTGACCCGACCGGTGGATATCGGCAGTCGCCTTTTCCTATCTTCCCCTCTATCTCTATCTTTCACTCTTACCCCTTTCTCACAAATATCCTGTCTCCTACTCACTTCTTCGTTTTTCCTTTTTTTCTGACGGCTGGGGTTAGCCTTGTGTGGCCAACCACCATGATTTGCGTCATATTTGGTTCTGGTTAAGGTGTACAGCTGGCGTGGGCAGGCCTGCCTTGCAAGTTCCTGTCCCGTCACCTAGTTGGGCTCCATGGTGGGTGGCTGGCATTCTGACCGAAAAACTTAATTTTTTAAGGCCCCTTTCAAAATCAGATCGCACTCTCAAAAGAGGGCGGAACGAGGCACACAACTTCTTTCAAAAAAGGAAAGTAACTTTTCTAAAATATCACATGATCCACAGTGAAGAACAAGATGAGCAAGCAAGAATATTATCCCCCTTTGTCAAAATGCTTGACAGAAATTTTAGGCATTGGCTATAAGCTCTCAAAAATTGCCAGCGGTGATTGATTGCTCGAACTGTGCGACAATGTTCAACACTCTCAGATCTCCAACCTAACGTTCATAGAAGAAATCCCTGTCTCCGTTACTTCCCATCGATCAATTAACACTGTCCGAGGCGTAATATCCGAAAAAGAGTTTGTTCACATCACCGAAAAGAAATTCTCGAAGGGCTCACCGACCAAGACGTCATAGATGTCCACCGAAATAAAATCTGCAAGGACAATAAGGACATAGACACCAAACACTTGATCCTTACATTCAACACCAGCACATTGCCCAACACAATCGACGTGGGATATTTGAAAGTTAATATAAGACCACACATAAACAACCCTCGCTGATGTTTCGATTTTCAAAGGTTCGGCCACGGCTCACAGAGTTGCCGCGGTTACAAAACTTGCGCAAAATGTGCTTCGAATGATCACGAGTCTGATGGCTGTTACGCAGCCCGGCGCTGTGCAAACTGTGAAGGAGACCATGCCGCATACTCCAGGGCGTGTGCGTCCTGGAAGAAAGAAAAAGAGATAATCACCACTAAGACGAAGGAAAACATTTCATTTAAAGAAGCGAGAAGGCGTTTTGCGCTTACAAACACATTCTACTTCACAGAAAAACAAAACTTTGCTGATGCGGTGCGCAGGGGCGTAGCACCACACAGCAATCCGGCACCTGCCAAGGCCGCTTTCACAGAGACTATGGCAGAGCCATCCACGCCCCAGGAAGGATCAGCGAAAGCTGCCTTGTCGTTGCCAAAGCAGGGAGCTCTGGTTCATCGGTCGGCATCCCGCAGGACCTCCCCCCGTCGGGAGAAGCCTGCAACTAACACAACCGCGGCAGCACGGTCCTCCAGCACCTCTGGCGAGGTGATGGATATAACTCCGAGTCCGCCCGCTTTGCTGCAGCAAAACAGCTCTCTTGAGAAAAACAAAAGACAGGCTCCTCATAACGGGCCCACAACATAAGCAAAATTCCCTTTATTTCCTCTCAAAAACACAAAAATGGCTTTTTTAATTCAGTGGAATTGTAGATGATATATGCGGAATTACAGTGACATAACACATATTTTAGGGTCAATGTTATCCCTGGCTTTATGCCTTCAGGAGACCAATCTTCATCCACAACATCTGCATATCCTGAAAAATTATAAATCTTTTAGACGCGATCGAAAGCAGGCAAATTGACTCTCGGGAGGCGTCGCGATTGTCGTTCAAAGCGGTGTCCCTGCTCAAGAAATCAAGATCATTATAAAACTTGAAGCGGTTGCGGACAGCATCGTCAACTATAAAAGACTAACAATCTGTTCCGTATACATTCCTCCACAATTTACAATAACAGTGCATGATGTACCGGCAGCGGCGGTCGACTTTCGATTGAGGCGAAATTCTAGATGCCCGTGTACTGTGTGATGTTAGTGCCCGTTAAAGAACCCCAGGTGGTAGACATTTCCGGAGCCCTTCACTACGGCGTCTCTGATAGCTTGAGTTGCTTTGGGACGTTAAACCCCCATAAACCAAACAAAACCAGTCCATGATGTACAAGAACTGATAGATGAACTTCCAGAGCCATATCTGGTATTTGGGAGATTTTAACGCCCACTCCCCTTTCTAGGGAAGCGAGCGCCGCAACTCTAGGGCTTCGACTCTAGTACTCTAGCGCTTCGACTAACAATCGAAGATTTTTTTGTCATAAACAATATGTGTCTTTTAAACACGAAAAGGCCACATACTGCTCTCTAACCTCGGACAATATCAGCTGTTTAGATTTGTCTTCTAGTTCACCATTTGTTTTCAACGATTTTAAGTTTGATATTACCGACAACCCATATGGCAGCGATCCCTTTCCTGTATTTATAAGCTTGACATCTGCACCAGAGATCATCCCAACTAAACCGCGACGTTGGAAGCTGCATTTAGCAGACTAGGAAATTTTTAGAGCACAAGCCAATTTAGAAGATATAGTTTTAGAAAACCTCAGCATCGATGAGATAAACGAAATGTTCACCAATTGTATAATTACTGCCGCACACTTAGCTATTCCTGTCTTGTGGAGTGGTGCGGCAAAAATACAAAGCGTGGTGCACAACGGAATGCAAGGAAGCAAAAAAACAACAAAATAGAGCTTGGGGCAAAATTCGCAGGTACCCTACACATCATAACCTCGGACATTTTAAAAAGGCCAGAGCAAAAGCTTGGTACGTCCGTCGCAGTGCCGTGAAGGCCTCATGGCAGAGTTAAGTTTCATCTATAAGCTGTCAATTAACAAAAAAATGTGGAAACAGGTTCGAAATTAAATGGCAACTTCTCACCATTTACTATTCCTCTTTTCACAACACCCGGCATACAAACAAGCATAGAGAAACAGGCAGACATTTTGGGGGAACACTTCGCTGCAATTTCTATTTCATCTCACAATACGCAGTCATTCCTGAAATACAAAAGTATTGCCGAAAAACAACGACTTCTAACAAGTGGAGGTGCAAACCAACAGCACAACAATTTAATCACTCTCCAAGAAATCAATACTCTACTGTCTGCCCGCAAAAAGACTGCTCCAGTACCCGACCAGATACACTATAAATGCTTGCCCATCTTTCCCAGCCTGCCATAGAGACACTCTTGAGTTTCTTTAACAAAATATTCACAGAAGGAGAAATACCTAAGGAGTGTAAGAAAGCCGTCATAGTGTCATTCCTGAAACCTAGAAAACCACCGACTTCCCCAATTAGCTATAGGTTGATAGCCCTCACAAGCTATCTCGCGAAATCTTTTGAAAGTGTCCTTAATATAAGATTAGCATTTCTTCTTTAATCCCGCGAACTTCTTCATGCCCATCAATGCGGTTATAAAAAAGGGTGCTCAACAACAGACCAATTAGTTCACATTGAAAGCACAATCAGAGAAGCTTTTATACACAAACAGCACTGCCTTGCCGTTTTCTTCGATATGTAGAAAGCGTATGATACAACATGGAGGTTTTAGATCCTCCACGACCTTGGCGACCAAGGTATTCGCAGTAGGATGTTAAACTGCCTCACTGACTTCCTTTCCGACCGCTCAATTCAAGTGCGCCTGGGATCAACCCTGTCCAGGAGCTTCTTTCAAGAGAACGGGGTTCCTCGAGGATTCATTTTAAGCACGACGATGTTTATATAAAATGAATTCTATAAGTAAAATAATCCCAAAGTCCATCCTGTATTCAGTGTACGTTGATGATCTTCAAATAGCCTGCACATCCTCAAACGTAGCAACATGCGAGAGACAAATACAGTTGACAATGAATAAACTAGTGACATGGGCAGATCAGAACGGTTTCCAGTTTTCCAAACAGAAAACAGTGGCCATCCTTTTCTTGCTTAAATGAAGCATACAAGCCGACCCTTTAATACACTGAACGGACCACAGATACCCGTCAAAAATGAGCACAAATTTCTATTGATAACTTTTGAAAAAAACTCAATTTCCTGCCTCATATAAACGCACTGAGAAAGAAAGCCTCCGGATCCCAATATATATGCAAAGTGCAGTCACGTAAACGTTGGTGCGCTGGCAAGACATGTCTTTTACAAATTTATGCCTGCATGGTACGCTCCATCATAGACTCCGGGTGTATAGTTTACGGGCCAGCGAGACCTTCGTACCGGAAGCGACTAGATCCAATACATAATATAGGTTTGCGTCTTCCTTCTGGTGCTTACAGAACGTCGCCCATAAATAGTCTTTATGTAGAAATAAACCAACCTTCACTTACAGATAGAAGAACCATGCTCACATGCTCAAACATTTTAAAAATCCGTTCACTGCCCGTTCACCTTTGTTATACAATAGTCACATAGTGCCCATCTAGAACACTGTTTACCAACAAACCGCTCGCTATAAGTCCACTCCTCTCGCGTTTTGAAGAGATATGCCAAAACCTCGGCGTAATAGATACATTACCTGAAATTCCTCGGAGACGAGATCCACTGCCTCCATGGTACAATTTTCCTGCAATCTGTGATCTCACTCTTACACAGTTCCATAAAAAACAAACTCCGCAACAACACATAGTGCAAGAATTCCTTGCACTCGAAGAAAAATACAGTAGGTTTACGCAGTTTTATACAGGTGGTTCGAAAACGGACGTTTACGTAGGAAGCGCAGTGGTCCGAAGGAAGTCGAAGAAAACAGTATGACATCCACAGTGCTCATCCATCTTCACTGCAGAATGTTACGTAGTCTGTGTGGCCGTAGAAACAATGGAAAACGACAACCTTACCAACAGTATTATATGCAAAGACTCCCTCAGTATACTTAAAGCTTTGCTCTCTAGAAATGTAGTCACTCCGATTTTTGGTGACATTATACACATGATAGTAACAGCCGCAGCTCGAGGACACAACATAAATTTCTGCTGGGCTCCCAGTCATGTCGGAATAAAAGGCAACGAGAGGGCAGATTTCTTCGCTGCTAAAGCTCGTGGGAAAGAAATAAAGAAAGCAAATATACCTTTTAAGGATTGCATAAACTTAGTACAGCGTAAATTAAGAGAAAAATGTCAGTCGCAATGAAACGGAGAAGTGAATAATAAACTACACTTGGTAAAGCCGTTTTAGGTGAATTTAAATCATGTGTGCACCAGGAACGTTTTAAGGAAGTGATTTTATGCCGTCTCCGGAACCGTCACACGCACCTTACGCACAACTTCCTGCTAACAAAACAAGACAAAACTATTTGCGAATGTGGCGATGACTTGACGGAAAATCACATTTTAATTTCATGTGCGCAACTTGAAACACTAAAGAAAAAGTATTTTACTTAATTTTATAACGAATGCATTCCTTTTCATCCAGCACTGCTGTTAGATGACAATGCCATTTTACCATACATTCCGTTTTTAGCTTTTTAAAAGAAGCAGGGGTACTTGAAAAATTGTAAATATTGAACCACTGGTTTGCTTTAATACAAGATACACCTCAGTCACTTTGTCATTCCTGAGAAGAAGGCTGAGGCTTTTTATTTCAACGGTTGGGAGCCTCAGGATCCTTGCCCCGCCAAGGATAGCCGCTGAGGCCTCCTCTAGAGCTTTTACCATTAGCAATTTCCAGATTTCTTCTTCTCTGTCATTACTAGGCAGTTTAATATTTTAGGCCATCTACACCATCGACGATTCTTCATATTCCTAGACATTGTATGGACAACCAATTCTATACCTTGAGCTTGGCGCATGATAGCCTTAGCTGCCTATTTGCCATAAAACCCAACACAAGACAACTCAAATTCCTATATATGCCCACAATTTAAAATAAAAACATCAGTTGATAGTCAGTGCTAGCCTTGTGGTCTTTCTTGTGCTGTCCTTTGCACTATTTTCTAAGATGAACAGTTAATGATACTTCGAATACTAAAGCGGACGCTTTGCGTTGAATCATTTCTAATGCTTCAATGTTAGTTAGTGTAGAGGCACCAGACAGTGCAGTGCATTCTGGTGTTCTAGTTCTAGTTGATAAATTATATTGGCATAAGAAACGAGATCATAGGTTTGGCTAAAACTTCAGATGACATTCACCTCGCCAGGCTCGAAAAGCTGTGTATTACCGAGGTGATCTCAGTTACTTTGGACAAGCTTTTTCAAAACCACGAACAATCCCTTCATGGCGTCTCTGCTTAATAGGTGACTAAGAGCTCATCTGTCATTTCTGGACTTGGCCGTATAGAGAATTTTGTGGTGATACATTCGGTTACCTCACTCTTCGTTTTTACTTAGAATGCCTGTACTGCCTCTCCAGAAGGCAGATGACAAATGCTCTGATCGGTCATTATTTCCTCTACCCATATATCTGCAGTCTTACCTAGCCCTTCATGACACCGGTGTACTGTAGCGATTACAGCAGATGTAGATCCAATCGGCCGAAAAATGTGTGTTACACTTGAAACGCGTACCTTGCACGTTAGAACGTGCCTTCGCGCCAAGAGGAGGTTTGTTTCGCGGTCCGTGAATTGGTACATGTGCGAACAACGAGAAAGTATTGAACAATGAAATGGCTTTTTTTATGTCGAGATGTTGTGTTTCTTAGCGACATAGTTCTGCAGACTGTTAAAGAATATATTGAGATCACGCATTACACACTAAGAATTCCACCTGTGATGAAAGACTCCGGAATTCCGCATTAGCTTTTCGTGCTAACATGGCTATTTAGCGTGCGGGAAGGCCACGCGTGATGGATAAACACACAGAAGCGCCACGTTCAATGCGGTCACTGTTCAGAATTCAGTGCATTTTAGCGCCGATGCTATATTTTGCGCAAATGCAACCTCCTGACTGGTTCCCCTTTCTTGACGTGTGCACCTTCCTGAATTTTGATATGCAGACGGAGTATAATGGCGGGGGTGGTGGCGTGAAGCCGTATGCCTAGATCGCTGAATTCGGCACGCTAAAGTAAGGCACTAGGAGGGTCAGGGAGGTTCCTGCTTTCCCGTATAAAATATAAAAAGCCACGGAGATGGCCGAGTAGCCTAAGGCATCGGTAAATGCATCGGTTTATTGAGTCATCAGAGTAGCCTCCTTTCCCAAAAATAACTGTGGTGTGTGCATGCGTGTGCGTGTGTAGCCTTCAACATTTATGCAGTTCCCGGTGGGCGCACATCCGGACAGTCACTAGTAGAAATACATCTTCACCCCACACCCACCTGCAGTCGATGTAGCTGAGGCGGATTACTGTGAATGCTCCACGTACGCCGTCGTCTAAGCGTTCTACCAGAGACCGCCAACAAGCCCAAGCCTCTCATCTCAGACACGATGAACATGAAGTGCGACAGTGAGAGGCAGGTATAAGCCGCCCGACAGAGAATTCAATTAACGGCTGGATTGCGCGAATAAGACAGGAGAGGAGACATAAATGGAAACGACACGACGGGCACAGACTTCCATCTTTTTGTTGATGTGTGAAAGCACATGACTTATAATCGCGGAACCGAGGCGTGCAAAAACCTTTCTCAATTTTCACACGTACTGCTATAACACAGCCCAGTAATCATATTTTTCTTTCCTTGGCCAAAATAGAAGTCAACAAACGAAATCACTTCATTGGGGGAGGCCAAATAAAACAATCCAACGTCATGTCGGTACGAGCTCCATGCCGAAGCCAATGAAAAAAGGCATTGAAGAAATACGAATCAAGACAACAATCAACAGGTATAATAATGAGGGGGAGAAAGAAACTGGAAGTGCTATTATAGAAGGTAGGAAGGCAAGCCACAATAAACAAAAATAAAGGCGATGGTGAACGATAAAATCATGATATGAAGTATCTCAAAACAAGCATGACAGGATGGAGACAGCAAAGAACTAGGGTATAGGGGATCGGTAAAATCAGATAGAATACATTTTTGGGCCTGAAAAACAGTGTAAAGACAGGTATAGGTCATGAAGTGCATATGAAATTATGAGTATAATTTTAAAAAAACGTCTTCTTTCGGTCAATGTGAAATGAATGGAGTTTTGACGCAGTTTTCACTGGTTTCTATATTGTGAAAAGCTTCGATCACCTCCCTTTCGGACTTTTCTTTGGATCTGCACAGAAGCGTGGTGTTACGAAAAATCGGAGAAGAAGGCAACTTATTCTTACCCTTACCCCTCCCTTCACAATTTTTGCAGTGGTGTGCTAGATGACCTCCAAAATTATTCTTTAAAGCCAGGCTGTGTTCACTCCCCGTTCATTTAAGCATCTATCAATGTCACCAATGTATCGCCTGCCACACATGAATGAAATCTCGTAAAAAAGGCCTGAATCACACTTTATGAATTTTCTCTCATAATTCGTAGTATTCTGCGGTCGCCTTATCTTTGGATACCAAAGTTCGCAGGCTACTCAATTTGAACTCTGCTAAGAGAACCATCCTGACAACATATCGTTTCGCGACTTTTTGATGTTGTGTGACACACGGTGTAAGTAAGGCATCAGGTACAATGGTTTTTTTTCTTAGCACTTTTGCTGACTTTTAATTTCTGTAACAAACTCTCACACGCTGCGGTGACCATGATGGGAAGGGTAACCAACCGAACGAAAGCGCTGGACTTGTTAACTGAAGCTTGCCTCTATTTTACGCATGAATTATTTCTTTAGGGCAGACTGGCAGGTAAATATTATGTTAGGGCGTTTTGCAAGCTTACATGTCCGACGTTTAATTGAAAATGATCCAATTAGCCCGCTAGAACGTTGTACTGAAAGATAATTCAAGACCCAGCAGACTGAGAACAGCATGACGAAGCCGCCCGCTAGCGTTTGGAATGTATTTTTTTAATAAGCCAACTAATTTCAGCGCATCGGCATAACACATCCCTTCGTCGCAGTTGCATTTCAGTGCAGTAGCATCTGTCTGGGTGTAATCATTATCGCATGCCAGCGAGCACGTTTTTTTCCGCATTGCCCCTTTGTGTAATTTTTAAAATTTTTTCTAAAGTATCTCTACCGCTGCCAGAAGCCCTCCTATCCTGTATTCGTCAAGTGCAATAAAGAATATTCGGTTTCTGAAAAAGAAATCTCGACTAATCTAGATTCCTTATTTTGCAATAATAGTTGCAATATCTGGGGTTGAAGCTGTCGAAGCCACACGGGGATGTCATGTACAGTGTAGTGGAGGCCTCCAGGTTAAAGCAGACTAGCTGGGTTTTCTCAACGCGCGCTGACATCACTTAGCACTCGCGCGTTTTTGCATTTCCCGGCCATCGTAATGCTGCCTCCACGGCCGGAATCGAGCCTGCGACCATAGGATTAGCAGCCGAGCGCCACAGCCACTGAGCCATTTTTTTTATTTACGCAAAACCATTAGAACCTGCAGAAAGCTGCAGCATGCGACGTCAAGAGTCAACGTCATACCGTGTAACGTGGCAACGATGCAATGTGGCGTCACATTAAGTTCCTTGTCAACAATGTAATATAACGTCATATCAAGTCACGTGACAACAATCCCATGTGGCGTCGTACCAAGGGACGCCACAGCGATATATTGTGACTTCATACCAAGTCACGTGACAACGATATAATATGACGCAGAACCAAGTCCCCACCCCTAATGCACGAATGTGTAGATGAAATCCCAGCGATGGCATCACTGGCTGACCTCAATGCGGTGGCAGTATTGCCGACTACATTCGGACAAAAATTGAGAGCAACCATTCTTCGTACAGCCTTCCGGATGGTGTCATAGCATTTCTCTTTGCATATAGCTTGCATGTCATAGTCAAGTTGTAGGCTAGCTTGCTACAGGGGTTCGCACCGATAACATATGCGCCTTCAGTTGCATGCTCTAATGCGCGGTTGAGCTGTCCACCGATATGTCGAGATGTTAGAGCTACTACGCCCTTTCCTTTCCTCAAAAACAAATTTTCGCGATCAAAGGCATGCTTTTGCATTCCTCCACGTAAGCAGACTTAAGTGCCCTCCGAATTTTTGCACCACTGAACCGTCGTGAGGGGCTTTGTTTAGTATCTGCTGTCTGATACAACGGATGCCTCCGAAAGTGAATATATCCCGAAGTGGTTAGCGGTTGCGCTTATGTTTCACATATATGCTACATGACACAAAGAAGAGAAGCTATGGCCGATGAATGCACTACAGGGACGGGCGATCACAGCGCTGAAATCTGTTACTACCCTAAAAAGCAATGGCATCCGCGGGAGGTACTAGATATTGCTTCTGCAAATTCTGTAATTGTTCGCCTCGGCTCATGCTCTCCATTGTCGTAGCAATCATTTATATGTGTTTCTATCGCGTGTTTGATGTATCTGATATCGTTATTGTTGGTCGTCCTTGTTTCTTTCAAATATTGTATTTTCATGACGCACGCCAACAGCCACCGAAAACAAGTAGCATAGGGGTTGTATTTTTCGCAGTTTTTCATCATTGGGATATTAATAGTAGGAGCAGAAAAAACAGCCACATGCCACCGGTAGGAGCCAAACCCACGACCGCGGAATTCTGCATCCGGTGTCCTACCAAATCAGTTACGACGATGGCATTCCATTCCGCTATTTCAGGGGTATTTATGTGCAGTTTAACTGAACCTTAAGAGTGTTCACCACACCCACCCTCGTCTGTAGCGGCATATGTAGTACGTCCTGTATTACCGCGAGTGCCACGTAGGAACGTGGTTGAACAGTGAGGGCGCAAGCTGCGCAAGAACCTTTTTTGCTACCTATAGCATCGAGACTGACAGACAACTATTCAGCACACAGGGGAATGGAAAGAGGTGCTTGTTATGAGATACATGACTGAAGCTAATAGTCACCGAAACCAAAGGTGCATAGGGTTGTCTTTTTTTAATAGCATTTAAAAATACATCGAGGGACACTAAGACGACGCGACCAAAAACCTGATGCTGGTTTTTGTTTGGAGCAAGTCGCACAATTTTTGTATTGTGCTTAATTACATAATTAATTCAGATTAATTAAACAACTTCGCAAGCAACGAAGATAGGCCAAAAGGCCAAAGAGAAAGTTGTAAAACGGTCCGCGAAACGACCGATTGAAATGTTCTTAACTTTCCATCTATTACGAGCAAGCTTTTTTTCGCTCACTGCAGATGCCCGCGAAATGCAAGAAAATACGGCGTGACATGGCCGCTTGCGCGTCGCGATAGCAGCGCTCTCAAACGTTCCAGTGTAGAAACGAACAGATCATTTAGCCCAGTGTGCTACCGCTTTACGCCGGCGGTATGCACCCTTTGAGGCGCTCGGAGTTAGCGACCAGCGGACACAGTCCTTGTAGCTTACGCTCGCGTAATCGCACAGCCCGCGCCTGCGTCGTAGCCCTGTCATATTTTAAGCAGCAGCACACTGGGCTAAATGAGCTGTTTGTTGGGCAGAATGTTTGAGAGCGCTGCAATCGTGGCGCGCAGGCGGCATCGCACTTGGTATTTTTTGTATTTCGCGGGCATCTTAGAGAGCGAGAAAAATCCGATACTTAATAGATGATACGTTAAAAACTGTTCAGTGGGACATTTCGCAGACCGTTCTACAACTTTCTCTTTGAACTTTTTCGCCTAGGATCTTAGATTGCGAAGTTGGTTAATTAATCTCGACTAATTATGCAAGTAAGCACATTATAAAAAATAGTGATCGTTGCCGCATACAATATCCAACAACATGCATTTGATCGCGTCCTCTTAGAGTGCCGCGGCATATTTTTAAAACCTGGCCAAAGTTAGCTGGGACGCCCTGTATATGTGCCAGTGCAGCGGCCATCGATGTGGACCCCCCCCCCCCCTTGGACAACCATTTGCATAAAATTTGGTGGCCACCTGTTTGACGCAGAATTGGCATTTCCTGAGGATAAAATTAGTAATTGAGATGAAGCCCAATATATGTGCGGAATTCGCAACCACGACCGTTCCGCCCCCAAATCGTGCAGTCAAGGGACTTTCAGACAGCTATTACGGCTGAACCGTTTGTCGCAGAGGGTTCTGGGTGGTGTCAAACGAATCCTAGTATAATAATTCACACTTCCATGAAATGTATTAACTTATATTATGAGGAAATGAAGCGGATATGGACAGGTGGTTGTAAATGGCAATAGTAGTGCAATACCCACGAGGTAGATCCGAACCCACGACCTCCGAATTTCGCGTCCAGTGCTCTACGAACTGAGTTACGGCGACGGCAGTTCAATCTTGTGCTTGTGGGCGTATTAATGTCTACTGTAATAGAACCTTGAGAGTGTCCACAAGCGCCACCCTCGCCCAAAGCGGCAAGCGTATTGTACGCCCTGTATTACCGCGAGTGCCACATAGAAACATGGACGAACGGTGAGGGCGGAAGCAGTGCGATAACCCTCTTATGCTACATATGGCATCAAGACTGCCAGGCAACTATTCAGCATAATAGGGAATGTAAAGAGGTGCTTGTTATGGGCACACATGACGGAATTCAAGTCACCGAATCCAACGAGCACAGGTGCTATATTTTTGGTTTCTGTGACGGTTAGCTTCCTTGATGTATGTCATAATAACCACCTCTTTCCATTCCTTTTTCTGATGAATAGTTCATTGAGGGCCTCGAGTCTGGCATTCTTGATGCCATAGGTAGCATAAGAGGGTTCTCTGCACAGCTTCCGCCCTCGCCGTTCAACGGCGTTCCTACGTGGCACTCACGGTAATACTGGGCGTACTACGCCTGCAGGACAGGGTTAATTGGAGAGAGATGGGAGAGGCGTTTGCTCTGCAGTGGTTGTAGTCAGGCTGATGATGATGATAGCTACTCCTGCCGCTATGAAAAAGGGTCGCGCTAGTGAACACTTTCCATGTTACGTTACCGTACAGCCCCGCAAGCAGAAGATTGGACTGCCGTCCTCGTAGCTCAGTTGGTGAACCACAGGGCGCGAAATTCGGAGGTCAGGGTTTAGGATCCCAAAGCGGCCTGTGGTTTTCTGCTTTTATTAATCTCGTAATGATGACAAACTATAATGGTTGAACTCAACAAGCCACTTGACGTGAAAATTGTCCATCGTCCTTATCAAACTTACGCTCCTCGAATAACTACAGAAAGCCAAGCATTATGCAGGCCTTCGTGTTCGGCCTGTAGCATTCGAAAACGTGCCTCCCAAAGTACCACATTTCGCTAGACTTTCCGATGTCAAAGGAGAGCCGTCGGTTGCAGCCTTTCATCATCGTGCACAGAAACACGTTAACGCCAAAATTTGTGGGGCCTTTCGCAAGTGGAGCGGTGCCTTTCAAGGCATTCGTCTTTGACGGCACCATTTGGTGAAACTCTGCCATTGTGATGGCAGTGTCTCGTCTTCCCTATGCCTTTTTAGATTTCCACATTATTTCGGAGGACGGATGTCAGGGGTGCTCAGGTGCGCTGTTTAATCTCCGCGCTTACCGGATGCACGGGCACTTCGACTGTGGGGCCGAATTTACGGCGTTTCTTCGTTTGTTGCAACATGCTTACGCCGCCACGCTTGTTCGCTGTATCTGAAGCAGCGTAGTTCCACCGCCCTAATGCATAGTTTGACGGTAACACCACCCTCGTTCGTGATAAACTAGCGTTCGTTATCACTGAGGCCATTATAAGTGGGCTCGACTGTATCTGCTCCGAACAAGCCTTACCTTACATCGCGTTTAAAATGTGGCTGTAGAAGCTCAGGTAGCAAAAATAAACACTGGCAGCTGCGCGAACCTCCAAAGAGAATGTTGAAATGGTGGATGTACATCGGAAATAATAGTTAAAGGACACCATTACGCGGCTAGCCGAGGGACGTGTGTTATGCAGCAGCACACGCAGCAGGTAACACTGGAGCGAACGGAAGTTTGCTGTGCGCAGAAGTTGCCCCAGGCTAACGCATGTGTGCGCGCAACACGAAATAACCGCTCACAACCTTACGATGCAAATTTTCTTTCGACTTAAAAATAAAAAAAAAGCTATAATAATGCGTGACGCTGAAACCGATCTCTTTGTACGCACGTTAAAACGCGAGCGAAACAGAGTTATACTTTCCGACTCACTTCCATATGCTGATTGTTGCGGTCTTAAGCGCCAAACTTCAAGCGAAGCTGTGGACGCGGCAGAAGCATCCTGGCGTTGAAAAAACGGCAAGAAAGGACGTACACCCGGCCAATTCTTTAACAGTGCCATGCGAGCGCCGACCAAACTGCTTGTCAGCGCCTTATCACATCACGCAGCGGCGAAGCCAGCGAGAATAACCGCCTGCGCACAAGTTTGCCTAACCACGGCAATCGTTGTGTGAGCAAACCTGTGCGCACGCGGTTTTTCACTCGGGCTTCCCCGCTCGGCGCCGTGATAAGGTGTTCACAAACAGTTCGGTCGGCGCTCGCGCGGTACTCTAATGAATTGGCCGGGCGTAGGCACACATTTGGTAAAAGATGAGCGCAACAAGCAGCAGCGTGGCTCAATTTTGGCTTTTTAAATTCTACTCGCGATATTCGCCACAGATTCACTGTTATTAAAAAAGCACGCATAGCAAATGACACACCAGCTCGATTGACCAAAATGGCGACCGGAAGCTGTGGGCACGATGTTGCCAGACCTCCAAACACTTTCGCATATCATTCTTTCTCGTCAATGAAGTAGATGCGTTGGCATGTATAATCCCGACCCGTTCTTAGTGTATAGGCTGTGCTCCCTTGCCCGCTTGTTGTTGCACCGATCCGTCTGGCAGACGTCGTACTTCTCAGACGGAACTAGTATCCTCCACACTGCACCTGTTACGCACGTTGTGCATTGCGTTTTTTTCTGTTTCAGAGAGCTCGTCTTAAGTTCCTTTCATATCTTCGTCGGGCACATCTTGGCCATGTTCGAGCGGGCGGAGAACACGACGCTTACTTTGTATCTTTTTCCTACTTTCTTCACGTCATGGGGTACATAGCAATTGGAATGACAAGGTCCACGGACGCTCGATCTCCTAAGCGAGATAAAGCGGCCGTGCGCGGCCTTTTTTCTGATTTATTCAGAATTCGAGTCACCTGATCATTTTGCGTGATGGCACGATGCACGCAGTAATAGTAATTAGAGGAAGCGGCCCCAAAGCTGCACAAGGGACATCTTTTCCGTTTGCCGTTGTGATTCCTCGTTTATTTTTCAATTTTTGGATAAAGTCATAGAAAGCACATGTGGTGTTGTCAGAAGGCTACCGAGCCTAATGAAGACAGCTAATTCGGTTTTGAAAGCTGCCAACACAGGGATGGAAGAATTTTTTAAGCGTTGCTTGTTGGCTTACTGCTAAGACACACTTGTTCACCTGTTTGGAGTCGGCGCTGCGGTGAGGAAGGCCATTTTTTTTTATGCTATGCACAGAACACTGCGAGCCTTGCGACTTTTGTTTCATGTCCGGAAATTAGATGATTTTGTCAACAGCGGCCATTTTTTGCAGGCTTGAACCTTCGGTATGCGTTGAAAAAGAAAAACCAACTTTTCTTAAAACGATAATGCTATAATTTGCTTGGACAAGCCAGGAACATTTTTGAGAGCGTTATTTATGTGGGACGTAAACATGCAGCAAAATAGTTATACAGATTGTTTCACCTAAGACTTTAAAGAATTTTTAAAAATAGCTTTTTTTTTAAATTAGAAGAGCGCTTTTTTTGGCATAGCATTAAGAGCGGCAAATTCCCGACAATACAATTAAGACGTGTTAACAGCAGGCTGGTTAGCTAATATTGAATAGTTAACTTTTTAACTATTGCTTTTAGGCTCCTTAATTATTGAAAGGCGCATGGCCCACCGGAAAAAATTCGAAAACGTGGTTGCCCTCTGTGCTGTGGCCCAACAAATTTGGGCTATTTCGACTAGATGCGGGCCCTGGAGATGTTGCTTTGCCTACAAGTTCCTCAAAAGCGCATTTATTTTGGCGCGATGTAGCTAAAATTTGTTGGGCCACAACACCTAGTGTAATCGCATTTTCGGAATCGTAAAACCTGATATGGATATTACTTGCGGTGGGCTACACGCCTCTCATAATTAAGGAGCCTGACAGTAATAGTTAAAAATTTAACTATTCAATATAAGCTAACCAGCCTTTTAGTTAGCCAGCCTTAGCTGTACTCGGATGTACTACACTGTTGACAATGCTGTGCCGGAAAAAGCGCCCTTCAAAATGAGAAAGATTATTTTTTTAAATTGTTTAAATTCTTAGGTGAAACAACCTGTATAGGTGATGTTGCAAACATATTGGCGTCGGTGTTACCAAAAGGATTTTAAATCAAACGAAAACGACCTTGTTTCGGGCTTAGACTCTCTGGTGTTTTGTGTACTGTTGTCTTGTGGTAGCAGCTCTGTATGCCAGAGCAAAGTTCTTAGACCTTGGGCCGTGAACATTCGGTTAATGAGAGTGGAACTTAACCGAATGCCCACATGAATATTGGCACAATGTACGAGAACAGATCAATGGACTCCTCGGTTTTCATTGTTCCGATAACAATTGCCCATAACTCGAGAAATTGTCATTAGCTTAGGACATAAATGTCCGTACAGCGCCAATCGTGGCAATAAAAATTCGCGCACAAACTCACGCTGCAATAAATGGCTGCAAGTATCGCCCATCTATATATGTCCCCATTCTTTTGTCCCCGTGTACTCGGGTTCGTTCACGAAGAAAGAGGAGAGCAACGGATATCCACATCGCTGCTCGAAGCAATAATTTCACGAGCTCTTCTTCAAGCACACGGAATCGCGTGTTTTAGGTTTAAACATTGGACCAGCCCTAATGGCTAGGAGCCCCAGTCGATTCGTCGCAGGCAGAGGAGGCGCCGGTGTCGTTGCCCGTTCCGCCTTCGCGCACAGGTACGCGCTGCAGCCTCCGTTTCCGCGCGCCCATCGGAACCAACGTGGCGCCCACTCGGCGTCAATGCGAGCGCGACGCAATCGCGACGCCAGGGCACTCTCCTGCGACATGCCTCGCTCCCGGTTCTCATCGCCCAAGAGCCACTCTGTGGGCTGACTCGATTTCGCTTTTAGCGCGTTTTCGTCAGTTATCGTGGCTCGCAGCCGCCGCGGAGAGGCGCGCGCAAGTCCATTACAAAGACACCACACCTTTTGCGGCAGTGGCTCGCGTTCGGATGGGAGGCTTCGAACACTAATCGGCGCGTGTTTGGGGGGCACGCCAAGAGAGCGCAAAGTGCTCCTCTCTCCCATCTTACATCTTCAAGTTGGGCGCAGTGGTTGCGAAAGTGGAATGCGGGTCTCTATTCGCTCTTCTTCTTCTGCAGCCCTAGCACGATGCCTTTATTTTAATAGCAAACCGACAAGTGCATGTTTTTTTCAGGTGCTCCCGAAGCTTAAGATTCACAGTGGTCTGAACGGTAAGTTTTAGCAGTTTTAGCAGCCAGGTCACCAGCACAATCCTATATGAAGCAACTGTTCATATGCTTGTGGTATTTATGGAAGATTTGTTTGCTATTATCTCATTTTTCTAGAAGCTTAGCTGTTTGGTAACATAACTAGAAAGGCTTGCAAGTGCGCATTCCCGCGTACATTGCTTTTCGGTGCTCCATTCTGAAGCCAGCCCTCAACAAGATTCTTCCGAGTTGAAGCTGCTGTGACGTCAGTTGAAAAATCGCGTAAATACATCTACTGAATGGATTAAAAAGAGACTATGTAAACGGAAGCGAAAAGGTGCGTTTTAGTACCGCCACGTTCTGTACATTGAGGTGTGTTCATTTGTCAAGAGACAGCACGGAAGCGCTAATAATTTGAATCTGGCCAGCGTCGGAATATGCTAACCACCCTTTTGTTCGCATGCAACTACGCCGGTCGACACTGTTGCGCCTGCCGCTCGAGAGACGTTCCGGTCGGCCGAAGCAGGGAGGGAGCGAGCCGCCGCCCGGTAGGCTTGTTCGACTAGGTCGGGAGCCGATAAGGGTGGACTTCGTGTATGACCTTCAAAACGACCCGTCGTGCGATAAGTGGGTTCAAGACACGTTCCGTGCTCCTGTGCGATCTCTACCAACAAAAAGTGTGCAAAACCGAGGAAATATTTGTGAAAACTATTTAGATGCGTGCCAAGTGAAGTAGAGGCGCTCCGTCCTGGGCGAGCGCGCTCCGGCGACGCTCAGATGTCGGCTGCCTCTTTTGCGGTTGGTAGACGAAGAGAAATGGCCGGACGACGAGTATTTTCTATCCCGAAACAATAACTTCACTTTTTTCTGCTAATGTGTGCGCGTCGCGGTGTCATTGGGTAGATGTGCAACGCTGCAACAGACGGGAGTGGTTGCATGGTTTTGCGTGCGAAAGGAATTACACGAAGACGCGCAGCGAGGGCGGCCTAGCCGCCGCGGTGGCTGAGTGGTTACAGCGTTCGGCTGCTGACCACTTGAGACGCGGGCTCGATCCCGGTAGCGGCGGTCGAATTTCAATGGAGCAAAATTCTAGAGGCCCGTGTACTGTGCGATGTCAGTGCACGTTAAAGAACCCCAGGTGGTGGAAATTTCCGGAGCCCTTCAATACGGCGTCTCTCATATCCTGAGTCGCTTTGGGACGTTAAACCCACATAAACCAAACTAAACCAGAAACGAGGGCAGCCAGTGTGGCGACTGGTCGCACGTCAGGTCTAGCTGCATATGAATGAACGAACGCGATGTACTGTCCACGCTTCCTTGACGAACATGGAATGGCCGACCGGGAAGTGAGGAAGTACTTAATGCAGCTAAGGACAAGAACACTTTGTTAACCCCATAAACAAAACACGAACAACTAAGACACGTTGGGGAGAGTAGGGCAAACCGCGTCTGTCTGTTACAAAGCTCCCCGAAACTTTTAAATGTGCATATATATTAACTTCACGTACCTTTATTGCCCGTATTTAAGCACGGAAAAATTTCCAAAGCGAGCTTGGGTGAACGACAAAGCGGTCAAAAAGCAGCAAAAATCAGCAGGCCTAATTTTTGAGAAGTGTCCAGTTCAATCACACTGCTAACTAACGCCATTGTTTTGTTATTCCAATTGCTCAAGAGTTGCATGAATTTCGCAAATAATCACCCCTCGGATTCTTAAGGCAAAATTGTTTCAGCAGCAGGTCTTCGTGAACGAAAGACGTAAGCTACGTTGTGCTGTGGACCGCCTTGATGCTCGCCCTTTCACAGAGGACAAGATCCTTGGTCCGTGGCCACAGCAGTCGACTGCCATCAATGCTTACAAGGCACTGTTTTGTTTTTTACGAACGACTCCCTTGATTAAAAGATTGTGACTGTGCTTCCCGTGCCTTTTCTCTTCCCTTTTTAATCCTCTCATTCCCTTCCCCAGTACAAGGTAGCCAACCGGAAGCCTTTCTGGTTAACATTCCTGCCTTCCCCCTCTATTTATCTATCTTGTTGGTCTGGAGGGACAAAAGTAAGGTTGATGGTCTAATTGCTGGCTCTAATGATCTAACCTTGTTTTCCTTTTCTCTAGAATATTCCGAATGTACTAAAGGAAAACACTGAATTCCTACTAGTACGCATAAGAAATAAAAGAAAAGCTCCGAGAGATACAAGCAGCGTGATTGTCGTCTCTGGTTTTGGGGCTCAAAACCGCCCGCCACAGAAGAGAGAAGAAAATCATTGACTGTAAAAGGCAGGAACAGCATTAAATGTTTTGTGAACCTTACCCATCCCACTCCGTACAGCGGCTAAGAGCTGCTTACACAACACATGAAAAAGGGGCTGTTTGTTCCGGCCAACAAATCCCATTCAAAGCCTAGTGTTCACACGTTACTAATCGAACCATATCTCTTGTGCATTCCATGGGGCTGAGCGAAAGAACAACTCAGACTAAAAAGTTTGAAATTTCCGACGATACCCGGATATTCGAAAAATATCCCGTAATCAAGCTGCAGGCAAAGCCCAGCTGTAGAACTGCCTATAGGCTGTGTTGGGCAATGGAACAGAAGAGTACTGGGTGCGGTTTGAATACAGTCTCTGTCATTTGATTCGAGCCTCGAATATTGTCTAGACGGCCCTGAAGCTAACTTTATGTGCACTCATTGCAAGGATAAGGAATAAATTTGTTTCGGAAGGCGTTCTCATTTCGCCCCGTGCAGTGTCTGATTTTGTTCCGCGGAGTGCAGAAAAAAGCGGCATTTTTAAGTTGCAGATTTCATTAAATCTTATTGTGTTCATCTCGAGCTATCGTTTTCACATTTTGTGAGCGTGATTTCAGGACTTTCGAACTAATTCGGCAATACTAGCTTTTTTTTATATCTGCATAAAAAAGCCAAAAATAGAGTGGACACTTAAGCGCCGCCTGAAGGGTACGGTGCGATAGCTTTAATGGATTACTGCCCATATATGCAGAATTGGTCCTGTACTTGAAACTCATACAGTCCTCATACCACTTCTTGCGCAGTGTTGCGGCGGTTAAGCGATCCGCCACTGCCCTGAGATAGCAGGTGCTATCCGCCACTGTGTCACTGCCTCCGAACACTGCTTCTGCTTCGCTCACACGAGCGCCACGTCCTGCGCTGGCCGGCTGCACCCAAGGGGGAACTTTCATTACTGTCGTTTGATTGTACCAAGGCTGGTTCAAGGAAGCCGCACATTTTCGGTCCTCCGGTGACCTTGCGGCAGGCGTCGAGCGTAACGATACTAATGCGATATGATGATGGTGGTAAAATTATTATGCTGACAGTGTTGCTTGCTCCCTAGTGCGGAGCAGTGCTCTGTCTTTTGACCTCTACAGCTTTGCCTGCATCACTTTTATTGCCGCCACCAGCGATCCACTGTATCGCATGAATATTCGTTTTATACGAGTATTCGTACAAGTAGCGGATAATTGCTTAGGAATTCGATTCCGGATTACAGCGATGAGCTGTTATACGGAGCAAGCCGCAGAATAAAAGAACACAACATGTCGACACTACAGAGCGTTTGTTAGACGGAAAGAAGGGATATTTAAAATACACAGATCAAGCATTTCATATAGCGCATTATCGCTTGAAACCAAGCATTTCATCACTCACCAACTCGCTCCACATGGCGTTATTCTTGAGCAAGCCGTCGTGGTAGCACAGCGGTTATGGTGCTCGGCTGCTGACTCGAATGACGCGAGTTCGACGGTCACATTTCGATGGATGCGAAATTCCAGAGGCCCGTGTACTGTGCGACGTCAGTGCACGTTAAAGAACCCCAGGTGATGGAAATTATCCACAGCTTTTCACTACGGAGTCCCTCATAGCCTGAATCGCTTTGGGACATTAAGCCCGTAAACCTGAACCTGTGCTACGAAGCTCACCAGCGATGGCTTTGCCGCTCCGTCACACAAGCGCCTGGCTTTGCCCTTACGCGTGTCCCGCGGGCTGAACAGACAAGTGTGAACGAGAGGGAACGGACGTCGCAGAAACCGACGAAGGCTTTCCTCATAAATTACCAGCAGTCGTAGCATCGACGAGGCCCACGTGTCTTCGTTTCGAGGGTACCCCCCACCCCTCTTCGCCTCTCCTCCGCGGGGTCTGGCATGTTTCCGTGTCTTCGGTTCGGGTCACTCCGCCTTCTTACCTGTCCCAGCACCCCCGGAGGGTCTAATTCGGGAGGAAAAGGCAGCCTGGGCGAGCAAGAGAGAGCATGCGCGCTGCTATGCGGTTACGGCTGATCCATTTGCGGTCGACTCATCGGCGCTGTGCCAGCCGACTTCAAAGAGGGCGTCCATAAAACCTTCTGCCCAGGCGGATGTGGAATGAGACAGAAGAGCGACTCGCTGCGCTACTTGCGTCCGTTCAGTTAGGCACGAAAATGATGTGGTACCATGTCAACGCTGTGCTACATCCAGAGATAGTGTTGTAGTGTGCTATTAGTTAATGGTTTCCGATAATTTTCACGTGTAACCATTAGTGCAATGAAGTGAAGTAGCAGTCACTGACCATAGTCGAAAAAAGAAAGACGTTTCGAAACCCGTACGGGTTTCTTGTTCACAGTGAGCAGGACAAGAGCGGTGGCGAATTTATATCCGGAGAATGTGACGTAAAGATCGGGCGTAGATGCCTGGCATGGGGCCAGCGTTCTTGTTTAATGTTGCTTGTGATGTTTGGATGAATAGCGATTCCAGCAAAAGGCGCGTCGTCAGGTTTCTTTCCTTAGATAAGATGGAGGCATTGCCCCAGTCAATCTGGTGGCCAGTGTCGTGTGCATGACCCGCCAGCGCATTTGTGGCATGCTTTTTGTTTTTCACATCACGTTGGTGGTCCTTTATGCGTCTTGAGAACTTCCCTGTCTCACCGATGTAGGCATGATTGCAGTTCAGGCATGGTATTTTGTAGACGACTCCTGGAAACTGCTCATTTGGTAGTCGGTCTTTCACATTCATTAGCTGATTCCGCAGCTTGCTTACAGGCATGTGGGCCACGCGAAAGTCGTATTTTGAGAACACACGAGACAACGCTTCGCTGATACCAGGCATGTATGGAATGCCTGCTCGTGTTCGATACGTCCTACAATCAGTGGTAGCTGGATGTGCAGCTCGTTCTTGTAGCTTTGATATGAAGCGGCTCGGATAACCGTTGGCTGACAGTTCTTCGTGCACTCTTTTTAGCTCCTTTTCTTGATCTTCTCGGCTTTTGCAGACACGTGTCGCACGTTTGGTCAGTGATGTGACGACGGAGGCTTTGTGCGCAACTGGATGATTTGAATGAAAATTTAAGTACTGGGCTGTGTGCGTAGGCTTTCTGTACACAGAGAACGAAAGGCGATTGTCCCTCCGCTCGACCAGGACATCCAAGAAGGGAAGGCGGTTTTCTTGCTCAAACTCGGCCGTGAACTTCAAGCTTGGTTCGACACTGTTTAGTTCATGTAGAAACCGCGACGCGTCCTCTTTCCTTAATATGCAAAAACAGTCGTCGACATACCGGTAGAAGACCTTGGGTGCTGGAGTGAAAGCATTCAATACCTTGTCCTCTAGTGCTTCCATGACGAGGTTTGCTGTGGTGACCGATATGGAAGCGCCCATCGCAGTGCCTTGGGTCTGTCTGTAGAACTTTGAATTAAAGGAAAAATACGTATTGCTTAGGCAGAACCGTAGCAGTGTGCTCAGCTCTGGAACGTCGAAGGGCGTACGGCTTGCCAGATTGCGGTCCTTCTCCAACGCTTCCTCGCACGTGGAAACGGCTAGGTCAACCGGGACACTGGTGAAGAGTGCCGTGACGTCGAAGGAGACCATTACGTCCTCTGCGTCCAATTCCAAGTCATGCAGTTTCTGAACAAAATTTGAAGAGTTCCCGATGTACGTCCTAGTCTTTCCGGATAAAGGGCTGAACACTTCGTGGAGGTACCCCGAAAGTCGATACAGTGGCGACCTTGTGAAGTCCACTATCGGGCGTAGGGGGACTCCAGGCTTGTGGATCTTCGGTAGACCGTATATAGCAGGAGTCGAACCATTTGTGCATAGTAGGCGGTAGTAAAGTTTCTTGTTATCCGGGGGCACGAGCTTAAATAGGCCCGCCAGCAGTTCTTGCAATTTTGTTTGCAATCTGGCCGTAGGATCGCGTGGTACAGACAAGTAGGTGCCGTCGTTCAGTAAACCGATCATCTTGTCATTGTATTCACTGCGGTTGAGCAGGACGGTAGCATTCCCTTTGTCTGCCGGTAAGATGGCAATCTCCGGGTTCCTTCTGAGGTCGCGTATGGCTCGTTTCTCAGCCACAGAGAAGAGGGGCTTATGCCGCCACTTCGAGAGAACGCCAATGGCGCGAGTGCGGGCTTCATCTCGGACGTTCATAGGTAGCAGGCTTACCGCACGCTCAACCGCACAGATTACCTTTTTCTTTTCTGGTGGGCGATCTGTATTAAAGCTCAAACCGCGGCAGAGGACAGAGGTTTCAGCTGCGCTTGGCTTGTAGGAGGAGAGGTTCACCACAACCTGTCTTTTGTTCTCTTTCCTTGGAATGCGAAGAGCATCAATCTTCTTCTCGTGCGATGCCTTGCAATGCCGTTCTCTTACTGCTGCCGTGTAGTTGGCGTGCAGTTGTACGTCCGGAAAGCGCTCTTGGATGGCACTGCGATGGGCGCTTCCATATCGGTCACCACAGCAAACCTCGTCATGGAAGCACTAGAGGACAAGGTATTGAATGCTTTCACTCCAGCACCCAAGGTCTTCTACCGGTATGTCGACGACTGTTTTTGCATATTAAGGAAAGAGGACGCGTCGCGGTTTCTACATGAACTAAACAGTGTCGAACCAAGCTTGAAGTTCACGGCCGAGTTTGAGCAAGAAAACCGCCTTCCCTTCTTGGATGTCCTGGTCGAGCGGAGGGACAATCGCCTTTCGTTCTCTGTGTACAGAAAGCCTACGCACACAGCCCAGTACTTAAATTTTCATTCAAATCATCCAGTTGCGCACAAAGCCTCCGTCGTCACATCACTGACCAAACGTGCGACACGTGTCTGCAAAAGCCGAGAAGATCAAGAAAAGGAGCTAAAAAGAGTGCACGAAGAACTGTCAGCCAACGGTTATCCGAGCCGCTTCATATCAAAGCTACAAGAACGAGCTGCACATCCAGCTACCACTGATTGTAGGACGTATCGAACACGAGCAGGCATTCCATACATGCCTGGTATCAGCGAAGCGTTGTCTCGTGTGTTCTCAAAATACGACTTACGCGTGGCCCACATGCCTGTCAGCAAGCTGCGGAATCAGCTAATGAATGTGAAAGACCGACTACCAAATGAGCAGTTTCCAGGAGTCGTCTACAAAATACCATGCCTGAACTGCAATCATGCCTACATCGGTGAGACAGGGAAGTTCTCAAGACGCATAAAGGACCACCAACGTGATGTGAAAAACAAAAAGCATGCCACAAATGCGCTGGCGGGTCATGCACACGACACTGGCCACCAGATTGACTGGGGCAATGCCTCCATCTTATCTAAGGAAAGAAACCTGACGACGCGCCTTTTGCTGGAATCGCTATTCATCCAAACATCACAAGCAACATTAAACAAGAACGCTGGCCCCATGCCAGGCATCTACGCCCGATCTTTACGTCACATTCTCCGGATATAAATTCGCCACCGCTCTTGTCCTGCTCACTGTGAACAAGAAACCCGTACGGGTTTCGAAACGTCTTTCTTTTTTCGACTATGGTCAGTGACTGCTACTTCACTTCATTGCATCACCATGCCTGACCAGACGGATTTCCGTCGAACTCTTGACTACACGTAACCATTAGTGTCTGTAAATTATTTTCTTTTGCACTAATGAATGTTCTCAGTACGTTTTGAATCTACTGATGCATACAGCGCCATACTCTCTCCACTCAGGCGCACACTGCAGCGATCGACGGTCGCCGTTTTTGTTGTTATGTGGGCCCTCTGCGAACTTATCGGAAGCTCTCTTGCAGATATTTGCAACGTCCTTGTGTGTATCCCTTTTATTGTTAGCAGATAAAAACTAGAGCCGTCCACTCTTTTTTCATTCTATAAGCGCGTTTAACGCAGCCTCGGCACGCCGTCTTCAGTATTGTTATTTGTTCAACAGCACGCACAGTCCGCTCCTCCAAGCCCAGCATTTCGTGCAGTGTGAATGCAGTCGCACAGACGCACATCGCCTTAGACATGCGGCTGCTGGGGCAAGAGGAGGAGAACTAAAGCAAGCGACAAACGCGACTCTTGACAGCGGCTTATCTGCGACTGATAAAAGGTGCGAGAAATTAAAAAAACTTTATTGTATAAACTACTTTCATTTGTATGGCCCTCTTGCAAGTCCCTACTTTCCTCCAGACTCCCTCATTTACTACCTTCGTGTGAGTCAGTCGGTGAGGCTTCATGGACCTCAGAGAAAACAAGAACGACACAGACACAAATGAAACAGGATGAGCGTCCCTCATGTTAGCGGGTCGTCCCTCATGTTAACGAACACAAACAATGATCATAAAAGGATGTGATCCATAAGCTCTATATGCCAGAGGGGGTTTTCAAATCGCTCTTGTTTTTCTTCATTATTTAACTCTTCATTTATAGTGTTCTTTGCGGACGGAACCACGCACAAGATTTTACTGCCACTCAATGGCGTTAAATATATGTTTGTACACATCAAATCACCAGCGCCTAAAGGGTCCCTGGTGGCTTCTGCAATATGCTCATTACAGGCATTGTTACATCCAATTTCTTTCACTCAAAATGAAACTCCCCTGTTGCCTTCGCATTCCTTTAGTTCGAGGCAGTTTGAGATTCTCACTTGGCTAATATATAAACATTCCCTGAACATGGTATAGATTATAGAATGAACGTTCGAAGACACAAAAGCACAGCGTATTTGCACTATTCTAACGCTGTCCCGATTTTAATAGAAGCTATCTCTCACGCCCAAAAATCGGAGAAATAATTCAGTGCTGATTCTGCCGCGCCCATGAAATAATCAAGAGTGAGCAGATGCCCTAATCACAAAAAAAATTATCAAACGGAAATCTGCACGCACGCATCTACTAGCATAGTCGCCTTCAGAGTCAGGCGGCAGCTTTTTCTCGCTGTCCCCAGACCACAGCAAATCCCACTCGATTCTACGCAGGGCGTTTGAGAACCGGCAGTTTTGAATAAATGGGTGACCGTCGCCAGTGGTTGGGCTTTCCAAGCCTCCTGAAAACCTTTCGATGTATGTGAACGTCGACCTCTTGAGACGGCCCGCTGCGCCAGTTGTTGAACGCAGTGCGCGTACGCGGTCATTACATGTGATTTATATCAAAAGACATCGAGCGGTTGAATTAAGAACGTCATCCCGACAGGAATTATCACGAGATTGGTACGGCATGCCGCAAGCATTACCTTAATAAGAATAATAATAATTGGAGTTTGGGGCAAAGAAATGACGCAGTATCTGTCTCATATATCTTTGGACACCTGAACCGCGCCGTAAGGGAAGGGATAAAGGAGGGAGGGAAAGAAGAAAGGAAGCAAGAGGTGCCGTAGTGGAGGGCTCCGGAATAATTTCGACCACCTGGGGATCATTAATGTGCACTGAAATCGCACAGCACACGGGCGCCTTAGCGTTTTGACTCCATAAAAGTGCAGCCGCCGCGTTCGGGCTCGAAACCGGGAACTCCGGATCAGTAGCCGAGCTACCTAACCACTGAGCCACCGCTGCGGGTAAGCATTACCTTAACGCGCTCAGTTATTTGGCACCTAAAAGAGTGAAGCACCAGCACAGCGTGCACAACAAGCACGGCTCCAGGCCTCTTCCGTTATGTCCGCCATCAAATGCGATCAAATAACTGCTCAACTTGTTTCCGTCTGCTGAGCAGCAGATCATGGCATAACAAGGATAAAACAGCGGACCAGCACAAGGACGAGGGAAGAGGAGAATAGACATAGCTCTGTGTGTGTCTCTCGTTTCTTCTTCCCTCGTCCTTGTGCTGGTCCGCTGTTTTAAACCTATTATGTCATGCCAACTTGCCCATCAGTCTGCATTGTTGACCATGGCAGTCGCCCGGTTTTTTTTAATTTCTTTTACGTGAATATTCGCGTCTTTTTGCCGCCTGTCGACTTCATCGTATTGTTCGAGAAGCATTTCGAAGAACAGTGGTGTTTGATCGCTGTTTTCTATGTTACGTAGCGTGTAATCATGCGAGCAGCGAAGCTGGAGCACGAACCGCTGGAACGCGGCCCATTTTTCGTCGTAGGCTTCCAGGAGGTTTCGCTGAATACCCAATCTCTGTCTCAGTGATAGTCTTTCCTTTTAAAAACTTGATGATCCGGCTCCTGCAGGCTTTGAAGCTTTACCTCGGAAGATTGTGCTGCCTCGCGAGCTGAAGGGCTTCGCCTTGACTGGATCTAAAGACACGGGCACCTGGCTAACTCGCGGCTCCATGATCTTCTCCACAAGCCAGCCTTCAAACCCTGTGAATAGAGTTGGTGAATAGAGCCCACAAAAGCCTTACTGTGTAGTCTTTCACGTAAAAATCGGTCCAGTTGTTTTCTCCAATTTCGCACTCAGGTATTTGTCACGCCCAACTAAGGCTCCGCTGCACGGTTTGTTCCTTCCTCGGCCAGGAGGAAGTTATGAACGAGATGCACACCAGCCGAAGGGGATTAAGGTGCAGACTCCCTCGATCCGGATGACCACGGTGGCGGCGAGCAGCGCGATTTCGACAGTGTCAGGTAGCCAACGACCGCATAAAAAAAGGATGCCTCGATGGGAAAGAGCCTGTGGAATTTTTCTCACGCTTGGCTCGGTGGGAATGACGTTTTTCTAATAAATGTCGCAGGGTGTTTTCATTTTCTCCTGTTTGTATGATTTGAAACAGTGCTCATTTTGATTTTTATATTTATTTACCTTTCGGTGAAGTATTTCCTACTTATTATACTGTTGCCTGATCTCTATGCCTGTTGTACCTAAAGGAGCTTCCATTCCAGTTTTTTTTTTATTTTGTGACCTCCTGCTGTATATAAATCCGCTGTATTAATATATTTTGACACGGAACTAGATATGATACTTATATCTGAGGCCATGGCTGAAACACACGTCCCTCTAATTAACTAAGGTTTGGTGCTAGTTTGTTCACTGTCCTCACCAGTAGGAATATGTAATTTTACTTTATGTAAGAGATGACGGCCGTTGAATTATCACACTGAATCCTGATGCGCGGCCCCAAGTGGAGGACAGCGGTGCATCTTTCGACAGCTAAAGCGACTCCATGACTTGCAGTGCCGCCGCTAGCACTTCAGTGTTTCGCAAGAATTTACGTTTTGTATGGATACTCGTTCTAGTAGAAAATAATGAAAATAATTTAACATTGGCGTTTGAGGAAAGAAAATGGCTCAGTAATTGTCTAAAATCTAGGTGGACACCTGAACCTCGCCGTAAGGGAAGGGAGGAAGGGGAAGTGAAAGAAGAAAGAGAGAAAGAGATGCTGTAGTGGAGGGCTCGGGATTAATTTCGACCACCTGGGGGTCTTTAACCTGCACTGACATCGCACAGCACACGGGCGCCTGTTTGCGTTTCGCCTCCATCAAAACGCGGCCTCCGCGGTCCGCTTCGTATTTTGTAATTAATGGCACTAAAATTCAATTCGTAATCGATTCGGTTTCAAAAAACTACTGTTCGCACACCGCTATAAGGCGCCGGACATATAATGAACTAACTACAGCAAGCAAATGAAAAACCAATGTACAAAATGGCCAAGCACGAAATGACAGCAAGAAAATTTGGGGGGGGGGGGTGTTCACCAAAGTCAGCTGTGCTGCTGTTGCAGCCAATGTTCTTTTCTTCTTCTTATCACGTGGTTTCGGGTCACCGGTGTATCTTTTCACTGTCTTGTCTTTTTCTGCAGCTATAAAAGCAACTACACCTTCACAAATTTATTTTTCTTCTCTGTTGGTAGCTCTGCAAGGTCTTTCCTGTCCGGTTTACTTTCAAGCGCTTTTTTTCTTGTCCAGTAGTATCTGGCGCATCAACGCGGCCTTTCCCCCCAACGTTAGAGCAAGCTGCAAAATGCGCCGCCCCTATAGCCGTATTCTCTACGTTTCCATTTGTTTTATTATTCAGAGCGATCCCAATATCAAGCACAATATGTTTTACATTCTTTTCCAGAGTATGAATTAAGTTCAAAGTGAGAGCCTCAGCGATAAAAAACGCTGTGGCCGCCCAGATTTGTTGTCGGCCCACTAGCGTTTCCAAATAAAGCTGCTACTTTTCGCCACCATCACAGCAAAAAAAAAAATTGGTGGTGAATTAAAACAACAGTACTATATCAACTGCCTCACTTGGCATCAAGGCATCGCCATGTCTGAGATTATGCACACATCGAATAAAACCAACGTCCTCAATTTGCGCACCATGGCTCCTTTAATCTTTTAATGATCGGAGTATTATGGAGATTGGGGCAATGCGCAACATTTTGTTACTTAGCGCATCCTAACTCTTCAATGTGCGGTCATAATGTATTTATATTTAGGCTGTATGACCAGCGATATCTCCTCTACAAAAAAAAAATCTAAATTTCGCCAGAATGCCTCTCTCTGTAGTTAGAGAAAAAAGTTGCGAAGTGAACCTTGGTGAACGAGAAAGTGGCCGAGATTGCGCTTAAATCTTCACACCACATTTTTCGTAAGTGTGCTGCTCAGTCAATCTGGCCGCCTTGATTAACGCGAATGCCTGGGTAATACAATTAGTTATTGTTCTTATATTAGCAGCAGCCTAACATTTCATCGCTCAAAGGCTCAACTTTTTTTTTCGTTTGAGGAAGGCGCTATATATTTCACGAGGCCACAAAGAACGTTTATCGTACGGACACAGAGCAAGAGCAAGAGAGCGTGCTGCCGGGTAGTTGGAGCTGCATGATGTCAAGTCAGCGCGAAAACCAGACAAGGGACCAAGGGACTCAAGACGCGTAAGAACCCCACCAGCTCTGGGACCAGATTGCGGTCTCCCTGCTTCGTGGGTGTTTCCCTGCTTCGGCTGCTTCCATCATCGACGCCGTTATCAGCACAGCCTGGAACAAGATTCCATGTGAGCGCTCATGGCTAACGGGCTACGGCACAAGTACGTCATTCAGGAGGCACCCAATCCAGGCCGACGACACCGGGCAGAGAAGCTTAAAAGGCCACCGCAGCTTGTCAACGAGTGCAGTCCGGCGGAGTACGTGAGCGTGGAATAACGCTGTTTCTTCGCTTGTGTAGGTAAGAGCGGCCTTTAGTAAGTTTTTTTTTCTTCTCCGCCGGACTGCACAACTTTGTATTCAGGATGTCTAAAAGTGATTGCCTCGCGTGCCTGAAAGCTCTTGCGCCTGATAGCCAGAGTATTCGCTGCAGCGATCGTGATAACCCTTATCACACTGGCAAATGTTCAGGTGTCACAAAGACTACCCTGAAAAGCATGTCAGCAGAAGCCATCCGTAGTTGGCTGTGTCCCACGTGCGCTAAACGTAAAACACGTTTGACTGAAAGCGAGCCTGGCTATGGGCGTGGGAGCTCGACGGCAGATTGTGATCAACCTTCTTTGTCTGACGTCATGTCAAAGTTAGACATTGTCCTGCGCCGTTTAGACGAACTTGAGATAAAACAGGAGGCACAACTGGCTAAACATGATACCCCCAATGAAAATCTTCAAAAGCAAGGAGTAACGATACAGTGCATGGAAGAATCGCTCGATTTACTCTCTTCTAAGTACGATGAAGTGCTTGAAAATCTCGAATCACAGAAGCAAGAAGTAAAGGAGGTAAAGAAAAAACTACTGATCTGGAGGCCAAACTGCTAGTAAAGGACACTAGGCTTTCTCAGCTGGAAATGGAGTGAATAGATTGGAATCCTATTCAAGGCGCAATAATTTGGAGATACACGGTGTCAAGTACAACGAGAACGAAAACTTGAAAACAGTAATAAGATCAATTGCAGGTAGACTTGAACTCCCCATTCCCAGCAATGAGGAAATCGAAACAGTGCACAGGATCAAAGGCAAAGCAGATGCTGAGGCTCCCATATTTGTACGCTTCACCAGGAGGGAAACAAGAGAAAAGTGGCTTGTGAAACGAACCACACTCAAGGATGAGAACATTTACATCAATGAAAATCTAACATACCTAACTAAGAAACTTCGATGGATGGCAAAGCGTCTTGCAACTGAAAAACAGTACAAATATGTTTGGGTGCGAAACGGTCGTATATTTGTAAGGAAAATTGAAGGTGCCCCTGTTATTCTTGTTGAAAACGAAGCGGATTTGATCAAGATAACGTGATGGCTGCGAGTGTGCGTTCATTTTGTAAATGGATGGAGATACGCCGGGAATTTGTATCGGTCCAACCCTGCATAAGTTTTGATGTTATCCATGCAAATGTGAGAAGCCTTCACAAACATTGGGACATGTTGCAAATGTACCTTGAGAATTATTTAGCTGTTCTGGATGTCATAGCATTTACTGAGATCAATATCCGTTATTTTGAATCATCTCTTTATAATATACACAACTATCAATCATATGCATTGTGCAGAGAGGACGAACGGGGTGGGGGAGTGTTAGTTTTTGTTAAAAACTCTTGGTTTTGTGAACGCTTGAAAGTTGATTTTGATGAAGCAGAAGTTATAGCTCTTAATCTTGCAAACTGTGATGAGGAATTGTTAGTTTGTGCTATCTACAGACCTCCTAGCAAAAATATTGTAGTTTTTTTAGAGGAGCTGGCTAGTTTCCTTAAAAGATATGGAGTAAACAAACCTGTGATTCTTACTGGAGACTTCAATATTGACATTTCTGTAACTGGCAAAGTAGGCGTAAGCGAATACTTAACGTTGTTGGCTAGTTTTGGTTTGAAGAATAAAATTCAAGGCTACACGCGAGAAGAATTTCTTGGCAGTAGATTAACACAGACATGCATTGACCATATGAGTACAACCGTGATGGAACAGGAGACGTGGGGCTGTATTATCAAAGAAAAAGTTGCTGATCATATTTTATTTCTCTTACGGTGCTAAAAGAGAGTAAAATAGAGGCACAGCAGCAACCTGCGGATAGGCTTGTAATTAACAATGGCAAAGTAGATAAACTAATTAAGTCGTTTGACTGGAATTCGCTCTTACAGCACAATCACTTAGATGCTTATTAACTCCTTGTTGAGCAATTAAAATCAAGTCATAACGCCTCAAAAACAAAGGTCCGGATGAAACGTAGAAATAAGGCAAGTCCTTGGGTAAACAAAGAAATCATTGAATTATCCTATATTAAAAGTAAACTTTTAAGAAGGTGCAGTGACCACCCACATGACATTGCACTAAGAGAGGAATTCAGGCAGCGGAGGAATAAAATCACAGCGAAAATACGACTGGCAAAAAAACAGTACCAACTAAATCAATTTTCGGCATGCAGTAAGGATATAAAAAAAAACATGGAACTTAGTGCAGAACACAGTAGGAAAACCACCCAAGAAAAGCATTGATGACGTCTTAGAACAAGCATTTCCAGATGAAAACAACGTAGACTTGGCCACCGAATTCAATAAGCGCTTTGTAGAATCTGTTTCCTTCTTGTGTAAACAGGGAAAATCAATGAGGAAAGCTACGGCTGCTACTTCGAACATCCATTCAGCTTACATGCCTACTGTTACTGAGCTAGAATTACGGGATGTATTCAAAACAATGTCAATCACAAAATCGCCAGGGTATGATGGTGTTAGGATGAGGGATCTCATAGTGCATTCTGACCGATTTAAAACCATATTACTTTATATTATCAATGAAACTTTCACAACCGGACACATTCATAGGCATATAAAATAAGTTTAATAAGACCTTTGCACAAAAAAGGCTCTAAAAGAGATTTTAATAATTACAGGCCAATTGCGATCTTGTCCGCCATCGCTTGTATCATGGAGAAAATTGTACACGCCTGTATGACGTCCTTTTGTGATAAGTACCATCTACTAAATCCCGCCCAGTATAGTTTCCGCAAAGGTAAAAGTACTATAAGCCTACTAGAAGATTTTCATGATTTAATCTGTAAAGAAATAGATGAAAATAACATTGTCCTTACACTTTTTATTGATTTGCAAAAAGCGTTTGATACTATTAACCATAATTTACCATTAGCCAAACTCGATAATTTTGGTATCAGAGGTCCTTATATGTCGTTTTTCAAGAGCTATTTTACTGATCGAGAACAATGCGTTCGAATAGGCGAATCATATAGTACAATGTTACGCGTTTCTACCGGTGTTCCTCAGGGCTCAGTTTTAGGACCCTTATTATTCAATATTTACGTCAATTACGTGACCTATCTTCCTTTAAGCTCTCAGATTTTTTTATATGCAGATGACACTGCTGTGGGGATACCAAGTGAAACTTATGAAGAAGCAGGCAGCAGGATGCAACGGGATGTTCATTTTTTGATAGAATGGTTCAACGCTTATCAGATTTATACTAATATCTCAAAAACCTGCCTTCTTTGTTTTCATAGTCCATACAAACAATTTAAATTTTCTCTAATAAATATCTTCATGATAAGAATTGTTCATACTGTTCATGCCCACCTTTGGAACTTAAATCGAGCTTCAAGTATCTTGGCATGACATTTGATGAAACTCTGTCATGGAATTTTCATATTCAAGAGCTAGCCAAACGTTTGCGTCTGGTGTGTGTTTATATGTATGCCCTACGATCTATTTGCGATGTGTCGGTTCGAAAAATGGTTTATAAAGGGTTAGGAGAATCCATATTGCGATATGGAATAACAATTTACGGAACCGCATCATTATATAAACTAAACATACTAAGCCGCATACTGTACAGAATTGCATCTAATCTCGCCTACGGAACTAGCTGTCATGATAAAGCAGTTATAGCTAGTATGGAACATTTTGAGATGTTACCTGTACAAAAGCAATTTATTTTTGACATATTGCGAAAAATTTCTTCCACAGCGTCTTTAAAATCGACAACATCAAAGTACGGCCTCTCCGTCAGTCGGAAAAATACGTCATACCACGGATTTACACTAATTATGGAAAAATACCCGCAGTCATTATGTTCCTTATTACTTCAATAAGATACAAACCGCCCCGAGCATTAATGAATTAAAACAAATTAACAAGTTTCTTCGGTCGTGGTTGAATAGTAATATTGAGTGACAAATTTTTGATCTATTTTTTTCCATGTTCTCAGCGTTGTCATTTCATGCATGAAAGTGATAATTGTGGAATACTTTCTTGCACTCCACGTTTCTTGTACATGTGTTCGCCTTGCAATTTCTGTGTCTGTCTGGTTCGAGCTCATTTGTGTGTGTTTTGTGTTTCTATTTTATTGCATCGCGGAAGCAATTTGTGAGTCTATGTCTATTTTCTATTTTTCTATTTTTCTATTTTTATTTCACTGAATCATGTACTTCACACCCCGGCTGCCCAGCCACGCACACAAGCGATAACGCTTACGCGGGCTGGAGCATGTACTTGTGACTGGAAGTGAATAAAATATATATATTATTATTATTATTATTATTATTATTATTATTATTATTATTATTATTATTATTATTATTATTATTATTATTATTATTATTATTATTATTATTATTATTATTATTATTATTATTATTATTATTATTTTCAACATGGGTTCAGAGCCGATTTGTGCTGTGCTACCCGAGTAGTCGAATTTTCGCAGCAAAGATTTCCTCTTTTGATTCCCGTAAACAGGTTCCTGTATAATGTTAAAATTTCAGCACTTTGGCACTGTATCACACTCCTTGCTATTATTCAAGCTTCCTTGTTAAAAGTTTGCAGATTACGTACTTTGTACGTTATCTCCACGGCCTTAATCAAAACGCAATTATCAATAGAGAGTTATAGCATATCGTTACCGTGTTTACGTTACCGTTTACCGTGTTACCGGAAGCCGGACTTTCCGGATAGCGCGGCGCACGCCAGAAGACGTTTTAGCGCACCGTCTCTCCCGTAAAAAGTTACCGTACGGCTAAAACGAGTGATGATGATGGCAGATTCCCAGCTTTTATTGCAATCAGAAATACGGATGCATTTAAATCATTTCTATGAAGTGAGATGCTACACTTTAATAATCTTTTTCTCTGCATATACAGACTTACCGACTACATTTCAGCTAACAGCCGACTTATCGGATTTTCAAGTGTGCCCGTAAAGCTAGACACCTTTGCCTACCCTGGCCAGTAGACAATTTCTGTGCGTAGACCTCGGTAAGCTTAAAGCTTGCATACGCAGCGCACGTTCCGTTGCGAGCGCTGTAAAAAAGCGCAACTACGACACCCGTTTGCCGTGCCGCATCGTCGCTTCTTTATGCGTTTGGATGTGAACACAGTGGCGTCATCTAGCAACAGTAAGTTCAAGTGCGCCAACTCCAGGCTGGAGAAACTTTTTATTTTCTGCAATTGCTGATGAATATAGCAAGAAAATTACCAGCCTTTTTTTTTCGAGAAAAAAAAATCGAGAAAATACAGAAAAATATTAAATCGGGCACAAAACTCAAGAGCTGCAGCGTAGGCGTTGCAATTTGGCTATGTACACGACATATAGTTGGGCTTAACTGCTCAAAATTGGCAAATTATCTCAAAAACATGGCTTAGTTGTTGCTGAAACCTCGACGTATGAGTGAGAGTCTGAAAATTAAAAGCGAATGCCTTCATTTATATCGAGAAATGGCACCAAAGAACGCGGCGGCGCTGTGTTTCGTCCGAAGCGGCCGTGCAGTGTGCCGCCATGTTTGTTTACGAGCGAACGCTAACTCTCTGCAACGTTCAAAGGGATTCCGTAAAGTGCTAGCGGACCGATAAGTGGCGTCACATGCGCAGATGTCTCTAGCCGGGCCCGGTAAACGGTCGCGTAAACACGGTAACGATATGCTATAACTCTCTAATGGCCCTTAGTCGCACTTTCCTTCAGTAAGTAAAATCCGGTTTCCCAGGAAGATCTGTGCCCAGACCACTTTATCTTTACAAATCACACTGGTGAAGGCGCAACGTTGAAAATTTCGCTATACGCCTATGGTTGAGTAATACAGACCTTAACCGAATATTAACATGGAGCAGGAACTGGAGCATGACCCTAAATGTTAATGCCGTGCAGCTGCTCCGAATTACTTAAAAATCGTCGCCAAACAGGCCTTGTCAGGACGTGAAATGTTTCGGGCTCTATTGCTAAGCTAAACGCAATAAAGGGAGTAGTAAATATTGACCGAGGTAAGAGAAGAGCAATAGCTATTTCATCGCTTGTCATGCCACCGCAAGAATTCTTGGCTAGCTTCAATAACATCGAAGATATATTGGATTAAAAAACACCTTCCTCCTCTCCCCCTCAGCTCATACACTCCGGCGCGCACGAAGAAAAAGAAAACAGGTTGCGACTGCGCCCCTGCCGTCAATACCCCACGCGTCCCCTCCCGGTTTCTGTCTGTCTGTCTGTTGACAGAAAGAAAGAAAAGGAAAGTGCAGAGGCCTGCGCCCTGACTCAAGACGAGCCACAATCGCTACCACGCACACGGTTTCTTCATTCCGGTTGCCGAACGCGCTCAACCGTCCCTCGGTGCAATCGTTTGCGTGCCTTTCACTGCTGCCATTGCGAGCGCATCGTGGACTCGGATCTCGAGGCACGAGTTCTACAAGTGACCATCGCGATAGTCTTCGAACGTTACAAGTTCAGCCGCTATTGATTGCCGGCAACGACTCGTTGGCTGGCTTACGGCACTGG